>NC_081824.1:171850932-172475932 GCF_030867095.1 Alligator mississippiensis | reverse complement strand
GGTCCTGGCTTCTAGCCTGCAGCCTTATTCCCAGTGGAGCAGAAACTTCCCTGCAGCACTGCTCTCCATGCAATTACTCTTAAATGCAGGGGCAGTGGCTCAGCTTCAAAGGTGTACTGAAGAGGTGATTGTAATGCCTAACCTGTGGTATGGTGGTTAGAGCATTGGGAATCTGGATAGTGTCTATATAGTGGGGAAAGGGTTCATGGCAGATCCTATCATAAAGTGTGGAACCTTTAAGATCTAACTACACAGAAATGCAAAGCAAAGGTAAACCCATTTTTGGTTATTCACAGGGGAAGCTACTCACAGGGGTGGGGTTGTGGAGAGTGATTATTTTGATCCTTTTTTGTAATGCTCAGAGGAATCTGTTCATTTCAGTGAATACGTGGACATTTCTATTTCTAAATTAAGGACTATATTTCAGCTTTCCAGTCTCTTTTCATGAGTTTCCAAATGAAATCCTGACCTCATTGAAGTCAATCGGTGTTATTTTCAGTTTGAAAATGAATGACACTACCATGGGCACACATATGGCCCCCCAGTACACCAACATTTTTATGCCAGACCTTGAAGTCCTTTTCCTCCACAGCTGCCTTTTCATTCTTCTAATTTAAATTATATCAGTGACATCTTCATTGCATGTACACATGGGAAGGAATCTCTAGAGGAGGGGTGGGTAATTATTTCAGCTGGAGGGCTGCTTAATGAGCAATGTTCCCTTTAAGGTGTAGCAATCCATGAACGCTCCGCTTTGGTCCATGAGCCCACTGCTTCAATCCGTGAGCAGGCCGCTTTGGTCCATTCCCGAATTGGTTTCAAAGTTCTTCACCATGTGTTTCTCTGTTAAATTTACACCTTTTAAAATAAAATAAAAAAATACCCAAAAGAATAGGAATAAAGTTGGAAATCCCATGACACACCTCTCTCACCAACACACACACACAAGTCAAATGACAAACCAATCCAAATGGTGGCTGTTAAAGAGCAGATTCAGTCAAATATTCTGAGGTTGCAAAAGTTTGCATTTCCTTCAGAAATGAAACTGTAGGCGGGCAGGACTTGGGGGAATGACACGAACTCAATATTGGAAAAACACCTGCAAACTCCAACATGCTGGAAACCTGGGACCTTTCTGGCCACAAGGTGTAAACACATGAAGAAACAACAGGGCAATAACCCAGTGCATCCCAACAATCACTTACACACGAGAGACAAGAGCCTGGTTGCCCCTTGGCTCACTCAGCTTGGTACCACTAACCCTGCACAGAGTGGCTCCCCTTCCTGACTTCTACCAGTGCCTCATGTGGGAGGAGAATCAAGTTTCACCCGCTTTATCCCCTTCTCTTCTGAAATCGTGTCAGAGCACCCGACCTGCAAGCCAGGAATCCAAACCGTCCCACCACATCAGCTCAGCATCCCACCAGCATCCCTGCCTCCTTGCTTCAGCCTAGAGCATTGCATGCCATTTGCAGAGCGGACTTCTCCATCTGCATTCAGGACTTCCCAGCCCAAGCCCCTGTCCCCATCTCGCCACAGGGAGCGAGGAGACACATGGCATCGGGGCTAGGGAGCAAAGCAGTTCCCCGGAGCTGGTGTAGCCCGCACCAGCCCCCACTCCCACCTCGCCTTGGGACGCAAGGAGGCACATGGTGAGGGGGCACTCTGCCTCCGCCTCACCTTAGGGAGGAACCGCTGCCTGCCCCATGTGAGGAGTGAGGAGCTTACCTCCAATAAGTGTCCCATGCCAGCCCCAGTGCCTCCACTGCACTCTGCGCCCAGCTCCTCTCCAGGAAGCCGCAGCCCAGTTCTTCTCCCGGCAAGTGCGAAGCATTAAAAAGTTAGTGCACAGCAAGGTTTTTAATTGTGTGTGGCTGCGCACGCACACAGCTTAGAGGGAACCTTGTTAATGACTTTTGGTGATCTGTTGAGGGTAAACCCGCCCCCAGTCACCATCTTGAAGCTGGAAGTCCTGCTCCTAA
Organism: Alligator mississippiensis; assembly: GCF_030867095.1. Lineage (NCBI taxonomy): Eukaryota > Metazoa > Chordata > Crocodylia > Alligatoridae > Alligator > Alligator mississippiensis. The sequence goes on along the minus strand of NC_081824.1, from coordinate 172,473,950 downwards.
CCTCTGACCTTTGCCACCAGAAGTCCCTCCCCTTGCCTCCAGATGTACTCCTTTTGGGAGGGGAGGGTTGCCTTCTTGGAACCAGAAAAAAAACAAATCATATACTAAAAATCAAACACCTACTATAACATATTTTACTTTTATTTCAAAAAATATTTCTGTCCTGATTTGTGTGTTTGCATAGAGTATATAGAGGTGCTCAGAATAAAGTCTTACTCTTGTATATTGTGTGGGGGAGTCTGTGGGGTGTGTGTGGATGCATGTGGGGTTTGTGGAGGGGTGTGCATGTGTGGGGGGTTTACTGGGGGTGCGGGTATGTTTGGGGTGTGTGGGGGAGGGTGTGGATGTGTGTAGGGGTGGGTGTGGGGGGAGTAGGGAAGGGTGTGGGTGTGTGGGACGGTGTGGGGCTTATGCGGTAGTGTGGGTGTGGGGTTTGTGGAGGGGTGTGGGGGAGGTTATGGGCATGGGGGTATGCATGTGGGTATGGTGGGGTGTGCATGTGGGCCCCCCCATGCTGCACAGCTTTCACCGCCAGTGGCAGCAGCAGCAAACAGCAGTCCCTTGGGATGTTCCTGGCCCACAGCAGGCTCAGCCCTCTGCTGGCACGTGACTCCAGCCAAGTCCCAGGAGCTGCATGTGGTGGCAAGGAGTGGTGCTCCCCATGTCTCACGTGCAGCTTCCGAGACTCGGCTCGGAGCCATGTGTGATGGAGCTGGCAGCCTGGCCCCACTCTCTGACTCCATGTGCAGGCCCTGGGACTTGGCCTCCAACATCTCCAGGAAAAAGATGGGGGAGAAACCTGTCCTAAATTATGGGCAGCCCCCATAACCTCAAATGATAGCTCTCAGGCAACAGGCTACCTAACTCCCAATACTCACTGAGGCCTTGCAACAAACCCATATGCCTGCTGTGTCCCCACACCAATACATACCTTATATCACTGGAACAAATAACATGGATTATAACATCCAAGTTTCATTCACTTGCAACTCTACCAACACCATGAACACCAACATCTGTTTACAATGCACCTATGCTGCCTACATTGGACAGAGAAGGCAATCCCTATGGTAAGAAAGAATGAACATCGATCTGACATCAGCTCCAGAAAGATATAAAGTCCTGTGGCAGAACACTTTAACCTCCTTGGACCTTTGATCACTGGCCTCAGGGTAGCTGTTCTTAGGCAGCAAACCTTTACAAACCTATTTGAAAAGGAAACTGCAGAACAAGAAATTGTCCATAGACTGGATTGTGTTAAGTGTGGTTTAAACAAGGACCTTGGATTCTTATCCCATTAGTTGAATTAGCTTTTATGAACCTTTTGTTCCTATAGGTTCTTTGCTTGCTTGCTTCTCCCTGCACTGTTCCCCTCCCTTCCTTGTTTTTGTATTCAAATCACTCTCTCCATTCTATACACTGATCTGGGCGTGTCCTTTCAAAGCATCTGATAAAGTGAGCTCCAGCTTAGGAAAGCTTATGTTTTATATATATATATATATATATATATATATATATATATATATATATATATCTGTCTAATTTAGTTGGTCTATAAGGTGCAAATTTATCCTGTTATTTTCCATATGGTCAGGATTTCACTCATATTCTTCAGATTTGAACCTTGAAGCGGTTCTTTGATACTGCTAATGCATAAACGAAAAGAAGAATCATCAATATCATATTAAGAGCCTTTTGAAAAATGTCAGTTCCTCTTTTCAGTTTTATAGCATTACACACTTTAACGTGCACAGCAATGAAAGTAATGCATAGAAATTGCACTGTGCCTAAATTAAGACCATACTTCCAAACTCATTAAGGGATAGTGCTTGTTGTGGAATATTAAGATCCTTGAATTAGATTTCATCTCCCATTTTAAGCCTTAGAGGATTTCAAATATTGTTTTTAAATCAGGCTTGATTGCTACAAACTGAGTAGTTATTTTTACCCCAAATATTTCTAAGTCTTCTATGCCCAAGAGGAATAATCAGGGACAATCAATGGAATACCAGGAATATTTGTGGGACATTCATGAAATGTCACAAATGCTGCTTGATTATTTCCTTTAAACAGTGTGATCCAGAAAGGTTATCTAAGCACAAACATCTTTTTATTATTTTTAATCTAGAGGTGAGCAAGAAAGCTTCTTACTCCTGTCACTTTATACCATTTCTTTCACACAGACTGAAATACATCCCTGCCCCACCAAGGCAGATGCATAACAAGCACCAGTCTATGTATTACTCAAGTCTTACGTACACCTGTATATGTTTTTAATTGATATTTAACTGATGTGTGTAGGATTGTGGGGCCCTCTGCACAGGGCTGAGATTCAACTATATTGATATCCTCATCCTGCAACTGTACACAGAAAAGCTCACTTCTTTGAATTTAGCTCAGTACTTGCTCTGTAGTGGAAACAGGAAACTGTAGCTGTTTTGAATTTTCAATTTGTTGATTGTTAACTAGAGGAAATAGGATTTTCTTAATTTCCACATCGAAAATTTTCAACTGCAATTGCGCTTTCGGTTTGTGGTGGTGGTTTTTGCTTTTTAATCTTTGTTGATTGAATTTGCAAAGGCAAAACACAATAATACCAAGCAGAGACACCTCAGTTGGTCATTTGTGTGCTGTTAGAACTAAGATGGGATAAGTTATACTAGCTTATAAAGAACTGGGATGCATGCAAATAGATATCCTGTGGTTTTATTCACCGATTTATAATAAAACCAGACAAGTTTCTCTCCAGGCATATATGCCATTGATATTTCTGGCAATACAAAAAAAAAGCTATAAAATCAGCAGCATCTCCTCACGTTAAACTCAGAAATATTAATTGAAAAAGCGAAGACGCACACAACGAAATAGCCCACTCACAGATGCCAGGCCATATTCCCTTGCTTCTCAAAATCAGTGGAGCATAGTCAGCAAGACGCAAGCAGTTTCAGTTTTACGAGAGAATGAATTCCAAAGTCCAGGGCTGATCTCAGAGAGTATCCCTATAGTAACCCCCTTTCTTTTAAAATGACAAGGGTCCAGCTTGAACAGCTTTGCTGCTCCCAGGTGGAGCAGTACAGAACTACATAATGCGTGGGGTCTTTTTCTTAGGCCAGCCCTAGACCTTTTAAATTTTTGCATGAGAGTTTATTTAAAGTATTTCAACACAAAAAAAATGAAATTGTTTATAAGTTTTATGGTGAACCAGGAGTTCAAATTAGCTAACACAACCCTTTATCTAGAGAGTCCTATAGATAAGTACTGTTTTACTGTACACTCCAGTACCTTTTGTAAATGCAAGTTTATTATTAGTATTATTATTTAGATTTAGGTTAAGATCCCATCCCATCCAGAACTATGTGCACAAGCTATTATGTAAGAAAACCTGTAATAGGTCTTTATTAAAGCTCCATAAGCCAGAGTCATGTTGGAAGAGTGGAAGAAGTATCATTTCCTTCAGGTGAAGGTTCCTGAAATCATCGTGCTTGCAGCAGCCATGATACCACGAGGAGTGCTATTGTGAGAACCCTTCTCTGAAGCACTTGCCAAGTGCAGCATGCACTCTTTCAGCAGTGCTTTGCATCTGCTGTTTGGGCAAGCAGGGGTGAATAGTATGGCTGAACACCCGAGTGCCTGACTGAATCTAGCTCAGTGTAAAAAGTTCCCAGTGCCTGCAGGCAAATTATGTCTACCTTCTATCCATAAAGGAAATGGAGTTCCCTGTGCCCTTTCCATCTTCTAGAATTTGATCCTGCATCAAGACCTTAATGCCCCCATACAGGGAAGCCATAATTCAGTCAGCATTTATTTAAACCTCAGGTAAGCTTTATTTTCTTTGCCACATCAAAATGTTCATAATTCAGCATGTTTTATTCAGGAAGGAGTTTTGCCTTGGAAGTACTAATACAAGACAGTTAAGTAGCACCCTGTAATTGAATTTTGAGATACTGAGTAAATAGAAAGACAGAGGTGTTCTGTCCCAGGAGGACTTCCAGAATAGAGTTGTCACTGAGGTGTGTATAACTCCTTTGCTCTTGCAGAGAGTAAGTCATTGCAGTCCTATAAAGGCTGAAGTGTATTTCTCCCTCATGCTGTCACTTTAATATCACTTGTCTGAGTATTCTAACAACTGAAGACTACACAGAATTATTTTGAAATAAATTGTTCATAAAACAATCTAAATTACCTGGGGTACATTTCTTCCATTTAAGCACATTTTCACTTATGTCCTGTTTCCCAAAGCAGCATCACAATTTATAGTGATCAAAACAAATAACAGTGTATCCTTTTGAGTTAAATGTTGTTTCAGACTGAGATATAGTTGAAAAGCATGAGTTGAATCCTTTGGTAATTACATATGTTATACATACTGCAACACATTAGCTAATCTGAAACAGATAGGAGACTATTTGGGGGTCACTTTTTCCATGTGATAGTTTGAAGTATTATATGCACACAAATCTCATTCTCTCTCCTGTGAAGTATAGCCAAAGTAAATCTGTTTTAAATTCAAGTTGATAATGCAGGTGGTCTAACATGTCTAATAGACAATATCTTTAATAGCTACAAAATATATTTTGTTTTCCCATTACCAGTACAATATAAAAAAGACATTTCTTCTTTTGTAACAAAAACCCTACCTCTGACATCTGTTTAACTTTCAGGCTAACATAGGACAAAGAGAAAACTGTATATTTATTCTCAGTTGTGTCTATGCTAAACCCCAATCTTGAACAGCGGGCAGAAGAGACTAGAAAGCCAGAATTCTATTCAGCACCTGATGAAGTAGCCTGTTGCCTATGAAAGCTTATGCTTCTCTGAATCAGTTAGTCTCTAAAGTGCCACCCTAATCTGCCTTCTACTGGATATCAGATTAACACTAGCTATCTTTCTCTATCCCATTCAGGAGGGTGATGACTCTAAGGGCACATCTACACATGGATATTAATGCAATGCAATAACCTCTAGATTTTAGCTTATCACACTGGAGTTTATTGCTCCCACATACACGTTTACAAGTGTGCCTGGGATCGCAGCACGTTGAGCCGGGTCAGAGCAGCCCTGGCTAGCAGGAGGTCTGGGAGGGTCAGTCTGCCAGCCTAGAGCTGCTCCCCCCACAAGCTCAGTGTGCTGCTGAGGCCAGCAGGCAGTCCCCACAGTAAAGCACCCTCATGCCTCAGTCAGCTGGGGCAGTATCTACATGTGCACTGCTGTGGACTAAATTAGTTTACTCCAGCCTAATAGGGAGCACACATGGAAACATGTGATTTTTACTGCAGAGCTAATTAGTCTGCTGCACAGGAAACATCTTGTGTAGATGCACCCTAAGACTCCCACTGTAGGCCCATATATCATTCCTCTGCTTCAAATACCTCAGAGATGAATAAGACTTATTATCTCCATATCTGCCAGGTAACAGATGAAGCACAGAGAAATGAAAAGATTTACCCGTAGTCATATTGAACACCTATACACATGACAGGCCTCTGCTCTGACATGTGCTAATTAGCACACATTGGAGCAGACTCGATTAATAAAGTCTGCTATGAGTTTGCTGGAACATACTAATTAGCATGCTCCAGCAGCCTCCGTGTCACGTGTATTCAGCAATACCGCATTTCAAAGTGGCGGTGAGAGCACTTTAACTAAAACTTATTGAACGAGCTGAAGTTAAAGCGCCCCCGCTGCCATTTTGAGATGCAGGATGCTGAATACACATGATGCTGTGGGCTCTTTAATTGAAGTGCCCCTCCCTTCCCCACAAAGCATGTGTATAGATGCCCATAGTGAATCAGTTGTAGAATAAGGAATAGAACTCTGGTTTCTTGACTTAGAGGCTCCTTCTTTGACTAGAGTGGCTGTATATATGTATATATGTATTGTAGACTGATATATATGTGTATAACTCCAGTAATCTCTCATAAGATTAGTTGCAATCATGTGTCTTAGAAGAAATAAAACCTAAATAATATCTAGCATAACAATAGGTTGTATTATTGCTATATCATGTCTCAGATATAGGCTGTGTTTGTTTCAGGAGAGCACCATTTAGTTATCACGTCTGCATACTAAAGTTTCACAAACCATATAAAGAGATGGGACTGGTGTCAAGAGGAAAAAATTACTTCAATCTTGAGGGGGAAAAGGGACTTTAATAAAAATGAAAGGAAAAATTATTTCATTCTCTGCTGACTGTAGCAGTGAAATTACTGTGAGTGGGAATAATTTGCAACTTCCTTTAAAATACTTTATAGTTTGATTAATGCAACATGATTTCCATGGAAGTAGAACTTTTGCTGCTGCAAAGAAGTGTTGTTATTGACCATAACTCAAAGCCAAGAACCTAAATTGATCCTTCCATGGCATCTTAAGTATGTTCAAGTTAAAATTTATGCTGTCAGCTGTATAATTCTGTATATGAAGAATTTATTTTGGAGTATAACTTGAATGGGGTGTTGATATGCTCTGTAATCCTATTCTTAAAATGCAATCTATGTCTTATTTTCTTGGATATCAGTAAATTTGGATTTTTATTTTATTTTGCCAGATGTTTTGAGGAAATAAATATTTCTCTCATTCTTCTTCAATAAATTATGTTCTTTTACTAAAATTGTAACTTTAAAGAAGCAGGTAGACAGGGGTGTTGATCAGATAGTTTGCTAGCAACATGAAAATTCTCTTATTGTTTAAAGCTCAGGAGATTCTGCCAGGCTATCTGAGCACCATGCAAGTGAGCACAGAGAACATTAAGAGGGGTTGTTTGCAACTGGGGGAAGGTTGGGATAAAAAAAGATGTCTATAGCATTCAGAATCTGTTTATTTTTAACAATATGCCAAGGTCTCTGTGTTCTCCTCAAAATTCTTTCTTTCAAGACACTAGATTGCTGCATTCAAGACAAAACATAGCTAGCCAAATATGGGTAACAAAAAAAAAAAAGGGAGAGGGATGGAAATGTCTTGAGCAGCTGAGGGAAAACCCATGCTAAGAATGCAAGGCAGCTAATAGTTTTGTAAGAACACTTAGATTGGGATTTGCTGAAACTGCCAGTACATCTTCAGAACAGCTGTCAGCCACTGGGGGTCCTTGCAAACACAGTGGGTGCATCTACAGGTGTGCATTTACTACGCATTAACCAAAATTACTGTGCAGTACAGGCATGCTTCTACATGTGCATGCCCATACTCACAGTAAATATGGCAACTTATGCTGACTTGAGCATAAATGTAATACCTGCACCATGCAGGTATCATATTTATGCCCGATTAGTTACTGTGCAATAACACATGTATAGACACCTTACTGTGCAGTAGCAGTGTGTGTGTGGACTGACTTGGGACTAACATTAGTCCCAAGTCGGTCCACACATAGCATTAATGTGGTTTAATGCCTGCATGTGTAGATACCAGCCTATTCCCTCTTACTGCACAGTAACTTACTGTGCAGTAGATTTAAAGAGGTGTAAGTGCACGTGTAAACACACCCAGTTGAAGATACAGTCCCATTTTTAACTTGTTCCATTTCTTCTAACTTACCTTTTACATGCAGGTGAGCACAGATAATAAGGTATATGGTTGCCTTCAAAATGCTAGTGGCTACTCTTATAGAGAGGTAGTAAGTTGTGTTAGTTTGAAGCAGACTAAAGGCAGAATAGAGAGGCACCTTATAGACTAATGAAATCAGAGATGTATAGCAGGATTCAATTCAGATTCAGAGATTCGGCCACCAAATCAGGTTAAATCTCCACTGAATCAAATCAGGGACTGAAGCTTTGCACGGCCCTACAAAACATCTGATTTTGTTATTCTTACAGTCTGGTCTTACAAGGTACTGAACATGGTCTATGAGGCAGTTGGTGCCATGTCTGTATAAGTAGCTAAGTTGCAATTTAAGCACCTAAGTGGAATTTTGGTCCATTAAGCCAATAATGTGATTTACAAAAGCCCACTTAATAATCTAAATGCCCATGTTTTTGTCAGCAAAATTACTAACACACTTAAGTTTGGGCCATTATACATGCTCAGAGGCACCACCATTTTGGCTGAGCTGATCATTCCAGCCACTGTCTTGTGTCTCGTGCTATTTGGGATTCACAAGTTAGACATCCCCATGTCAAAGTTCTCTGATGGACTGATTCAGTTAGGGTATTTACATATGCAACGCACTGGGAAAATTCAGTTCAGCAGAGAACATAGCAGTCAGAGACACTTTCATTCAAAACCACGTGCAGCGGTGTCCATTTTTTATGCAATAGTCTAGTGATAAGATAACATGTCCAGGAGGTGAGAGATGAAGATTCAGTTGTGTATACATTTTGAATTAAAAACTCACTGGAAAAAATGCATCGACAGTTTTGGGAGCAGGGACCAGACTCTAGGGCCGCATCCAGATGAGCATGGCTGTGCAGTAGGTGGTGCCACAGATGTGTTTGCAATGCCACATACCACATGGTTCAGCTGTTCTCTGCACTGCAAGGGAGCAGCACATGGGGGGGGGGGTATAGGTAGGTGACCCCTGGATATCCAGGGGTCAAAAAAAAACTGCATAAAAAACAAAACAAAACAAAACAGAGCAGTGCACATAGGGGCAGCATGCACCACTCAAAACCTGAGCCTAGCCAGCCAGAGCCATACTGCAGCTGCCAGCCAGGCTCCAAGCAGCAGGATCACTGCTGCTGCAGGGCCCTAGTACACCAGGTAAGGCTGCTGGGGCCAGCCCAGTGCTGGCCCCAGCCTCCCTACCCCACCTGAAGCAACCTGCCACGTGCCAGAGGTGTTCCCAGGGGACAACTAGCAGTGGCACAAGGTGTGCCGCTGCTAGTTGTCCCTGGGGAACCAAATGTCAATGCTTATCTAGATGCAGCCTAGGACTCCTTCCCAAGGGAACACCCTCATCAGAAGTCCACATAGTCAGGTCCCCTCTTGCTTGGTGTGTCTCTGAACCTATGAATCTAGCACTCATAAATATATCCTGTGGTAAATGCCATGTGCAGCACAGGTCCAAGACTGACTAGACTAAGTTCCATGTGCAGTGTGGGTCTCAGGACAGCCAAGGCAGGCACCACATGCAGTACAGTCCCAGACCAGCTTGGGAAGGCACGACGTGCAGTGAAAGTCCTGGGCTGATTGAAGTGAGTGCTGTGTGAAGCAGGTGTCCCAGGCCTTGCACATAGGGCCAGTCTGGCACATGCTGTATGTGGCATATGGGTCAACTTTGAGACCCAGGGGTAGCACCAGGGACCAAATGATGGGACTCTGCCAGCTGGATCCAAACTCATGGGCTGGATCTTTAATACCTGTGACTTCATTTTTAAGGCATGCTTCTATGATGTGGAAGATATGGGATGGAACCTCATCAGAGCCTACAACTCAGATCTCCCCCTTCCTGGACAAGTGCTCAAACCACCCTTACATAGTATTTAAAAGCTATTGTGTCAAGGGTGAGTTCCTCCTATGGCTGTGTTTTAAATGAAAATAGGAAACTAGTCATCCATACTCGAAACTCCTTCAGTGTAAGAAGTGGTGTCAGCCTGTGAATCCATGTCTCACATAGGTATCTGACTCCAAGGCTAGGTCCAAAAGAAAGGTGATATTTAAGATAAATCCTTTCTTATGTGTTTCCTGTTGGCTGGGTTAAATGTCCCCTGTTCAACATACTGGCTGTGATGAATCACAGTCCAGGTGCCTGACTCTTTCCATATACCATATAGGCAACTTAGGCTTTGGGCAAATGTAACTTTTAACTCGTCTAAAGTGGGAGGGGAGCTGATGCTCAGGAACATGCATTATCTGTTTAACCCTGAATGAAGCAGGGTTAAAGTTGCAGTGTTTTGCTACCTTGGTGTCACTACAGAGACATTCAGCTATAACAATTACATGGTAACAACTTATAACACTATCATTTGCTATCAATACAGTTGTTCCATACCCTTAGTCATCTAACCTGTGGTTGTAAATTCCTTCTCAGGCACCAGATCCCTGAAAGCCAGGTGATGTTAAATGTTGCCTAAATCCATTTGTGAATCTGGGACTTAAGTGTTCTCAACCCCTATTTTCTTCAAAACAAACTGAGAACGCTTGGTGCCATGGTAGTGGGAACTCATCACCTTCTAGAATGGGGCAGGCAATTATTTTGAGCGGAGGGCCGCTTACCCAGTTTTGGCAGGCTGTCGAGGGCCGCATGGATAGCCCCGCCCCTTGACAGGTGCTCCACCCCTTGACAGGTGCCCCGCCCCCTGGTCACCATCTTTGGGACCACCGTCCCAATGTCTTAGGACCAGTGTCCCAGGGCCAGCACCATTGGGGCCCAGAATGGGGCACAGGCTGGCAAGGGTCTGTGGAGCCAGGCTGGGCTGCACCAGCAGGTAGGGGAGAGCTGGCCCAGCTCCATAGAGCCCCTGCTAGCTGGGACCCTGCACTCCTGTCACCCTGCTCTAGGCCCCACTGGCACTGGCCCCGGGACACTGGTGCAGGCTCCGTGCTCCCTCTGGCTCCCTGCCCACTCACACCCAGTGCCCCCCAGATCTGCAGTACAGGCGGGGGGCAGTGCTCATCCCTGATCCCCTGCTCACCAGCAGGGAAGAAGCTGGTGCTGAGCATGGGGAAAAGTGGCCCCTTGTCTGCCTCATGGCCAGCGCTCCCTGCTGCAGCCGCTCACAGCCCACACAGGGTTGTCTGGAGCAGACATAGGCAGCTTCATGCAGGCTGCAAGTGGCTGTAATGTGGGGCGCTGGCCATGGGGCAAGCAAGGGGCCACTTTTCCCTGTGCTCAGCACCACCTTGTAACCCACCCCACTGCCAGCCTGGCAGTGGTGTGGTTTACAAGGTGGTGCTGAGTGCGGGGTGGGGGAAAAAGCCCCTCTCCACCCCATGCCCGGCGCCCCATGCTGCAGCCACTGACAGCCTGCCTGGGGCTGCCTGTGCCTGCTCCGGACAGCCTCATGCAGGATGCAAGCACCTGCAGCATGGGGCACCAGCCATGGGGTGGAGCGAGGGACCACTTTTCTCCACGCAGGGAAGGAGGCCAGGGAAAAGCTGAGTGCAGGGGTGAAGTGGCCCCTCCCCCACCCCACATCTGGTGCCCTACGCTGCAGGCGCTTGCAGCCCGCATGGGGCTGTCTGGAGTGGGCACAGGCAGCCCCACATGGGCTGCAAGCAGCTGCAGCGCGAGGCACTGGGAGTGGGCAAGGAGAGGCCATTTCCCCCCAACCCCACGCTCCTTCCCTGCCCAGGGTCCCCCCACCCCCTCTTACCTGAGTTTTCCCCCACCACCGGGCAGCCACGTGCTCCCAGCCCAAAAACCACAGCTGGGGCTTCCAGTTGAGGGGCAGGATCAGGAGGGCCCCTATGTTGTGGGAGCCCAACAGGCTTCCCCTGGGTCCTGCTGCCCTTGGTTCCTTTCGTTTTTGACAGGAACCAAGGGCAGAGAAATATTAATTTTCTACATTTTTTTAGGGGCCCCACGGGCCAGATAGTATGGCCTGTATTTTGCCCACCCCTGTTCTAGAATCAGGTCTCTAGTTCTTATAAGTTTGGTGTCCAGCAGTGCTGAGCATCCATTGCTCCTATGGACACAGATATGTAGGGGGTTAGATCCTCTGAAAAAAGGTTTTCTGATGTCTGTATTAATAAATAATCAACTTCATTGTCAAAGATGTAACTCTCATAGAGTTTCAAGGAACCGAGATACACAGCTCAGGCTTTTACTTTTGTGTTTTGCTAGTCTCTTAATCTTTAATTTTACATGAACCAAAGAAAACTAATATTAAAAATGGCAAACCATTTTTAAGAGTCTGAATATAAGTAACTAGTACATCTTCTGAAATCCATTAATTTAGTCTACACTTCTATGTAGAATAAAGTTGATTTGTTTCTTTGTCTGTGCCTGAACACTTAATCCTGGCAACTTCAAGCCAAATTCAGCCATAACAGAAACAGATGAGCTTCCTATCGAGTTCAGTGACTGCATTTGTTTCTTTCCACAATAATTTGGCTCCTTGTCTCTTGTTCTCACATAGAATTATGGAGTCTCATGCCTGCATTTTCCCCAACTCCTACTCCTAACTTTGCAGTGACAGAATCTCTTGTTGCTTGCTTTACCAGCTGCTTCCAATATGTATGCCTCCTAGGCTAGGGACAGAAGTAACATATAAACTGGTTTAAACCTGTAACAGAACAGAAGTTCAGTGCACATAAACCAGTTTCAAAATGGCTGAAACTGGTTTAAGATAAACTTAGTTGAATGTGATTTGGGTCAAGCCGGTTTATGAAACTTAACTTCTGTCTCAGACCCCTTCCTGGTTCAAGTTAAATCACAGTCCCCTAAAATCCCAGCATGCTTTGCAGCCCTGGGCTGGGCAGTGCTGTCTGCTCCAGAGAGCAGGCCTGGCCCTGCTCCTCTGCTTCCTAGCTGGAGCAGTGAGGGCCAGTGGCAACATGTAGGGGATGCACATGCACCCCTGAGAGCACTGGTGCACCCCCTGACAGGCTGCACTGCCCGCTTAGCTGATGGGCAGGGGGAGCAGGCAGGAGCACCGGTGCCCCGCTGTGAGCACCAGCCGAGGAATGGGAGTGCCAGATAGCACCGTGGTCACTTCTGGGAACGCTGCAGCCACTTCCCAGTTGGTGAGATTTGCCATGGGAAGACCCCGCTCCACCCTGGTCAGTGAGTTTTACCATGGGGGACTTTCCACCCCCCGGTTGCTGACTGGTCACGGGGGGGGGGGCATATGCCTCCCCCCAACTAAGGTGGCACCAGTCGCCCATAGCGAGGGCTAGCAGACAACGGGGGGGGGCAGCAAGCCCAGCTTGAGATGCAGTGCAGTCTGCAGGGGGAGGGCTCCACCCCAGGCAAACCTGGTCTGGGACCAGGGAGAGGGTTAAGCACCCCCTCTCCCACTCAAACGTACTGCTGGCTGCAACTGTGTACTACAAATCCCAGAAGCACCTGGAAGCAGGAAGAGGAAGTGATGAGCAACCCTGCAGAGTCCAGCTGCTGTAATTCTGGGCTGTAAATCCCAGAGACCTTGGGGGAAGCAGGAACAGGTAGTGAACACAGCCAGAGAGTCCTCCTCTGGTGTCCCACCTCCTGGCCTGTGCCACTACAGGCATATGGCTGCATTTCCTGAATCGAAGGTAAGTGTCTATTCACTTCTGTTTCAATGTAATCTGTGCAGTTTAGACTAGCCTGCAAAGACTGAATCGATTCAGCCTCAGGCTTTTTGACTTTCTGTACCTAGCCCTAAATTTTCCCTTTCTTGTTTATCTCTCAGTCCTCTGTGATTCAGGATATACAGCCTTTAACTGCAGAATATCTCACTTACTTTAATAAAGAAAATAGCTTTTGCAAAATATAATTGTGAGAGAAAATAATTTGGAATTAAAAGTACAAAAGGTTTCCAAACCCAAATACGTATTTATAACAAGCTATTTTCCTCTTTGGTATTTCAATCTTCTCTGAAAATGAAATACGCCTTTTTTGTGGTTTATGGTGTTACCGGCAAGATTGGTGTTGGAGCCATCTTTCCAGGCACCAAAAATATATGCAAATCCATACAGATGCCTTTAGGGAAAAAATTCACTTGTCACTGATCCAAACTGTCATGACTTCATTGACGCAGGCAGTCATTTTGTAGTGCTCTTAAAATATTCTTACCCCATCATTCAGTGTAATCTTTCAGAGATCCAAAAAGAGATGATGTGGAAAGGCAGGAGATGAACTCCAGGGCTAGGGACAGACATTAAAAAAGCCTGAGCTTAAATTGATTCAATCTTTGCAGGTTAGTTTAACCTGGCTAAATTGAATCAGTTTGCAACTGCACAAACTTTCACTCTGGACTGAGGAAATGAAGACACATGCCTGCAGTGGCTCAAGGTAGAAGCTGGGGGGGGGGGGCGATAGAGCAGCCCTCCCTTCCCTTCTGCAGGTTGCTGAGCTGAGAGGTACATAGCCAGGCCCTGGCAGGACATTCTGATTAGGGAAGGGTTTTAACCCCCACCGTGCCTGCAGTCCCAGGCCCCTGCTTGTTGCTCAAGGGGTGGGAGTGTTACTAGACCCTGCATCTGTTGATACTGAGCTTTTCAATCGGTCTCCCTGCTTCTTCAGACTGTCTGCAAACCAGGTGATTTCTAACACATTTCTGTCCCTTCTTGAAGATGGACAGTTTGCAGCCAGTTTATCAGCCCATCAAGCCCTCATTAGTTTCAAGCTCTTCTTATCTGTAGGGTGCATTTGCATTGCAAGCCACTAGCTGTCTGCCTCTATTCCAGTGAAATTGGAGACCTACATAGATACCTCCTAGCATTTGCTAGCATGGGGGGCATGGCCAGATCCTGGGTCCTTGTGCTGGGGTCCCTGCTGTTGGAGAAGGGCAGGAGTGGGGATCCCTGCTTGAGCAGCCAGCAGGGATTGGGTGGGAGGGAGCCTGGTAGCCACTGCAGTCCCTCAGCCAGCTGGAGCTGTGATAGTGCTCTGGTTAGGAGGAGAGGGGTGGGGGCCAATCCTGCTCTGCTCCAGCAGACAGCCCTGCCCAGCCCAGAGAGCATGCCAGGATTCTGGGGGTCTCTGGTTTATCCTATACCAGCAAGGGGTCTGGGACAGACATCGCATAAACCAGTTTGACCCAAATCAGGTATGTCAGATTGACTTTTATTAGTAAATGTTTAGGATTGTGAATCCAAAAAAAGCTGACAAAGCTGGTAGGGAAATACATAGCACCTGAGCGAGGGACTAAAAATACTACATGCAACCAGGTTTCTCAAACCGGTTTCAACCATTTTCAAACTGGTTTATGTGCACTGAGCATCTCTTCTGTTACAGGTTTAAACCAGTTCCTGATCACTTACACTGGTTTATGTGTAATGTCTGTCCCTAGCCCTTTTGTCCTAAGATTTAAAAGCAGCATTCATCACTCAGAATATGACAAAGTATTTGTAGAATGCCAAAACATATATATTAATTTGGTTGATTATAGGTATTTTAAACCTCTACTGTATTAGTCTTCCTCCATTTTTCATCTCAGTCATGGTGGCCTAATTTCAATTGCTAGATGATTTAGTTGATCAGCACACAAGTTTATTTCAGAGGAATGATAATTATGGTCTAAGGGAACAATCTTAAATTTCTTCAGCTGTCACCTGTTCAGTGAAGCACAGCACTTCTCTTGTATGACATGCTGTACCATTCTGCTGTCCGTGCTCTGAGATGCCAAATGTAAATTCATATTCAGCCATGTGGTAGTATTAACATGTCATTACCCCAGGTAGGATATGCTACAACACTTGTTTCCATCAAGTCTGATAAAGATTTAAGTGTAGCTCAGCTAATAAGAAATAGACCTTACATAAGATAAAGAATGAATGAATTCAGTACCATGGGAAAGATATACCTGCCAGGTCACAAGTTATGATTTGACTGGTTTAAGCAGTGGCTTACACATTAAATCCAAAAATCACTTGAGTGGAAACAGGTCAGAATAAACTGATATGATGTGGGAAAGGATCCAGCTTTGACCTTTTTTCTATTCTCACTGGATAAATAAATGTAATGCTGAAGTTAGATTTACTTTAAGTGCCAGAAGAGGTGGAAGATTTAATCTGCCTTCAGAAGAATTGGCTGTGATACACTATTGTTCCTCCTACTAACTGAGGCTTGGAGTTGGCTTTCAGCTAAGTGAGATACTGCCTGCCAGTTCATTGTTCAGGGAATAGACATCTAAGTAGGAATTAATTTTATGTGTCTTCCTTCTTTTATTCCTTTTGGGTTGACTATGTTGCTCTTTTGCCAGAACAGTAGACATAGAACTGCTTTTTCCACTTACCATATCTCTTAGTAACAAAAACCTCTTGGGTAAGTGACCAGTTCTCTTGCACTAGAGACTCTAGAGTAAGCCAGTGCAGTAACAGCAGATGGAAACTCCACTAGTACAATCTTTTTCAAGTGTTCCCCATTTCCCCAGGCTTTTTGAAGCATGAATGGTGGATGCTCAATCTTTACTGGAGCTTCCGGACCCTTCCATAATATAAACAATGAGTGGCAGATAATCAGAAAACTGTGAAAAGAGGTATACAGCTACATTATCTGAAGGATCTGAATTGTAAGCATGAGACCGTGTATCAGGTCCAACCACTAAATATAAATATGCGGCTAGCTACTTTCAGAGTCAGGGTGCAGAAATTCATAAAAATGTACATGGTAAAACCATTAAGTAAGGTGGATTTACCTTTCTTACTCTTGTAAGACAATCTGGAAAGTAACTTGTGTCACTTATATTGTTAGAGCACCTGCAGCTGGCTACATGAATTAGTTTCACAGGTTTCTAATGCACTGAGCTAAGGCATTAGCCCTCTCTTATCCTGATCCAGCAAAAACTTTGCAACTGCCTCAGCAGCAGACTGAGGCAGATTTAGACTCAGTTACTAAGAGTGAAAAATATAGCCTGTTTTTAATGTCCCAACTTTATAATAAACTGAGCAACATGGTGTATAATATATATTCTGTTTGTTAGAAGTGATGTGAAATGTGTGATTTCTGGCAGATGCCAAAATGAATCCTTTTTTATTTATTTAGATGTGGTAGTACCATTGGGTGTGTCTCTTAAAGTTCTTGTGGGTTTGACTTCAGATTTTCCTTTATATCCACTCCCCTGAGTTTCTGCCAAGCCTGCCATGCTTTAACCCTGCTCAGATTAGTATGTACACAGAGACAATTAAGGGCTATCTTTTAACGTATCTTTGTGCGTGAACGTGTGTAGGTCAAGTGTGTGAGTTTATATACAACTTCAGTCAAGTAATTGATTAGGAAGTAGTATGTGAAAGTTTAAATTTCATTCATTCAGCTTGGGTGCTCAGCCCTGACCTATGGGCCAGATCCAGCCCGGCACCGTCATCTGACATGGGCTCCCCATGGATCCTGTGGAGATCTTCATGGGCTGCGCGTGACCCTGTATGCTAGATCAAGCGCACAGAGCAGCATGGGAATCAATCCCAGAGCACAATTCCAGCTGGACAGGGTAGTGAGGAGTCCCACACTGTCTCTGACCAGCTGCAATTAGGCTCTGGGACCCTGCATCACCTCTGCCCAGCCCCAACAACCCGAGATCAGGCCTCAGGGGCCCATGTCTCCTTCACCTGACCAGGATTGGGCTCTGGCTTGGAGTAGGTAGTGCAAACCGGCCTGCACCACCAGGAAGATAAGCAGCAGCTGGGTCCTACCATCTTCCTTCCCACCTCCACCCCAGGGTTGGTCATTCTGGGCCACAGCCAGAAAAGGTTGCCTACCTTTGTACTAAGAACATTTGTCTGGCCCACCGGGCCAAAACTGTGAGGACCAGTGATTTAACTCATTTGAACCATACAAACACTAGATATGAATGATAAAAGGAAGGGTTTTTAAAATAATAATAATGATATCAAAACAGAAAAAATGTGGTTTGGCCAAACTTGTGTATACCAAGAACCACCCTTCTCCATTCATCTCTGTTGACATCTGCAAACAGTTTGTTCATGGTTGAGTGTTTTTTCATTCTCAGATGCTGTGTCCTCACTGCCCCTCTACCCCCAATGTCTGCCTTGGTAGTTACACAGTCCCTTGATCTTTAAAGACAATATAAAAGCATAACTGGGCAACAATATGTATTAAATATAGCTATGCTATAAATCCTTGATGTTAGCACAGATATTTTGTAGCATATTGGAGCCATACCATATCAAGCTGTGAGCTTGTCAAATCCCATAAGCTCAGATAAAAGGCCTTGATAGAAAAATAGAGAATTCTGCCTTTGTAAAAAGTGATGTCAATGATTGATTAGTTGATTAATAGCACTTCATATGTATATAGGACTTTTCATTGTCACAAGACTTCTATGAGATAGTCAAATAAGTGATCCCATTGTCTAGATAGGGAAGCTGAGGCAAACAAATTAAATATTTTCACTAGCACTTGTCCCTTACGGTCAGTTCCAAACTAGTGCATTATAATGACATTAAAGTTTGTGTAGCATTAGAGTTGTCAGCATTGAAACAAAACCAAAAACTTAAGTTCTAATTATTCATGATCATCATAATTCATGTGGACTTTATTGCAAGAATAATGATATAAAAGGGGTACAGTCAGGTCATCTTAAAAATAAATTTACCTACATTACTGCCTTACATTAATGTAACAGAAATAGATTAAAATAGTCAATTCACTTTTCAAGATGATGCTGTTTACATTTTGGTCTGTCTGATTTTTGGACCATTTGAAACAAATTAGTCTGTTTATAGTCAGTTAACATGCTAGTGCAGAACAGGAAAGTTTGGATGACTGTTTCACTAAAGAAATTCTCATTGGCTTAAAACACTGTTCCTGATGGAATTGTTGTAAACAATGTTATGAGAGCATTTCTATTGGTCTCGATTTATTTAACAGTTTATTTTTACAAAACTTAAGTTTTGTCACATTTAACTTATGTCACTTTAGTCATAATAATCTTAGCCAAATTTAAGTTTGAATAATTGCATGGTCTTTACCCAAATTCACCATTTTCCATTGGAAATGGTGTTATTCTTCACATACTGTTCTATGATATTATGTACAATAGTTCATTCTGCTAATAAATAGCAACAGGTTTTCGTTTTGTGATGGCTTCACTTTTGCAGTGAGTGAAATGATTCCTCATATTAAAAATAGCTTGGATTATAAAGTCAGTTCGTTTTGTCTGGATGCAATCTCCCCCATGTAAAGGACTAAAGTAAGACCCATGCATACCTACTAAGTTACTTAAGTCATATTATAAGGATTTAAGTGGGACTTGAGTGTTAGTCCTCTCTATAGGAGAGTTTCATTCATCTGTGAAATTCATTTGGAGCCAAATATATCCAAGGTGCTGTATTGTCATAAATGTGGCCATCCTTTAAAGCAGCTGTTCATTTTGTCCCCACCTGAGATTATCGCTCTATTAGTAAACTGTGGAGCTAGTAAAACTAGGCCCTACCAGAGTTGTGTTCAGTTTATTGAATCTGGGCACTCTTATTTTCCTCTGAGGCTTTTAACTTTTTCAAAGGCTCCATGTTGTGCAGTACAGCGCTGCAGGGGCACCATGAGCAACCTTATTTTATGTTTTTCCCATTTTTGAAGTATAGCCCAGTGAAGGTAACCAGATGTATTACACATGCTCTTCATGAAGAAGCTAACTGAAGCATACAGCAGGGGAGTATTTCTGTTGGTTATTTTTCTCTTTAAAGTGTTTTTTTTTCTTTATTGGTTCATTATTGTTGAGCTCTGTAGCTTTTACTATTTTCCATTCTAAGCAGATGGATATGATAATATCAGAGGGATCCTTGTGAAGATGTAATGAATTATGCTACATGCAAACATTTCTAATACTTTTTGTTTTACTACGAAAGACATTTCAAATAAACTGTCTTCAGCATAGTTTGAAAAGTGCCTAGTTCCTTTGTTTATATTCGATAATAAGTGGAAATGGCAAAAACAGATCCACCACTGGAACTGTCTCCAGAAGAACAAAAGGAAGTTCACAAATTTACAGGAGGCCCCACTGTGCAGTCCTTATTCAAGGAAACTCCACCCTCACTTCACCAGGAATTTTACCTGAGTTAGAAACAAATTCTGCTCCAGCTGATCTTAGAGAAAACTTTGGCAGCCATTGACTGCAAGGACAAAGCCCGCAGTCGGTATATCTACATAAGATGCTTTGGGACTCTTCACAATCTTCACGTGGCTGGGAAAACTGTCCCAACTACCAGATAGCTGCCTCCCTACCCCATGGTAGGGAGCCGGTTCAGTCCAGAACTGCTCCTACCCTGCTTGGCCCCCCAGCAGCAGCCAGGAGGAATTCCAGGCTCCCCCAGTTGACACTCCTGGGCTGACAGAGGGCACAGTGGCTGGTCCCGATTTCCACAGGGCATGGAGGCAGCGTGGGTGGCAGGAGATGCCCGCACACTAGGTCTTGGGAGCCAGCCAGAGGTGGGGAGAGGAAGTGAGGTCAAGGAGTGCATGCAGCAGAGCTCACCTGGTAGATGCAGTGCAAGTATAGTTGGCCCCCCACATCTGACCTATGGCTTTTCCCATAGCACTGTGCATGGGGCTGAGCCTTGCCCCCTTCCACCCAGGGCAGCCCACACTGCACTCCTGTCTGCACCTGCCAACAGCTCCAGCCCCAGCCAGCACGTACAGCTTCCCAAAAGGGCTGCTGCTGCAGCTGATAGGGTGCTGCTGTCTCCCACCACCTCCAGCAGCTCCTCCTCCTCTTCTTTCCCCTGCCATGCTGCTTTGGGCAGCAGGTAGCACAGGGAAGTGACGGCAACTGTGGGGATATGTGCCAAGCACCACATGCCTAGCAAAGAGGGAGAGAAAGTTGCAGCCAGGCAGCTCCTGCCCCAGCATGTGGGGCTTCAGTTCCTGGCCGCCTTCTGCCCACTTGGCCATAGGCAACTGGGGGTGGGGGGCACATGCCCCCCCTGAGCTTGGCTGATGGTGGCTTCTGCCAGCAGTCTCCACTCACCACCCCACCGCTGCTGACACCACCGCCAGTTTCTGTGGGAGGTCGCCGCCCACCAACTATGCCCCCCACCCCCCCCACCCCCCAGTCTCAGGAGACACCAGTTACCTATGCACTCAGCCATGTGAAGGTGCTGCTTATCACACCAGGTAGGCAGAGTAGTTGGAAGGCATTTGGGAGCTGGAGCTGGTGCTCCACATGCGGGGGCAGGAGCCACCTGGCTGCAGATTTCCCTGACTCCTGGCATGCATCCCCACCATTGCCACCACTTCCCCGCACTACCTGCTGCCTGGAGCAGCACAGCAGGGGCAGAAAGAGCCACTGGAAGTGAAGGGAGTTGAGCAGTACCTAGAAGATTACAGCTGCACTGAAAGCAGCCCGTCCGGGAAGTTCTGCATGCTGGCTGGGGCCGAGGCCATCAGCAGGCATGGGCAGGAGTAGGGGGCTTGGCCCCATGTGGAGTGCCGCAGGGGCAGTCATGGACTGCATACAATCAGTTGGTGGGTGGCCAGCCATGGGCCAGATCCAATTAGTTGAAAGGCCATATTCAGCCCATATTTTGCCCACCCTTGTGCTATATATCTTTGATTCACCTTTTCCTATGGAGTTGCTTTCAAATCCCAGATTGGGTTAAAATCCCTCTACTTCAGATAGTCAGCAGAGCCCACTTAAGCCTCTCCTAGCACAATCAGCACCTCTTAATAGAGTGAGAGGTTTCAAGCAAGCACTGCCATTAAACTTCTTGGCATACCAAGTATCTGTAAAAAGAGTAGAGGAAACTTTCACATATCAGCTCCAATTTATTTTTTTCTGTCTATGACTTGAAAAGTACATGAAATAACTTGAAATAGAATAACCCATTTTAACATTTAAAAACTATAAAACGTGGATGCCCTGTTACACCATAAGTTTTGTGGGATTTCTTTTTCTCTCATGGATGTCATCTGTGGCCTATTAAAAATGCTAAATAGTAAACAATTGTTTAAGAATGTGTTCAGGATGCATAATTTAATATCCATATTGAATAGCTTTTTTGTTGAGCTAGATCTTGAAGCAGGCTCCTCTGAGGCAATATATTACTTCATAGCACATTGCTCACTCAGTTCCACCACATCTATCTAATGTTGTCATTTGGCAGACTTTCCAGATTAGCTGAAGAGCCCTGAAAATGTTTTCTGTTGGATTCTCAAATTAAATGGTATAAAGCTCCTTGTGTTCTGATTATGGAAAATAAGGCCATTTCTAAAGATGGGGATAGAAATCGGCAGCATACACGCTTCTCCGCTACTTCTTGAAGTTGCCTTCCAAATTCTGATGAACACAAGACCACTGTAAGAAAACCAGTATATTGACCAACATTTTCCAACCTGGGCCCTAAAACTAGCTTTAGTAGGATCTGTGGATGCTCATTAACTTTGAAAGTTATTCTGCTTATTAGGCTGTCTACATAGGAATGTGGAAGCCTATATTATCCCCTCATTTTGGAAATGTCGGCCATTAATTAAGTCAGGAGTCAGCAATCTATGGCCCGCGGGCCAGATCCAGTCCACAGAATCTTTGGATCCAGCCTGTAGATGTGGGGCTTTGGTGGCATTTGGTAGCATTGGGTGCCTTCTGTGGGCTCTCTCCCCATGCCTCCATGGCAACAAACACTGATTGCAAGTGCTTTCCTTGGGCCACCAGGAAGACAAGCAGCAGCTGGGTCCTACCACCTTCCTTCCCACCTCCACCCCAGGGTTGGTCATTCAGGGCCACAGGTTGCCTACCTTTGTACTAAGAACTTGTACATCTATTCAGACTTACTATTTAAGTGATCTCAATGAATACTGGTTAATATAAGTAAGGGCAGCATCTATCCATCTTATTCCTCTGTTAGCACTATGCCACACTGTGTATATTTCTAAACATGACACCCCCATTGGTAGTTGTGTATATTTTATTTATCTAGAGCACATTCTAGTTGCTGCTTAGGATTGCTGTGAGTAGAATGTATTTGGAAACACAGAATAAAGAAATGCTGATCTTTAAATTTGCCGAAGTGGTAAGACTGGATTTATGTCATCAGTTTCAGACTTCACTGATTAACTCTGGCTGTGTCTACATGAGACGCTGGCTGTGCAGTAGTGTGGCAACAACCATGATGTGATGCTACTTTGCAATCATCTCTGGCTACTGTGCAGTAGTGTCACAAAAAAGCCATTCATTCGTGCTACTGCACAGTAACATGGGTAACTGTGCAGTCATATAATACTTGTTTAGACAAGTACTAAATGATTCCACAGTCAGCGTCACACATAGACACGGCCTCTATGTACAGTATTCTGATACAGTATGTGACTGAATGCTGAAACCATTTTTATTGCCTAACATCACTTCAAAGTATAACAAATCTTGAGCCCTCACTCCATTTTACTGTCTCTTCTGTGACAGACTTCCTGTTGATTTCAAGGATTTGGCCTAGTATGGATTGGAGTGACACAAGCTCTTCAGTTGTTGTTATTTTACTTCTTGTATTTTGCATTCTTATGAAAAGGAACCACTCAGGCTGAAAAAAATATAACGAACGTGAAAACTGTCATTGGGTTGTACCACGAATGGATACAGGCCAAAACTAAACCCCAGATCCAGACTCCACATTTGGAGCCAAACTTTGATCCAGTAATACACAGAACCAAAACCCTGAATTAACATATTCTCAAATTTGGGAATTTGGAATCTGGTTCCAAATATGAACTTCCCCCCAGTTCAGAGAATTTAGACTTTGATTATTATAAAATGAGTTTGAGTTGTGAATCCCTGAAATAAGGCTTTGGGCCATCTCTAGATATTTAAACATCAAAACCAAGTCCTACAAATTAGCAGTGATGGCTTATATTTAAATAAACTGAGCCAAATTCTGTCCTTAGTTAATGTAACCCTGTCCTTGGGGCTGTATGGATGATACTGACAAAATTCAGCCCTTTGTAAGATAAATTCAACATCTGTTTTTGTGATTCACCATGTAACTCCTGTTTACACTGCAGTAACTTGAGCAAGACTGGTTACATGGGTTCATGCTCTGCAGGTGCATCTACACATGCACCGCAGTTAGGGTGCAGTAGACTAATTTATTCCGGCATAGGATAGTCCCAACATACACAAGTACTAACCTATGCTGGACTAAATAACTGCAATTAAACAAACTTGTATAGGGTGTGAATTGCACCTGGTCAGCTGAGCCAGCGGGGCAGGCTCCTGCCTGTTGCTGAGCCTAAACTGCTCCACCCAGGCTCAATTTGCTCCTGTCACTGGGCATGCATTGAGACGTTGCACCCAGGTTGCTTTACTCCTGATTGCTCTGGAGTAAATTCAGTCACATTAATTGCATGTGTGGATGCATCCAGTGGGTTTTAACCACCCTCCCTTTCTTTAATGCATAGATGAAAGAGGAGCCCCATAACTTTTCTTTTTTAACCTACAGCTGCAATATGGAAAAAGGATGAAAACCATTTGCCCTAGGAAGAGCAAAAGAAATTAGTTTTCACATCATTACAGTTACAATAAACAGTTTAATGAAGTTGTCAACAATAATTTTACCATCATGGACTGTTATTCCCCTATTTAGGTTTTTATTAGTATTGTGCTTGTAGATAGTACTATAGATGTAGACACTACTTTACAGCATGAGAAAACAAAACAGAAAACAATCTCCTTTCTGGAAGCAATTATACCCTTTATGCTCAAAGTAATACTGTTTGATACAAATTACACAACAATAATAGGGATGGAGGTGTGACCTTTGGAAATCACTTGAAAAAAGAGAGAGATTGAGCCTAATGAAATTAGGGATTGTTCCAAGTATCACAGGCAGCATAAGGAAAGACATAAAATGGAAGAGATTCATAGATTCATAGATGTTAGGGTCGGAAGGGACCTCAATAGATCATCGAGTCCGACCCCCTGCATAAGCAGGAAAGAGTGCTGGGTCTAGATGACCCCAGCTAGATACTCATCTAACCTCCTCTTGAAGACCCCCAGGGTAGGGGAGAGCACCACCTCCCTTGGGAGCCCGTTCCAGACCCTGGCCACTCGTACTATGAAGAAGTTCTTCCTAATGTCCAATCTAAATCTGCTCTCTGCTTGCTTGTGGCCATTATTTCTTGTAACCCCCGGGGGTGCCTTGGTGAATAAATCCTCACCAATTCCCTTCTGTGCCCCCGTGATGAACTTATAGGCAGCCACAAGGTCGCCTCTCAACCTTCTCTTGCGGAGGCTGAAAAGATCCAGTTTCTCTAGTCTCTCCTCGTAGGGCTTGGACTGCAGGCCCTTAACCATACGAGTGGCCCTTCTCTGGACTCTCTCCAGGTTATCCACATCCCTCTTGAATTGCGGCGCCCAGAATTGCACGCAGTACTCCAACTGCGGTCTGACCAGCGCCCGATAGAGGGGAAGTATCACCTCCTTGGACCTATTCGTCATGCATCTGCTGATGCACGATAAAGTGCCATTGGCTTTTCTGATGGCTTCGTCACACTGCCGACTCATGTTCATCTTGGAGTCCACTAGGACTCCAAGATCCCTTTCCGCTTCCGTGCCACCCAGCAGGTCATTCCCTAGGCTGTAGGTGTGCTGGACATTCTTCCTCCCTAGGTGCAGCACTTTGCATTTCTCCTTGTTGAACTGCATTCTGTTGTTTTCTGCCCACTTGTCCAGGTCTGCTTGCAGCTGTTCCCTGCCCTCCGGCATGTCCACATCTCCCCATAGCTTTGTGTCATCTGCAAACTTGGACAGAGTACATTTCACTCCCTCGTCCAAGTCACTTATGAAGACATTAAAGAGTATCAGTCCAAGGACCGAGCCCTGCGGGACCCCACTGCCCACACCCTTCCAGGTCGAAATCGACCCATCCACCACAACTCTCTGGGTGCGACCCTCCAGCCAATTCGCCACCCACCGGACTGTGTAGTCATCCAAGTCACAGCCTCTTAACTTGTTCACCAGTATGGGGTGGGATACTGTATCGAAGGCCTTCCTGAAGTCTAAGTATACGACATCCACCCCTCCTCCTGTGTCCAGGTATTTCGTAACCTGGTCATAAAAAGAAACTAGATTGGTTAGGCACGATCTGCCTGCCACGAACCCGTGCTAATTTCCCCTCAGCATAATTTGTCCTGCCGGGCTCTCACAAATGTGAGCCTTGATAATTTTTTCAAAGACTTTGCCAAGGATGGAGGTGAGACTGACAGGTCTATAGTTGCCCGGGTCCTCCTTCCTCCCCTTTTTGAAAATGGGGACCACGTTGGCCCTTTTCCAGTCCTCCAGGACTTGGCCCGTGCGCCACGAGCTTTCAAATATTCCTGCCAGTGGCTCTGCAATGTCGTCGGCCAGTGCCTTCAGCACCCTTGGATGGAGCTCATCCGGGCCTGCCGACTTAAAGGCATCCAGTTCTTCCAAATGACTCTGCACCATTTCAGGGTCTACGCATGGAAGTCTGGCGCCTTGCTGCTGCCTCTCTACATCCCCATTGAGAGACTTGTCGTGCCCCTCACTTAGGAACACTGAGATTGAACAACTCTATTTAAAAACTAGATGAATCTTCTGCACTGCTCATAACAAAAACTCAACCATGGGAAAATTATAATCTACCAGTGCAGCTTCCCATATTTTTTTTACAGTTCCTTCATTTATTCTCTTGCATTCCCCTCCCCTACCCAAACCTTTCCATCACTTGCTATGGGTCCCAACATTCTTCTGTGATAGTCTTGCGTTTGCTTTGCATTTAGACACTTGTTTCCTGTACTTTTGATTTTTCTTTCAGAGCTTTGATGTCCTTCGCCCATCTCCTGATAGTTCTCCTCAGATACCACTTGCAAAATACATTTATTTACTAGAGCATATATTGTTGTATTTTAGTGCAGCAGAATATCTACTAACCAGTTCCCAGCATTTTGGGGGAAATATGAGTCTTGGTGTACTTTACCTAACTGTATCAGCTCTGTTGTTTTTTAATGTAAGATTTTAAAATAGCTAGCCAATGGCTTTTATTTTTGGCTGTTAAATTTCTACCAGGCAAAACCAGTTGATCATTAAAATAATATTGTCATCCCAGATCACCTCTTCTGAGAGGACATTGATTAAGGGGAAACTACAGATCCAAAAGCCACAATCTTTCCATTCCTGAAGCCTAATTCATTTGTTTGTAAGTAGGGTTGTCTGGTAAGATAAGTTTCCTGCTAATCAGCTCAGGGTAACTGTTTGCAGATCAGTCTGACAATGAGCAGTGGATGTGGAGGTGTTGCAAAAAGTCCTTAGATTGCATTACAACCTAACAGTAAGGAAGTTTTACTGCTTTTCTTGGAGTTTTCTGTGAGGTGCACTTAACTCTCACACACTGACATTCTGCATACAAGAGCAGATCTAGCAGCCAGTTCAGGCAGCAAATTAGACTTAGTGCCAGAGATAGGAAAACATACTGTAAAATTCCAAATACAAAACTGCCTGCTATAGGCTATGTATAAAGCACAAAGGAAGTCTATTTCCATGCAGAGAAAAGGTAATAGAAGGGCTGTGAAGCCCTCTTGGCTAAACAGGGAAATCATGCTCCTCTTAAGAAAGAAGAAAGAGGCTTATAAACAATGGAAGCTTGGGGTGGGCCCCAAGGAGGACTATTCCATGATGGCCCACATTTGCAGGGAACAGATAAGGCAGGCTAAAGTGGCAACCAGAGATGACCAGAGCAGGGTGCAGGGCCCGGGGCAAATCAGCCTGTGCGGGGCTCCACCCCCGGATGCAAGGAAACCAGCAGTGGATTCAGCAGCTGGAGGTGGAGGGGGGTGCCAAGTGGCCAGATGTGAAGCCGGCAGCAGCACAGGGTTGCCATGGCTGCTCTGCCCAGCACTGCAGGGCCCAGGGCAGTCGCCCCGATTCACCCCCATCCATGAACAGCCCTGGCAGCGACTGAACTTAGATTAGCAACAGGAATCAAGGACAAAAAGAAGCCCTTCTTTAGGTATATAGGGAATAGGAAGAAAACAAATGAGAGTGTGGGGCCATTACTCAACAACTCAGGAGAGCTGAAGTCCTGAATGACTACTTCGCCTCGGTCTTTCACTGGACCAAGGGGAAAACCACGCCAGGTAGAGCTGAGGATGAGCATGGTAGGAATAATCGCCTTCCTACTACTGCCATAGAATTGGTATATCACCAATTTAAAAAAATTAGACAAATACAAGTCAGCAGGACCAGATGATCTTCATCCGAGAGTGCTGAAGGGGCTGGCCAAAGTCACTGCGGAACCCCTGGCAAAACTCTTCCACAACTCGTGGTGCTCTAGAGATGTCCCCAAGGATTGGAAGAGGGCCAATGTTGTGCCCATCCACAAGAAGGGCAGGAGGGAGGACCTGGGTAACTATAGGCCAGTCAGCCTAACTTCCATCCTAGGGAAAATCCTAGAAAAGTTCATCAAGGAGTCTATCTACAATAAACTTGCAAACGGTAAGATTTTGAATGACAGGCTTGGTGGCACCAAACTGACTAGCACCACGAATGAAAGGGACCTGGGGGTAATAATAGACCACAGTGTGAATATGAGCCAGCAGTGTGATGCTATAGCCAGTAGGGTAAATAATACTCTGGCTTGCATCAATCGATGCATCTCCAGCAAAACTAAGATGATTCTTCTGCTCTACTCAGCACTGGTGAGACCACAGCTGGAGTACTGCGTCCAGTTCTGGACACCACACTTTAACAAGGACATGGACAAGCTTGAGAGAGTCCAAGGAAGAGCCACCCATATGATCAGAGTCTTACACAGCAAGCCATATGAGGAAAGGCTGAGGGATCTGAGACTCTTCAGCCTAATGAAAAGAAGTCTGAGAGAGGACCTGGTAGCAGCTTACGTCTACACTAAGGGAGTACATCAAGGGCTCAGTGAGCAACTGTTCACCAGGGCACCTGAGGAGAAAACCAGGAGTAATGACCACAAACTACTGGAAGATCAATTCAGGCTTAACATTAAGAAAAACTTCTTCACGGTCAGGGTGTCTTGACTGTGGAATAAACTCCCTCCAGAGGTGGTGCAATCGCCTATCCTGGAAATCTTCAAGAAGAGACTAGACCGTCACCTTGCTGGGATTACCTGACCCCCAGTTGTCTTTCCTGCTTGGTAAAGGGGGGCTGGACCCGATAATCTTCCAAGGTCCCTTCCAGACTTACCGTCTTTGAATCTATGAGACAGACACATTAAACTTGTGGGTCATTGTAACACAAAATATCCCTTCCTACCCACTCCTGCTTATTTGAGCCATACATATGTAAAGACTGCACCGAGTCTTTATTTCTTTATTTAAAAAGGGTGGAGCATTTCTGCATGCTTTGCCATCAAACATTCTTCATGCAGATTTTTTTTAACTCAGATTATTAAATTAGTAGCAGATGTGCTAATACTGTTGACTAAAGCTTAGGACAATAGTTTGCCATGTGTTTTCATTAAGCAGATTTCTTTTTTAAATCTGTTTCTCTGGGTCAGATTTTGTTACCTTCATTCCTCTTTCTGTGCAGGAATCCCAGTAAAATCAGTGAGACGCATCACAGTGTAAGATACTACTGAATGTAATTTGGGATATCGGAATATAATCCAAATTGGGGGATGTGGAAGACTTCTACGTAGTGTAGCTTTCATAATGCATTGGAATGTAGCTGCAGTGGGTATACCAGAGAGCTACACAACTGCTGCACATAACAGCTACATTTCCTGTTAGCTTTTCATGAAACAGCAAAGAGGAAATGGGCATGGGCCACAGAAAGGACGCAATATAAGAGGGCCAACTGGCTGCAAGCCTGTATACATTGACGATAATAAAGCCCCTCTTTGAAGCCAAAAGCTAGTCTAGTAGTGATGTTACTTTGTTAGGATTCTGTCTTTCCCGCAGTTAAGGTGCTGGATTCCATTCTCTATAGTTTTTGCATAGTTCTCATATGCTTTGCTGTGTGTGTCACCCTACATTCATACATAGTTGCTGATGGATCCTTCTGCTGGGGATGACCAGCACTGAGTCATCCCCAGCGGGAGACTGACCCTTTCCTCCCCTCCCCCCATTCCCAAAGTGGCAGATGGCTGGGGGGACACTTTGAGAGAGAGAGTAGCACTAAATACAAAATAAAATGCCATGTCATAGCTTATTCTCAGACCAGGAAAACTCTGATTCCAAACCCAGGCATGCTGAGCTCGTTTGCCTTATCAGAATGTCAGCCTAGGAGGAGGAAAACCTGTCTCGAGCCATTAAGTCCCTGGTAGTAGAGCCTGTGAATGACATCCTTTGTCCAACAACTCTGATGACAGGAAAAGGTAGTGATATGTGGGGCACTCCAGTTATTTCAAGCTCCCTAAGGCCA
Source organism: Alligator mississippiensis (assembly GCF_030867095.1). Lineage (NCBI taxonomy): Eukaryota > Metazoa > Chordata > Crocodylia > Alligatoridae > Alligator > Alligator mississippiensis. The sequence goes on along the minus strand of NC_081824.1, from coordinate 172,444,083 downwards.
CTGGGTCTTGTTCTCCACTAGTCAAGAGTTGTGGGAAGCAGGAAGATGCAGCAGTCCCTTCATCTTCAAAAAATGTGGCCTTTTCCTGACTCTCATCCTCCAGCAATAAAAAAAAAAGATGACTAGAGCAAGCAAAAGTGATTACTGGGGCTTTTATACATGACCCCACAAGTGGATGGCATAGATTAAAGGGTCATCTTCAGTTCCATCTGGGGTGGCAACTCCTAGAACAGTGGTTCTCAACTTTTTTGGACTTGAGGCACCCCTCCATAACTTTTGTCATCCAAGTGCTTACCTGCTTGCAGAGAGGTTGGGCATGGTGGGAAAGGGATTGTCCAGGCAGGGATAAGCCTGAGCCTGTGCTTTTTACTTATCTCCTCACTTCTTGCGGCACCCTTCAGAGGATTTGGAAGCATCCCAGGGTGCCGTGGAACCCTGGCTGAGAATCACTGTTATGGAATCATATAAAAGTAGTGCTGGAAGGACCTCAAGAGATCATCTAGTCCAGTCTGCTGCTCAAAGCAGGAACATCCCTATCCAAACTATTCCATACAAGTGCTTTTCTAACCTAATCTTAAGACTACACAAACACACAACTACAAAGCACATAGCTCAAAGATACCATGAACACCCTAGCTTGTCACAGGTAAAGCAGGGGGAGTAGGGCACTGTCACCACAATTATTCTTAAATATACTTGAAAGATCCAAGGAAAAAGACTTGGCAGCTTCCTGTGTGTCCAGGGAGCTCTGTTAAATGATGCACACTGTTGGCTTTGCTAGAAGGGGCTAGAGAAGGTGCACCAACCATTGCCAACCTTGAACAACTCAGTTGGCATACTGCAACCATCAGTCACCCCCCTACATGTTCACCATAAGAAACCTCAGAAATCCAGTCCCTCTGCCATGTCAGAACTTTGGACAGACAGACCAACTTCATCTGAAAGGCTGGAAACATGAACCGGTCTAGATGCAGCAGTACAACATCAGCATAAAGGTGCAGAACAAGATTGGGTTGCCTGATGAAGGACAAACAACAAGACATGGTGATGGGTACCATTTTTTTATTGGAAAGGCAGAGCCTCAGGAGAAAGCAGAGTTCATGATGTAGAATTTGCCATCAAGAATTGCATTGTGTCCTAATTACATTAATACCATGGGGGAGATTAGTTAAGACATAATGCTCATTCCTTCCAACAGCTGGACAGCTTGCCACAATTATCAGTGCATATGCCCCTTCTGTGACATTATTATAGCATCATAGTAAGAAAAAAGTCTTTTACACTGCATTAAGGGGAATACTGGCTTCTATCCCTAAACAGACTAAAACTATTTCAATGGGTAATTTTAATGCTAGCATGGGGAACGATCATGTTGCCTGGAAAGAATATTGGGAAAGGAGTTGGCAATATGAAAAGGCAGTGTTCAGCTCCTCAGGACATGGGCAGAATATAATTATGTTATCATCAGCACTCGATTCTACCAAAGAGATGTACACAAAATCTCCTGAATGTACTTGATGTTTAAGCACTGGTATCTGATAAACTACATGAAAGTATGTGCCTAAAACTGTTTTGATGTTCATATTACCTAGTTTTGAGATGTGCTGATGACTGCAGGATGGAGCACAAATTAGTTCAGAGCAAACTAATCTTTTGTGTTGCTCCTAAAAGCAGGAAAAGTAATATTGTCATTAAGAAATCCAAAGAAAGTCAAACTACTTTGATCCCAAATATATCACTATACTCAGAATAGTAATAAACAAGAAAAATAAGTTGCTGTAGCTACTCTAACAGCAAAAGATAAGTGGGAGCTCTTTGGACACTATACTATCAATGGCTCCCTAAAATTCTTGGCATCATATTAAAGAAACACCAAGCTTGGTTTGATGAATTTGAAAAAACAAGGCACTTGTAGTGGGCAAATATCCCTTTATCTAATATCACTGGAAGAGAAATAAGACTGGAAGCTGTTGACTATTTCATCTATGTTGGACATGTTCATTCAGAGTAATCCATTATTGGCAAAGAGAGTGTTCTGTGCATTAGAAATCATCACCTTCTGAGCATTTTCACAGTTATATTTTCAAATGGTGTGGGAACAAAATGGAGACCAGGATTCAAATGCATTATGCAGTGGTGCTTTCACGGGTGTGAAGCCTGGATCATCTTCCAAAAGTACATCAAAGAATCTGAGTGCTTCCATCACAACACAATTGAGGAAATAGAGTTACCAATGCCATAGTGCTTCAGAAGGATAAGACAACTGAAATTGAAGCCATGATGGTTAAAACACAGCTTTGCTAGGTAAAAGTCAGGCTATTTGACCTGCCTGTTGTAGCCACTCATCTTAGTCTGCCACCCGCCTGGCGGAATATTGAGGTGAGATACAGGTGGTCAGAACCTTCCATCAGGGCCTACCTGTCCACCCACTCCCTGCTACCGGAGTGGCCACCCAGGGTCAGTGACCCTTCACTCCTTTCTATAAACCCCCCCCCTGACTTGGAAGATGAAGTATCTGGGCATCAGTACTTAACTTGTACTTAGGCTGCTTTCCCTTTTGCTCATGCCTCTATCAGCTCTCTGATTCATCCCTCAGACTCCATGTTCTGCTTGATCCTTTGGCTGCCTAATCCATCTCCTGGCTTGATCTCCTGGATACCTGACCCAGCTTGCCTTATGACTGCACACTCTGGCCAAACCTCTGACTTCCTGACTTGGCTTCTCAGATTGACCTCCTGGCTTCCTGACCCAGCCTGTACCTGGATTCAGTCCATTCCTCCTCAACCAGTTTGACACCTTGTTCGTCTGAATGATCCCTGACCTAGCTGCCCATGACAATAGCTTGTGTTCAAAGACTCCCTACCAAAGCAGTCAGTATACAGTAAGCTATAGGCTGGCCATTGTAAGAAGACCAACCATATATTATATGGCTTATATATTGTATTGCTAGTGTATTGGCCAATACATAACCCACACAATATATAACCCATATAATATAAACTATAGTATAAGCAATAGAAAGTTAATATGAAAACTGCCTTTAAAAAGTGAAAATTTCTGGCAAGGTGTTTTTATAAATAAACAATAATGTTAGGCCACAATAAAATCTGGCTTGACCAGTTCTGAAAAATCCCAGTGATGTTGATGATTCTGAAAATGAATCAATAAGAAGGGAAAAAGGAAGGTTTGAGCAACTCAGTTATAAACACAGATGATAATTTCACCTCCTGCTCTTACTTGCTCATTCTGTAACCAGAACTTTCTCAAGAATCAGACCCAGAGGTAAAAGTAACGATACCTTCCATCCATCTCAAGGAAGTGCTGTGATTGAAATGTAAATAAGACAAATTGAAAGTAATTGTTCTGAGCCTGGAGTCCTCTTAAAACTTTGAACTTCTTTATAAATAAACAAATAATATGTGAATCTGCAGGCCATTTAGCAGTGAGACCTAATAAATAATAGTCCCATGCTATGGTATATTTATATTATGGAACATGAGATGGGAGGTAGTAAAAGAGGCTTTTCTATAGTAATTTTAAAGGAATTTTAAAAACTAAATCAGAATTGCATCTTCTTGTGAAAAGCACAAGAAGTATTGTTTTGTGATTGGAATCCATGCAGGAGGTCAGTGAGAGTCATGCACAAAGTATAGTCTAGTTCTTCTAGTAATAACAAAGTTGAAACCCTTTGTATTCTGTTTATCATCATCATCATCCTTATTATTATGATTATTATTATTACTACTGCTCCATGTGAGGAGAAAAGGACACAATACTGTCATGCATGATTGTTTTCCGTTTCCTATCCTTATCACTACTTCTTACCTCACACTTACATGGACAACAGTGAGACAGGGTTCTGTATGATCCAGCCCTTTTTATACATTCATGCTAAGCACAGATAGTCAAAAAGCCCAAGGCTGAATTGATTTTCATCTTCACAGGTTAGTCTAAGCTGTGTAGATTGAACAGATAAGCAAGTGAACAGACATTCACTTTTGATTCTGGAAATGCAGCCACCTGCCTGCAGTTGCTCAGGTCAAAACCCAGGGTGTGCTAAAGCACACCTCCCTGCTCTGCTGGAGCAGATAGCTTGGGCCAAGGGTGGCCTGCTCCCCCTGCAAGGGAACTTTGTGGGGGAGGTACAAAGCATCCTGGGTTGCTGAGGGACTGTGAGTTAACCTGAATCTGGAGGGGATATGGGACAGAAGTTCAATAAACTGATTTAACCTAAATCAGTTAAATCTGATACTATGTCCATCCAGGTTTATCTTAAACTGATTTCAGCCATTTTGAAAGCAGTTTGTGCATCAAACTTCTGTTGTGTTACAGATCTGAACCAGTTTCCAATCACTTATACCACTTACGTGTAATTTCTGTCCCTAGCCTCCATAGTACACAGACCTGATTCAAAGAAGTCAGCTTTTATACATAGTCACATTTAAAAAGAAAATCATCAGATGTATGATCTTTGGGTTAATATGATTTAACATACTCAGAGGCATTTCACAGCAAGGTAATTGGAATCCAAGAATAAAGGAAGAAAAGGAAATATAGAAACACATGTGCATTTTGCCATCATAGAAAAAAATATTTTTATCAGAGGGCTGATGAGCAGTGTTGGCACCCTGTGCAGACCCTGCAGGAGAGCAGGAAGGGAGTTCCAAGAGTGGGGGCAACAGGGCACTCAGCAGTTTTACCCATGCCAAGAACTCGTAAACAGTCTTTGGATGAGCTGCTGCTGCCTCTGCCACATACTCTGCCCACCCCGCACTGATGCTTTTAAAGCAACAGCAGCAACAGCCAGGGACTCTTTTGGACTTCCTTGCAGGAGTAAGCCATGCAGCCGTTCTTGCTGCCAGGATGTGGACTCTATCGAGTTGGGAGATGACTCTGGTGCCCCTCCTAACTTGGCATCCAGTGCCCACCCCCTCTCACCTACCCCTTGGTATGCTACTGATTTTCATTTTTAAATATTTCCACTGCCTGGAATGCTAACATTCTGGTTTTGTTTAAGAAAGAATTTAAAGCTATTTAAAAAAAAAAAAAATCACACCAAAAAGTTATGTGTGAGGATGCTCAAATGAAATGAATCTAAATGTAACTTGTCAGGAAAAAGAAAATGTCTTGGTCCAAAAATGTGTTTTTTCTTGGTAGAATCTGGAGCTTGGTTTGCTTGTGACCTTTTGGATGCTAATGAGCTCCTATGCTGGCTTGCTGTAGTACTTCTCTAAAACAGTAATAAAGCAGATATGAAACTTCTTATTTCACTGTCACTGAACCAGTTTTGAATTAATTTCTGGGCAGATGGATCAGGAGAGATGTCACTTGGACGTCAGGAGGCTTTTGAAATTTTCAAGAGGGATTATGCTGATAATGTGACCATCGAGGACAACAAACAGCTTCTTAAACAGAGGTAGGTATCACAATGAGGTACAAGCACATTTAAATCTCTACAGTGTCATTGTGACTCAAAGAGTGAGAATATGTTATTTTTTTTAAACTCAGAGCAAAAATAGTGCCTTTGTATGCTGGGAAAGTTTCTTGTTCAGTATGCGCTCAAAGATGTAGGATAAGAGTGAGATTACATGTTAGAGTTAGCAGGTGCTACTTGTAAGGAATGTTAGCCAGTATTAAGGGTAACAAGTGCTAGAGCCCAGTCACATGTTCAGGGTTAATACCCTTCTCTGGTGTGCACTACTCATTAGAGGGCTAGTGAGCAAGGGCATGGCTTGGGACTGCAAACCTGCCCTGCTTTCTGGCTCTCTAGCCACAGTATAGGCCAGGGAGAGAGAGGGGAAGGAGCCACCTGTGCTGTTTGGATCACCCCCCAGTTACAGGTTGCTACCAAGAAAGGGAAAGCCCAGAAAGCCCCTTTAGGGCTAGAACCTTTTGGGCCAGCAGAGGCCTAAGGCCATAAAAAGAGCCTAGGGGGAGACAGGGAAAGCCAAGCAGCAAGCTACCCACTAGCTCAAATACTGCAGACACAGAGACTCCTGCCAGGTGGAGCAAAGTAGGTCAGACAACTGGAAAGGGGGAGGGTCTAGGGAATATAAAAGCTCACCCCAGAAGAGAGAGGGCGAGTTAGGCCCTGACTATGGAAAAGATTGGATTGCCTTTCCCAGATGGCGGAAAGGCTATAATGGGTGAAGTAAGTCACCTGCCAAGGAGATCACATTGCAGTCTGAGATTTGTTTTTTCCCCCTTTGCTTGAGCAGTAGGCCTGAGGAGGAAAACCCTGAGTTAGGACCGTGTGTGTTTACCCGGAGGCAAGTAAGAACTTTTAAGTTGAGATTTTCTGTTTGCTGGACACCTGGGAGACCAGGAGTGGCTATAAGGGGAGATGAGGCTACGTAACAGGGTGCCCCAACATCCTGTATGATATCCTTCCCTTGGAGGAGGTCAGAGGCACAGGCAATGCATAAGGCAGGAACTTGAGCTGGGCAGCCTGGCCTAAGCACCTTCTGCTATGGCATAAAGGGTTAGGTGGTTTGTAGACTGAACCTGGGTTCTGGGTTTTGAGTTCCAGACCCTGGAGGGGAACAAGCCCAGAAGCACTTGAGAGAGAGTTTGGAGGCCCCAGAGCTACAGAATGAATGGGGCCCAAAACAGGTCAGACTCCAGTGGGGAGCCAACAAAGTGACATTTGAAATAAGATAGTGAGCCAGCAAACACAAGAAGTCCTGCTGGGTGGTGAGACCTTGTCATCAAATTCCTTTTCCCCATGCTCCCTTTGGAGAGGTAGGACATCTCCCAAATCACTTCTTTCTTCCAGCAAGGTATGACAGATGAATTGGAATTGGGGGATGACAGGACTGGCTATGATGAGATGGGGAGCCCCTCTTCTCGAGTCCTGCCACATGCCCTGAATTACCCTGCTGCCCCCACATTGGCTTCTCCATCCCAAGATCACTGCTCTGCCACCCAAATCAGCCCAAGAGCAGGGTGGTAGAGGGAACAGCACTGATTTACTTTGCTCCTCCCTCCTGCCCCCACCTTCAGTTGTAGGGCCTGGTGGTAGCTAGATCTGGGTGCATGTGGGTGGTGTGGTGTCCAGGCCCCCAAGGACCAGGAAGGGAAGGGCAACCTTCTCCCCACTGGTGTCTCTGCTGTTCTTAAGCTGATCAGGATGGCAAGTGATCCAAGGTGGAGGGGACAGATCATGGTAGCGGGGTGGATGATGTGGAGGGGGCAGCTTGGGAGTAGAGGTGGACAGCCTGGCAGTTCCTCCTTCTCCCCATTTTACCTTCCTCCCCATTTACCTATTATCCAGTGGTTGTCAGCTATCAGTTCAGGGACATAGAGTCCTGGATGACAGTCCACCTTGGAGCAGTACCTCCTGGAATACTGGAGGACTTCAAATTGGTGGCTTTATCTCAGATGAATACCCAGAAATTAATTTACTTCAAGCTAGGTAGCACAACTCAGAGAGAATCCTCATTTGAAATGGTGTAAGGTGCCTAGAGGGCATTTAGCACCTAACTTATCACACATTAAGGCTCATTGACAAGTTTTTGAGTGCTCTTAACATGTTCTAATTATTATGTGTAATCTCATCCTAGTAATCTAAATGGAATATCCAAACTAATCATAGATTATCTGTCAGTACTCGGTTTTACTCTTCTTCTCACTTTACCATTAGAGATTATATCTCACAAGAGGGTACTGACAGTTAAGAATTATGCAAAGGAAGTTGGAATCATGTGACTAAATTCATTACTGTGATATTCATTGCAAGAAATATCTTTATAGATTCAGGAACTAAATTAAAACATCAAACTGGGATTTATAAAATCTGTGTTCTAGTCCTGCTAATGACTTGTTGCGTGTTATTAGTCAAAGCATTTTAAATTCCCTCTGTTTCAATTTCCCTTCTCTCAAATAGAAATAGTAATACTTTACTACCCTCAGATTAATTAATGTTTATAAAGCAGAACTCAGGGCAGAATTCAGTTTCTCTTTGTGTGTCCAAGTGGCAGACTTCTAGCCATGTAAGTGGGTAGCAATACTACATTGCTTATACTGTGGATGCATAAGTGTGCATGTATAGACTGGGCATGTACAGTAGCTATGCACTGGCCAAACAACTACATAGATGTGTGTATACACTCATTCTGGACACACAAGGGCATCCAAGTCATGCAACTATACCCACATAGAAAACCATTATTAATAGAGGTTGGATGTCAGATAGATGCCGCTATATAAATAAAGTACAAAAACTTTTTCATTAATTTCGCTAAAAATAAAATTTGAACAAATGCAAAGGATGCTTTTTTTTTAATTGCATCAGTGAGAGTCCCCAGTTTTTATGGCACGGGAAACTAAGCTACATAGGGCATGTCTACATGAAACACTTGAAGCACAGTAGACTAATTCTACTGCATATTAGCATGTCACGGCAAATGTCATGCTAATGTGCAGTAGAATTAGTCTACTGCACATTAATGTCATGTAAAAAACTTGCACTAGCACTACTGTGCAGTAGTGCTAATTCGGGTGCATTAAGTTAGTACCTGTTAGTACCTCTTATTACAGGTACTAAACTTAATGCACCATAATTACGGCACATTAATGCATATGTAGATGTCCCCATTAAGTATTATTTTCCTGCCTCATAACAATCTGAGTTATTAGTCCAGTGAGAAACAAAGTTTAGTCTCTGTAGTCTCAAAAAACTGTAACTGGCCTTGGGGAACACAGTGCAGCTGGTCTCATGAGACTCCGAGGTAGAAGGAGCACTCTCTTGAAGACAAGCTTGTAATGGGCACAAAACAGTTGCTATTCATTTCTGTCCTCTGAAGTAAAAATTACAGTTGACAGTTGACATTGCCTAAGTACATATGTACATGACCACATCAAGGCAGAGTTCTGGGCCCTTGACTTCAGATTTGACCTCGATAGAGTTTAATGATCTCTCTGTCTGCCAATGAAATGAAGAAAGGATGTACTTCTCTTAGCAGTGTTTCTTTGGAAAGAAGAAAAATTCTAATCTCATTTTCAGATGAAACATACTGGTAAATATTCTTGCCATGCAAGCTCTTGCAATCTAGTTGTATATGCTCCAACAAAATTTCTACATTCAGCTCCCATGCATATTTTTAATAGTGCAAGTTTGTTCTAACTGGCAGGTCTAATGTTATCCCAGTTTTAGTTTCTTTATCCCCTTTTCTTAATAGTTCCACTTTATTTTCTTCCTTATAGTCAATATACCAACCAGCCAACATGGTTATTTGTTTTTCCTTTTCTTTTCTATTCACAAGGTTTTCTTAATATTCCCTAACATTATTACATATAATATATTACATTCACTTGTAGTTTACCTCTGTTTAGGTCAGCAATTACAAGAGGGTGAATTTAACTCATGGTAATAGTCTGCAGTTATCCATAATGAAATCTAGCTAAACCACCTAACAATCTGTGAGGCGTGAATGCTACTCTCAGGGCTCATCTACACACCACCCTACAGCAACGTTGTTACTGTGCTGTGCTTTAGTAATTCCTTTTGGAAATACTAAAGCACAGTGCAGTAACCACCTGTACTGCACTGTGCGGATGGCACAGTTAGTTTTAGCCGCTGCTTCACTGTAGCAGCAAGTTAAAATGGGGGAGCGTGCTGCTACGGCAAAGTAGCCTCCAGTCACATGTAGACTCGTGTTATTGCTACATCGCCATAGCATGTTGTACAGCAGTCTAGTACATTGCTACAGCGACATCGGGTGACGTGTAGATGCTCCCTCTGTGCATTTGTTTTGTTATTTGATAAATAAAAGGAGATTTACATTTTGCAATTTTTGATTTTTGGATAAATAATATTTGCATTTTAAGAGTGAAACAGTTGCCCCAATGAAATCAGCGGCCACATTTCTATTGACTTCAATACAGCAAATTTCACCCTGAGTTTTACAGATTTGAGCAACTAGACTCCATGTCTCAGCAAGAATAGATATCGTAAAGGAACTGTATGTTCATTAAGGATGCATATGACTTTCTTACAGATGGCATTAATACAGTGGCATAACTGACTACTATCCATAAACATCCTCCACAGAACACCCTGCTGGTTTGTTTCTTTTAGGAAGTCACAAATTACCTTTCTTTCCTTAGCCTAATAAACATATTCATTTTGTGTTTATTCAGTGAGAAGGAATTCTGCCTGAGTACTGACTGAAGAGTAGGTCACAAAGCGACTTAATGTGCGGCAGTACTGAACATAGGTACAAGTTGCATGCTTCATTCCAGAAATGGATTTCATCAATTCAGGTTAGGAACCCAAGCTCCATATGTGGAGAATGGGAAGAGTGAGGCAGCTAGGGACTGAGATGTATAGCATCCAACATACTGATTGGGTAGGACTCTAAAAGCAGACAATAGAAAATACTGAAGAGAAGAGTGTGTCTGAAATCCTGCCTTTCTCCCTCTTAGTGTCTCTGTAAGACTGGGATTCACATCCCAAAACCCCTTCTTATCATTAGAAGCTGTTCTCGCATATTTAGGCAACTAGATCAACACACTATTATATAATAGGCTAGTCATTAGAGTGCTTCCCCAATTAGACCTAGGTTCTGGGTCTTCTTCAGTCTGAGGGGTCATGAACCCATACCTCCTACTTCCAAAGAAATGGCAAAAGTGGATTACGGTTACACTTCACTTCTTGTCTTGAACATGAAACACTATGCAGTGATGAATGCAAGATTCATGAGGCCAGGAGGAAGAAAAGAAAGAGTGCATGAGTCTGTAACCCAGTGACTCAGGCATCCCTCTGGGAAACGGGGAATGCCAGTTTCACTCCTGTTCCAGGGACGCAACATGCATTTTGCCTTACAGTGTAATTGGGGCTTTCCTTATGGCCCCATAAATCTTGCCTTTTTTTCTACACAGCTGGCAGTTAACTCCATCCCAGCTTTGTTTATAAGCTGGTTTGTTCATAATCTGGTTATACAATGAAAAGAGTTATGAGTTTGATTGATTTATTTTTTTAAATGAACATATCTCTATGGAGGTTGAACTGAGTCCTGGTAAGTTTGCTTTGAACATACCTGCTAGATCAAAAACCTCAGGGGACTTGGACACAACGCCTAGTTTGTATGTCTCAAACCACTTTAGGCATGAGGTAGGCACCTACATTTTCAGTTCTGCCAAAATGGCTGCTCTTATGGGATTGTTAAATAGCTGACCTTTAGGAACCTTAGTTTTCTGCTAAAGACTTTGGCACTCTGAGGGTGCTTAATGGGGTTATGAAGAATTTTTGTGAATTTTTTTTTGGATTTAGACACGTAAATTCCACCTATGTGCTTAAAATGGGACTTGTTTCTTTGTGAATGTCTCTCTTAAGAAATCAATGAGAAAAGAAACTCAGAATTTGACACCCAAATATTTGGCGTTTGGGTTTTTTCTTCAGATCTTTGCACCACCCATAAGAGATCTTTTTGGTTATGTCGACACTTATGGAAAAATTATAAAAAGAAAGGACCACAAATGTTTCCAAGACTTCTCCCTTACTTGTGTTATAAATAGTGTTGTGGAACTTACCATTCAGGGCCACTTATCTATTAGAGGATTCAGCTTTGAAAACGACTGTGGATATGATGGCCTGAAATGGTACCTGCCTCTTCTTTGCTGGGAAATATGACTAATTAAGTTGGGACAGTTTCCCAAACCACACCTTCCCAGTGGAAAATAAATATTTCTTAACTGTATTCCACTGCAGGGGTGATGTGTAGGGGGTGCACACTTTGGCACCGCTGACAGTGTTGGTGACACCAGTGGGCAGTCGCTGCTCACCACCCCACCACCAACACCACTGGCAGTGTCTGTGGGTGGTTGCCGGCACTTGCCACCCATCCTCCAACAGTGCTGGCAGTGGCTGTGGGAGCTCCCCTGCTTACTGCCGCCTTGCTCACGCCACTCCCGCTGCCACCTCTGCTCTCCTGCCACCGCCGTGCCCCCCCAGCCACCGGGGGCATGCGCTGTTCATGTTCCACTGCTTAGTGCATTAGCCAGAAATACAATTTCTGGGTTTCCCCAAGAGTTTTTACTAGACCAAAGCTTGTCCAGTTCAGTTGAAGGCTCAGTTAATTGTTAAGTACTGTAGTTTTGTTTCTGTCCCTTCTAAAGACCAATTATATCCATTCAAAATTTCATCTTAAAACTAGTGCCCCACTACAACAAGCACAATACAGGAAATCTCCCTTCTGGTACTTATGTCTTTCTTGAGCTATTATAACATAGATTTCCTATAATATGCTTCAACTGCTTTCAGGTCTTTTCTCTTTGCTGCCGCCGCACATATAGTTACAAGCCATTAACATTAAAATCAAATATTTCAGAGCATGCATTGTATGGCATGTCATCCTAAATGGCTTTCCATGATATTGAAATGTTGATAGTGTACATGGGGGTTTGAACCCTTAACATAGATTCCTACTTGCAACCTAAATCCAGAAGGGAGAGAGAATTTCAGGTTCACCTCTCTTTTTTGTGTACTTCCTTTTAGCTTGATTAGCCATCTTCTGACTCAGTGTGCTAAGTGTTGTTTATCAGATGTCTGATTTTTTCCCCCTCTATTTAATATATAGAAAATGTAGGCACTTTGGATTTATGAATGATACTTTAGAAGCCAGATTCCTAACTTGTAATCATGAAACTACTCAGCCCTGCTATACCTAAGTCTCTTTGTGGGTTTGGGCCTTAACCTTACTGGGTACATGCAATTAATGCAATGCAATAAGCTGTGTCTCAGTTTGTGCTGGAGTTTATTGCTCCTGGGTGCAGCGTTTGCACGTGCACCTAGGGTGGCAACACGTTGACCCGGGGTGGAGCAGCCCCCACCTAGCAGGGTCCCCAGGGGCCAGCTTGCCATTCTGAGGCTACTCTGACCCGACTCAACGTGCTGTGGAGGAGCTGGGTGCTACAGGGGCATGAGGGTACTACAGTATGGGGATAGCCAGTAGGCTAGCCTACATGTGCATTTCACCACACATAACTATGCCACTGTAGGGTACTGTAGTGTTGGGCAGTAGTATCCTGCAGCATAGTTAATTAATTTCTTGCTGCCTAATAGCACTGCATATATAAACAGCGATGCTTTACTGCGGAGCTAATTAGTCGGCTCTTCAGTAAAGCGTGTTGTGTAAATGTGCCCACTGTGTCTCAGTTTCTCTGTCTGTAAAATGGATTTGAAATCACTATCTCACAAGGATGTTGTGAGGGGTTTTTAGATAACTTTATACAGCACCTCAGAAATATAAAATCCTGGAAGTGACTGTTACATTTTTATTATGTTATTTTATCCCAAAATGTTCTGTGCATATTTTATGTGCACAGGAATCATTTGCTTGTCATTGAAATACTGCCAACTTTATTAAAGAATGAGGGGACAGAATATATCTGTATAGAGGTATCACTCAGCACATTGTGACTGAAGTTTTAAAAGAGCTGAAACTTGCAGTAGGAATATAATTACCAGCACAAGATTTGTCCAGGACACTTATAACATCCCTGCTCTTGGAGAAAATACCTTGGGACCTTTAATTGCCACAGGTGGTTAGAGCCATAGTTTTTTTTACAACAATCTCAAAAAACAGGCAGGCAACTTAGTTCAGCATTTACTGAATCACCAATATCATATCTGGAAGTATTTTGGGTTTTCATTGGCATCCCATCCAGGTATTCACCAGAACCAGTCTTGTTGTCAAAACAGTATCTCATAATGGTAAGACGGTAATGGGATAAATAAGCAATAATGAATAAAATGGAAATAAAGTGTTACAAATGAAAATTAGGAATAAAAAGGGCTTGAAACAAAATGAGTTTAACTTACTATTTACTGTTATTGCCTTAAATAGCTTTCTTTACAATTAGATAGGCGAATTTCATGCTTTTAAAACACTAATTCCCAACTGCAATTCTTGATTGCTTTGGCTTACACAAATGTTTGGGCAGCACCTGGAATTTCTTTGAATACTTATATTTGCATATGAAGATGAGAACCTGTGAACAAAGTGTATTAGTAATTTACTTATGAATCAGAGCCATATTATATGAATTAGGTGACTTGTCACACATTCTAGTCATAGTGAATACGGTTTGCAAATTTTTTAAACAAGGAAGTTCACCGGACCAAAGGGAAAACCACGCAAGGTAGAGTAGAGGATGAGCACAGTAGGAATAATCACCTTTCTACCATTGCTGTAGAACTGGTGTATGACCAGTTAATAAAATTAGAAGTATACAAGTCAGCAGGCCCAGATGATCTTCATCTGAGAGTCATAAAGGAGCTGGCCGAAGCCATTGCGGAAACCCTGGCAAAACTCTTCCACAACTCGAGGTGCTGTGGAGAAGTCCCTGAGGACTGGAAGAGGGCCAGTGTTGTGCCCATCCACAAGAAGGGCAGGAGGGAAGACCTGGGTAACGATAGGCCAATCAGCCTAACTTCCATCCTAGGGAAAATCCTAGAAAAGTTCATCAAGGAGTCTATCTGCAATAAGTTTGCAGAAGGTAAGTTTCTGAATGACAGCCAGTATGGCTTTGTCGCAGGCAGGTCTTGCCTTATAAAACCTCATGTTCTTTGACCAGGTAACTCATCACCTGGACACGAGACAGCAGGTTGCCATTGTGTACCTAGACTTCCAAAAAGACCTTTGATCTAGTAAACTCGCAATGTCCTTGAGAGAAAATTGGAGGATTGTGGGCTTAACTCTGAGACAGTCAGGTATGTGAGAAACAGGCTGCAGGATAGGACCCAGAGAGTCATAGTGAATGGATCTGTGTCATCCTGGTGAGAAGTGGGCTGCAGGGATTGGTGCTCAGTCCAGTACTTTTCAACTTCTTTATTAACGATTTGGATGTGAGGGTGAAGAGCTCACTGGCCAAGTCTGTGGACAACACCAAGTTATGGGGAAGTGTGGTCACACTTGAAGATAGGTTACAGTTACAGGCAGACGTAGACAGGCTAGCAAGTTGGGCGGATCAGAATCTGATGAAGTTCAGCGTCAAGAAATGTACAGTGCTCCACCTCGAGACAAGCAACCCCCAACACACCTACAGGCTTGATGGCACCAAACTGACTAGCACCATGAATGAAAGGGGCCTGGGGGTAATAACAGACCACAGTGTGAATATGACCCAGCAGTGCACTCAGTAGGCCAAGTAATAATTTGGCATGCATCAATCAATTCATCTCCAGTAAAACCAAGGAGGTGATTCTTCCGCTCTGCTCAGCACTGGTGAGACTGCAGCTGGAGTACTGCATCCAGTTGTGGACACCACACTTCAACAAAGTCGCGGACAAGGTTGAGAGAGTCCAAAGAAGAGCCACCCGTATGATCAGAGTCTTACACAGCAAGCCATATGAGGAAAGGTTGAGGGATCTGGGACTCTTCAGCCTAAGGAAAAGGAGGCTGAGAGAGGACCTGATAGCAGCTTACCGCTACACGAAGGGAGTACATCAAGGTCTCGGTGAGCAACTGTTCACCAGGGCACCCAAGGGGAAAACCAGTAGTAATGGCCACAAACTCCTGGCAGATTGATTCAGGCTCAACGTTAGGAAAAACTTCTTCACAGTTAGGGTATCCAGACTGTGGAATAAACTCCCTCCAGAGGTGGTGCAATCACCGACCCTGGAAATCTCCAAGAGGAGACTAGACGGTCACCTTGCTGGGGTCACCTGACCCCCAGTTCTCTCTCCTGCCTGGTAAAAGGGGCTGGGCCCGATGATCTTCCATGGTCCCTTCCAGACTTACAGTCTATGAATCTATGAATTTTCAGACTGCTCAAAGGCTGAATTTTGTTCATCTAAACTAGTCAGGGAATGTTTACAAATAAAGCAAACGGGAAACTGAAATTTCTGTTCTGTGGAAAAATGACATTTTGACTTTCCAAAATAGAAAAAAAAATCCTGACATTGTAAAATTTCACATGAAACAAACATTTCCAAACCATTGAATGCTATGTTTAGTTAAAGTAAAGCATGTTTTGTTTCAATTTTCCTATTGTATTAAAATAGTGTATGGAATATATGGAATTAAAATTAATGCGGTGGTGTTCAACTATTGGCCTGTGGGCCAGATCCAGCCTGCAGAGCCATGTCATCCAGCATGCAGAGCTCATTATTGATCCAAAAATCATGTGGCGGCGAGCAGTGGCAGCATTAATTGCCACTTCTGTGTTGCCAAATTGCCAGACCTGTGGAGAGACATGGCCCTGTGTGCTAGATTGCACTGGCTTGTGTGCAGCCAGATTCAGTGTGCAGGACTGCCCTCAAGGACTCAAGGACTGATCCCATGTGCCAAACCCACAAGGGATTCAGCCCAGAGAACAATCCTGCACCATTTATTTGTCCTGCAGGGCTAGAAGGTTGGCCACCACTGAATTAATGTAATGCCTAAGTCTAAATGAATGTGAAGAATAAGTAAAGTTGGTAGGGAGGTTGCATTGTTTGTAATAAAAACATAATGTCTGTAATAAAAACATGCTGAAATCAGTTGGTTCTCACACAATATTTTGATTTCATCAAAATTGCCTTCCTGATTAAAAACAATTTTGTTGCAAGTAGAACTGATTAAAAAAATTCAAATGACAAATGTTTACAATAACCAGCATGTGTTTGCAAACAGAAAGCAATCTGTATTAATTCAGTAATTTATTATTAACAAATAGCTCTACTAATAGGACCTTTGAGTGACTCCACGTGTCATTTTGTAGGTTTGCTGAAGCAAAATCCCTGGGAGAAAAAGTAAATGAAGTAAGAAATAAAATAAGTAAGTGGACTTCTTTTAACTTCCTTATATTTGTATAGAATTAGTATGAATTCAGAATGATCTGGGGAGCTGAAACACAATGTAAGTAACTTTTAGATGAGTTTTCAACCTATAATCAATCAATGTGATAATTTTAAGTACCAACTTTGATTATTAAAAATTCCATAATCTGAAATCCTAGGTTCCTGTTGGACAGAATATGTAATTTCCAGATTATGGTCATGATTATGATGGACATCACTTATCTTAAAGAAGAATTTAGTCATTGTAACAGGCTGTTAGCATTTAAGATTCAGAATTTTATGAAGAACAAATCCAAATGTATGTGTAGTTTAGATTGCAGACTCTCTGATGATGGACTGTATTTGCCTGTTTATTTATACCAGTGGTGCTGAAACTCCAGTCCACATGCTAGATCTGGCCTTTAGAGTTGTGTCCTCCTACTTGCAGGGCTCCCATTGGGTCCAGACATTTGATGGTCGGGGAGCAGCAGCAGTTTTAATCGTCACTCCCCTGCTGCTGAATTTCCAGACCTGTGGGGAGACCCAGGAGCCAGATAACATGGCCCTGTGCATTAGATTTATGCTGGTTTGCAATTGGGCTGGTACAAAGCCAGATCTAACATTCAAGGACATAGGCATTTGAAATTGAGTAAAGAAAATGATAACAACAATGGTAGGCTTTTTACCAAAAAATAAAGGCAATCATCCTAAAAGCCAACAGGAGTGGAGAATGACTGTGATGCTGGCAATGTGGTATTTTCAGAAATATACCTGCCCTTTATTTCCTTTACGCTATTACACCAGAGAGGATCAGATCCTACCTTCCTTTTTTACCTGTTTACTAGAACTGTAATGAATGTGTGCAATCTATATATTATTTTTAGGGAAAGTATGGTATGACTCCCCTCACCTCAGTCCCTCGAAAAATTATAAAGCAGATCCTCAAGGAATCCATTTCTAAGCACTTGAAGGAGAAAAACGTGGTTAGAAATAGCATGGATTCATCAGGGGCAAGTCATGTCTGACCAACCTGATTGCCTTCTATGATGAAATGACTAGCTTTGTGGATGTGGGGAGGCAGGTGGATGTGGTGTACTTTGATTTTTAGCAAGGCTTTTTATACAGTCTCCCACAACATTGTCACAGGAAAGCTAAGGAAGTATGAGCTGGATGAATAGAAAACTGACTGGAGCATTGGGTTCAGAGAGTAGTATTCAATGGCTTGATGTCTAGTTGGCAGCCATTATCAAGTGGAGTGCCACAGGGGCTGGTCCTGGGGTCAGTTTTGTTCAGTGTCTTCATCAACGGCCTGGAAGATGGCACAGAGTGCACCTTCAGCAAGTTTGCAGATGACACTAAGATGGAGGGAGTAGTAGATACACTGGAGGATAGGGCTAGGATTCAAAGTGACATAGACAAATTGGAGGATTGGGCCAAAAGAAATCTCATGAGGTTCAACAAGGACAAGGGTACAGTCCTGCACTTAGGATGGAACAATCCCATGCACCAGTACAGGCTGGGGGCTGACTAGTTGGGCAGCAGCTCTGCAGAAAAGGACCTGGGGGTTACAGTGAACAATAAGCTGAATATCAGCCAGCACTGTGCCCTTTTTGCTAAGAAGGCTAAAGGCATATTGGGCTGCATTGGTAGGTGTGTTGCCAGTAGGTCAAGAGAAGTGATTATTTCCCTCTATTCAGCATTGGTGAGACCACATTTGGAGTACTGTGTTCAGTTTTGGGCCCCCCACTTCAGAAAGGATGTGGACAAATTGGAGAGAGTCCAGCAGAGGGCAACAAAAATGGTGAGGAGGCTGGGACACATGGCTTATGAGGAAAGATTGAGGGAACTGGGCTTATTTATTCCAGAGAAGAGGAGATTGAGAGGTGACTTGATAGCAGCCTTCAACTACCTGAAGGGGTATTTGAAAGAGGATGGAGCTAGATTATTCTCAGTGGTGGCAGATGACAGAACAAGTAGCAATTGTTTAAAGTTGCTGCAAGGGAGGTTTAGATTATTTATTAGGAAGAATGTTCTCACTAGGAGGGTAGTAAAACATTGGAACAAGTTACCAAGAGAAGGGATGGAAGCTCTATCCTTGGAGGTTTTCAGAAGCTGGCTAGACAAAGCTTTGGCTGGGGTGATGTAGTTGAGGATGGTCATGCTTTGAGCAGGGGGTTGGACTAGATGACCTCCTGAGGTCCCTTTCAACCCTAACTTTCTATGATTCTATGACTCAGTTTTATGTTGTGACCTACTAGGCATAAAAGCATTAACTTCCTCTCAAGGACAGTGGAATAAAAGGTGAGTGTTGGTCTCACAGGCATGTCTGAATGTAAATGAGTTACCTTAGCAGTACACTAAAAGATAACCAGGTGTTAACTTTCAATACTTAGCAGATGCAAAATATGTACAAACAACATTATGAGTGCTTGAAACAAAGAACCCAGGTATCAGGACACTGTGTGCTAAAAACTCCGCTGCTCAGCGTGGAAAGATATGTCCTTGTTTTTCAGGGGCAGAGAGGCAGATAATGCTGCCAGCATGGACATGCCTAAAAGCCTTCCTTTTCCATTCCAGACTAAAGACCCTAAAATCCATGTTCTAGTAAGCCAAAAAAGCTGTCAGGTTTTGAAAAGAGTGTCCTGTATAACTGTAAACATCTGTTTGCATAGCTTCTAAAGATGCTAATTCTTAAACAGGGGTTCATTTTCTTTTGCACTTGCTGACAGAGCTGTGGCAAAAAACAACACTGGTAAAGCCAGGGCTCATTTTCAGAGTAGTGGAGGTATCAAGTTTCTTGTTGCAAAAAGAGGAGCCCTTAGGGCTTAGCAGAAAAACTGGGCCTGTTCCCCTAGATACTTGTCTGAGGACCAAGTTCTTCTTATGGCTCCATGACAAATACTGTATTTACTCAATATAAGATGAGGTTTTTATTCCCCCACTCAGCATGGGGGAGAGCTCCTCATCTCATATTCACATGCAAGGAGAGCTCATTAAATACATTGTCTATCTTTGAACTGCTGCCAAAAGCAGCATGTGCTCAGTAATGGAAACCAACTATGAAGCCGATTAAATGCAGCCAACACTAATCATAACTATAAAACACATGGTCCATTGGGCGAACATACTGAAGGGAACTCTTTTTCTTTTTTTTTTCGTCTCTTGGTGTGGCCCTTAAAAAATCAACCCCCAAAAAAACACAAAACAGGCAGATGTTCCCTCCACAGTGAGCGGCCACCAGGCTGGCACCAGAAGGATCGGAGTCAGCCTGGACACCCTCCCCTTGGTGCTGCATTTGATCTTAGCCAAAAGGCTGAACTTTTTCTTTTTTTTTTTTCCTTTTTTTTTTTTAAGGAAAATTTTTCATGTCCCAAGTCAAATCAATTCCAAATCCATGTGAGTCATTCAAGAACCATATGTGGCCCTGATACCAGCAACCATCCTCCATCTCCGCCTGGGACTTCAGATACTTCTAAATCCTTTGGTGGGCATCCTATGGCCAGGCCCAACCCCAGGGGCTTTGGGGTTCACATGCCCCCGAGTTTCACTTGCCCTCAGCCGTATGGCCACAGGAGCAGGCTAGGGAGGAGTCTCCCATTTTCATAAAGTTGGCATATAGCCAAGATCTTCCCACTGGAAGTGAAAGTGGGAGACTAACTATGCATTACCTCAGCTAGAGTACTACCCCTTGCCATGTTCATGGTTTTCCCCAGCCAATAAGAAAACCATGTTAGTGATCATGGTATTTCCCTGACCCCTAGGGTAGGTTAGGGCAGCCTATTATAATAAGATAGACAGATAGATATAGTACTGCCCATTTAGCACAGTCCCCCTCACCACTGACTCTCTTCAAGTCATGGTGAGCCACTACATTGCATACATTTCAACTTCCTCTTCACTCCCACAGCTGAGCTGCATGTTTCTATCCCATTTCCAATGATTCCTGCTTCTTCACCAGTCTTAAATGCCTGGCAAACATCACCAAACAGGTCCCTAAACACCCAGAATCCCTCTGTCACTCCCTCTCTAAGCCTGGTGGATATGATTAGTGTGGTCCTACCCTTGATGACGTAGAGCTGGGGCAGGTTGCCCTGTGTTTCATCTATATGTAAATTTTTGGAGGATCCCAGGACTCATAACAAGAACACCCAGTTCCAGTCATGAGTGGGGGCTAATTAACACATGGATCTTGGGGGAGGTATCTGGATTCAGATACTGAGCAGTGATGAGCTATGGGATCACCATGGCTTGAAATGCTGTTGACTCTGCTGGTGCCCAGCCCACAGAACTATACGGTAAGTCATGAGCCTTTTTGGCTTTGGACTAATTTGCATTGTGCACACATCTACACATGCACTTTACTGCACATTAAACTAATCTAATGTGCAGTAAATTATCACCATCTACATGTGCGCAGCAATTGCTGTGCAGTAGATTAATGTGAAGCACAGTTTGCTATTACCAATGGATACAGGTACTATCCAATGGTGCTTTACATTAATGCACCTGAACACACATGTAGATGCTAACACAGGAGCAAATTGCTCCTGCTCATCCCATGCAGTATGGAGCCACAACTGCTGCTGAGTTTATCCCTGAGTTCTTGGAGGGGTGGGCGAGGAGCTGCCCCCAGCTCCAGGGGCAGCCCCAAGCAGTGGGGAGCTCAGAGCTGGGTGGGCAGGGCAGGGCAGTGACAGCCCAGTGTCCTGGACTGGCAATGGGGAGCTGTGGCCCCTGCTCCATGCCTCTGTGGGGCTTGGCCTCATGGTGCCCTGGGTGCCTTGGAGCATTGCAGCAGGGGAAGGTGGTGTTAGGTAGGGAGTGGGTTGCAGGTGACCAGTGCAAATCAGGGCAAAGTTTGCCTGACTTTCCTTGCTTGAGCCCCAGGAACCGGACAGCCACAGCTGGCAGAGGGCTGCCTCTGGCCAGCTGTTTCCTCCCACTCTGCACCTCCTAGGTAGTGAGGGGTCCCTGGCAGAGGGTGTGTCCCATGGCTGGGAGAGAAGGGAGGGGCGGTAGGGAAGGCAAGAGGATCCTGGGGAGGCATGGCTAATTAAGGAGAGCGCAGCTCCTGAAAGGCTGAGGCAGGGGATGCATCCCCATGCAATAGAGCTGGCTTTGTGGAGATGCACCCCATGCAATGGAGCCACCTGGGGTGAGGGGCACAGGCCAGCGGGGTTCACCCTGCTTTTCCCCACAGCTAGACACACCCTAACCCATGTGCAGCATAGCAGCAGCCCACACCTGTGGAGCACACATCTTCGGGCAGCTCTATCTGCAGGATAAAGTGGGATGTGCACCCCCCAGCCTGCATCTCTCCCAGGTGGCTCCATTGCATAGGGATGCATCCCCCCAAGGCGGCTCCATTGCATGGGGTACATCCCCCCCCAAAGCTGGCTTTTGCATGGGGATGCGTTTCCTGCCCAACCCTGTCTGGAGCCAGGATCACCTTCACTAGCTGCACTTCACCTGGGATCCTCTTGCCTTCCCCCCCTCCCCTCCCTCCTCATCCAGCTACAGGACAAGCTGTACCCCCCATTAGGGACCCCTAGCCCCCTGGGGAGCAGAATGGAGGAAACAGCTGACCAGAGGCAAAGGCAGACCCTGACAGCTGAGGCTGCCCGGCTCCTAGGGATCAAGCAAGGAAAGCCAGGCGAATTTCACTCTCCCTTTGCACTGGCCACCTGCAACCCACTCTCCCCCTAACACCTCCTTTAAAAATGTTCCTACCTGTGTTCAAGCATTTTCCAAACTGGTAAAATACATTAATTCTGGATAAACTAAGTCTATGGGTACCCACAGTAATTTACTACAGGCATGCTTATTTCAAGGTCAGTGTTTTCAAATTTGCTCCTCACTTCCATGTGCTCAGGGAGAGCAGAGTCTGACAGTAAGGTGGGGAAGAGCCTGATGGGGGAAGAAGTTGGGTGGGGACGAGGGCAAGGGAGCCACCCCAGATCTATTTTTCTTGCTGTAGCAGTGGGGGGAGGGAAATTCAAGGCAAACCTCCAATAATTACATTCTACACCTGAAAACTACAACAATTTTAATAAATTTTCTATATATAGAACCTAATTATTGGGGGGGGTCATCTTATAGTCAATGTCTTCCTATATTTGAGTAAATATTTCTTCACTGTGTGGGAAACCCTACTGATTCCAAGGTGCTACCTAACATATACAAACATAGTGGCACCTGGATCATAATCGGTATCTCTACATGTATGATTAATGCACATGAATAAACTCCAGAGCTTATTGCTCCTGACTTTATTTGTCATAGCATGTGGAGCCCAGTCAGAGCAGCCCTGTGCTGGCAGGCTGACCTGCTCAGACCAGGCTCCATGTGCTGTGGAGCAGCCGACTGGGGCTTCAGCATAGGGGTTGCCTGCCAGCTAGCCCCACACTGAAGCACCCTGTGCCCCAGCCAGCCGGGGCAACATCTATATGTGTGCTGCTGCACATGAAAAAAACTCTGGAGCAGGGTAGGGCTTTTATTTAAAAGTCCTACCCTGCTGCAGAGTTTATTAGTTTTGTGTGCCCTAATAGGGGTACACATGTAGATGCTATGACATTAATTAAGCAACCGCACAGGAAATCTCCTGCGTCTTTGCACCCAATGAATAGTAATTGAATGGTATGAGTACACAGTTGAAACTCCTGTCTGAAGATGGACAAATATTTCTAGGGGTTTGGGTATGCATTTTTGAACCTGTGTTTTTCCACTGCTCCATGGCATTGGCTTCTAATCAACTTATAGCTGGAGTTCAAGGTATTGACTTTAATTTGTAAAACATGAAATGGTTTTGGCCCAGGTCACCTGATGGATCACTTTCTCCCTAGAAACTAAAATAATAGAGATGAATAATAATATGCTGCCAGAGTTGAAATCAGCCTGAGCTCCTTTAATAGAAATGGAAAAGTTCTGCTGGCAGGTCTGCTCTGTAGGAAGGATTCTGAGGAAGGGTTCTGAGTTTTGAAACTTGTTCCCCATTTGGTCTGAGTGCCTAGTAATGTTAAACTTCTGGGCATGCTGCACAGCTCCTCACTTTTCTAGGGTTGTTCAGGCAGGGTTGCACTGAAGAAAATCTATTTATGATTTCTTCTATGTTATTATTTGTAATATGAGTCATCACTCAGGATGGGCCTCTGTAATTACAGCTCAGAAATTGAAAGAAAAGAATACATATAAAAGAATCAGGGCCTTGTTACACACTGATTTTAGGCAGCTCAGGAAGCTTTTAACCCCTGGATTGTCAATACATTAAGACATGTATACTTGTTTTAAGCACCCTTAGGCATCTTAAAGTTATGCCACTCTGGAGCAGGTTTATCTCTGAGCCATGTTACCCAGCTCATGTTCCACAAATGTGTGGCCATTCCCCAGAGATAAGCTGCCAAAGTTTGAGTCCTCTAGCATCCCAGGATGCAGTGTCCCCTCCCTACACACTTCTCTGCTGTGTGGACAACTCCCATCTGTACCTCCTGGGACTCGGAGCAGGGGGGCGGCAAAGGCACCAGTCGCAGGGCTCAAGTGCCTATATACTAATGCTAGGAGCATGGGGAACAAGCAGGATGAACTAGCGCTCCTGCTTGCACTAAACACCTATGACTTAGTGGGGCTAACAGAAACCTGGTGGGATTTGTCCCACGACTGGGCGGTACATATTGAGGGCTATAGATTGTACAGAAAGGACAGGTCAGGGAAGAAAGGGGGGGGGGGGTTGCACTTTATGTCAGTGAGCAATATACATCAACCCTCATCAAGACAGAATCCAAGGTTGAGGAAGTAGAAGGATTGTGGGTTAGGTTACATGGGGGGCAAGGAGAAAGGGATTTGGTGGTAGGGGTCTGCTACAGACCCCCACATCAAGGGGAAGAAATAGATGCGGGGCTCCTGAGGCAACTCTTGGAGACCATAAAAGCTAAAGAGGCGGTAGTCATGGGGGACCTAAACTACCCGGACATCTGCTGGGAGACGCAGACAGCAAGGTCCCATCGCTCACGCAGGTTCCTAACCTGTGTACAGGACCTCCACCTGACACAGGAGGTGCATGGTCCCACTAGGGGGAATGCCATACTGGATCTGGTTTTGGCAACAGGGGATGACATGGTAGGGGACCTCCAGATCGGTAGCCATTTGGGGGACAGTGATCACTTAATAATAGAATTCAACATAAGACGGCGAGTGGGTAAGGTAACTAGTAGGGTGAAAGTGCTAGACTTTAGGAAAGCTGATCTCAATGAACTCAGGCGATTAGTCAAGAACGCACTGCAGAGTAGGAGTTTTGAAGGGATGGGAGCCCAAGAAGGGTGGCTGTGCCTTAAGGAAACGATCCTTCAGGCACAAAGCAAGACGATCCCCGAGTGAGGCAAAAGAGGGAAAGAGGCCAGGAGGCTTCCATGGCTGACCAGAGAAATCCAGGGCAGCCTAAGGGCCAAAAGGGGAGCACATAAAAAGTGGAAACAAGGTGAGATCACTAAAGATGAATATACCTCCTCTGCTCGTGCTTGTAGGGAGGCAGTTAGGCGGGCCAAAGCTACCATGGAGCTGAGGATGGCAACCCAAGTAAAAGACAATAAGAAATTGTTTTTTTAGATATATAGGGAGTAAAAGGAAGGCCCAGGGAGGAATAGGACCCCTGCTAAATGGGCAGAAACAATTGGTGACAGACAGGGGGGACAAGGCTGAACTCCTCAACGAGTTCTTTGCCTCAGTGTTCCTAAGTGAGGGACACGACAAGTCTCTCACTGGGGTTGTAGAGAGACAGCAGCAGGGCACCAGACTTCCATGCGTAGATCCTGAGATGGTGCAGAGTCACTTGGAAGAACTGGATGCCTTTAAGTCGGCAGGCCCGGATGAGCTCCATCCGAGGGTGCTGAAGGCACTGGCTGACGACATTGCAGAGCCACTGGCGGGAATATTCGAACGCTCGTGGCGCACGGGCCAAGTCCCGGAGGACTGGAAAAGGGCTAATGTGGTCCCCATTTTCAAAAAGGGGAGGAAGGAGGACCCGGGCAACTATAGGCCAGTCAGTCTCACCTCCATCCTTGGTAAAGTCTTTGAAAAAATTATCAAGGCTCACATTTGTGAGAGCCCGGCAGGGCAAATTATGCTGAGGGGAAACCAGCACAGGTTTGTGGCGGGCAGATCGTGCCTGACCAATCTAGTCTCTTTCTATGACCAGGTTACAAAACACCTGGACACAGGAGGAGGGGTGGATGTTGTATACTTAGACTTCAGGAAGGCCTTCGATATGGTATCCCACCCCATACTGGTGAACAAGTTAAGAGGCTGTGATGTGGATGACTACACAGTCCGGTGGGTGGCGAATTGGCTAGAGGGCCGCACCCAGAGAGTTGTGGTGGATGGGTTGGTCTTGACCTGGAAGAGTGTGGGCAGTGGGGTCCCGCAGGGCTCGGTCCTTGGACTGATACTCTTTAATGTCTTCATCAGTGACTTGGACAAGGGAGTGAAATGTACTCTGTCCAAGTTTGCAGATGACACAAAGCTATGGGGAGATGTGGACACGCCGGAGGGCAGGGAACAGCTGCAGGCAGACCTGGATAGGTTGGACAAGTGGGCAGAAAACAACAGGATGCAGTTCAACAAGGAGAAATGCAAAGTGCTGCACCTAGGGAGGAAAAATGTCCAGCACACCTACAGCCTAGGGAATGACCTGCTGGGTGGCACAGAGGTGGAAAGGGTTCTTGGAGTCCTAGTGGACTCCAAGATGAACATGAGTCGGCAGTGTGACGAAGCCATCAAAAAAGCCAATGGCACTTTATCGTGCATCAGCAGATGCATGACGAATAGGTCCAAGGAGGTGATACTATCCCTCTATTGGGCGCTGGTCAGACCGCAGTTGGAGTACTGCGTGCAATTCTGGGCGCCACACTTCAAGAGGGATGCGGATAACCTGGAGAGGGTCCAGAGAAGGGCCACTCGTATGGTCAAGGGCCTGCAGACCAAGCCCTATGAGGAGAGACTAGAGAAACTAGACCTTTTCAGCCTCCGCAAGAGAAGGTTGAGAGGCGACCTTGTGGCTGCCTATAAGTTCATCACGGGGGCACAGAAGGGAATTGGTGAGGATTTATTCACCAAGGCGCCCCCGGGGGTTACAAGAAATAATGGCCACAAGCTAGTAGACAGCAGATTTAGATTGGACATTAGGAAAAACTTCTTCACAGTTCGAGTGGCCAAGGTCTGGAACGGGCTCCCAAGGGAGGTGGTGCTCTCCCCTACCCTGGGGGTCTTCAAGAAGAGGTTAGATGAGTATCTAGCTGCGGTCATCTAGACCCAGCACTCTTTCCTGCTTATGCAGGGGGTCGGACTCGATGATCTATTGAGGTCCCTTCTGACCCTAACATCTATGAATCTTCTAGTCAGGCCCTTGCTCACAAGCCTCTAGTGGCAAGTCACAGCTGTGCAGGTCAGGGACTGTCAGAGAAGGTTTTTAGCCTGAAAGGGTAAGGACCTTGTTACCTGTTACACTGGGAGCCGTGCAAACGTTGAGCAGTGTCAATGCTAGCTCGAGTTTGGAGCTGTCATATATTCAAACCTGCAGGGACCTGAAGAACTGAAAGGTAAAAATCCAGATCCCACCCCCCTTTCTGAACTTCCCCACCTCCACCCCCATCCTCTGGGGCTGCACCCTCCCACCTCCTGCTTGCTTGTGGCTGCCTGCTGTCTGTCCCAGGGGAGCAGTCAGGAAAGGTTAACCTGCCTGCCTGGCCACTGCCCCCACTGCTGGGTTGCTGCTTTTCTCTGGCCTGAGCCTACCCAGAAAACAGCAGTGGTGGTGGTGGCCAGGCAGGCTGATTAACCCTTCCCTGCCTGCTATCCCAGGACAGACAATGTAGGCAGCCACAAATAAGTGTGGGGGGGAGTACCCACTTTGAACACCTTCAAGAGACATTTGGATGTTTATCTTGCTGGGATCCTATGATCCCTGCTGATTTCCTGCCCCTGGGGCAGGGGGCTGGACTCAATGATCTTCCAAGGTCCCTTCCAGCCCTAATGTCTATGAAATCTATGAGGTAATCCTGCCCTGGAGTGGTGCAACTTGGAGCCACCTAGCAAGTGCTTAAAACTAGTTTTAGGTATTAATGTGCGGACAGTCCAGGTGCTAAAAACACCAGGAGCTGCCCAAAATTACCATGTCATATGGCCCAAAGTTTTCTAAACTCAGACTCACACTAACACCGATTAGCATTTGATTAGTTTAAAGCGCAATGTGTAACAAGGCCTTTGGTACCCGTGAGCAGCCTGCCTGAAGGTTTCTGAAAAAGTTATGCTGTCACAGTTCAGGCCATAGGGCAGTGGGAACCAGCCTGGTTGGCAGTTATGCCACAAATTAGCCCTGCATCCTCCCTGAGTGCCACTCTAGTCCCCTTCTGCTTGATGTGCTGCTCTGCTTTCTACTGTCCTGTCCCCTATCAGCCATGTGCCACATGCAGAGGTTGCCAGTGCCACTTGTGGCATGGGTGCCACAGGTTTTCCACCCCTGGCATAGGAGATCCGGGCCCCAGAAAAGCAGCACAAGATTTGTGGAGATTGCACAGTGTACGTGTGGTAAGCCAACCTGCCAGATTGCAGTTATTCACATTTCATTGATACGTGTACAGTGGTAGGATTACTGAGAGCTTATGCTTGGGTATTTGCTGTCTTACTAGCTGGAGCCAGGTTGTGGAAGTGTTCTTTGCTCACCAGCACATTTAATCAAAGCTCTTTCATCTTCACATTCATCTTGGAAGGAATTCTCTTTTCCTTTTCTGAGTCTAACTGGCAGTTCTCTAGCCATGTATGTGGCACTTTTGCCAGTAACACAGTTTATGATTCTGTTTCCCCTGCAACTGTAGATGTGTAAACAAACATATAGACAAAGCATGCATGGTAGGCCACCATATCGGCTGGGCAGCTGTGTGGTTACTCATCTATTCTGGGTGTGTCCCTGCATCCAAGTCACAAAAACATAGCTAGCCAGAGACTGATGGCTAGTGGACAAGGGTGGAGGAGAAAGGCAGCTCTCACATTGTAACCCAGATAGCTGTTATTAAAGCACATGTTCAGGAAGCAGGAAAATCAAACTGCAGACCCCGCTGCTGAGAGGGAGGCTTGAAAGTGCATTTCTCTGATTTCTCAGCATAGTTCTCTAACCACCACACCACAAATTAGGCATTAGCTAGCTCTTCTTTTGAAGCTGCTCCCCTGGGCAGTCAAAAGAGGGAGATATATCGGGCCAGAGAGAAGAGCTTAGTGAGATGGACATGTTAGTCTGGGTACAGACCTAGACCCTTGCTCCTCATGAGACAGAAGCTTCTCCAGTGCAGTGCTCCCCATCATTTTATCCCATTACTACTAAATGTAAAAGGCAGTGGTTCAGCTTCAAAAGGAATGCTGAAAAGAGAATTGGATAGTGCCTGTGCTGTAACATGGTAATTTGATCATTGTACTAGGAAGTCAGAAATGAGTGCTTGAACTTCCAGTGAGAGAGAAGACCTTAGAACCAATATCTTGAGCTTCCTGGGTAAGTATCTTAGTTATGGGTCTTAAACGTGGGAGTATTGGCCTCCCCCAGGCTTTTTCTGAGACTTACACTCAGATGTGTGCATATAGCCTACTGTGTATACTCAGTCTGCATGCATTCACTTACATGTTCATAAAGCAGAGATAGCAGAATGGTGAACCCTAAGTGGCAAAAACTATACTTCTGCAGCTACAGAACTGACATTTAATGTCCAAAGGGAAATAGAATTCTGTTCCTTGCTGTTGTTTGCTCCAGCCAGGCAAGCTGTGGATACAGTGCTGGGGTAAGGCTTTTTTATGATCACAACTGTTCTGTTATTGCAGGATGCTGGTCAAGAATCTGGAAAATGGGTAGATAGTGGCTTTATCTTTCCTTCAGAAGGTGATGATAGTGGTAGTAGTGAGAATGCCTGAGAAGTATAAGCCACTGATGATTGTTATTATAACTATGCATTTGCTATGTGTAGACCAGTGCTTCTGGGGCAAAATAAGCAGTACAGATTAGTGGGATTACATTATCATGAGGACCCAAGATGACCAGGAATGAATATTGAATTCTGTGTGAGGAAGCAGAGTTGTGCCTGGAGCTGTGTAACAGGGGTGTAGGTTGTAGCTGTGTTGGTCTAAGGACATAGGCAGACAAGGTTCGTTGGGTGAATCTGGTATCTTTTATTAGACCAACCCAAATGGTTGGCGAATATTTATTAAGCAAGCTTTCGAGTTCAAAAACCCTTCATCAAGCTAAGGAAGTTTCAGCAGTTGGTGTGTGCTCTTCCTGGATGGAATGAAAAGTAAAGAAGCCAACGGCTGGGCTGGTATGCATACAAGACAGATAGTCAGTGAAAATGTAGATTGAGGAGTCAATGGGTGAGAGACAGGCGGGGGGAAGAGAGAGAGAGAAAGAGAGAGAAGGGGGATGAAAGTGGAGAGATACCTGGGGAGTCAGATGTCAGGCAGGTTATAATGTGTCATAAATCCAATGTCTATATTTAGTCCATGATTTTTAGTATCCAGGAGGTTGATGAAGTGGAGTTCATAGGCTCGTCTCTGGGAAGTGTTTTGTAAGTTTCCTTTGAGGATCAGGACTGAGAGATTGGAGAGAGAGTGGTTTTCTTGTGAGAAGTGTGCCCCCACAGGTAATTGGGTATTTCTGTCTTTGATAGATTTCCGGTGTGTGTTCATTCTGGTGCGCAGATCATTCCCAGATGATGGGAACAGCTATGGGCACTAAAATGGCCCCACAGTATGCTAACCTTTTTATAAGCCACCTGGAAGAAGACTTCCTCAAAGACTGCACCATCAAACCCTTCCTATACTTAAGATATATTGATGACATCTTCATCATTTGGACTGAAAACCTACAATCTCTGATTGAGTTCGATCAGAAATTCAACAATCACCATCCCTCCATCCAACTTTCTCTAGAATACTCCAGCACCCGCATCTCCTTTTTAGACATGATGATCAGTATCCAGAATGATAAAATACAGACCACGTTATACAAGAAACCCACAGATGAACATACATATCTGCACAGAAGCAGCAATCACCCTAAACACACCAAAAAAGCTGTGATATATAGCCAAGCCCTCAGATACCACCGCATTTGCACTGAAGAGAACACCCGGGATTGCCACCTCGCCAATCTTAAAAAGGCTTTCACCCAGCAAGGACACTCCTCCAGAGAGAGAGATCGCACGTTTGAAAGAGCCACCCGGATACCATGTGAAGAACTGCTGCAGTACAGAAGAAAACCCCCCACAAATCGCACACCGCTGGTTATGACCTATCACCCCTCCCTTGAACCTGGACGGAAAATCCTCAAACAATTGCAACCCATACTAGAAAGAGACCCTATTCTTAAAAAGATCTTCCCAGAGCCACCCATCCTGGCCTTCAAACAAGCACCGAACCTCGCCAACCTCATCACCAGAAGCAAACTTCCTCAAGCCCAGAACACACCAAAAGGATCCAGACCGTGCCATGACAAGAAATGCAAAACCTGCCAACACATCTCCACCACCCCCGCAATTACTGCACCCCACAACAGAACCATCAGCGTTCCTGGATCTTACAGCTGCACCTCCAGAAATGTAATATACTTCATCCAATGCACCAAATGCCCTGATGGAAAATACATAGGAGAGACCAAGCAACAACTGCGCACCAGAATGAACGCACACCGGAAATCTATCAAAGACAGAAATACCCAGGTACCTGTGGGGGCACGTTTCTCACAAGAAAACCACTCTCTCTCCAATCTCTCAGTCCTGATCCTCAAAGGAAACTTACACAACACTAACCAGAGATAAGCCTATGAACTCCACTTCATCAACCTCCTGGATACTAAAAATCATGGACTAAATATAGACATTGGATTTATGACACATTTATAACCTGCCTGGCAACTGACTCCCCAGGTATCTCTCCACTTTCATCCCCCTTCTCTCTCTCTCTCCCCCCCCCCCGCCTGTCTCTCACCCACTGACTCTTCAATCTACATTTTCACTGACTATCTCTCTTGTATGCATACCAGCCCAGCCGCCAGCTTCTTTACTTTTCATTCCGTCCAGGAAGAGCACACACCAACTGCTGAAACTTCCTTAGCCTGATGAAGGGTTTTTGAACTCAAAAGCTTGCTTAATAACTATTCGCCAGCCATTTGGGTTGGTCTAATAAAAGATACCAGATTCACCCAAGGAACCTTGTCTGGAGCTATGTAAAGAGTTTACCTTAACCTTCCAGCACCAGGATACACAAATGGCAGTGGCCATACCAATCCAGAAGAACATAAATAGTGCCTTCCAGCAGCTAGCTATCCTAGACTGCTATAGGGCCATGCTGAACCAATCTGGTTAAGTCAATTGTTGGTACTTTAGTAATAGGGTCCTGTAAGACACTTCACTGTTGAGTGGTGAGCATAACCAGTGTCTCAAAAATAATACCTGGCTTTCAGAGGCTGGGCTCTCCATTATGTTTGCAAAAGTCATTAATGGTGCTCATTGCCTCTAGTTTGCCCATCAAAAGTGTCACAGCTGCAAAGGATACAGCTAAATTATTATGCAAGCTTTGATCAACCACAAAGGCAGGTTCGTGAACACAAAAAGTGAGATGTAAAGCTCATGATGCCAAGGTTCTGAAGATATTTGGGGTTTATCTCTGTAGACAAGCAGCAGAGACCATATTTCTCTCAAATGACACAATTATCAATGATGGTGGTTTTTTCCACTGTTATTTGAAGGGGCCCTGCTTAGGCTCTCCTGCCATAGCTCATAAAATTGTACCTCAGTCTAAAAGGACCTGTCAAAAGGAGTTTTAATTGCACTCTTAGCAGCCGTAGGATGATGATAAGAGTATGCATTTGGCAGGCTTATGGCAGGATGGTGCTGCCTACAGCACTGTTTGGTTGATAGCATAGCCAATAATGTTCATACTATTGGGGTATTCTGCATCCTGTATAACATCTGCAAAGCTAAATGTGAACTGTTTTGGTTGGAGTGGACTCAAGATACTGCTGTTTTGTAGACCTAATATAGGCAGCCAGAAAGTACACCTGTCATCACTGGGATGGGGCCAAAACAAGCAAGGGAAATCAGCAATGTCTTGTTTACCCACAACTTTTCATTACAAGGTGATGTAGTAGTAGGGGTGTAATACTCTGAAGTGCTGTAGTACACATAGCATTTACTTGCTCATGAATGCATGTGACTATTGCATTTTTAGGGGGGTTTTGTGGGCGAAACACTATTTTTGCTACCACTTACTTGGGTATAATTGCATTTTATTGTTACAGTTTGCTTAGTTACCTGGGAACTGAGCCAATTTTGCTGCTACTTATTTTTATATGAGCATTGCATTTTATTCACAAATGCTTATTCACTTTTATTGCGGTCAAACAATGTAAATGCAGTACCAAATACATGGATTTCTATTTTATATATTCATTAAAGAATTTGTATACAACTTTATAGTACTGAAGTGCATACATGCCAATATAGACATAGTACAACAAGAACAGTTTACTAATGGAAAGATTATTTGAATAGTTCTTTATTAAGGATAAAGAAGTATTAAAATAACAAACAAGAACAAACCTTTATATAGTGCAACCACTGATCTCACTGGTATTTACACTGAATGATGGGTGAGGTCCCAAATGACTGGAAAAGGGCAAGTACAGTTTCCATCTTTAAAAAAAGGAAGAAGGAAGGTCTGGGGAATTAAAGATCATTGAGTCTGACCCCAAGAATTGGAAAGATCTTGGAGCAGGTCCTCAAGGAATCTATGTTGAAACACCCAGAGGAGAACAAAGTTATCAGGAACATCTAGCATGGAGTAACCAAGAACAAGCCATACCTCACCAACAAGATCTCCTTCTATGATAAGGTTACAGGCTCAGGGGGAGGGGGGGGAGCAGTGGATGATTGATTATACCTTGATTTTAGCAAGGCTTTTCACACTGTCTCCCATGCCAGTCTCATTAATTAACTCAGTAAATTACAGGCTAGACAAAAAGTACAGTAAGATGATCCACCTTACAGAATGAGTAGTCATCAAAGGCTCAACATCTTCATTAATAATTTGGACAATGGTATTGAGTGCATGCTTAGCAAATTTGTGGATGTCTGCAAATCCATCTAACTTCATGTAAATCCAGAGGGTAAGGCTAAGATCCAGAATGACCTGAGTAGACTGGAGAAGTGGTCCGCAATCAATCATGAAATTCAAGAAGGACAAGTGCAAAGTCCTGCACTTGAGACAAAATAATTGTATGTACATACACAGACTGGGAAAATGACTGGCTAGGCTGCAGAACTACAGAGAAGGACCTGGGTTTACAGGAGACCATAACCTGAATATGGGCCAACAGTGTGCTTGTAACCACCCTTGAGCTGTGGCCCTTGCAGAGAGGGACTTGGCTTGCTCTCCCAACCACCTGGGAGCCTGTGATCTCACCTGCCACACCTTGTTCTTCAAATGGTTACAGGCCCTCAGAAAGCTGAGGAACAGGGTGCCTAATATTGGCTTGCCCACACTGTAGCCTTCCTGGTTCTGACTTGCCAACAGAGCCTACCTGCTTGTGGCTTCTCACTTACTCACCGGTGTTTCATTTGCAGAGCTTCTGCCTCTAGGCTGCTTCCTCTCTTGCTGCTTAGCCCTAGTAGCCATGCCTCTTACAATCCAAGAAGGAGGTATGGCCTTCCTCTGGGCTGGCAACCTTAAAGTTACAGGACCCTCTTTATACGTAATAGAGGTAGGGGTCCCTATTACAGTGCTCTTGTTGCAAAAAAAGACAACATCATCTGGGGTTTTATTTAACAGGAGTGTCTCTTGAATATTAAGGGAAATGACTCTTCTGTTCTTTTTGGCATTGGTGAGGCCTTACCTGGAGTTCTATGTCCAGTTTTGGGCCCTATGTTTCATGAAAGATGTGGACAGATTGAAAAGAGTCTAGCAGAGAGCAATACAAATAATTGGAGGCCTGGGAAACACGACTTGTTGAAAGGCTGAAAGAACTAGGGTTATTTAGTTTGGAGAAGAGAAGCCTGAAGGTCAATTTGATAACTGTCTTCTAATACCTGAAGGGCAATTAGAAAGAGGATGGAGATTAGACAATTCTCTGTAGCTGTAGGGGACAGGAATAGGAGCAATGGCCTCAAGCTGCAGCAGAGGAACTTTAGGTTGGGACTAGGAGGAACTTTCTGACTGTGAGGGTGGTCAAGCATTTTAAAAGAGAAGTTATGGATTCTCAATCCCTGGAAATTTTCAAGAGCAGGTTAGACAGACACTTATCTGGGACAGTTTAGTCAGGAACAACCCTGCCTTGAGCAGGGAACTGGACTAGATGACCTTAAGAGGTCCCTTCCAGCCTTACTTTCCTTTGATCCTGTGTGCCTTTTCTAGAACATATTGTAAGTTGTTTGCAGCTTTAAATGCATGGACTTTAGCTAGATATATTGAGTGGTACTTTGACTATCTGACTCCAGAGTTCTCCAATGGCTGCATTGTTTGCTCATGTAACATGATAAAGACCAGTGTTGTTGCTAGACTAAGGGTTGGAGCTAGGGCTACTATCTGACTAGCTAGGAGCAGCAAATGTGACCAGCCTCTTCAGTAGGCCTTCCTGTTGAGCTCTGTCCTACTCCCTCAATCTCTAATCATGGCTGAGAAACTGAGTGACCCCTCTCTCACTTTCCACCTTCCTCTCCCTCTTTCAGTTCCACTTCTTCCCTGCCTGGTATTCCAGTTCGTCATCCAACTTTCCCAAAATGTCCCTCAGCATTTTCTTTCACCCACGCCGGATGCAACCTCTCTTGCCATAGAGGTGGAAGGTCCTGCCAAGGA
This sequence comes from Alligator mississippiensis, assembly GCF_030867095.1. Classification (NCBI taxonomy): domain Eukaryota; kingdom Metazoa; phylum Chordata; order Crocodylia; family Alligatoridae; genus Alligator; species Alligator mississippiensis. Next base: position 172,408,448 of record NC_081824.1, on the reverse strand, counting down.
AATGAAAGAGCATGTTAGTTTTCTGACCATGGAAGCAAAGAAAAAAATTCTCCCCTTTTCATAATGCATCATGGCAAGGCAGCAGGTGGATGCTGTTATCATCTTGGAATTCTTTTATTCGGTCTTTGTTTCCTGGTCTGTTTAGGACCTACTAGCCACATCACCAACCCCCAAAAACCATGACAGTAAGGACTTAATCTTAAATTTATTTTTAAAGAATTAAAATGCAAGACCCCCCATAACATATGATGTATCCCAGTAAGCACCTTATTAACGGTAATGGTTATAATACTATTTTAGACCTGACAAGCACTGAAGATATAAACCTGTTAGAGAAGGCAGGGAGGCAAAAGGAGTGGGGGGACCTTTCCAGGCCAAAGGTGGAGAACCATCCATCTATGCAATGGAGATTTCTCAATGGCTGACTATATTGTATCTATTAGTGGAGCAGCAAGGACGCTTTGGTTGATATCTTTTATTGGACCAACTGCATATGGTTGAAGTAAAGTTAGACAAGCTTTCAAATGCAAGACATTCTTCATCAGGTCTGAGGAAGGAAGCAAGCACAGCAAATGTTAAGAACCAAGAGTAGAGCTGTGAACTTGGAGTGGGGAGGGAAATTCCCCGGGGCAGCAGACAAACAGAAAAGAAGTTAGAACTTTGCCCTGTCTAGGAATCTCACCAACTGGCTAGAATTCTGCTACGTGAAAAATTTTGGAGCATCTTGAGTCAGGAGTGGATTTATGTTCCCTCTCAAAACATGATACTGAAATAGGCTGGAGAGATTTGCAATGTGACCAACCTTCTCAAGTTCTCTTCCCTCCCACCCCCACACACACTCCAGCATGACTACCACACCAAGAACAGACAGCAGCCCAGTGAAACAAATACCAACATCCTCATTGAACCTTTCCACCTACTATAGTCGGTGGGAATTATACACCAGACTGAGTCAGACTGCCGCAGGGACTGCCAACCACAGTGCTTTCTTCCAGCATGGACACCACACTGAACAGTACGTGACAAAACATGCACTTATTCTTTCTTAGCCTGTAATCTTGACCCTTTTTTTCTAACAATAAGTGTATATTTAGTAAACTTGAATTGCTAGTTGCTAGTTTAATTTTTTTTCTCTGTTTGGAATCCATACTGGTTCCCATATTGGTGGGGGAAGGGTATGGTAAGTGGGGCGGGGAATGAAGTGGCTTCTTCCCTTAATAGAAACTAAATCTAATCCCATGAATACAGTATCAGCCATAACAACCACTGTATTGGTAGAGCCTGGATATTCCTCCAATTTATGCTGCAATTTGAAAATGCAATAAAGATGGCAGACGTCAGTTAGCTGGCTCCAGTTTCAGCTCCTGCTACAGTGCTGTTTCTTCTTCTGCCTGTTCCCTGGGCCCATTGCAAAATAATTTATCAGAATACTGGACTAGGAATTCCCCTAGCCCATCCTGCCCCATGACAGTTCCAACATGATATGTTTAGTTCTGGGGCCTGCTTCTGTGACTCTGGCTCACTTCTGGGTTTTCACCTGTTTTGACACGTGTCATCCACAGAGGAGGTCATTCGATCATGGGTGCTCTACTTTGGACAGTCACAAGCACCTGGATTTGCTGGACTTTCTATTCCCATCCTTTATCTTATAGAAAGCAGACTAGCAGTGCTTGATCATATTGTCATGGTACTGGGAGAGACCTCAAGGATTATCTAGTCCAACCCCCTGCAGAGATGTATAGTGCAGTATTTCTAAACCATGCCAGAAAAATGCCTATCTAACAACTTCTTGAAAACCTCCAGTGAAGGAGATTCCACATCTTCCCTAGGCAGCTTGTTCCACTGTTCTGCTGTTTTTAGGACGGTTTTCTGAAATTTAATTTAAGTCAGTTTTGCTGCAATTTAATCTTATTGCCTTACGTCTTGCCCTGCATGGCCAGGGAGAACAGTTGTTCTCCTTCTTTTTTATGGCTGCCTTTCAGATATTTGAAAATTTGGTATCATGTCTCCTTCCAACTACCATTCAGTGTCCTTTTCTCCAAACTAAATGTACCTTATTCTCTTATCCTTTCCTCATACCGATCACATTTCAAAACCTTTATCATCTTTGTTATTCATTTCAAGATATTCTTCACTTTAACTCCTTAAAATTGGAGCCCAAAATTGTATTCAGTATTCCAGTTGAGGCCTAACCAACACGAAGTAGAATGGTACTGTCACTTTCCATGTCTTCATATAATTCTTTTGTTAATGCAGCCCAAAATTGCTTCTTTTTTATTTTTTTTTTATTTTTTTTTTTTATTTTTTTTGCAGTGGCATAACTTCAGTGACTCAGCTTGAGATTGTGATTCACTATATACCCCAGTTCCTTGTTGCCAGTGCCACTGCCCAGCCAGTTATGCCCTTCCTTTTGTATTTGTGTATTTGGTTTATAGCAGTCTACATAATGTGTTTTGTTGAATTTCATTTTGTTGTCTGTAGCCAGTATGTTTTTCAGTATGTCAAGATCCCTACCTTCTGGAGTGCTGGCAAGCCCTCCCAGTTTCATGTCCTCAGGAAACTTGATCTATAAACCCTCAACCCCCACATCTGAGTCACCATTAAAAACATTAAACAGCATTGGTCCCAGAACAGACCTCTGTGGAACTTCACTTGAAACCTCTTGCCATTCTGACATCAATCTATTTAGTCACTATTAGCTTGTAGTTATTCAACCAGCTCTGCATTCACCTAGTATTAATTCTGTCTAGCCCATTTTTTTCTGGTTTACTTATGAGAATGGCACATGGAACTGTGACAAAAGCTGTACTGAAGTCCAGGTGTATAATGTTCACTGGCGCCTTCTCATTCACCAAACTAATTCTCCTACCGAAGAAGCAAATCTGTGTCGACTGCCAGTGATTGCTCACTCTTCCTCCAGATATTTACAAATCAAGTGTTTTATAATTTGCTATAGTAATTTCCTGGGTACTGAAGTCAGGCTGATTGGTGTATAATTTCCCAGTCCTTTTCCCTCCTACTTTTTTAGATGGGCACTATTTTAATCCTTTTTCCAGTCCTCTGGGAATTGTTATGCAAGAATTCGCAAATCTTATTGCCAGTGGCTTTAAGGTTTCTTCAGCTGGTTTCTTCCAGGACTGAGAGTGGATTTCATCAGTCTCTGCCAACTTAAATTCATTCAAATTTGACAAAAAATCTCTCTGATGCTCTTTACTTATCATGATCTGCAGCCCTTTGTCTTTTTTTAATACATAATAACTTTCTTAGCTGTCTGGTCACTGCTTGTATTTTTGTGAATACTAGGGCCAAGCAGTCATTAAGCAGCTTTGCCTTCTTTGCATCTCCTGCTAATAACTTGCTTTCACCATTGAGTAGTGGGCCCATTGTTTCCCTGTTTGGCAGGAATACACACGCATTTATTGCTCCTGCTTGCCTGCTTTGCAGTGTGAGGGTATTAAGGTTAGTAAAAATTTTCAATGCATCTCTATAATTTTTTGTTTCCCTTTGACTGTATATACTAGTATTTGAGCTAACTATTTTGTCTGACAGACTTATAGAACCCCTTGTTGTTTTTAACATCCTTGCTAACTATATTTCATTTTTAAATCCACTTTTTCCATTCCCAGTACTGTATAGTGGTCCAGTCAATGCCTTTCTCCAGCAGCCATTTGGTGATCTTCCCATATAAATGCAAGTTTCTAGTGCTTCTTCCGAAGTCATGGGCTTTGCACTAGATGGATCCACATCTGACCAGCTATAGCTCCGTGTGGAGGTCTCTTCAGTGTGGCAACATCAGAGCTGGAGAACGTTGCATAAAATGACGCGTTAAATAGTGACTGGCAGCAAAGCCTGCATTACAGACTAGTGATTCTCAACCCGGGTGCCACAAGTTTCTTTGAAGTATACCAAGACATGTGAGAAGATTAGCTAGGTGTGACGAGATAAATAGATTAGTTTAGGCTTAGGCCTCTGCATGGCCCCTCTGCAAGGAGTTAAGCATTGTAATAAATAAGTTAGTTTTTGAAATGGGGTACATCTCAATTTACAAAAGTTATGGAGTGGTGCCTTAAGTCTAATGAGCAGTACCTTGAATCTAAAAAGATTGAGAACCACTGGTATAGACATATCCATAGGAAGAAATCTTCAGCGTGACAGGAAGTCAAGGGCCTCAGTAGGAGGACTCTTGGAATCATCATTGATCCCAAGATAAACATGGACCGACAATGCGAGGTCACGGTCGGCAGGGCTAACCGGACCTTATCGTGCATCCACAGGTGCATCTCAAGTAGGTCCAAGGAGGTGATCCTCCACCTCTACGCGACACTGGTTAGGCCGCAGCTGGAATACTGTGTCCAGTTCTGGGCACCCCACTTCAAGAGGGATGTGGATAACATTGAGAGGTTCCAGAGGAGGGCCACCCACATGATCTGGGGACAGCAGGGCAGACCCTACAGTGAGAGGCTACAGGACCTGAACCTGTTCAGCCTTCACAAGAGAAGGCTGAGGGGGGACCTGGTGACCATCTATAAATTCACTAGGGGGGACCAGAAGGGTTTGGGGGAAACCTTGTTTCCCCTAGCGCCCCCCAGGATAACAAGGAATAACAGCCACAAGTTGTTGGAGAGTAGGTTTAGATTAGACATCCGTAGGAACTACTTCACAGCAGGGCGGCTAGGATCTGGAACCAACTTCCAAGGGAAGTGGTGCTGGCTCCTACCCTGTGGGTCTTTAAGAAGTGGCTTGATGCCTACCTGACTGGGGTCATTTGAGCCCAGTTTTCTTCCCGCCCAGGCAGGGGGTCGGACCTGAAGATCTACAAGGTCCCTTCCAATCCTACTTCTATGATTCTATGACTCAGGTGCCTGTACACTAATGCCAGGAGCATGGGGAACCAGCAGAAGGAACTAGCCCTCCTGCTCTTCAATGGCCAGTATGATCTAGTAGGGTTTACACAGTGATTGGAGCATAGCCATAAAAAGCTACAGCCTGCATAGAAGGGGAGGGTCCAAGTGGGGAAAAAAGGTGGAGGTGTAGCTCTCTGTGTGAAGGAGGAATACACCTCCTTGGAGGCTGACATCAGCTCCAAAGATGAATGGCTTGAAACCTTCTGGGTCAAGCTGCAGGTTGGGGGGATCGTGGGAGGGAGCTCAGCGAGACCGATCTAACTGTAGGTGTATATTACAGACTAGCAAACCAGGGCAAGGAACTTGATCTAGAGTTCACCCAAGAACTAACAGAGGCTGCGCGGGCACGGGACATGGTCATCATGGGTGATTTAAATTATCCAGACATATCTTGGGAGGAACGCTTGGCCAAGTTGGATCAGTCGTGTTCTTTTCTGACCGGCATCAAAGAGCTTTTTCTGACTCAGGTGCATGGGCCAACCAGAGGTAACACTCTTCTAGACTTAGTTCTGGCCAAAGGAGATGACCTGGTGACTGACTTAAACCTAGAGGGCAGCCTGGGTGATAGGACCATGAAACCATTACATTCACGGTCTGTCTCAAGGCAGACAAATCAGATAGCAAACTTGAAGTTTTGGACTTCAAAAATGCAAACTTCAACAAGCTCAGGTCACTAGTAGGGAATGTGCTGAGGCACCAGGGAACAAAGGCAAAAGGAGAGCATTGAGAGGTCATTCCTAAAGGACACGATCCTTGAAGCACAAAGGAAGTCTATTCCCATGAAGAGGAAATGTAGCAAAAGGGCTGGGAAGCCCTCTTGGCTAAACAGGGAAATCATGGTCCTCTTAAGAAAGAGACATATAGTCAATGGAAGCTAGGGACAGCCCCCAAGGAGGATGATATAGCAATGGCCTGTACTTGTAGGAATCAGATTAGAAAAACTAAGGTGGCAACTGAACTAAAATCAGCAACGGGAATCAAGGACAACAAGAAGTCCTTCTTTAGGTATGTAGGGAATAGGAGGAAAATAAATGGGAGTGTTGGGCCATTGCTCAACAACTCAAGACTGCTAGTCACCAGCACTCAGGAGAAAACTGAACTCCTGAATGACTACTTTGCTTCAGTATTTCACTGGGACAAGGGGAAAATCATGCCAGATAGGGTACAGAATGAGCAAGGTTCAAATGACTGCTTTCCTACTATTGCCGTAGAACTGGTATATGATCAACTAAAAGAATTGGATGTGTATAAGTCATCAGGACTGGATGAACTTCATCTGAGAGTGCTGAAGGAACTGGCCAAAGTCATTGCGGAACCCCTGGCAAAGCTCTTCCAAAATTCATGGCGCTCCAGGGCAGTCTCCAAGGACTGGAAGAGGGCCAATGTTGTGCCCATCTTCAGGAAGGGGCGGAGAGAGGACCCGGGTAACTATAGGCCAATTAACCTAACTTCTATCCCAGGGAAAATCCTGGAAAAATTCATTAAGGAATCTATGTGCTATAGGCTTGCAGAAGGTAGGATTCTGAATGACAGCCAGCATGGCTTTGTCATGGGCAGCTGTTGTCTTACCAACCTCATCTCCTTTTACGATCAGGTGACTTGCCACCTGGATGAGAGAGAGCAGGTTGACATTATATAACTCGACTTTCAAAAAACTTTCCAGCTGGTCCCCCACTATGTTCTTGTGACAAAATTGGAAGACTGTGGGATTAACAATGAGATGGTCAGGTGGGTAGGAAACTGGCTGCAGGGTAGCACCCAGAGAGTTCTAATGAACAGATCTATGTCGTCTTGGCAGGAAGTTGCCAGTGTTGTCCCGCAGGAATCGGTGCTTGGTCCAGTGCTATTCAACATCTTCATCAGTGATTTGGCTGTGGGAGTGAAGAGCTCACTGGCCAAGTTTGCAGACAACACCAAGTTATGGGGAAGCGTGGTCACACTTGAAGATAGGCCACAAATACAGGCAGACCTAGACTATCTTACAAGCTGCGCAAACCAGAACCAGATGAAGTTCAATGTTGAGAAATGTAAAGTGCTCCATCTGGGGACGAACAATCCCCTGCACCACCTACAGGCTTTTTAATGCCAACCTGACCAGCCCTATGAATGAAAGCAACCTAAGGGTAATAACAGACAACAGTATGAATGTGAGCCAGCAATGCGATGCTGTAGCCAACAGGGCTAACAATACCCTGGCATGCATCAATCTATACATCTGCAGCAAAACAAAGAAGTGATTCTCCCACTACTCAGCATTAGTGAGACCTCAGCTGGAGTACTGTGTCCAGTCCTGGGCGCTGTAGTGTACCAAGGATGTGGTAAAGCTTGAGAGAGTCCACAGAAGGGCCACCCATATGATCAGAGACTTGAGCAAAAAGCTATATGAGGTAAGGCTGAGGGATCCGAGACTCTTCAGCCTGAAAAGAAAGAAGGCTGAGAGGGGACTTTGTAGCAGCTTACCGCTACATCAGAGGCGTACATCAAGGACTCGGTGAGCAACTGTTCACCACAGCACCCTTGGGGAAAATTAGGAGTAACAGTCACAAACTCCTGGAAGACCATTTCAGGCTCAACATTAGGAAAAACTACTTCACAACTAGGGTGTCCACACTGTGGAATAAGCTCCCTTTAGAGGCAGTACAATCGCCTACCCTGGAAATCTTCAAGAGGAGACTGGACAGTCACCTTGCTGGGGTCACCTGACCCCAGTTGTCTCTCCTGCTTGGTGCAGGGGGCTGGACCCGATGATCTTCCGAGGTCCCTTCAAGCCTTACAATCTATGAATCTAAAATCTGTTCCTCAACACACTCAGAAACGTGTGTTGCGCAACAGGTCTGTCTACTGTTGTAGGAACAAGGCAAAAGAGTCTGTATCTGTACAAACTAGTGGTGAGAATTTCCATCTTTAAAAGTAGCAAACAGACTATGAATACAATTTCAGTGGTGCTATAACAGGAAAGATTTGGGGCATAGAAAATGTGGTCTGTTAGGCTAGGGACAGACATGCAAAAAGTCTGAGCCTGAATTGATTCAGTCTTTGCAGGTAGTCTAACCTGGCTAGGCTAAATCAGTTCTGTAACTGAACAGACATCCCAGAAATGTAAGCACGTGCCTGCAGTGGCTAAGGCTAGAAGTCAGGGGGGATGCTAGAGCAGCCCTCTCTTCACTTCGACAGGGCTGAGCTAAGGGGGGCATGGCCAGGCCCCAATAGGATGCTCTGATTATTCCCTCCCTCCTCCCACAAGGAGCCCATCAGGGACTGTTTATCACCCCTAACTCAGTGTGTATCAACCCATTAAGAAAACAAAGCCTCTCTCCATTAACTAATGGTGCTTTTCTTAAACAGCTCTTCTAAGAAAGGACATAAAGCTACCTGTTGATTAGCCATTTTCAAACTGGTTTGTGCGCACTGAACATCTGTTCTATTACAGGTTTAAACCAGTTTCTGATCACTTAAACTGGTTTATGTGTAATGTCTGTCCCTAGTCTTAAAGAGAAATTAAGCTGGCATAAAAAGAGCTGTTCACACAAAATGCAGTGGACTCATATACACTGCACGCATGTCAGATTAGTAAAGATTTCCAGTACTTCCCTATAAAGGTTTGTTTCACTTGGGATGTTTATACCACTGTTTGGGCTAATTTTTCCTGAGGAAAATATTAGACCAAATGGTATTTGAAAGCCCAAAGGAAAGCAGCTGTTCCTTTTAGGCTGTCCAGAAATCAGCTAACGCTATAATTGAAGCTTAGAGAGGAAGGGTAAACTCATGTGGGAGTAATAGCTGTCCAAGCAAACAGGCCCTCTCATAATAAAAAAGGCTAGGTGGGTGGATTATGTGCATGTGATGTTGACTATGTAGCTGTACCCACAGGAATGTTGTGATGTTTTGTTGTTCTGTTCTGTTTTAAAAATTAAAGTGAGGCTGATTAACACTAGAACTCTAGTTATGCAAATGAAATCATAGTAGTTAACACAACTAAAGTCTCCCCATTACTATTACAAAGTAAGATTACTTCATAGTATAATCTAATTAACAAAAGAAAATTCCCAGTTCCTCTTTGCCTTACATCTTGTGTAGCCATTTATATGAGAGCAATGGAATTTTACACTGATGTGAAGGATGGCACGCATAACAAGGTAGTACAGGACTGAAACCATTGCTAGAAAAAGGAATTTATTTAGTTATCAGTAAGATGCAGACCCACAAAAAGAACATCTAAGGTTAAAACTTCACAGAAATGTTATCCCATTTATACTTGTATGTTGGGCTATTACACCTTGCACCAAAGGTCAGCAATGTTTTTGGCTGGAATGCCAAGAACACCCCAACCCTGACTCACACCTCAACTTGGAGTGCCAGGGGGAACTACAGGGGAACCACGAGGGGCCCAATCCTATTGCTGGAGGCAGCTGCTCATGCACCTCCAGGATTATGGCAGGGGAGGGGCTGGGGTTGCACTGCCCTGACCCCTTCCCTGTCCTGCACTCTGAGGCACACATATAGTCGTTGCCAGCATGGAGCCAGTGCTAGGGCTCTGAAGTCCAGTGCAGCTGTTTGTAGCCTACTGCAGTTGCCCAGAGCCCAGGCTGGCTGTAACAGCCAGCCAGGAGGCTTCAAACAGCTGCACTGGGCTCTGAAGCCCTAGCTGGGCATGTGCACCTTGGGCCAGATGGTGGGGAAGATACCACAGAGCCAGTGCAAGTGCTCTCAAGCTCTGGGCAGCTGCTGCTAGCCACAGGGCCTGCTGCTGCCTGCTGCAAGCAGCCCAGGTTCTGTGCCTGGTAGCAGCTGCTCAGAGTGATTAAAATTGCCTTGCGTCCCATGCTCTGGCATGCGTGCCAGGGGTTGCTGACTCCTGCCTTACACTGAGCTGCACAAATGTTGATCAGTGTTAGTTGTTAGCTTGTGTTTCAAGCAGTCGCATTTCAGGCCAGCAGTAGCCTGGAGGACTGAAAGGTAAGAATCCACCCGCACCTTCTCATTCCAGGCTTCCCCCTGCTTTACTTCACCCACCCCACCCTGCTGTCAGACTGCTGTTCTTGTCCACGCTGAGTTCACCCAGAGAGCAGTGGTGGCAGTAGCAAGGCAGGAAGGTTAACCCTTTCTTGCTTGCTTCTCCAGGACAGACAGCCACATGTAAGTGGGGGAAGCAGCAGAGAGGGGAAGGCAGGGAGGTGCTGGCTGCCTAATGAGTGCTTAAAACTATTTTCAGGTGTAATATGTGGACAGTCCAGGTGTTAATAGTTCCAGGAGCCATCCAGAATTACCATGTAACAAGGCCCACAATTTCTTCTATTAGGAGACTTCCATCTATTCCCTTAGCAGTTGTAGTATGCAGTTACGACGTGTAGGGGGTGCATTGGGGTGCACATGCACCCCCTGGGAGTGCTGGTGCACCTCTTGGCAGGAGCATTCCTTGCTTAGGTGATGGGCAGGGGGGGCAGGTGAGAGTGCTGGTGCCCCACTGAGAGCACCAGCCAGGGGGTGGGGGCACCAGGAGAAGCGATCCCCGTGGTCCCTCTGCAGCCGATCGTGCTGACCGGGGAAGGGGGGGGATTCCCCCATGGCTGATTGCACTGGCCCAGAAGTGCCAGCGGCGCGCCCAGAAGTGCTAGCAATGCACCACTGGCACTTCCACCTCGACATGAGTGGCCGCGGGGGCACGTCCCCGGTCACTGACTGGCTGCTGGGTGGGGTCAAGTCAGGAGGCACCAGTCGCCCATGACTATACGACTCTTAGGGAAGAAGTGATCATTGTTGCTTAATGTAGTATTTGTTGTGTTTGGAGCTGCTGTTTCTTAGTCTTTAGTCCAGCACCATTTTCATTCCATTTTCCCCCTCACCTTCTTCCCACTACCACCTACTCCACACATACATACATAGACAACCACTTACAGAAGTAGGAAATGATACATTTTAAGTCAAGGACACCTAAAGAAGAAACCACAAGTGTCCTGGCCTGATGTTAATATCCTTTTGGAAACTGCCAATGTTATAATCTCTTTTTAGGTACATAAAACCATACTATTGGTTACTGGTATTAAGATTAACTGAGTCAAGACACAATGGCTGTGTATGACAAATAAAAAGAGGATAAACCAGGAAGGAACAGATGGGAATGCAAATATGTTAATGCAGTTGTGTTGGCCCCTATTGTACAATGTGAAGATTTTTAATAGTACCAGATCATCTTCATTTCTAAATAATTAAGCCAGTGCCATATAATTTAGCTATCACTTGGCTGAGATTTGGAGATGTCATTGAAGAAGTAAATCTTTGATGGATGGACCTTATAAATCAGAAAGTGTAGAAACATTTGTAAGAGAACAAATCTGTGTTTTGAAGCTGAAAGTTATTATGACAGGAATGAACAGATAAATACATGCTGTGCTTGCTGAGGAAAGAAACAAAGCCATATCTTGATCCCATAAGAGTGAATTGAAGTCAGATAATCAGTAACTAAGGGATCTCATTTTCATCTGGCTGCATGCATGCAACTTCCTTATAGGAGTATCAAGGTAGAAAGGACTGATTTCTTGGATGTAATCAAGAGATGTGACCCAAAAGAGCTACTTCAGAACAAAATTGTCCTAAAGGGAACATTTATAATGGCATACATATGTAAGTATATCAAAATAACTAATAAAAACTTTCCTATGAAAGAAAGTCATTAAGTAAAATTAAATAGACATTTTTCAGGCAGAGAGGATACAAGACACCAGTGAAGTAGCATACTGAGTCACTGTTATAGAAATCAAGTTTGATTCTCCATTTTTTTTCATTTCACTTGCCAGTATAAATTACACACTTTGAGAAGGGGAACTAATTACTTAGGAAACAGAATCCCAAGGAAGATTGTAGGAATGTTATGTGAATAGCAGGTTACAATTATATGTATTAAAATAGTTGAGGAAAGTCATGCGTGAGCCAAAAGCATTTTTTAAATTTCCCCTGGAAGGTCATATTTACTCAGAAAGGGTGAAATTCACCCCACTTCAGGCAAATACAAGGGCTGAGCACTTCAGTGGCATGGAAATAGAGTATGAGTCGTGCTGGACTGTTTCACAGAGACAAACGTCACCCAAAGCCCCTTATTGTTTTCCATAACTCATTATTACTTACTACTACTGATTGATTGCCAATTACTGTAAATGTTCTATGTCAGAAACACTGGACATTAATTGTTTTAGCTGTTTAGGAAGTGAGAATATAAGCAGGAAGGAATGAGCCTATTTCAGAATGCATTCCATTCTTCAGCATACTATTCTCAAATACATTTTGTTTTAATGAAATAAACATTGAAACTCCATAGCTGCTGATTAGTATAATTCACTGTTCTAGTTTGATTCCAAAAAGTCTCGAGTACTTATTCACTCTTATATCTGGTGCATTTGCTCAGTAAGTTTTATTGGAAGTGACTTGTGCAGAACAAAAATAGTAAAATTAGGTTTATAAAGGCATGGGGAAACTCAACAAGAGAAAAATGCTATGTTCCAAAGATAAATCTGGATCAAATGAGATGCAAACCAGCTTCCAGACAAATGAATCCAGTGGGAAGATTTAATGAACTGATAAGCCCACTAAAATACAATTTCACAATGTTTCCTGTTTCAGGTAGCATAGTTCAAGTTGTTATCCCCAGCTGAGATTTGTAAATTCCATGCAACAAATCCTGAAGTCCTTACTTAAGCAAAACTCCCATTGAGGTCAAAAGGACTTGTACTTCAATAATGCTTAAACAAAAATTCTGAACAGGCTCCCATGTTTGGCCCTATCATTACAATTCTAATAGCTAAAAATGAACATGACGCATATTATTAATACAGTAACATTCAAAAATCCCCTATTTTGAAAAACAGATTGCTTTCCTTTTATATTTGTCATGTGATTGGCCCCTTGAAATGCTCTATAGTCATGCCCTGATAGAAGCTGCAGAGCACTTTAAAAGTGCCCCATCACACGACAAATTAACCTTAATTTCATAAAGCTTCAAATGAAAGTGCTCTGAAGCAGAGCACCCCTAACCCCTCTCTTTTTTCCCCCTCCCATCATGTAGATCGGAGCATGCTAGGGGAGAGAAGCTGCTGAAATGAAGTTCTTTGGCTGGGTCAGCTCCAAAATGGAGCTTGATCCCCCCACCCTTCCCACCCAACAATGCATGTCTATTGGGTCAGGAAGACTGGTCTAACTCATGGTGCTTTCTGTCAAGCACTACAAGTTAGACTGAGGAGTTGCACATTTGTCAGCACCCTGTGTGTCTTGGGGTACAGAATGAAGAACCTCTGATCTCAGTTTAGTTAAAGCACAGCTTGTCTGTCACAGATGTGTTTATATTCATCACTGCTTTCCTATAAATATGATTAGCCAGAAATGCTTGTTTATTACATAACATTCAGGCTCTGATCAAGATTTGCCCTGAAGAATGCCACAGGGATTCTATGATCTTAAAATGTAATCCTATCCCTTTTAAATCATGAAAGTCTATTGAGGCCCCGATTCTGCAAATACATAATGCATGTGCTTAAGTAGTCCCACTGACTTTAATGCATACGTTTACACACATCAATAGACCTGTTAACTTCGATGGAACTATGCGTGTGTGAAATGAAATGTACCTCAGTGTTTGCAATATTAGCGTTTACTCTCATTTGACAAAATCAGGCCTTCTGTTTGCTGGCAATGGGATTCAGTAACATTGATTCCTTTTGCCACCCTGCAGATACATAATATGACCACAGTTATTTTGGCTATGCTGTTACATTTTCTTCCCTTATCCGCCCAGTTAAATAGGTGTGGAAAGTTAAGCAGCGATGAAGCGCAACATAGATAAGTTTTTTAATCACGAGTCAGTAATTTGTCAGTGAGGACATTGCATAATTGCACAAGTTTACAGTATATTCCGAATTAGCGCACACACTTTCCTTTTTAGCTTTCTCGCATCTTTTTCATGGTATATATGTTTACTCTTTGGAAACCAAAATCATTTCTTTATCTATTGAATACTTGCTGCATGGGCAGTGATGTAATAATCCATAAGCACTGGAAAAACAGACTATTTTCAGGATGTGTTTTATTTATTTATTTATTTTATTGACTGAAAGTGCCAAAGACATGCATCTGTTCTGTGTAACAATTCAAAACAATGCTCAAATGAACATATTACCAAAGAATCAAGCAGTCAGCCACTGTGGATAATTTAGTCTTCATGTCTGTTTAAATTTTCGCCCTTTTGTTGAAACCATTAAGCAGAGCATCAATTTAGTCATAATTGTGACTGTTTTTTAGGAACATAGACAATAAAATTAAGAGCACAACGGCGCTTTCCAGTCATCAAACCCAATCCTCTGTTATCAGATGCAATCGTATTTCTTAATGCTTTCCATAAACTCTTCAAACTCCATGTTAACATCAATTAGGTTTCTTGTCCTTGCTACCTCTATCAGAAGGCTGATGCAAAACCTCAGTACTGTGATGGTTAGAAACTTCCTTATTCCCAAATTAAATTTATTCCTACCTAATTGATTCACATTTGGTTCTTATTCTGAAATTGTCCTTTAGTTCAAATAGCTCTACTTTTTAACTGTCCACGTACACATCCTCTGTGTGGGTGAGTACACTGTCCATTCTGTTTGTCAAAGTGGGTTGTTGCCTATAAAAACTCATGCTTCTCTAAACTAGTTAGTCTCTGAAATGTCACCATGCCCTACCTTCTGCCTGACTTCAGACCAACACAGCCCCATCAGAGCCCCATCAGAGCAGCCCAGGCTGACTGGGGTACAGGGGGTCAGCCTGCCAACCCAGCACTGCTCCAATGGGGCTCCATGTGCAAGGGGAGCAGGGGCTAGCTGAGACCCAAGGGTGCTTCAGCATGGAGGCTGCTCATGCCTCAGCCAGCCTCTGCAGCATGTGCAGTCCTGTTGGAGCAGCCCTGGTGCTCCACATGCTGTGGAGGGGCTGGCTGGGGTGTGAGGGTGCTTCAGCGCAGGGGCTGCCTGCTGGCTAGCCCCTCAAGGAAGCACCTCATTCCCCAGCTAGCCCCATCACCATCTACAGGTTTCCCTCAGTTTATGCTGTACATGCATTCCTGGAAAATGGCGCATAACTCGAATTTGCATAAGGGAAACCCACTTTACAATGTAATAAAGAAGGATATGTTCCAAGACCTTGACTGTACTGACCCCCAGACCGATTTCTACCACTTTTACAAGACAATTTTGGTACTTACCGACAGCAGACAGTACACACAAGTACAGGGCACTATCGTAATGGGGATGGCAACTACAGAAACATGGTCACAGACAACAAGCAAGGAGCAGAGATCCACACAGGAGACTATATTTTGGTGTCTGTCACTCCCACAATGCACTGCACAAAGTAGCTGACTGCGGGCTTCCACCACAACAATTGCATAAGAGTGAATTTACCTCGCATATAACTAATTTTTGGTATAAAAAGGGTCATTGCGTAAGAGCGAATTTGCACAGACAGAACGCACATAAAGTGAGGGAAAACCGTACATGTACTTTTAAGCACAGTAATTTACAGCTCCACCTGATACAATCTGGGACTATCTTACAGCACAGTAATTTAGTCTACTGGGCCAGAATTGCCACGCACATGTAGATGCTAACACTTTACTGCACAGTAGATTAGCCTATTGTTCAGTAAAGCACGTGTAGACACACCCACTTTGTCATACTCATAGAGAAGTAGAGCTATAAGGGATCTCCAGAGATCGTCTAGTCCAACCCCCTGCCTGAGCCAAGATCATCTGTATCCAAGCCATCCAATACAACCATGTTCTAAATTCTACATAAGACTACCCTCAAACCAGACACAACATAGACCTAACACACTAATCTGGCACGGGTCAAGCAGGGGAATCACAGCAGCCAATGTCCTACTTCTGTGAAATGTTGTCAATATGTGCTCAAGAGATCTGGGGTAGAGGCCCATGACCTCCACTACAGAGGACACATCTACATGTGATGCTACATCACTGTAGCAATCCACTGTGGCGGCATAGTGTCCGCAGGTGTCAGCAGCTACTTCACTACAGCAATGTGCTCCCCCAGTATAGCACGCCACTATAGTGAAGTAGCTGCTAAAAATAACCGTACACCATGTGTATGGTGCAGTACGAGCTGTTACTGTGCCATGATTTAGTACTTCCTTTTGATCACCATCCCCAAAAGGAAGTACTAAATCATGGCGCAGTAACAATGTCACCATAGCAACACATGTAGATATGCCCAGAGGAAAGCAAAACTCTCACAGTCCATACCCATCTGACCATGGGGTAAAATGGCTTCCTGACCCCAAATATGGTGATCGGTCTGACCCTGAGTAGAATGGGCAAGATCCTTTAGCCAGGAAACTCTGGTTTTGCTCCTACCAGGAAAATCAGCACACCTCATTTAAAGTCCCCAGCTTTAGCTGTAGCCAACACCCATTGCCTCTGGGGGCACTTAAAAACACCCTGACACACATAGCTGAGAAAAGCAGGTGGAGGGGCAGGGCAGGGTGGAGTAAGCAGCAAGGCCCAGAAGTATGAGAAATGCCCCTGGTAGAAAATAAGCATAGCTATACCTAGATCATCCCTGACCAGTGACTGTCCAGCTGCTTCTTGAGCACCTCCAGTAATGGAGAGTGCACAACTTCCCTAGGCAGTCTATTCCACTGCCTCACTATTCTCACAGTGAAGAAGTTTTTCTGGATATCCAATCTAAATTTACTTTGCTGCAACTTCAAGCCATTGGTCTGCATCCTTCTCTCTGAAGCAAGAGAGAAAAGGTGCTTTCCCTCTTCTTCATGGCAGCCTTCAAATATTTCAAATGCAGACTCATATTGAATCTGTGGTCTACCAAGACTCTCAAATCCTTTTCCATAGAGCTGCCATCCAGCCAGGTGTCCCCCATTTTGTTTTTGTTTTTTGATTATTCCTCCCGAGGCATAGCACCTTGCATTTGTCTGTGTTGAATTTCATCCTGTTAGGTCTGGCTCTGTCAAGTTCCTTCTGAATTGTGCTAACATCCTCCAGCATGTTCACAATCCTTCCCAGTTTCATGTCTGCAAACTTGCTTAAGAAACTTCCTATGCCAGCATCCAAATTGTTAATAAACACTTTGAACAGCATTGGGTCAAGGACAGATACCTATGGGACTCCACTTGAAATCTCCTGCCATTCTGACATTGACCCTTTGCTTATAGTTATTAAGCCATTTATCTGTCTACCTTGTAGTTTTGTCCAGTCCACATTTCTCCAATTTGTTCAGAAGGTTGTGGTGGGACCTTGTCAAAAGTCTTGCTGAAGTCCAGATACCCTATATCCACAGCATTCTCTTCATCCACCCAAGTAGTTACATTACGTTGTCACAGAAGATCAGGTTGGGTTTTTTTACGTGTTTTTTTTCATGAGTCCATGCTGGCTGTTTGCAATCAGGCATTCCTCTTCCAGGTGCTTGCAGATGGCCTTCCTTAGAATATGCTTTAGTAACTTCCCAGGGATGAAGCTCATTGAGCCCTCCTGACTTGAATTCATGCAGACCCAACAAAAGCTCTCTGGCTCTCTTTTTTTGTTATCTCCTCCCTCAACTTGCCCCCTTCCTTATCCAGATTATCCTTATTAGGTGTCTAGCAGCTGAATTTTTTGTGAAGACTGAGGCAAAGTACGTGTTGAGTAGCTCTGCCTTCTTTGCATTTTCTGTTAGAAGTTTCCCCTGTTTTTTTAACAGTTTCCTTGGTCCTTCTTTTCTGGCCAGCATCCTTATAAAACCTCTTCTTGTTGAACTTAACTTCCTCTGCCAGGTGTAGCTCATTTTATATCTTTGCCTTCCTGACTTTGTCCCTGAAGGTTCTTGCTATTTCCTGGTACACGTCCTTGGTGACCTGCCCGTTCTTCCATTGCCTGTATGATTTTATTTTGCATTTGAAGCATTTTAGAAGCTTCTTGTGCCACCACATTGGTCTCTTGCCATTCTTCTCGTGCTTGCATCATGTTGGGGCAGTTTCTTGTTGGGCTTCCAAAACTGTGCTCCTTAGAAGCTCCCAGCTCTCCTGGGCACCTTTATCTTTCAGTCTATCCTTCCATGACACCATGCCTATTAGCAGCTTGAGTTGGATGAAATCTGCCTTTTCGAAATGTAGCATCCTAATTTTCTGACCTCATGCTTACCCTGTCTCGGGATCTGAAATTCTATCATATAGTGATCACTTCCTCCCAAGTTACCCTTCACCTTCACATCCTTCACTAGTTCTTCTCTTGTTGGTCGGGACAAGATCCAAGATAAGAACCTCTAGTTGGGTAGTGTCCACTTTCTGGAAGAGAAAATTGTCCTCCATGTGTTAGGAACCGGCATGACATTTTATATTTGGATGCATTGTTATTCCAGGTGATGTCCAGCAAATTGAAGTCTCCCATCAGTACCATCCCATAGCTTTTGGATAGATTTGTCACCTGCTTGAAGAGTGCTGCATCAACTTCCTCTGCCTGATTAGGTGGCCTAAAATAAATCCCCACCATTATATTGGCACTTCATGTTTCACCTTTCAACTTCACCCACGTGCATTCTGCTTTGCTGTCTTCTTCCTCCTGAACCAGTGAACAAGTGTATGTGTTTTTGACATACAAAGCAACGCCACCGCCTTTTCTGTCAACCCTGTCCTTCTGAAACAGAGTGTTACCCTCCTTGTTCATGTTCCAGTCATAAGAGCTGTCCCACCAGACCTTGGTGCTGCCAGTCAAAGTGTTGTTCTTTTCACAGGCTGCAGCTTACGACTCATCTTATTTATGGTTCTCACATTTGTATACATGCATCAGGTATATTTTTCATTTTGACCTCACTTCCTTTTTTGTACTACTTGTTGTAGCTCTTTGGCTCTTTCCCAAAGTTGAGTTGCTTCTTCAAGTCCTTTACCCTCTGGACTGTTGTTGGAGGGTTTTGATCACCATCCCCATGGAAACTAATTTAAAACCCTCCTTACTAAGTTGGCCAGATGACACCCAAAGAACCTCTCTGTCTTGTCATATGGACCCATATCTTGATAGCAGCCTTCCTCCCAAGAATATCCTCCCATTGTCAAAGAAGCTAAAGCCTTCACATCAACACAACCATCTCAGCCAAATGTTCACTACATAGGTACGACCATCTCTGCCTGACCCTTTCCTTCCACGGGAAAGATCAACCAGAACACCACTTCTGCTCCAAGCTCCTTAATCCTCCTGCCAAGAGCCTGTCACCTCTGATCTGGTCAGTGTCATTCCTGGCAGTATTGTCGGTGCCTACATGGACAAGCACCGGACAAGCTTCGAACAAGTACTGGTCCGAAGCTTTGGCAGACTCTCTGTGATGCCCTGAATTCAGGCTCCAAGCATATCTCCCAGGCAGCCTACCTCCCAGGCCTCCACATACTGGCAACAAATTGGTGCCTGTCCTCTGCAGAAGGGAATCACCAACCATCACCACTCTTCTCTTCCTTCTTGGTGCAGTGGTCCTGGAGCCCTTGAGAGTGGGAAGTGCAAGGACAAGGCTGCTGCCTCCTCCGCCTCATGCCTGCAGATGTCCTTTCCCCTGCCTCTACCTCATCAGAGAGTACTTGAAAGCATTTGCTGACTTTAGTCCTCTCCTCTTCAGTTCTGGGGGCTCTCCTCCTTTGAGTAGTCACACTGCCACTTCTCATTGTTGCTTGGCCTCTCCAGTACCAGCCTCTCATAACTTTTGGCCAAGTAATCTTCCTGGTGCCCGATGCAATGCAGCATGGGTACCCATGCTTCCAATCTCTGAATCTTCTCCAGGGCAGATGCCGTCTTACATCTGGTGCAAATGAAGTGCTCCTGAACCTCTGGGAGGAACACAAACATGGCACATCCCACACAGGTCACAGCTGACCCATACTCCATTTGTGCCTTCTTTGCTCTCTGTAGCACACTTATGCTGTAAGGATTTAAAAAAAGAGTGGAGGGGAGGGATGGGGAAATACACACAAGAACCTGCATGCCAAGCACCTGCACCAGGGTGCTTACCCATGCTCCCACCCACACAGACATGCACAATCTCCTTCTCCCTGGATCTCTTCTACAGAGACCTCCCTAGGCAAACTCCTTCTCTGTTTGGTGCTCTCTGTTCCCTGCTCCCATAGTTCACTAGGGGCTGCTTTTTTATAAGGCTGCCTATCCTAGTTCCACTCCACAATTACCTAAACCAGTCCCACCCAAAGCAAGCCCTGTCACTCAGTCACTTCAGAAGGGGGAAGAAAAGAAAAGAACAAAAAGGGGAGGGAAAGAAGAGAGGAAGGAAGGATGGATGGACCACAAGAGGAGAAAAAAAATCTCCAAACACACACCAGGCACTAGGCAAACACTTGAGCAGCAATCAGCCATCCCAAGTCACTAATAGAAAGAAAAGCCCCTTCGAGGCAGTCCCACACCTGAGATGCTTATCCCAGGGTCACTGCTTTCTGCTTACTGCTCACCTTACTGAGGTTGCTGCTGAACCCCTGGAAACATGCTCCACCTCTCTATTACAATAGCTTATTCTGGTAGCAATTACCTGAGCAAGAAAGGTTGTTGAGATCCAAGCCCATACAAGACAATTGTGGATCCTGTAAGAGACAATTGTCTCTTCATTTGTATTTGTACGATGCTTAACATAATGATCCGGATGGAGGACTCTCCAAGTCAGGAGTGGGCAATTATTTTGGGCAGAGGGCTGCTTACTGAGTTTTGGCAAGTCATTGAGGGCCGCATGACAAACAGCCCAGGGCAGATTAATATTAATTTTCTAAAATTTTTAGGGGCCCCGCAGGCCAGATAGAATGGGCTGGCGGGCCACATCTGGCCCCCAGGCCACATTTTTCCCACCCCTGCTCCAAGTTCTACTATAACACAGATAATAATATAACAAACAACAATGTGGTTATACTGCGCAGAAAAGACAGAAGTGAACCGTATCTTAAATTTGCTTAGAAAATCATGCTATTGAGTATAGTGATGTAAAATAGTTCTAGTTAGCAAACTTCCAGTAGTAATATAAATAACTTTTATAATCAGGGAGAGTGTGGACACACGGAGGGGAAAAACTGTTATTTTGTGGGCTGGGGACTAAAACCTATACATTTTTAAGTGATGTAAGTGATGGGTCATTTAATCATTGAACTTTCTATATCATATATCTCTATCTCTCTCTATTATTGAGCATCTATAAGAAAGGCGTAGGACAGAAATTCCAGTAGGGAAAGATGGAAGACAGCAGTTCCTGAATGATAAGATCAGTATTTTCCAGACACATCCTAATACCCAAGAATTAGCTGAGTTGGCATTTCAGTAATGTTATGGCAGGTGTCAACCTGGTAGTCTTCCAAGTTCTTTTTTCTTAGCATGCAAGCAAATGTTCAGCTACAAGAAAACATAGTATGTTGTTGTTGGGTGCTATGCAAGTTTCTGTGTGTAGACAGTGGACCATGAAGAAAGTCCTGTGTGAGCAGTGGGAGAGTTTACTTTCTGCATTGGTTTTTGATTATTCTTCTCTTGATATGGAACTGTTCTCTGGGAACCCAGCATTAGCGCAGAACTAAGATTCCCGAAAGAAAGATTGTTTGCCTGCTGTTTGACCATTTCTGTTCCAGAACTGGTGTATAAGTGTAAATAAAGTAAATTACCCTTGGCATGCTCCAAGACTCCATTGATTTCTCCTCTGTTGCCAAGAGCCTAGAAGGCCCGAGACATCTGCTACTGCTTGGCAGGGACTCAACATCGGTCTCAGGACAGAACACAGGTGTCAGATGAGTGGGTAATATTAGCACATCTGACCATGCACAATCTGAGGTATGTAATCTCTCCTAGACTATCACTTTTGACTAACATAATAGTTAGATTAGCCCTTCAAAATCTGCTATCATATGTGAGAAAAACAATAGAGAACAACAGGCCATGAGGACAAATAGTCCCCCAGATGTTATTTCCCAGCTGGGACATTATTCAACATGGCTCAGTGCCTGAAAGCCCCAGTCTGTTTCCAATCTCTAGGTCAGTTTCAAAGTCATTTTTGTAATAAACCAGGCATGTTTGTGTCCACCAAAAATAGCAGTAGCCAGTTGAAGTTGAAACCATTCAAAACGGCAGACAGGCTTCAAATTCTTTCTCATTAATTCCTTGGCACAATATTTTGCTATATAATGGTGAAAAAGATTATAATTCAGATGTGTATTTGTTTTGGCTAAATCTCTAAATGCCATTGTGATTGCAATTTTAAGTTTCTCTCTAAAATGTTACATTGTGATATTTGAAAAGATAGGATTAAAAACAAAGGAAGACAGCTCAGTTTCTACAGATTTTGCTTATAATCACCTTGTAACTAGCTGGAGCTTGTTGCTCATTAGAAATGTAATTTACTCTGCATTAACTCTGTTTTTCAGGTTTTGACTGCTCCTTTCATTTTTATTTGATCTCACCTTTACATATTTATCCCTAGTAGTACCACTTGCCATTCACCATGAACCCACTGTCTCAGTTCTGTTCCAAACAGTGCCATAGTCAACAATGGCTTTTGAGGCTGAAGTTAAAAGAAACCTCTCCCAGGTCCTGTCACGCACAATATCAAAATGATCTAAGCTAGTCACATTTTTAATTATTTTTTCTTATGAAAGCAGTATAGTCCAGAATAGGTGTAATACATCAGTTCATTAGGTAGTTATCAAATGGTAGTTGCCTCTGGTTATTAGAAATTTAGAATAAACTCAATCTTGTGGTGAAAGGCTTGCTATTTTGTCATTGTAACCAGCTGGCTCCTAGCAAAATGCAGTTACAGAGATATAATCTTTTTCCTTGACAATTCAAGGCAAGGGTCATGTAAATAAAGATTTTGTCCATTTCCGCTTGTCAGTGTGGAGTGAATCAAGGAATCAGAGAAATCAATGAACACTCTTGTTTTTAATTAATGAGTTACAATCTCATCTGATACTCTAACTCAAACTCCAAGTAGAGTAGACTGGGAAGTAGCTTAAGGTTGGAAGTCTGTTTCCACGTCTGCATCTAAATGGCACCTACCTGGATATTTTTTGTTCTGACTTTACATCATGGATATATAACTGATAGGCCTCTGCAGGTAGGCAGCTATGCAATCCGGCTTCAGATCCAGCCACTTCGGATGCCAGCAATCCGATCTGGAGCTCTGGACCGGGTTCCCGCTTCAATCTGGACGAAGCAGCTCCGAAGCTTTGGAGTCGCCTTGGAGATCTGGCCACAGGGTATAATGGGGAATCAATTAAATGTCTATAACTTTGTTGTTTTTTGCCTGATTTGGATTAAATTTGCAGGGGTGGTAGCCTCTGCTGAGAGCATGAAGCCTGCCAAGCTTCAAGAAGATTAGTGCAAGGGTTCAGGGAGAACTGCACCCCAAATTCTTGAAAGCAAAACTCATGTCACGTGTATGTGTTACACTGCAGGGGGGTGAAATCTGCAGGGGTGGTAGTCCCTGGTGAGTCCACGAAGCCTGCCAAGTTTCAAGAAGATCGGTGCAGGGGCTTGGGGGGAATTGCACCTCAAGCTGCTGACAGGCAAATCTTGTAACATAGATGAACCTGTGTGTGTTACAGCACAGCGGGCTGAAAACTGCAGGGGTGGTGGCCCCTGATGAGGCCACAAAGCCTGCCAAGTTTCAAGGAGATCGGTGCAAGGGTTTGGGGAAACTTCACCTCAAGCTGCGGACAAGCAAAACTCGTGACATGGGTGACACTGTGTTAAGGCGCAGCAGGGTGAAAGCTGTAGGGATGGTAGTCCGTGCTGCAGCCACGAAGCCTGCCAGCTGTCAAGGAGATAGGTGCAGGGGGTCCCACCTGCCAGACTCCTCCCGGGGGTGCCAGTCCCCGGATCTACGCACCGGATGAGAGGAGGCTGCCACTGCTGCCCGCACCCAGCACCAGTCCCAGGTGGCAGAGGCAGCCTCTTCTCATCCAGTGCACAGATCTAGGGGCTTGTACCCCCAAGAGAAGTCTGGCACAGCCCCTCCGCCATCCTGGGGGTGCAGGCCCCCAGATCTGTGCGCCGGATGACAGGAGGGTGCCGCTACTCCCTGGGGCCAGCGGCAGCATCAGTCGTACCCAGCACTGGGCATGGGCTGCGCCCAGTGCCGGTCCCAGGCGGGAGCGGCAGCCTCCTGTCATCCGGGACAGATCCAGGGGCCCACACCCCCAGGAGGAGTCTGGCACAGCTCTGCAGCTCCTGGGGGTGCAGGCTCCCGGATCTGCACACAGGATGAGAGGAGCCTGCCACTGCTGGCAAGTGTCAGGAGTTGTGTTTTGAAGAGTATGAGATGAAGTTTCCCAGAAATCTTTGCACCGATCTCCTTGACACTTGGCAGGCTTCATGCCCTCAGAAGGGGCTATCATCTCTGCAACTTTCATCCAAATCACACAAGAAATGACAAAGTTTTAGGCACTTTCATGATTCCCCATTATAGCCTATGGGCAAATCGCTGAAATGCATCAAAATAGTGAAACAGTTTCAATTAAACAAAACAGGACAGTGCTCCGAAACTAAATGAAATGATGAAACAAAACACTGTCCCTTCGAAACGGCAAAACGGACGTTGAAACAAAATGATGCTGTTTCGCACAGCCCTAATGCATACTTATATGCTCACATTGCAGAGTAAACAGAATTGCAATCTGGTTTTAGGTGCCAAACATCCCACTTAAGTTGCCATTTAGGGAAAGGGAAATACAGTTCTACTCAAAGTGCAATAATTGCATGGTAGTACTACATTATAATTGTGAAGCTACATTTGATTATCTTATTACTCATATTACTTCTCTGCAATCAATAATTATATTAAAATATATTGCAGTGCTTGATAAATATGAAGGTAGAGAAAATGTATAGTAATTGAAACAAGCAGGAAAAACAAACAACAATAGGCTGTGTGTAAAGTATTCTACTTTTCTAAAAGTGGTAGAGAACTTCAACACTAGTTTATGTTTCTTTTAAATAACAAACATCTCAGACCACTGAGGTAGCACAAAGAAAAATAGGCTGGCCATGAATACATAGATTCATAGATGTTAGGGTCGGAAGGGACCTCAACAAATCATCGAGTCCGACCCCCTGCATAAGCAGGAAAGAGTGCTGGGTCTAGATGACCCCAGCTAGATACTCATCTAACCTCCTCTTGAAGACCCCCAGGGTAGGGGAGAGCACCACCTCCCTTGGGAGCCCGTTCCAGACCTTGGCCACTCGAACTGTGAAGAAGTTCTTCCTAATGTCCAGTCTAAATCTGCTGTCTGCTAGCTTGTGGCCATTATTTTTTGTAACCCCCGGGGGCGCCTTGGTGAATAAATCCTCACCAATTCCCTTCTGTGCCCCCGTGATGAACTTATAGGCAGCCACAAGGTCGCCTCTCAACCTTCTCTTGCGGAGGCTGAAAAGATCCAGTTTCTCTAGTCTCTCCTCGTAGGGCTTGGTCTGCAGGCCCTTGACCTTGATACGAGTTGCCCTTCTCTGGACCCTCTCCAGGTTATCTGCATCCTATGTGTTTTCTCTCCAGTGTGTTGGCAGTCCCCAACAAGTAACAAAGATAGCAAAGCTGATATAGTTTCCTCTTCTCTTCTCATGCAACCCTCAGTACAAGGTGGATGGTTTTGTAGGTATCAAAGCAGGTAGAGGGAGTTATCTGGGTACAGTGTACCTCATCAATCCCTTGTTGTCATATGATCTGTTATTCTTAGTTCAAGTTAGGGCTGGACAGAGGATCCAGGATTCCTAATATATAGCTGTCCTCCCCATTTTGCTCCTTCTAATAGAAGTTAGATGCAGCAAAAATCTGGCATGATGTAGAAGACCTTAATAGCAGCATAAAACAAGTCTAAAAAATGGTTCCGCTTTTGCCAGTGCGAGTCCTATTATTTTGATGCTGAATTTGGTTATGGTTTCAGAATAGCTTACAATGAAAATCTTTAAAAATATAATTTTTTAAAGCTTTGTTTTATAGTGAGTGCACAAGCTATGGCCTCCTTAAAATCTGAATAAATTGTTCATCAGATAAATTATTCAATAAAAAATTATGTTAAAGATTAATGTATTTAATCAGCTGAGAAATATTCTGTACCTTAGAAAAAGGAACATCAGTGGTCCACTCTAATCTGAGTAGTTCAGTATTTTTTCAGATTTGATGCATTTCAGATAATTGTTACTTCCTCATTAATACAAATGATGATCTATTCTTTAGAAACAAAAATATTTTCAGGGAAAAATATGTTCAGAAGAAGCAACAGTGAACAAATTTTACTTTTGATTTGCACTAATGCAAATTAAGGCAACTGTAACAACCTCACTAGATTTTCTCCAACTATAAATTGGTATAATTTATAACTTAGATCAGCACCTCTTACAAATGGGAAGTTTTTCCATTTGTAAGCTAGCTATAGAACAAAAGGCAGAAGATGTGAAATCTTTGGTGCATTGTAGAAGGGCCAGTCCCACTAAAATAGAATACAAACATAAATGTAGATACATTTTAATACCACATTTACTAATGAAATACATATAAGATATAAAATGCTGAACAGTACGGGTAAGGTACATTGAGCAAATTATTAAAATCTGTAAAATGTCCATTAGTCTAAAGAAATAACCATCTTATTAACATTGGAAAGTGTTAAAAAATAATTCCTTTAAGTCCTAAAGTCTTTAAAAGCCTCTAATAAGATGGCAGCCTGTAAGGGAAAAGGACTTCTCAAATAGATTTCAAATTCAGTTTTAAAAGAGTGCTTTTCTTGGTTCATCTGCAGATAAGCTGTGCAGCAAGAACCATGGTTCAAGGCTGAAGAGTAAAGATTCTTAGTTGAACCCAGATCTTATTCTATTGCCTGGCTTAATATCAAAAAGCTTACTAAATAAGGCCAGCATTTCTTTAAATCTTCCAAATAGTTTCTACTCTAA
Organism: Alligator mississippiensis; assembly: GCF_030867095.1. Lineage (NCBI taxonomy): Eukaryota > Metazoa > Chordata > Crocodylia > Alligatoridae > Alligator > Alligator mississippiensis. The sequence goes on along the minus strand of NC_081824.1, from coordinate 172,381,613 downwards.
TTACTCATAGGTTCATCCTATTCATTATCCTGTGTAACACAGTGGCAGAGAGTGGATGCTGAAAGGGAGAATGATCTGGGTATGACCAGGGTTTTTTTTCCATTGTTCCTCTCTCACTTGCAGCCTCCAGCATTTAGGCCAGGGACAGACATTCAAAAAGCCTGAGCCTGAATTGATTCAGTCCTTGCAGGTTAGTCTAACCTGGCTAGGCTAAATCACTTTGTAACTACACAGAGATCCCAGACATGCAGGCACACGCCTGCAGTGGCTCAGGTTAGAAGCCAGTGGACGCTAAAGCAGCCCTCCCTTCCCTTCTAGAGCACTGATCTGGGGGGAGGGGGTGGCCAGGCCCCTGGAGAATGCTCTGATTAGCCCAGCAGAGAATTGAAAACGTTTATCACCCCATTAAGAAAACAACAGAGAAACATTACCAGCTACTAGAGGTGTACAAAATGAGCCATATTCGATTCAGATTCAGCCCAAATCAGGGACAGTGATTCAATTAATTGATTCAGATCACTGTCCCAGTTCAATTCAGTCAAATCTGAATCTGAAGATTCGATGCTAATTTGGAGAATCAGCGATTTGGCCATAGACACAGCTTTAAATGTTTTTTCTACATACCTCGAGGTACCAGGCTTGGCTCATGAGTGCTGCTATGGTGGGTTGGATGGAGCATCCCACAGGAATACAGTGGGGCCCCCTGTGTGCTCAGCAGCAAACCTGGAAGTAAACCGGAAAGTACTTACTACCCACTAGTTCCATTTTATGACCTGTATTTCTTGTATTGTGAGAGAGTGAATAATAAATCCCTATTTACTTTCTTTACACTATTTAGTATTTTGTAAACTCTGATCATGTCCCCACTCAAGCATCTCTTTTCTAAACTAAGTAATCTTTTTAGGCTGTCTTCATATGGAAGCCCTTCCCTACCACTGTTGCCCTTCTCTGGACCATCTCTAGTTCCTCTACATCTTTTTTCAGGCCTGGGGACCAGAATTGGGCACAGTATTCAAGGTGTGGGTGCACCATGGATCTATAAAGGGGCATGGGTATGTCTATGAGATGCTTTAAGCTAATTTACTGCACTGTAATGTACATGTAGATACTGTCTGGGAGCAATTTGCTCCCTGTCAACCCAGACAGGAGGGGGTCCACTGCTGCCTGGCTAAACCCCATGTGGCTGGGAGCTGTCCTGTCTGCAGGAGCAGCTGTATCCCTGCCACGTGGGGATCAGACCCAATCCCCATGTGGTGGGAAAAGGTATCCCCATCAGGCAGCATCCCAACTGAATGGGGATACCTCTCCTGGCTACATGAGGGTTGGGTCTGATCCCTATGTGGCTGGGACACAGCAGTCCCAGCTGCTGGGACAGCTCTCTCCCCAACCTAGGGATTGGGACCAGCCTCCTGCTCCCTGCCAGCTCTCCCTGGCTGCCACAATGGGCCAGAGCAGGACAAGGGGGGCTGTAACATCCCTAGTCTCAACTGTTCTGGTTGGAAGCAAATTTTCTCCCAAGCCAGCGTACGTGTAGACCCTTTCTAGGGGCAGTTTACTCTACCTTTTTTAACGCACAATAACCTTGCTGTGAAGTAACAGCACATGTAGATGCACCCAATGACTCCCATAACTCTTTCCTGTGTGATAACAGCTAATGTAAAGCCTATCATAGTGTAGGTATAGTTTGAGTTATTTTTGCCCGGGTACATCTCTTAACACTTATCTACACTGAATTACATCTGCTATTTAGTTGCCCATTCACTCAATCATGCCAGATCCCACTGTAGTTCCTCACAGTCCACCTTGATCTTTACCACTTTGAATAATTTTGTCACCTGTAAATTTGGCCACCGTGTGCTGAACAATTTTTTTTTTAATGCTATACCATAATGCCATTAAGCACCTTAGGGCCTAGTATAGTTTACAAAATTCTGCTGTTCTAGAGAAAATATGATAACTGATGGCTAAGAGCTAAAACAATAGGAGGAACAGTAAAGAATCTTATCCTGACTGGTTCTGCATTTTCAGTGAGCTGCATTTTCATTTTTACGTGTTGGTGGTTACTGAGCACTGCATGACTTATTTGAATAATTTTTGCCTTAATACTGGGCACGTCTACATGAGGCATTTACTGCACAAGAGACTAATTAGCTGTGCAGTAAATGTTGTACATCTACACATGTGCCCCTATTAGGCTGGAGTAAACTAATTTACTCCACAGCAGGATAGTACTTGTAAATACTAGTACTTGATAGTAAATACAAGTACTATCCTGCTGTGGAGTAAAAAACTCCATGGCAGCACACATGTAGATGCTGCCCCAGCTGGCTGGGGATGAGGGTGCTTCAGTGCAGAGGCTGCCTGCTGACTAGCCCCATACTGAAGCACCCTAATGCCCCAGCCAGCCTCTCTGCAGCACGCTGAGCTGGGGGGAGCAGCCCCAGGCTAGCAGGTGGATCCCCTGAGTCCCATTCCAGCTAGGGCTGCTCTGACCCAGTTCAACATGCTGCAGTCCTGGGCACATATGAAAACAGTGTGCCTAGGAGCAATAAATTATTCATGCCTCTTAATTGCGAGTGTTGACATGCCCACTGAGTCCAAAATAAAAACTATACTTCCTGATTCTCCAGTCTGTTATGCCAGTTTTAAATTAATTAATTACTGCTATGTGATTTCAGGATTGGAGAATCAAGTTCATAGACTTTGAAGATGGGAGAAAACCTATTAAATTACCTAGTCTGTTTGTCAGAGCTGGATCATTCCCTATCATGAACCCAGAAAAGCCCTTGTAGAGAATATTAAGGAATGTTTACTAACCTGGCCAGCATTCACACAATATTCACAATAGTAAAATACAATACATGGTGTTTTCAGATTTAATTAGTTCTTAAATCAAATAGGATTAGTGATGTCAGCACAGCTGTTTCATGATATTACAGGAATAGACCAGGGTACAACAATAAGCTATTGTATTATGGAGCCATCCTTACAGTGTTATAGTTAAGGCTGAATGGAAATTTCAGAGCTGATGATATTCACATGCATACTTAAATTGTCTTTAAATTGCAATGTTGCTTGAAAAATAAGGAAAGACTTGTCAAATGCAAAATTTAATAAATATGTGGTCTATATTTTCTGCATAGATTCTAGTTCAGATTTTACTGGGACAGCAGTATGATGAGAACTGTCAGAAAGGGCTTTCCTGAGAGCTTGGTGTATATTCAATAAATGAGAAACATACTGAAGGAGGGAAAATGTATTACCCTCATTCCTTAGTCTAACCTGGCAGCTAAAGCCTCCCAAAGACTTGATATGTCCTAGAAACCTTTTAGCATTTTACAGTTCCAGACCCTCAAAAACATTTTTGAAAGCTTCTTCCATGGAGGATTTAATGCCATACCCATCAACGTCTTATCTTCCAGCCAATTTCGTCTCATTTGACCAGTAATCACAGAGCAAACTGAACATAATTTCCAGGCAGAAGCTTGGGCAGGTCTGAAACTTGGTTATTTTCTACTGGGTAGCCACTGGCCAGAAAGGACCGCAGACCAGACTAGACTCCAAATTAATTCACTGGTAAAATAATTGTGCAGGGTCCGAAACATAGTAGTTTAACAAAATCTTGCTTTTCTGTCTGCCTTGTATTTAGATCTGGTTACATTTAATTCACAATATAAACCAAGACCAATATGTTAACACAGAAGTTTGCTCAGAAAAAGAAAACAGTTTTCTAGTTGCCTGTCTATTATTTAGTTTGAAGAAGATTGTATGGAGAAGTCTGCATAAGAATATTAGGCTAGAGAAGAAACAAATCAGGGAGGATTTGACAGGTCTTCAAATCCTGAAGTGTGGTTGTAAAAAGATGGTGATAGACTATTCTCTGTAGCTTCAGGGGACAGGATAAGTAATGGTCTTAAAGTACAACTTGGAAAATTTGGGTTGGATTTTAAAGGTGGTTATGCACTAAAATTGATTGCCTAGAGAGCCTATGAAATCACCACCCTCATGCATTTTTTAAGAACAGATTAATCCAGTGGTTCTTAATCTTTTCAGACTCCAAGCACCTCTTCATAACTTTTTTCAATTTAGCGGCACCCCGTTTAAAAACTAAATTTTATTTTTACAGTGCTTATGTCCTCAACCCTACACCACCTTTAAAAGGATCTCACAGGGTGGCAGGTTGGACAGCAGCAGGCAGGAGACCCCTGACAACATAGGGAGTAGGGGGCGCACCGTGCTTACTGCTGGCAGGAGCTGCTCCATGGGGCAGGGCAGACTAGAGAGCTTGAGGGTGAGTCATTAGACCTCTGGAGGAGGCAGCGGTCCCTGCAGGACAACGAGCAAGGTGACAGTGGCCAGTGTTTCAGAGTCTGGTGCCCAGTGAAGGCAGAGAGGGCAGAACACTGCCATGCCTTGCTCTTTCCATTGCTAGTCCCCTCCCTGCCTCCATCTCTACCTGAGGGGGTGGGTGAGGCCCCTGCCACTGTAGCTGCTCTTCCAAGGACTTGAGTGCTAAGGTGCCTGTAGACATGCAGTGAGGCTGCTTCAACACTAATTACAGCATTGTTGGAGCAGACTCAATTAATCAAGTCTGCTGGAGCATGTTAATTAGTACGCTCCAGCAGCCTCCACATCTCATATATCAGCATCCCTGCACTTCAAATGGTGGTGGTGGGGGTTTAACTAAAGTTTGTTCAATGAACTTTAGTTAAAGCGCCCCTGCCACCACTTTGAAGCATGGGGATGTTGATACACGAGATGCTGCGGGCACTTTAATTATACACCAAGCAGAGTCCAATTTTCCCAGTTGTACCCTGAGAATCCCCCACCCCAGAACACGTAGAAAAAAGCCCCCAGTGCCCAGAGCCAGTACTGTCCATGGCCCCTTCCACCACCCCAGCAGCATGGGAGGAGCAGGGGAATGAGCTGGGCTGAAAAAGCGTGGCCCTGCATATGCCACAGGGGGCCACACTTGAGTTACAGCTGACCACTTGGTCATTTTGAAGTTGCTTGAAGTCACCACTTGGTCAGCTTGGAGTCACTTGAAGCATGGGGGCAGATGGAGTTGGACCTAAGCTTTTCAGTGTAGCTTATTCCCCTGCTTTCCCCATGCTCCTGGAGCTGGTGGCAGGTGCCATGGTGAGTGCTGCTAGGGCAGGCACAGGGTGCCCAGCATTTGGAGAAGCTAGCATTTGCCTCCTCTCATGGAGGCTGGGTTCCACAACATCCTGCAAAGAAGCCTGCAGCACCCTGGTTGAGAACTATTAGGCGAGACAAACACTTGCCTGAAATAGTTTAGATAGACTTGATCCTGCCTAGAACAGGGGATTAGGCTAGATGGCCTCTTGAGGTCCCTTCTGAACCTATTCTTCTATGATTAGGTGCCTATGAGCCAGTGTCCTTTTTCTCTATTTGAGATTTTTTTGAGTTACAGACATTTGTACAAATAAAAAGCACCATGTAAACTGCTACATGCCCCTTTTAATTTATTTTCCTTACTGCTTCTCCTTATGTTAACCTTCAGAATCTGTCAAGATGTAAACTGCAGTCAGTTATACCTAGAAACAGCCAGGGTATTAAAGACTAACCTGCAATATCAGTATTAAGATAGAATTAGCTTATAGGGTAATGAATCCTTACCCATATGGCATTATTTTGCAACTGCAGTTATGGGCAAGCTTAATATATAATTGTGGATAAATAAATGTGATAAATAACTGAGCAACAACTTCCAGATGTTCTTCAGTTGCCTAAGTTACCCTCCAACAAAAGAAAGGAAGATTTTATGATTTGAATACACATACCTAGAAACTTAGGGCTTTAGGGTAATGTGTGATGGGGCACAATGACAACCTGTGCTTAGACAGCTAGTAAGGTAACCTCAGCCACAAACTTCTAAGGAGTAACCTGAAAATATGTGATGTTCTGCATTTTAGGAAAGATAACTTAAACTTTTGACACCAAAGAATATAAGTGCAATGGGAAACTTGAGCAGTTACTAATTCACCTGAAAATCTATGTGCTTAATTATGTTTGGGGTCTGAAGTTTCCATGATTCTGCAGCCAGGGAATTTACTGTGGAATTCACCATTTGCTTCACAATCCAAGTGTTCCTTCATGCCCTGTCCAGATCAGGAGATCAGGTCAGATTATAAAAAAAATAAATAAATGCTTTCAACCAACATATTTTAAATACTAATGAAGACATTGTTTAAATGTTCTTTCAAAATGTTTTCATCCGGTCTTGGTTAATGCTAAGGAGGAGCCTCTAGGGGCTACTTTAAGTTGCGCCCACTTGCCCACAGCTCTAAATGGTTGTTTTGGGCAGTAGTGTAACTAGACATGGGTGACTGAGGCACCAGCCCCAAGTATTGATTTAGGGGGGGCACCACAATGGCAGCCCCCAGGGAACCTGAACTTGCTTGGGGAGGTTGCAGCAGCAGCCGATGCTTCCACAGCAGCTGCAATGGCCTCTGTGAAAGGAAGAAAGTATTTAGCACCATCACCTTCCTTCTCTCCAGCACTCAACACCACTACCCTGCCCAGGGCACCAACATTCCTATACTTCTGCTTCTAGGAGCTAGGGACTCTCTGTTTACAAGAATGATATGGTTTCATCTTTCATCTAAAGATCTATTATCTCACCCTGGGCCTGACATTTATTAACTTTAGGCCATATTTTCATAACAGCTCCTTTCAACTGAGGCCTGTTTTTCAAAAGAACGCAACCATTTGGGTCAAATGTTTTGAAAGTTCAATCATAAGTTTCACAATGGGAGGCAGCAGAGCTGAGCATCTTTGTCTATTGAGCATGAGTTAATTGCCAAATGAGATCTGAGATATTTTGGAAATCTTCATTCAGAAGCTTAATGTAGTCATGAGTGAGTTTGAAAATGTGGCTCTATGTGATTTGGGAAATTCAGTTCATGTCCCTATTTCCGCATCTGTAAAACCTCCTTCTCTGTGAGTGTCGGGAGTAGTTAGGAATGTTTTTTTTACAGTTCATTGAAGATACAGCTGTAACTCTGTGCTTCCATAGTATAACTCTCCTCAGAGGTGGACCTTATGGGTGCTTAGTAGTCTCCTAATCTACTAATGGTTCACGCTTGTTAAATCTAGAAGTTTAGGATCCAATTTTCATTAGCAGCTATGTATCCAGAGCTGTCATATATGTGACTTTTGCTGTAATAGACTCCTTAAGTTCAGAACAAACTTCCCCAGCCAAAGGGGGCAGGTAACATTTGCTTACACACCATGGGTTTTGTTCCTCTCTAGTGATTGGACCCAGTCTTGCAAGTCTGTACAGTCTGCCTCTTCTATGGGAATGACCACTAGAAGGGGGCGGGGTATCACATGGGTGTATGAAAATTAGTGTTATGTCTTCTCTTTGCAGCTCCTAGAAGCACATAACCCTGCACAGAAAAACAAAAATCCTTGCTTGTAATCTTGTGTTTATTGCTTGCCATAGAGCCCAGAGAGGGTAGGAGATTCTCAAGATATATACAAAGAGCGGGCACTGGGTGGAGAAAGTTTAGCCAAACATTTCATATAATCCAAAAACCCCCCTCTAGTTTAGGGGGAGAGATATAGCATCCACAGCTGCAGTGTGAAGAATTAAAGGTCTGCTGAATAAGAGAGCTCAGTGAGCTAACACCACATTTGGAAGTGTGTGTTTGTGTAATGATAAGAAGAAATTACCTGAGACTTGTGTAATTATTGACTGCTGCCACAGTCCTGTAATCAAAAGTTAGAAGCGGATCTACACAGACAAAAAATTCCAACCACCTGTTTAAAAACACATACTTTTGAAGGGTCCAAGTTAAAGTTGTTTGCAATGTTTTACTTCGCTACTTTCAGCCATTTCATACTTAAATTTGTATTCTTCATATTTTCACAACACAGTATTTATTTTAAATGGATTATTAGGCATAAGACAAACTTTAAATATTATGATATTCATTCAAAAGAAGCAGAAAGTAAGCTTTATCATCAGTATTTCTAAAATCACAGTATATTCATTTCTTTATCAGTCGGTCAGTTTGTACAGTAAGTCAAACAATTGTTATGTGATATTTTGGAAGACAACTCACTCCAGATCTCTGAAATGGCCTGAAGAAAAACTTCTGAAGACAAAAAAATAAAAGTTATTATAAATGTTTCTCTCACATAATTGTTCCTCATTCAGGCTAATTACAGACATTCAAGAATGTCTTCAAGTAACTACCAGGGAACCCCTTGGGGTTACTAGAAACAACGGCCATAAACTGACGGAGAACAGATTTAGATTGAACATCAGGAAAAAATTCTTTACAGTAAGGGTTGCCAAAATATGGAATGGGCTTCCAAGGGAGGTGGTGCTCTCCCCTACCTTGGAGGTGTTTAAAAGGAGATTAGACAAGCACCTGGCTGGGGTTACTTGACCCCAGTGCTTTTTCTGGGGTCGGACTTGATGATCTAATAGGTCCCTTCCAACCATAGAAATCTATGAAATCTAAGAAGCCTGAGGCAGTAGCACTCTAAGTACAGCACTGTACTCAAAGTGCTCTAGGTTCAGTTGAGACAGAACCGAATACACATGTGTTGCATGGTGGGGGAGGCCAGCAGCCTGGGGACACACACACACACCTCCTAGGGGGACTGGACCCGATGATCTCACGAGGTTCCTCGCAGCCCTAAACTGTGAATCTGCAGGAGCAGCTGAACAGCTAGCCACCCCGAATGCCCAGTGGGGCCCCTGTCCCCAGCCCTGCATTTCTCACCCTCCGCCAGCTGGCTGCAGCTGAAGGAATGAGGGTGGGGGAATGGAGTCTCTGTGCCCTGCGGACGCAGCCTATTCAGCTGCCAGGAAAGAGACCCTGGACTCCTTCCCCATTAGCCCCCTGGCCGGGCTGCAGTATGCTGCAGGGCCAGGGTGGATGCAGGGACAGAAACCCCCTCTTCCCCCACTCCCCTCCTAGTCACTCTGCTCTGGGATCCAAAGCTATCACTGACTCAGGTCATTGACAGCCAAGGGGGTGGGACCAGCCCAGCACTTGGGCAGAATGCAAGAGGTCTGCTAAAAGCAGGGTGCATCCCTGCACAACACCACCTGGGTTGGCAGTGATTGCACTTTATGTTAATCCTCAATGGGATCTAGCACAGACCTTCAATAAAGTGTTTTAGCAAGTGCTTTAATCTAATACCTCATCCATTGAGGGTTAACTTAGAGCATGATCTGCCATTTTTAAGCGCTCTAAGGGCATTTTTACACATGTTGAGTATGCTCTGAAGCGACGGATCTCCGGCACATCGTGGGACAAAAGGGAGGCGTATAAATGCCCTGAGAGCTGTGACAGCTTTAGAGCACTTTCTGCCTGCTTAAAGCTAGATTGGTGTAATGTCTGTACCTAGCTTCAATCTGCAGGAATACATAATTCTGCAGTTCAACTGAGATTTTACTTGTTTGGTATTGTGTTCAAACTCCTACACATCCAAGCTGAAACCATTCTTTTTTAATCAACAGGAAGTGCTATCAAGTTATGCAAATATTTAATGACAGGAACTGCTCAAAATGGATGTTGAGGCAGAACTTGGAATGATTTGGTTTCATACTAGTTGCTTATTAATGATATATAATCTGAAAGGAGTTATACTATTTAAAACACTGATGATGAAGTTTAATTATCAGCTTTCTTGCATAAGATGCATTCCCTTGCTCCTCATTATGATTCCCTGTTTGGCTTCCTATTTTGTCTCCTCCATGCCTTTTGTCTCTTGTCACAAGGCTAGAGGTTTCTGTTGCCATTTCATCTCTTTTCCATACCTCAGGATGGTACATGTGTCCAGAAACACAAGCCAAAACCAACAGATTTATCACAGCTCTAATGACAGCTAACTGCATGCTGAGTGAATTCTTAAATTCCCCAAAACTGCTTTTTTGCCAAAACATGTGGAGTTGCAGCATTCAACATTTTATTGGGACTGTTATCTCCAAATGAAGAATGACTCCACTGGAAAAAATGATTTGGTATCAGCTGCACAGCTATTATTAGCTGCTTGTTTGGTGAGACTTCAGAAACATAATTAGCCATATGGAGAGAGCTGATCGCCAAGTCTTAAATTCAGTTTTTGCAAACCACATTTAAGAGCTACCTTGTCCACAGCTTTACACTGCTGGGATCAAGAGACTCATTTTTGTGCAAGTATGCGATTCTTTATTTTTCTTCAGATAAATATTTGTATTTGTGAAGATTATAGAACTGGCAGTACTGAAGACTGAAGTCTTCTGCTTGTTTGCATAAAAAGGTCTATACAGGCAACAGTGCTGCAATTGTCCCCTAATTCTGTCACTAATGAATTTTCAAGCTGGCCTCAGGGTAACCTGTGCCCTGAAAGGAGTTATAAGTAGAGCTGGTCAGAATTGGTTTCCCCCACAGAAAATGTCAATGAAAACAAAACTAAAAGAGTACCTTCTTCAAAAACGTTCTATAGAAAATTTCAGTTTTTGTCAGAAACTAGTTTCAGGTTGAAGCAGCTCATATTGAAATATTTCAGTCTGTCAAACCAAACTGGGTTTGCTCAACTTTAACCTGTGTTTGCCTGTGTCATCATGTTCCCCTTGAGCCCTAGGGACCAAAGACTTTGGCCAGGCTACAATCTTACTCAGAAAGTTTTCTGCTAATTGGAGAGAAGTTAAACTTGCTGTTTTGAAAAGCTGTGTACTATCTAGACTCCTGGACTCAGATGAATGCAACCCCTTTTCTTGTGACTGAGGAAGAAACCCAATCAAAAAAGACTTGCATAAAGGGCCAGGCCTGCAGTCCTTGGCAAAATTTCCTTGATCATTTCCTTTATCATTGTATATTAAAAGGTAGGCTCTTATTCCCCTATTGGCTTTACTTTTGAAGTTATTGTGCACAAGAAAGAATGATCTATTCCAGCTGTTACTGGTTGTCTGAAGACTTCTTTACACTGAAAAATTGTACCACTTTATCTATACCAATTGAAGTGGGACAACCTTCTAGAATGGGTGCAGTTATATTAGAATGAGGATTCTTTTAAATAATATACCTTCTCCCATAGATAAGGGAAATAAGTATGTCAATATAAAGCCAGGTTTGCACTTGGAAGGTTTGGCCAGTATAGTTAGTATGCCACGCTGGTAAAATTCTCCTAGGATGGACTCAGCTTAAACCAGCAAAACTAAACTTTCCAGCCACCCACACAATTTTCCCCTCCCCTATCTGCTCCTCAGCAGAATAAATTATATTAGTGAAAGTATGGTTTTGCCAGTATGGATATGTGGTCATAAATCACACTTCATCATGCCCCTGACTGAAATAAGTATTCCTGAAAAAAATGTACTGTTGACCTGGATTAAATCATCATTATAACAGTATAAGCAATGTAAATGTGTTCACACTACAGATATAAATATTTTGGTTAAAAAAAGACACGGTAAAATAGTTATACCAGCAAAATTATTAAGTTTACACCAAACCTGACTGATCTTAGCCATGCTTCTTTTCCAGGTGTGGGACACATCTACTACTGATAGTGTTAAGGAATTTTTTTTTTAGTCTAAGTGTTATTTTTATCTTAGTAACTAATATCAAAGTTTGTACAATCATATGTGCTGAAATTGTTCATCCCTGTAATCAGTTTGAGATTGATGGAGTTAAAGTACTGCTAGCTGAATTCTTACTTTCTAAATGAATTAGTTTTAAAATATCTTTGTTATGTCACTCAGGGAGCTAGTGTTACTGTGTTACTCATTCAGCTTATTTAAACCTGGGGTTTTATTGGCTGAAAGGAACTTTGGGTGCCTGTACACAGCACGTTGGAGCAGACTCAATTAATCTAGCATCCACAATTAATCAAAACTGCTGGAGTATGGTCATTACCACATACCAGCCAGCCTCTATGTCTCATGTATTGGTGTCCCCAAGCTTAAAAATGCAGCAGGAGTGCTTTAACTAAAGCTTGCTGAACAAGCTTTAGTTCAAGTGCCCCTGCCACCATTTTGAAGTGTGGGGATGCTATGACACAAGACACTGCAGCACTTTTATTAGAGCACTCTTGGAGCCTCACTTATTAAAGCACCACCCTGCTCCCCTGACCACATATAAAAGTGCCCTTTGGGCATGTCTATACAAGACGTGTTAATGCACCCTAGCCTAGTTTACTGCGCAATAAGGGTGCATGTCTACACATGCATACCCTTACTGCACAGTAAAAGTGGCTAATCATGACTAAATTTGATACCAGCAAATGCAGGTATCAAATTTAGTTGCAATTAGTTAATGTGCAGTAACGCACATGTAGATGTGACCTGGCATTAAGTTTAGTGCTGTGTCTGCCCTGCCACTAGGGGGCCAGCCTGAGGCCACCCCAGGGCTCCTGGCTGGGAGCCTCTTCTGCCCCAGGGCTGGGTTGGCTGTCCGGCAGCCCCTAGCTGCAGGCTATAAAAGCCTGCATCCATTTTTTCCCTTTGGGGCACACCAACCACACAGAAGTCTGGTGGGTTCTGTGCAATCTTCAGGACCACTGCAGTCCCCATGTGCCCCCCAGGGCAGAAGACAGGCTGCCTCTGCCTGGCCTGTCCCCTCGCCAGAGCTGCTGCCTGGCCACAGGTGTGTGTTGCAAAGGGCTGCAGCCTGCTGCACCCCTTGCCCAGCCCTGAGAACCCCCCGGCAGGGCCAGCACCTGCTCCCTGCTGCTGCTCACTTTCAGCACTGTCTCCTGTCCTTGTAGATCCTGTGGTGAAGTGTCTCTGTGGTATAGCTCCCAGTCCCTGGCTGTGCCCCTGTGCTGGGCACTGCTGGCAGTTACCCAGGTCTGGTATCACAGGGACAGCTGCATGGGGACCCAGAGAGCCGGTGCAGGACATGATGTCCTCACCATCCTTTCCATCGAGCCCTGACCCTGCATGCCTGTGCTGTCTGCCCAGGCCCCCAGCTGGACCCAGGAAGAAGTTGGTGACCTCATGGTGCTCTGGGGTGGTGCCAAGGTGCTGAGGCAGTTCAAGCAGGGTGGGCGCTCTGTTTAGAAATCAATTTAATCTGGAATCCCAAGAAGAGAAATTATCCCTTCTTGTTCTCAGAACAGGCCTACTTGTTGGAGTTGTATATTTTTGTTTTTGTGCTTTTGTTGTTGTGTTTTTTCTTTTATTGGTTCAGCTTTTAACATTGAGCAATGATTATCCATCTGGTAATTTAATTATGGTTTGATATAGTTGGTGAACCACACCAGTGTCACAGGATCAAGGGCGAACTTAAGAACAGAAGGGTGAAGGAAATTGTGCAGGGCATGGGAGCATAACTAGGAGTAATGGGATAATGAAATTAAGTAATGGGAAATTCTGAGTTTATATTAATGACATCTTGACCCTGAGATGTGTTAAGCAGTGGAAGCTGCAGAAGCTCTGCCACATGGGACATTAATATTGAGTTGGACGAAACATGAAAAAAGGTTCTGCAGGGAACCAATTCTGTACTGGCAAAGAGATGGACTAGATGACCTAATAGCTCCTTTCCTTCTCTAGCGTCTACAAGTCTGTTTGAATGAATACTTGGAATTCTATCTGTCTTTTGCCTTCCTTGGCCTTCTCTTGTATCTAACAGCAGGAGATCATTATCCTGTGAAAGTGCTTGACTTCATTTAAAGGAGACAGCTTAATTTCCACTCTTTTGTACTGGATAAAGTGAAATTTAGGATATATAGGGCCAAACCATGTCTGCTCCTGTTTAGTTGCATTAGACAAGTGGGAGAGCTCCAACAGCCATTTCCTCCCCTGTGGACTCCATAGGAAGTACCCTTAATTTGGCTAGCTGCATGGGCAACTTCAAATAGTGCGAGGTAACTAATGACTTTGTAAGTCTATGAAAGTTTGAAACCTCTTTAACCATTTGTATTTATGTCTTTCACAGACCATCTGAAAGAAGAGATAACCCAGCGCCACATGCAAAGGGCAGCTCTAGGTAAGGGCAGGATATTCTTTTACACTGAATTTACACCAAGTGAAAGCACAGTGTATGCGATTGAGATCAAGTAAAATATTTGGCCTTCGTTTGTTTTTCATATGTTCTGCAGTAGGTGATACATTTTCCTCACAATGTGTAATGGCTACACATCACCTTTTCATATCTTTCAAGAACACTGTCAAGATTTTACTAACATGATAACTGATGTCATAAGTAGTGAATGAAGTTATTCAAAAACTTTATAAAACATTCCTCTTAAAAAGTGACCTCTAAGGCTGCTTTCAGATGTTAAAAAAAGCAATGCTTTACTTCTTAGAGCCCAGAGCATGCCCAGAAGAGGCAGTGCCTTAGTTGGACCTGGCTTGCCTGATGTCTGTGTAGATCGGACACTTTAATGGGGCTTTTTGGTGCTTTTATCTAATAGCTAATTGAATTAGCTTTAGGTAAATGTGCCAAAAAGCCCCACCAAAGCACCCAGTCTATACAGATGCTGCAGAGCCAGGTTGAAGTAACATACTGCTTCTTCCAGTAAAGCACAGTTTGGCGGGGGGGAGGTTGTTTTGTTTTTTTAACATCTGTAAGCAGAGTTAGTTTTTTTTAATGCCAAAACAAGAAGAGACAGATCTGAATCCTTTCTGTCCTCAGATTTTTTGCCTTCTTGGATCCTCTTAGTTCTGGATTTCAGTTAGTACTAAGAATGAGTATCAGTTTAGCCATACCGCAAGACTCAGCTTAAGGTGCTTTAAAGCCTCCTTATTCAGAGACTCCCAGAGATGAGACCCATAGTTCTTACTCACCTGGAAAGTTGGAGTCATTTTAGACTGTGCTGCATCTTATTGGACTACTAAACCAATATCTTGCTTTTGTAAGATAGCCAGCACTTATATCTGGTTTTCTTCTAAGATTCAGACAATGTGCTGGAGTACCCTTGATCCTAGCCAGAAGGCTGAGAAGCAAACTCAGCAGAACTCAGTACAGAGCCATTGAACTCAATAAACTCAAGACAGAGCCAATGAATTGTTCCATAATAGAGGCCAACAAGCTGGTGGCCTGACCTAAATGACGCAGCACTGATAGCCCCTAATAGCACTGTTCAGCTGTTACATTTTAAAATTAAACTAGACAAATATTTTAAAAATGCTTGAAAAATAATATATCGACACAACTGCCAAAGGGACAACAGGAGCATTAATAAAAGTTCTGACGCCACTAGTTGGAATAAGCTGGAGGAAATAGAGCTCCAGTTTTTATATAACCTCACACCAAATGCTTAGTTTGATAAAGGAGTGTTTGTAGCTCCAGAAGTCAGTTTCCAGAGGACTCCAGTTAGGTGTCACGAGTATGTACATCCAAAAAGTATGACTCCATATTGACTGTATTCTGTATAAACTTTGTACGTTATTTCTATACTTGCTTATTATTATAAAATGAAATTTAACACAAGATTATTTCCCTAAAGGCCAATCCTATGATACAAGTCGTGAAGGGCTTTTATACATGTGCTGCAGAAGTGTATGTGTTGGGGGTAGGGAACACTTTAAGTAGAGCGGTTCTGAGACCCCCCCCCCACACTGAAAATCAGCAGCAGGGGCGCTTTAACTAAAGCTTGTCGAATGAGTTTTAGTTAAAGCACCCCCACCACCATTTTTCAGCATGGGGATGCTGATGCACGTGATGCTGGAGTCTGCTGGAGCATGGTAATTGCTGTGCTCCAGCAGACTCAATTGATCAAGTCTGCTCTGATGCACTGTGTCCCAGGGACGCTAGGGTTAGAAGGGTACCCCGGGGCCGGACCAGGGGGGAAGTAACCACCTACTTACCCCATACAGAGGCCAGAGCGAGCAGGGACACGCACGCGGGGAGACCGCCAGCGCGGTTTGTAAGCCGCGCTTATATCCAGCTGGGGCCGGGCGATGCCGGCGGGAGACGCCGCCCGGCAGAGAGAAAAGGCAGCCCCGGAAGTGGGGCCAGGAGAGAGGCGGGGGAAGCCCGCAGGGAACCCCGAGAGCGGGACCCGTGCCGGCAGGGCACATGCATCCGGCCTGACGGGGCCAGCCGAGGCAGCAGCGTTAACTGCAGCAGCTGCCGGGAGAGCGGCGGTGATAGCAGCACCGGCAGCGGCAGAGAGAGCCGCCGCGTTAAAGGAGCCGGGAGAGAGAGCTGCGGCTACAGCAGTGAGGACTGCGCTCTTAAAGGAGCCGCGGATAAAAAGGAAGAGGACGTCAGCAGCACGACAGGAGGAGGAACTGGCTACTGTCGTAGCAGGAGTGCGGGTGGCGGAACCGGTGAGGCAACCGAGCGTGGACCCCGCAAGAGAAGTGACAGACGGGCTGGTGGGGAGCCGGCAGTGGACTCGGCGAGGGAGAGAACGCCAGGAACAAGACTCCCAGAGAGAGGGAGCCACAAGCCCAGGGAGTAGGCACCCGGAGAAGTCGGTGGCCTTAAGCCTCCTGACAGGCCGGTAGCAAGGGGGAGCTCATCGGTCGGGGCTTAGGCACCCGGGTCAGAGCCTGGGCTACGCGTGATATAGGAGTTGGAGTTTTAGTTTTCGTATTCGCTTCCTTTTGGGGCTAGCTCATGGTTGTAGTGTTGCGGAGGCCTCGGGACCATACGGGCTAGGGGCAGCCGAGAAACCAGGAGGGGTGACACCCCTAGGCAGATTCCAGCCTGGGTAGTTTGGATCCCCAGAATAAGGACCACCGGGAGATTCAGGACCGGAAACGCGGCGGGGCCACTGGAGGAAGGCCACTAGAAGACCAGCAGCAGCAGGTGGCGATTGGCCGGGGTGTAGGGGAGGTCGGAGCCCCGTGAGTGCCCGCCGAAGGCGCGACGACCCCGGGAGGCAGCATTAACGGAGACCCCCACCACTGAGGTTACATTCAAAGTCGTGGCAGGCGAGGTTAGGGGGCCTCCCGTCACCACCCGAGGCACCTCCCGGGGCCCTCTCGTGAGCTCGTGGCCAGTGAGAACGGCCACTCGGGCTAGAGCAGCCCGAGAGCACCTGGTCGAGCGGAGGCGGGCACACACTGTAATTACAGTGCATCAGAGCAGCCTCATTGCATATATATAGGTACCCTAAAGGCCAAAATGCCAAACTAAGGGCCTAACTCCCTCAACTTATTTATTCAGTGCTTGAAGTGCAAACTAAGGATTCTGACATGAGCACAAAATCTGAGTTGTTTATTAATGCAGTTCAAAACGACTATAGAATATTTAATATAATTGTTACTTGTGCTCAGATCTAGACAGCATACAGAAAGATATTACCTTATCTGAAGGGTTAAGTTCTGAAGAATAGGCATAGGGAAGAGGAAAAAAACACCAGCATACCCAAGGTAGAAATAACATGCATTCATTATGCCAATTGCTTTGACTATCAAATGCTTAGGGTCCTCAAGTTTAAGAGACATAGGCTGCTTACAGATGTGAGAAAACCCCCCAAATCAGCATTTTACTTTAAGCTCGGCCCAAGCCTGTACCAAGTGCAGTGCATGCCCAAAAGAGGAATTGTGTTAGTTTTACTCAGCTTGCTCCATGTCTGTATAGATTGTGCACTTCAGCAGGGCTTTTTGGTGCTTTTATCTAATAGCTGATTCAATCAGCTATTAGATAAAAGCACCAAAAAGCCGCGCTGAAGCGCACAATCTATACAGACGCTAGAGAGCTGGGCTGAACCACGCATTTTCTTTTCCAGCAAAGTGCTGTTTTGGGGTTTTTTCCCCATGTTTGTCAGCAGCCAAAATCACCCAAATCCTCAGCAGGTACATTCAATGAGTCAATTCCTAAGTGGGTGTAAATGATTGTAGTGTTATTGACTTCAGCAGAACTATACACAATTACACCAACATGGAATCTAACACAATATGCTGCAGTTAGAAGCTGCTCTAAGATGCACCATGACACTGCTGTCTGTGAGAATTCTTTATGCCATGTTTCAAAGAAGTAAAAACTGTATGCATTCCAATTATATGTTTCAGTCTACATTGTAACATCTGGCCCTGTCTCAACCATTAATGACTCCTTGTTGCATATAGAAAATGGTGTTGAAAATGCTGTTTTAATAAATATTCAACTGCTTTTCATAAAGAGGTAAGCATGGACTTTTCTTCAGGTCCCAGGGAAATGGTATTGCATAGATTCTGCCAGTTGCATGCCAAAATTGTAAATATTTCATTATGTTTCCTCAATGCAATGGGCCATCCATGTGTTTTTGGCTTTTGTGAGAACATTGCTTTGTGCTTATCATCAGTAAGTCTGGACCACACAAAATATTTTCCAGACTTTTTTTCCATTCATTAATTCATCCTTCTAAATATTCTGTATGTTCTGACTTAATGTTTATTCTATGAATTGGAGCTCATTATTTTCCTGCTTATCTTATTCAGTGTGTATTCTTCCACAGAATAACAGGTGTCAGCTCTCTTAGGATCTTTCTTGATGACCATCAAGTCATCAAGGGATTTTGAGCAAAAATTGCTTGGTAAAAAGCCAAATTAAGGTTTGTTGAAATAAAATAAAACACAGCGTTTCAATTAGAAACTAAGTGTTAACATCTTCCAGCTGCCTTTTTTTATTATTTAAAGCATTTTATGTTCCAAATTCTTTAAGAAGCTAACCTCTTTAAGGAGCTATTTTAGTTGGACTTTCAACAGCGATGGTCTTTTTCCCCTGACAGCCACCTTAAGATGTGTATTTCTCATTGAATGAAATCCCCATTCTCTGTCCATTGTTCTTAAGCAGTCTCCTCTTCTAAATCGCCATTTGATAGATGTTAAAAAAGCACACCAATAATTGAGGAGTTTCATTAGAGATGAAGAATGTCAGATTGTACTGTACTTCTGTCTCTGCAAAGAAGCCTTATATAAGTCACCATGGGCCAAATTCTACTGTCTTCATTGACAATGAGCACATCTACATGTGGAAGTAATGTGAAGCAATAAACTCTGGAGCTTATTGCTCCCAGATGCACTGTTTGAATGGGGGGTTCAGCCTTCCAGCCCAGGGCTGTTCCCCTGTAGCTCAACATGCTGTGGAGGGGCTGACTGGGGTATGAGGGTGCTCCAGTGCAGGGCTAGCCAGCAGTCACCCTTGTGCCCCAGCCAACCATGTCACTGTCTATACTTGTGGTGCTGTGGAGTTAATTAATTTACTCCAACCTAATAGAATAATAGAATCATAGAAAATTAGGGTTGGAAGGGACCTCAAGAGGTCATCCAGTCCAACTACCTGCTCTAAGCAGTACCATCATCAACTAGATCATTCCAGCCAGGGCTTTGTCAAGCTGGGTCTTAAATCCTCCAAGGATGGAGATTCCACCACCTCTCTAGGTAACTTGCTGCATTGCTTCACCACCCTTCTAGTGAGAAAGTTTTTCCTATTATCCAACATAAACTTCATAAACTTCCCTTGCTGCAAATTGAGACCATTGCTCCTTCTTCTATCATCTGCCACCACTGAGAACATCACTTTGGAACCACCCTTCAGATAGTTAAAGGCTGCTATCAAATCCTCTCAGTCTTCTCTTCTCCAGACTAAATAAACCCAGTTCCCTCAGCCTCTCCTCATAAGTCATGTGCCCCAACCCCCAAACAATTTTCATTACTCTCCTCTGGACTCTCTCCAACTAGTCCACATCCTTTCTGTAGTGAGGGGCCCAAAACTGAACACAGTACTCCAGATGTGGCCTCACCAGTGCAGAATAGAGGGGAATAATTACTTCCCTTGATCTGCTGACAACACTCCTACTAATGCAGCCCAGGATGCTGTTAGCCTTCTTGGCAACAAGGGCACACTGCTGACTCATATCCATCTTATTGTCCACTGTAACCCCAGGTCCTTTTCTGCAGAGCTGCTGCTTAGCCAGTCAGTCCCAAAGCTGTAGTGGTGCATGAGATTGTTCCATCCTAAATGCAGAACCTTGCACTTGTCCTTGTTGAACCTCATGAGATTTCTTTTGGCCCAGTCCTCCAATTTGTCTAGGTTACTCTGAATCCTAGCAGTACCCTCCAATGTGTCTACTACACCCTCCAGCTTTGTGTCATCCATGAACTTGCTGAGGGTGCACTCCATCCCATCTTCCAGATCATTAACAAAGATATTGAACAAAACTGAGGACTGACCCCTGTAGCACTCCACTTGATACTGGCTGCCAGCTAAACAGTGAGCCATTGATTACTACTAATAGAGATACACGTGTAGACATGCAGTGTTTACTGCGGAACGAATTAGTCTACTCCACAGTAGACATCTTGTGTAGATGCGCCTAATGAGTAGTATCTTTCTCTACAAATAATTTCATTGTTTTCAGTAGGAGTGGTTACGGTTATGTGCTATAGTTCTGGAGGCATGAGTTCAGACCCTACTTTAGACTCATGCTCATAGCTGCCCTCTAAATGGGTATCTGTGCATTCAACTGTAAAGTCAAAAGCAGCTGGTTGTGGTATTAGCCATATTACTCCCTTTTGTGCCATTGGCTAAAAAATTAGTGCATCTTAAACACACTGTCCCAATGGTCCATAAGACTCCAGTGGACCTTCATTTCAATAGGGGCATTCACAGAATAAGGTGTAGCTACACATGATTGAGACATAATCAGATTAACATTTTCTTTTCCCTCTACGTTTCAGAGCAGACTCAGAAGAAATAAAGCATAGCCACTAAGAGCCTGATTGCTAGTTATTGCACACCCCCCCCCCCACTACTCCCCACTCCCCAGACTTATCCATTTAGCCAATGACTAAATCATGCAAAATGAATGAGCAATCTAGGGAGCAAGGACCAGAACCCAGGCCTCCCCCTTCCTTGCTGCATGCTTTAACCATTAAGATACTGCGTCAAGTTCCCTCTTGCTTGCTGACTGAATTGACCATACATTTTGCATTACATAGTCATTGAACAAAATGGCTAATGATCATGGAGACTAAAGAACAAAACCCAGGGTTCCCTCTCCCCCAAAGCCAGGGACTCTCCCTGGGGCTTCTTTTTGCTTGCTGTGCTCCTGGTCCTAGCTTTCTCATTCTGGGCTGCCAGCTTCAACAAGAGTAGATAAAAATGCCCTCATCCCTACCCAGCCAATAGCAAAGTAGTCAGAGCACTGTATTAGTGAGTGAGCGATGTGGCTTCAAACCTCTCAGCGGACAGAGGTCTAGAGCAAGGGTTGGCAGGCCCCAGCACACATGCCAAAGCGTGGAACGTGAAGGCATTTTACTTGGCACGTGTGCCTTGGGGTGAACAGCAGGGAAGGAGCCAGAGCTGTGCTGCTGCAGCAAAGATTGGACCCCTCACAGCTCACCCACCATCTGCCCAAAGGTGCACATGCATCCACTACCAACAAGCCAGGCCGGGGTTCTGTGTACCCTGGTGCAGCTACTTACAGCCTCCCTGCTGCAAGCAGCCTGGGATCTGTGGCGGACAGCAGGGGCCTGCCCAGAGTCCAGCCTGGCTGTGGCAGGCAGCTGGAAAGTTGCAGGCAGCTGCACGGGGGTCTGTGGAGCCCCAGCTGAGCTTCTTGCTGGCAGCGAGTGCATGTGTGCCTGGGGCAGATGGTGATGGAGCTGTGAGAGGCCCGATCCTTGTTGTGACTGTGCAGCCCCAGCCCCTTTTCTGCTGTCCATCTTGAGGCACTCATGTACCTGTTGCCAACAATGACCCGGGCTAGAGCTCCATGAATCCCAGTGCAGCTGCTCACAGCCTCCTGACTGCCTGCCACAGCTGGCCTAGGCTCTGGGTAGACCCCTGCCACCCACCACAGAGCCCAGGCTTCTCATGGCAGGTAGCAGGGAGGCTGCACAAATTTACACCAAGATCTGCGGAGCCCCAGCCCGGTTCATTGCCAGCAGTGGGTGTATGTGCACCACAGGGTGGATGGCAGTGAAGGAGCCTGGGCTGTGCTGCCTCAACAAGGATTGGGCCTCTCATGGCTCCCCTGCCATCTACTCCTGGCATGCCAACATCTTACAAGTAGAGCAAGGGTCAGCAGTGTTTTTGGACAGAGTGCCAAAAACACCTGCAATCTCAACTTGTAAGATGTTGGCATGCCAGAGGCAAATGGCAGGGGAGCCACAAGGGGCCTGATCCTTGTTATGGCAGTGCAGCGCAGCCCCTTCCCCACCATCCGCCCTGAGACACATGTGCCAAGCAAAATGCCTTCGCTTGCTGCACTCTGGCACCCATGCCAGGGGTTGCCTATCCCTGAAGTAGAGGTTGCAGGTATTTTTGGCACTCTGCCCATAAACACTGCCAACCCCTGGTCTAATGCCTGCCTTTCCCACTGCTTGAAAAATGATCTAATTACTAGACTACTGGGCTGTAAGGTAGGAGGGCTCCTCCTCCATCTGGCAACTCTGATGTGTGCCATGCTAAGTGCACCAGCCAAGTACAAGGATTGCTAGTTAAGGAACTTCCCACTTAGTGCATCTGAGGAGCCTGAACTACTGCCTGACAGAAGCACATTAGTTATCCAGTTCATAGGTTTCCCTATAAATATAATGGGAGATGTCTTTGAGCACAAAGGTAGGCACCTCCCCAGGGCAGAACAGAATGAACAGGTATAATAGGATCACCTTCTGAAGGCACCCAGCTGCCTCCCGCTTACACCCAAAATGGGAAGCTTAATCACCTCCATTGTGTTCAGTAGGGGCTGCACTAAGCTTCCCAGTGACACAATGGGAAACTTAAGAATAGTTTTTCTGTGGGAGATATGTACCTCTGAGATAAGTAGCAAGCTAACTTGGAGGCACTTTAGAGGCATACTAGGATTTGGGCCATAGATATACCTGATGTGATTCAAGAGCAGCATTATGATAAGGTACTATAAAATAGCAAATGAGTAAAATATTTGGTCTGATTCTCCACTATATTGTTCCAGTTTTACATCCATCAAACACTACTGCAGAAAATAAAGCAATAAAAACTATGGAATTGAATCAACATGACATTGGAGTAAACTCTTGTGTCTATACTGGGCATGTCTACACATGCATTAATGCGCTGTAATTATGGCACATTAAGCTTAGTACCTGTAATGATGTTACTGCACATTAGCACAGAGGAGCATTTTTTTTGTTAAGCTACTGCGCGTTAGACTAAATATACTGTGCATTAGTGCATTAGCATGGGCTTTCCCTCCCTGCTAATGTGCAGTAGAATTAGTCTTCTGCTCATATAGCATCCCATGTAGATCTGTACTGCTATAAAGAAAGAATAGGGCTGAGCACGCCCCACCCACCTGAGTCCATGGGCACATTCAAGATCCATGTTTGCCAGCGAGGCTGCTCCAGCCTTGCCCCCAGGCCCCACTTTCAAGCCCTTAGTGTCCAGCAGACCTGAGAGCAGCTGCTGTAGATGAGAGTGGAGTAGAGATCTTAGGTGGGCAGGAAATAGTCTTGACATACATGTTTCTGTTGTGGCAGGTTGTTTTTATCTTACCACAAAACAATATAGCTTTGCCACCTGAGCTGTGTCCACATTAGGACCATGTTTGCCTAAAGTAACTAGGGCTTACCTATGCTGCATTAGCTACATTTTTTCTGAATTCTGAGCAGCCACATTGTTTTCAGTGGGTCTGTTTGCAAAGTAAGGTACAATTTAATTTAAGTAAAGGTGGAAGATTTGGACCATCAGGGGAACCTGTCCTCAGATTTCAGAGTCAAAGGGTGCCTTGTTTCATCAGTGTTTTTGTTACAAAACTCTGTTTTTCCAGGATTTATGACTTGGCTTGGCTTGTAGCAACGAAGTTTGGACTGAAACTTGGTATTCACACTGTAATTTTTGAAGGGGCACTCCACAATGCCATTATGCAGAAAACTTTCTTTGAAAACCCCTCTCCTCACACAGTAAGAAATAACTGAGTCAGAAAAAGTGATAACTAATATGCCATTGCTTCTTGTTCTCCTTGGATCCCAGCATTTGGACCTCAACTGCCATCAAATTCTGACTGAAGCGCGTATAGAAGCACAGATTTTAGTGCAGTTTATGTTTCCATTTGTATTAAGATTGCACATGGTTATTCATCAGGGCATCTTTACATATGCTCCAGGGTTGGGGCAAGCCTTTTATTAGAGCAGCTCCCAGGAGCTGCTCTAATTAAAGCACCCACAGTGTCTCGTATATTCAGCATCCTGCACTTCAAAATGATGGCAGGGCGCTTTAACTAATGCTTGTTCAATGACCTTTATCACTGCCATTTTGAAGCATGGGGACGCTGAATACATGTGACATCAAGGCTGCTGTAATGTGTTAATTACCATGCTCCCGCAGACTCAGTTAATTGAGTCTTCTCCAATGCATTCTAATTAGAGCATGTTGGAGCAGGCATCGGACGTGTGTATAGGTGCCCTCAGGTGGGAGTCTGTGGCCTTCTCCACAGCTCACTGTCCTCTGTGTCTTTATTTACATGACATATTCCCAAACTTTTGAAAATTAAGCAACTCCTTTAAAAAATGAAATTAATTATGCCTCTGCTTCACCCTCTCAGTGGGTTGTTAAAGGTCTACACACATTTTAGATGATCATAATAGAGTATGCTCTCTTCTTATATGGTTTGATTGGCAATGAAAAAAGCTTACAACACTTCCATTTAATTATCATTATTGGCATTTTAATTAGCACCTACTGAAATGAATAGGGTAATTCACACCTCAGCATGATTGCTTCAGGGTCTCTACAAGCACAGGCAAGTATTGCTACATTAGCTCACATTTTGAAGGGTTTTTTTGTGTGTGTGCAGCTGTGATGGCTAGAGACATATATGTTTTTTTAAAATATAAACTGGTCGGTTCATGACTCCCAGCTAGTCCCTGACAGTCCCTGGGAGGGTGATGGGAGAAAGGGAAAAGCAGCACCCGCTTTGGGATTGCTAGTTTATGTTATGTTTTGCTTTCCTATATTAATTAAACTGAGCTCAGTTTCTTTCATTACTTTGTTTCATAACTGAGAAACCATTTTAATTTTGTTCACATGAAGAAATAGATTCCCTGTCTAAACTAATGCCATAACAGAAGGACACACAAGTGTTTTCAATCACAAAATAATAGAAGCTGAGAAGAGTGGAAGTTTGAGTTTTCTCACACAGAACCAAGGTAGTCCCTGGAAAATAATAGCTTTAATTTAAAGTAAAAATGATCTAAAGTAAGGTCATTATTTCTGGACTAAAAGTCAGTATCATGAATAGGCTATTTTAGGGCCCTTTCAGGAACAACCTGAAGATTTTCTACTACCCTGAAGTCTGACAAATTTATATTTTATTTGTCCCCCTCCGTGGCATGAGACAAACAAAACAGCATCTTCCCAGTAGAGCTAGGTATGTGAACACAACTTTGTGTCTGGCCCTTCTCCATAGCTGTCTGATTGTGTATGTGCATTTCTCAGTCTTGAAGCCCATTGTTTTTTAGGCAAAACAGAAGTAGTCTACTTGTATGTAATGCCCTCAAGTCACCTATGATGATGCCCTGAAAAGAAGTGGCAAAAGAGAGAGATTTCTCTTAATATTTCACAATTTTAATCACACTGCAATGTTACAGTATGTTCTGTTCCTCTGATTATTTTTGTTTGAAACCTAAAGCAACAACAGGCCATTTCTGTAAAAGTTCAGTTACTGCTTGCAACATGCTGTATACTAACTTAATTCCTAGAGTGACCTCTAGTGGCATGAAGGCCATTCATCTTAGAGAATGGATTTCATTTCTCCAGTGTTTCCATTATTTAAATGGAAAACAATTGGTAATGCTTAGACTTGAGGGTTATTTTTGGAATTCTAAGACTGAAAGGAGGTGGATCAAATGATGTTTGTTAAAAGCATCAATTTTCCACTAATCCTAGGACAAGGATATCAATTGTAAAGCTGGGCGAATACCTCAAAAAACATTCCATGAATGTTCGCTTGGATTTGAGAAAGAGGAATTTATTTTGGCTGTGTTTTAAGATCCTTTTGTGTTTGCTTTAAAAGACTATTATAGCAAATGAGTTTACTGGCAGGAATGTTTGCAGAAACAGCAACTTTAAACAAATATTAGAAATATTGATGGAAGGTGAAGTTTAAACACAAATATGACTATTTGCACGTGAAATATCTTTGTCTGGCTTCTCAAAACTGTAGTAGCTGAGTACATTGAAGTAATTGGTTAATTACCTAATATTTGCAGTACTATAGAAGAGCATAGAATTTGGCCCCATGAGCGTTAGATAACTGTAAAACCAGACATTGAAACAAGGCCACCCTCTTTGGTTTTCAGTCTCCTATGTATTTAGAATTAGACAATCTTATAGCCCAAGCTCTAAACTAGTAAACATCCTTTGTAGCAGGTGATTTTAAGTCTGTCAATATGTGAAGGTTGTTAGAGTCAGGAAGAAGAAAATTGCACTTGAAGTAGTGACTGGGGTAGCAGTAAGCATTTTGTTGCTGTAGTAGTAACATAGCTCTTTTTTAAATATTAAGAAAATTCTAGTTGACTTGTTCTGGTTGTTGATTATTTCTTTTTTTGTAAGTATAAGATTAAAAAAGCTGGTAGCATTATATAAAGAAGAAAGAATTCTATTGATGATGGTCTTAAAACTCTTTGGCTTTTCTATAGCTTCGTAAAGTACTGTTTGTGGTTGGGTGTTTCTCTGTTGTTCTTTTGAGCAGCTTTAAACACTGGTGTAGTAGGTGCAACTCCAGAGACAACCATGAGTGCTAGCTCACTTTTATTTTGCCCTTGGGAAGAACAGTATTACATCTGTATGTGAAAACTTTGCAAGGATGTTGTCTTCAACTGCTAGATCCTACAAGAAAAGCCTACAGTGTTTCTTGGCTTCTGCTAAAGCTTCCCCTATGATCTATTCAGCTTTAAACTGCGGGTCCTCAGACAAGAAGTACAAAAGAACATAGGATCAAGCTATTGCTCCCCTGGGAAGCAGAGTCTCGGAATTACGGATTCCTATTTTTTTGCAGCTCTACTGTGCTAGCATCCAGCAGCACTTCACTCTTTGGAGCGGCTGCAGTCTTCAGAAGCTTTCTTGCAAACAGCATTTCTCTTGAAAGAGTACAGAGGTAGTCCACACAGAACACCCTGTCTCATTATTCAGTGAATGCTCCAGATATCTGGTAAGAAGTGTTGGTAGATTTTGTAGTTTGAGGCCCTGATTCTCAGGTCCAATTTAGCTATGCTAAGCAAAGGATTTGCGCTGGAGAGAGTTAAAAAAAAAAAAGTAGCTTTTTGCTACCTTTGTAGTCTGTTGGCTCCAGTTTAAGTCACAAAACTGCTGCCTATAATGGACTATTTAATAATAAAATAAAGTTGACAACCCCAACTAAAAGCTTTGGCTGATGCTGTTTACACAAGATCTGACTCTACATACTTTTGTACTAAGAGGATTTTTGTATTTGTATTTGGCCTCTTTTGCACAACCTTAAAGACATTACATCAATTGCAGGGATCCCCTATAACTGTATGCAGTTGCCAAACACTAAATACAAGCCTAGAAGTGTTTTTAAATATTCTTGCAAATGAGATAGCTACAACAAGCTCCTGAACACTAAAACCTAAGGGCCATGAGTGAGAGTGCCTGAGATGTCTCAGTTTTCAAGAAGAATATGGAGTGAGGTGACCCCAAATGGGTCATTAGGATCCGGCCAGTATAGGACACTATATAACAGATGAATACTTTAAATTGCACCTAGATGTATACTGGGAGCTAAATTAGCCTACAGAATGCATAAGTACAATAGGTTCAATACAAGCCAAGTAAAAAGGCAGCCTTTTTTCCTAGCTGCTATCTCCATAATATTTTCAAGGGACCACGTGTATGAAATGGTACTTAAAGATGTGAAGCCAAGGATTATTGAGATAAAGTGCACATCATAAGAAGAAATGTTGTAATTTCCTAGCCAAACATTATATAGAAAAACTTAGACAATTACTGCTGCCTCCTTCAGGTAAAAATGCAGAAAGACCTTCAGATTTAGGGGCATAGCTCCCTAAAAGAGACAGATTTATCAGTAAGTTTTTATCATTGTATGGCTGTGTCCAGACAAGCGCATCTGTACAATATGTGGTGCTGCAAACACATCTGTGGTGCCACATACCGCACATTCAATTCTCCGTGGTGCAAGAGAGCATCCAGGGGTCAAAAAAACCCACAGAGAAAAAAGGCAGAGCTGCGCTGCAGCTGCCGCCACTGTTGCAGCCCCAGGAGGCCCCCAGGACCTCAGGTAAGGCTGCCGGGACCAGCCCAGTGCTAGCCCCAGCTTCCCCTACTTCCTCCAGTGTAACTTGCCACACAGCAGAGCATGCGTGGCATAAGCATTCCCCAGGGACAGTTAGCAGTGGTGCAAGGTGTGCTGTCACTAGTCCCCAGGGAACCAAATGTCCACACCACGTGTGGACATGGCATATATGTCTCCATGACCCCATCATGTAATGTTGAGATGCTCAAGCTGGTTCTCAACAGGTTATTAGCTTATGCAAAGTTCCAGTCTGCCATAGCTAGATTTCTTCCTTATTATGAGCTAACTTAGCTATCTCTACATTCCTGGAACGCCACTTGTATACATACACAAAAAAGCTGCCACAGCATTAGGATCCAATTCTTATCTGCCTACGGGTGGCACTATGGTCCAAATGTGTAACTGTTGTAACAAGCAACTGAGAAGACTCAAAATTAATTTCCATGACATTATGTTTTTATTGAAATTGAAAAAGTTAGCTTAGAAGCTTTTTTATGGAAACACAAGACACTACATTGCCGTAGTAACAAGCTACTGTGCCATAGCTCATTGCTACGGCAATGTAGCATTGCTGGGCATAAACAATGATGCCAACGCTACTGCGCAGTAACGACAAGCTACGGCACAGTTACTTGTTGCTACTAAAAATAGCCATGCGGTGATGGGACTACTGAGTAACACTGGTTACTGCACAGTCATCTAGTATTTACTTAAGCAAGTAGTAAATGACTGCACAGTACAACTGCATAGTTGGCTGCTCATATAGGTGTGGCCACAGAAATGTAAAGGCACTATAATAGCCTTAAAATGAAGGGCCACCTGGACATTTTAAGATTATGGAGAGAAGGCCATTACTAGCTCCCAAGGATGGTTCTACTTACAAAAATGGACATGTGATTCAAAAAAATCCAGTGCAGTCTAGTAGCAAAATTCATTTAGTAAACTTAGGTGAGGATCTTGATTAGTGAGACTTTTCTGATCATAGCCCAGCTGTTATATTGTTCCACTAGATGACTGATTCTCAACCTTTTTAGATTCAAAATACCTGTTGTTAGACTCCAGGTACCCCTTGGAAAATGCCAGCTTTTGGCTTTCATTCATTTCTTGACTACAAAAAAATAATGGAGAGGGGTTTTTTTTCTGTTGGAAAGAATTCAGAAAGACCACAACAAGTCAGAATGTTTTTGATACTTTGGATTCCTTTTTGAAATCTTTTTTTTTTTTTTTTTTTGGGGGGGGGGGTTGTCAATCATATGTAGGTGTTTGCACACCTAGCACTTCCAATATTATCAGGCACCTTGGTTGACAGTCATTGCACTAGATAGACTGGCATGTTTGGAACACATTAAGCTTGGACCTAGCCAGCTGAATTTTTTAGTAAACCTTACTCATACATTTGGAAACCATCAGCAAAGTTTTAGCCACATTGGTGTCAGAAATCCCCATAGCTTGAGTACAGCTGAAGTAAAGCCAACATTTTCTTTTCTATGTGCCAGGTATTTTTGGTGCAAATGCATGTGATGACTTGTTTCAAGGAAGAGACTCCAGTGAGCTGAAAACAGAAGCACGAAGTTGTAGTTGAGCAGAACAACTCATAGTCACTGAAGAGACACTATATGTAAAAGGCTGTTCCTTCTAGGTGTCTTTCTGGTTCCATGTTACTTTGCAAGAAGTTGACACAGACATGTGAAAAGGCCAATATAACCATAAATGACAGAGTGCAGTGACACACTAATGGCTCATTGTACTGTCATCAGTAATAAAATTAAAAATTAGAAAGAACAAAATAGATTAACAATTAAAAAAAAATCACATTTAATATTTTAAACAGTTGAAAGTATACCGGTATATTTCAATCCACATACAAGTTCACCTATAGAATTTTTTTAAACTCAGTATTAAAAATTATTAGAAGTAAGGCTGATCTATAACCCACAGTCCACATACTCCTTATCTTTACATACATTTAAATCTGTACATGAATTTTGTGGTGCTTGATCATCTTTATTTTCATATATAATGTGTCTGTAATGTTTGTGCAGAGTACATTACAGCCACTGATCCTCAATCAGAACCATAGATTGAGATATAGATGGATTTCTGCTGCTAAATCTGCAAATACCTTCCACTCCTCATCCACATGAGCAGGTGGCTACAAACAATGATGCACAAGGATCAGGACCACAGAACCACACTTTCCAACAGCAGGATCTTGGCCATCGTGGTCCCCCTGCTTTACCTGTGGCAGGCTAGGATGTTAGGTCTTGTGGTATGTCAGGGTTGACTGTAGTTTTTCAAAGAGGTTAGACAATGGATTTGTATAAGATGGTTTGGATAGGGATAGTCCTGCCTCAGGCAGGGCATTGGACTAAATTAGCGGTTCCCAAACTCTGACAGATTGTGCACCACCAATTTAAAATGATACAACCTTAAGTACCACCAGTAATTTTTTGTCATATAAAGTAATTATAATAAACCTGTTAACACGTACCACTGGCCAGTTGTCTACATACCACTGGTGCTACCCATACCACAGATTGGGAGCCGCACTAGAAGATACCTATGGAGATCCCTTTAGCCCTACTTCTCCATGATTCTATGAATGATTATCTCACACAATGTATAATGGATCTTTGTAGCCTACTCATGCCCAATGCCTGCCTATAGTTGAAGATGGCTTTCTCTGAGATCAGTTTCCAGCTGTCAACTGCTGCTTCTGGGTGTAAGGAGAAAGCATGGACTGGTGGAAAAGGATTATGCTGAAGAACTGGGACAGCTACCAGTGGCAGGAGAACTTCAGGGTGAGAAAAGTGGCCACTTGCCTAGAAATCTGTGCTAAGCTAGCACCAGAATTGCAGAAGCAGATCAACAATATGAGAGACCTTTTGACCATGTATTTTACTCCCTCCCCTACTGGGTTTCAGAGTACACCAGTAGAAAGGGTTGTTCTCATACTTCAGAGCATCATGGACCATCATGGGAGGTTCACCCATGTCACAAATAACTAGTGTAGCAAAGAACATACGCAAGAATTTTCGTCAATTCCACCTTGAGGAAGTTGATAAAACAGGACAGTTTTGCCAACGCTGCTCCCGGAAAAGAACCCAGTGGTACAACCATTCCCCACCCTCCCTTCCCCACCACTGATACTCATTGACCCTGTCTATCCATTGCTTTCATGGCTCATGAATCCTTACAAAAGGCATCTTGACTGCAAGAAGTAATTGTTCGACTACTGTCTGAGCAGTATATAGGATGACAGTTGAATAGGTCTTTGAGTGGCTCAGGTCCAGACAGCAGACACTCAATGTGCAAGTGGAGTTATACCTACACAATATTTTAATACCTTCCTGAATTCTGCATATGACCTGTGAGAGCAAGGTCAAGTGCCTAGCCAGACTTGCCTAGCAGTTTGAGCAGCCACAACCACAGACATCCAGCAGTGACAACTATCGGGGCTATCTCATCCAAGAAGCCTCAGCCATCTGTTTTCATTCAGTGTGCACGAATGTAGTTATAAGTTGCCAGGTGCCTGCAAGGCAACCACTTACATACCCACTGTTTTAGGGAACACTGGTGTTTAATTTTCTCAACATACAACCTTTGCATGTTTTATGTGAAGTGTACTCTGAGCTGGGCCAACTGACCTGCGTGAGAAGGGAGGACCTGTGGACCTGCCATTGGAGGGCTTTAAATGCCTGCTTCCTGTTATTTCTGACGTGGCCATGTCCCCTGTCAAAAATGTTTCCGCTGTGCTAATGGAATCAGTCACCGCTGGCAGTGCAGAGCCATTTGGCCTGCCTAGTTTACATCTGCTGGCCAAATGCCCAGCTACCCCATCAACCGAATGTTGTATATGCTGCATGAAATGAACAATAGAGATTTTCTAAAAAAACAAAAGGCTTTTGTCAAACAAATCCAAAAGCAAACAGTGTAAACATGGCCAAAAAACAATAAAATGCAATACAACAGAGGCCTCAAAATTTAAGAGTGGGCTAAAATACTAAACTGGGATTAAAGACAGATGTGACATGGAGGTCTGTCTATAATAGGTGGGCATATCTACACTTGCTATATGGTGACATGGCTATGGCACCATGCTTTAGTACTTCCTTTTGGCACATGGTTAAATTTTGCCACTATGGCAACATAGCTGGCCATCATGTGTAGATGCACATGATTGCTACGTCTCCGAACTGCACCATACGGCAACGTAGCACATCACTATGTCACCATAGGGCTATGTGTAGATGCATCTGGTGTGAAAATATTTATGAATACTGAATGACAGAAAGTCCTAAGGACCCTTTAGTCCATCAAAGGTGGGCAGTAGAGGCAAATAGAAGAAAACCTCCACTGACTTCTGCAAGGCCAATGCCTCTGAGGGCTAAAGTAGCAGGACATCAAGATAACAGGCTGAAGCATCTGGTTCCCAGAAGGAACTGTTCACCTGGTAAAGGGTTCACTAAAACGAGGAGCACTGCCACTTGTGCTCTTGGCTTCAGAAAGAAGTGTTCTCTAACAGCTTCAGGACATTCAGGGAGTGCACCAATGTGTAGAAATAGCTGATGAGGTATTCATAGGACAGGATGGATCCAACCAATGAGGCACTGTGCTGGTCAGCGTTCTTGAAGTTTCTCAGGGCACCCCTGACTTGCAGGATATGATCCAAGTCCATTTGATGAAAGTGTAGCAAAAATATCTATAAACCAATGTCCATGGAAATTCTGGTTAATATATCTTGCTGTTGTTCACTCAGATGGTGTCCTCAGAAGCCCTGCAGGAGTGAATAGGAATAGTTACATAAATTAGAACAGAGGAGATTCCTGCACCCTGTTTCTTGCATATTGTGCTCAGTTCTTGGGATACATGCCTAAGGAAAAAGTGTGGGGCGGGTGGCTGGAGTAGATGAGTCAGCTTAAGCCAGGTGTTGCCAAAGTTGGGAGCTGTTCATGCAGTCCTTGACACTCAGCCTCTTCTCAGCACTAAATAGGCCTCAACTCTATCAGTATGTACAGCTTTGGGCACTACATTTTTAAAAGAGATGTAAAGAACATGCAGAGAGTCCAAAGGTGACCAACAAAGGTGATAAAAGGGTAGGAATGCAAGCCATGTCAGGAAAGACTGAAGAACCTAGGTACTGTATGTTTTGTTTGGAGAAAAGGAGATTAAAGGCATGAAAACAATGTTTAAATATTTGAAAGGCTGCCATAAAGATGGAGAAATAGTGTTCCCTTTGACACAGAAAGCAAGACAAACAACAGGTCCTGATCTCTGGAGCATATATGCAAAAAAGCCAGAATCTGGTTTTCCACCAGATTTTAATGGAAGGTAACATCCAGGTACCGTAACCCTAAAGCAGGGGAGGTCAGAACAGTGACCAGAGCATCCCATTTAGAGAAGGTACAGAGCAGTGTAGGTAGGTATCACTTGGCTGATCAAGTGGCTAAATTGGGGAGAGGCCATAGACAAAGGAATCCTGAAACAAGACATTTGAAAATTGCCCAGAAGTAAATTTAGCCCAGGAGTAAATTTGCATATGATAGACCAGAGCTGAACCAGTTTTAGGATGTGCATCATAGTTTAACTTTAACAGTGGGTAGTATGCAAGCCTCAAGTGGCCCCTGAGCACATCTACACGTTCAATACTGCACAGTCGTGCAGATACATACGTTTTAGGTGATGCTACTGCGCAGTAGATTAATTCTACTGTGCATTAGCACTTTAGCACGGGATTTGCCTGCCGTGCTAATGCACAGTAGAATTAGTCTACTGCGCTTGAAGTGTCTCATGTAGACACACCCCTGGGGGGTTAATTTGCTGCCCCTGGGTTCCCTCCCAGGCATCACTCCCTCCACCAATCTGAAGGCAGCTGCCACTGTGGTCTCCAGGCTCCTTCCTCACCTTCAGCTTCCACTTCATGTTTCTATCTCAGGGGGTGGAATTGGGTAGCATTGCACAGTTGCAAGATCCAGGGAGCCCAGGGCTCAGGGGACCCAGTACTCTGGTGCAGTGGGGGGTCCTGCTGTTGGAACAGCAGAGGACTCATACAGCATCTGAGAATACCCCCAGATGCTCTAAAGTTGGACAACCCTGGTTTTAATTCATTCATTCTTTCATTCGTCCAAGACACAAGTTTGCCAAGAGCAGCAGAACTGAGAAATAAAAACAATATAAATACTAATTGGACACTGAAGACCGTTCAAAATGTGATTACTTCAAGTGACTGTAAATGTAAGTAGTTAAATACAAGACTGCCTAATGCTGAATTTAAAACCTTTTACTGAAAATGTACAACTTAAGGGCAGGATATAATGTTAATTGAGGTACAAATAAATCTGTAGAATGTCTGATTTATAGAACAGATTCAGGCCAGAAATATATGAGTTCCCTAGGGAGCTTAAAGGTCAGAGTCATGAAGTTTCTTTCCAAAATTGTATCGGTATGTTTGAGGACAAGTCTCCCAGAATTTTTCAACTAGTTTGACTGTGATGTCTGTCTGCCTTGATGAGCAGTGATGATAATGCTACATGTAATTTATTGGGAATAGTATTTTTCATCCACACTTGTCAAAATGTTTCATAAAGGCAGGGAAATACTATCATCTGTCTCATGTCTGATGCGTTTTTGTGATTATAACATTTGCTGTGTAATTCCCCTTTGCCTCAGAATTATGCTGCAAAATCTCATCTTTCATTTTTAAAAAGTTGTCTCGAGACCTCACAGTTATGAATAAGAAATTGAAATGGTGAACTGAGTGTAAATTACTCCAGGGCATGTACTCACGTTTTACAATTAGGTAGAGAACAGGAAAAATACCTACCCTGTTGTAACTACCCCAGGTAAAGCTTTTACCCAGAGTAATGAAAGCTAATTACAAGTCACTTTTTCTCTCTTGTTGAGTTTTTATTACTATGTGCTGGTTTTCTTTACTGCAAGGTAAGAACAAGTACACAGAAAGTTATCCTAGATAGCTAACATATGGCAAAGCCCTGCTCTCCTGTGCCTCACAGTAACTTGTTTGTGTGTCTATGCCCACAGTGTTGCAGGAAGGTTGCACCAATAGCTCTATGATTTATGAAATACCCTATTCATCTCTATGCAATGCTATCTCTGACACCTAAAGAAAACAGTTAACCAAAATGTAACCAGGTAACCTAGTGATAAATGCAAATATTGTTAATCAGTTGCTCTAGATTTATGTCTTGATTTTCACGTCGGTAGTTTAAGAGTGATGGTGTAGTTGTGATGGTCCAGAAATTATGCAGGAGGCAAGAATTTCTTAGGTTGATATTTTTTATTGGACCAGCTATGTAGTTGGAATAAAGTTGGACAAGTCCTTGCTCCTGCATCCATAGCCTATGCAGAATGGTTTTACTATATCAGTACAAAGGGCAGTTTTGATAACATATATGCATCTACATCATGAGTGCTTTGCTGGTGCAGTATACTGATATTTCTGTTCTGTTTCTTTACCAGTTTACTGTAAAAAAACATTTCTAGCATAGATGTAGCAGGCAGGGTTGTCCAGATTCAGCCTGCTGCTTGCTGCTTTGGTTTCTGACAAGACAAAGGGTACACAGAGGGAAGCATAAGGAGCAAATATACTGCCTTCTCACATGAGAAGGGGAATAAAGCTATACAAGATCAAAATAGCTGTGCTGGATGCATATCAAGTAGCTGCCCATCTCATGCTTATCTGCCAGAAAAACTTCTTTGCATGTGTCTGTCCTGCAGAAGAGTCAGGCCCTTACTTTAGGCTACATATTTCTTTTGCCTGGAAAAATGAGAGGGAGTCCTGTATCTGTAGGTATATGTCTAGTTAAGTAGATGCAAAAAAATCCATAGTCTACAAAGCAGCATGCTTTTCAACCTACAGACTGCATCAGTGTAATGAATGAGTGAGGTAAGAAGCCAAAATATAGTTTACATAAGTATGCAAATCAGCAGCCTGATAAGCAGGCTCTGGGCCTCTGCTCTACAATGTGTTTGAGTCCCAGTCATTTTTGTGACTGACCCAGAGTTCAGTTATTCTGTTGAGAGAGAGAGATTAACTTACAGTTCATAAATTCATAGATGTTAGGGGCTGGAAGGGACCTCACGAGATCATCAGGTCCAGCCCCCCTGCTTTATTCAGTTCTTTCTGATGAGTGTGACTGTATCAGTGAGACCATTTTGCAACTGATCATGCTTCTGTTTTATTCATTCATGGATCCTTGCCAATGTCATGCACAACTGCTTTTCTGGTTCCAGATGTGGATGGCATCATATCAGACAGGACTTTGTTTAAACCCCAAGATTTTATTGCCACTTCTGAATATAATATACAATTAGTTGCAATGTACAACACTCGAGATGTGCAACTTTATGTGTAGGGACTGGTTTTGCCTGGCTCTCACTCACATGCATAGAAGGTGGCTAAGCCGGAGGGGCTGCTGAGATCCCGGGGCTGCCCTTTGGTTGCTTTCCCTAAATACTGTTCATCTGAACAGGAACTCCTGTGGCCATACAGCTGAGGGCAAGTAAAATTCAGGGGCATCCAAACCCCAAGCCTCCAGGCTCGGGCCTGCACTTAGGATGCCCACCAAATGATTTGGAAGCATCTGAAGCCCCAGATGGGGGTAGAAGATGTTTGCTGGTAGTCGGGCCACATATGGTTCTTGAATGACTCACGGATTTGGAATTGATTTGGCTGATTTGTCTTGGAACAGAAAAAAATTTCCTTTGAAAAAAAAAAAAGAAAGTGGGGGGAGTGTGGCCCATGCCACAATTACCAGCAGAAGTGGCTGATGATGGAGCTAAAAGAAAGCTATATATTCCTACAAGGCAGAGAAGAGGGAACACCCGTCCTGCACCTTTAGAGCCTCAAAGTCCTTATCTCTCCTCTAGCTCTCTGGACTATTTAGTAGGTTTGCACTTTCTTCACCATACATCTGTTACTTTATAAAGCAATCCCAAACGTATGTTTGTATAACCCCCAATGCCATCAGTAGGAGCTATGGGTAGGTAAAGGGGAAAAAGACTGCAGATGAGGTCCTGACCCAGCTCTAATCATTGGAAGCTTTGCCTTCTTACTTAAATGGGTTCAGGATTTAATCCATTAATGCTTTGTCATTATCCATTGTGTGTAATTGCGATGTAATTTCTCACATACATGTCCCCAAATATGATACATGCCTTTCTTTTAAAAGGTAGAATAAAGAAAAAAAAATCTTTCCTTGACAATGCCAGTAAGTGGCAGTAACTGAGTAGCAGCTTCTGAAGCAGGAGACTCTGCCAGAGAGAAAGAGAAGGTTATCTACAGCCAGCAGCTAGAATGCAGCACTGCAGCATTATTCTTGCCCCACCCCCCATGCCTCCCCACAGAGGCAGATAATACTATTACCGTATTTCCTTGTTTATAATTAGGGTGACCATACAGGACAATATGAAATCTGGGACTCTGGCAGGGAGTCACTGACCCATTAATGACTCGCTGTTCTTTCCTTCACAGGGGTTACCAATCACCTGTGAAGTAACAATTAGTGTTAATGTACAATTTTGCTGTCTGCTAAGGCTTCCTATTTCACAGCTGTTGCTGCTCTGCTTCTATGCCCTGTGCCCAGGGTGTTCATTTTAATTTTCACCATCTGGTTGAGACCAGCCTCCAAAATCTGGGACTGTCCCAGCCAATCTGGGACATATGGTCACCCTACGTATATGCACATCCCATTTCCCATCAGTTGAATTTTGGGGGAAAGATGCATGTTGTATAGAATAAAATATGGTATCTAGCCCCACTAATTTTTAACATCTCTTCTGCCATAAGACTTGTACATCTCATGACCTATGGTCATTTGCTTTAATACCATAAAGCATTTAGTGTTTGAATGTGTTAAGTGTACCCTCTCCACTATAGACTTCTCCACTCGATCCTTGTAATCTGCTTATCCAGCACAGCCTTTAGATACATGCAGTGAGAGTTGCATGTGTGGTTTTTGTTCACCTTGGCTTTTAAATCTGTATTAACACACTTGACCTTAAGTACTTTCAGTGAAATTAAATACTTTTCAATCTCATTTTTGATTAAGCTACAGGGTGCTACAACAAAGATTAATGGTTTTAGCTGGAGTGCTGACAGGCAAAAAGGGGTCATTACTGCCCTCGTGCTCCAGCCAGAATTCCATTCCTTGAAGCCGGGGTACACTCCTTGGGCCTAATGACAGGTTGACATATAATTTATTTTCTTGGCAAAAATAATAATTAAGGTGGAAAATTAAGTATATTGTACAGCATATCTTTTGTTCCCTTCATTTTCCTGTAGTTTACAAAGTCAAACCTGTTTTCTTAGGAATCTTAAACTATTCTCCCTATTTTAGAAATAGAAGCTGGTTTTGGAATAGTTGTAACTTTTTTAGTATTGAACTTTACTTTTCCCTTCATCACTGAGTTGCTTTTAACCTATGTTGGGAAGGCTGGTTTGCTGTCTCTCAATATTATCAATATATCATTGATATATATAATATATTGTAGATTATTATATAGTATAATTATATAATGTAGATTATTATATAGTATAATAATATATCTATATCTATATCTATATAGATATAGATATATATATATAGATTCATAGAGTGTAGAGTCAGAAGGGACCACAATGGATCATCGTGTCTAACCCCCTGCCCCTGGCAGGAAAGAGGACCAAGGTCAGATGACCCCAGCCAGGTGACTATCTAGCCTCCTCTTGAAGACCCCCAAGCTAAGTGATAGCACCACCTCTCTCGGAAGCCCATTCCAGATCCTGGCCACCCTTACTGTGAAAAATTTCTTCCTAATATCTAACCTAAATCCACTCTCAACTAGTTTACACCTGTTATTCCTAGTCACTCCCTGGGGCACCTTAGTAAACAGCGCTTCCCCTATTCCCTGTTGACCTCCCCTAATAAATCTATAGGCGGCCACAAGATCTCCCCTCAGCCGTCTCTTGTGAAGGCTGAAGAGATTCAGCTCTCTCAACCTCCCCCGTAGGGTCTATCACGAAGGCCACTAATCATGCGAGTGGCCCTCCTCTGGACCCTCTCCAGATTCCCCATGTCCCTCTTGAAGTACGGCGCCCAAAACTGGACACAGTAGATCCCTCTCTGCCTCCGAGCTGCTGAGAAGGACACTCCCTAACGTATAGGTGTGCTGGGGGTTCCTCCTTCCCAGGTGGAGTACCTTACATTTATCTTTATTAAATTGCATCCTATTTCTCTCTGCCCATTGATCCAACCTGGCCAAGTCAGCCTGAATTTGCTCCCTGCCCTCCAGTGTACTAACTTTGCCCCTTAACTTGGTATCATCAGCGAACTTGGAGAGGGTGCTCTCCACACCCTCATCCAAATCACTGATGAAGATATTGAATAATATTGGTCTGAGGACCGAACTCTGTGGGACCCCACTGCCCACCTCCCTCCAGGCTGAGAAGGAACCATCCACCACCACTCTCTGGGTGCAGTCCCTAAGCCAGTTGCCCACCCACCTGACCGTGTAGGCGTCCACTCCACAGTCTGCTAGCTTCCCAATGAGGATAGGGTGCAAAACTGTGTCAAAGGCCTTCCTAAAGTCCAGGAAGATGACGTCAGCCTCGGCTTCCGCGTCCAGGCAGTGTGTGACCTGGTCATAGAAGGCTACAAGGTTTGTCAGGCAGGATCTACCTGTGACAAACCCATGCTGGTTTTCCCTCAGCATCGTTTCCCCTGCTGGGCCTGCACAAATGTGTTCTTTGATTCTTTTCTCTAGCATTTTCCTAGGAACAGAGGTAAGACTGACTGGTCTAAAGTTACCCAACTCATCCCTTCCCCCTTTCTTGAAAATGGGCACCACATTGGCCCTTCTCCAGTCCTCAGGGACCTGGCCAGAGCACCACGAGTGCTTGAACAGCTGTGCCAGTGGCTCAGCTATGACATTGGCCAATTCTTTCAGCAGCCGTGGATGGAGGTAATCTGGCCCTGCTGACTTGTACCCATCCAGCTCCTCCAGGAGCTCCTTCACTATTTCAGAACTAACCGTAGGTGGAATGGTACCATGTGGACATCCATCAATGATCGAGGTGGGGGAATTGGCTTGGTCGGTACGTAGAAATACTGAAGCAAAGAACTCATTGAAGATCTCTGCTTTTTTCCCCGCGTCAACCACCAACTGTTCTGATTTGTCCTGCATATCATTATACTATATGCTAGCTCAGTTCTAAGGCTTGTCCTGGTCACAGACACCTATGATGTAGAATCTATCCAGGAAACTTGTGCCTTCAAAATGATTCAAAGCAGCTGTACCTCTCAACTTTCAGGGAATAGGTATTACTAAAAAAACTGTCCAGCAACAGAAGAAGGATGAACAAAGTTAAGAATTAGAATAAGATGGTAAATTGCTTTCTCAGGGTTTTACATGGAATTCTGTGGACCTTACATCCCCTCACATTCCCTTTTTCTTCATTGTTTCTTAAAGAAGACATTCACAGAGAACTGGGAAGAGAAAATCAATACTCATTTTATTTTTAATTTACATTTAGGGCCTGATTCTGATCTGACACTGCTATAAATACAAAATAGCTGAACTGAAATCAGTGGTGTTACTCTGGTGAAACTAATGTCAGGATAAGGCCCATGTTCAGATTCAAAACCCAGATCTCCACCAGGATAAAAGACTAGTGCTGTTCCCTATTGTACCTATCAAGTAGTTCTTATGCTATTCTGAAACAGCTTGGGATCTGGGGTTTTTTGGAGGGGAGGGATGCAGAGGGATGGGGTTGGTTTTTTTGTGTTTTCATCCTTGCCCTATCTATTTATTGCTTACTTCTGGTAACTTCTTGTAGGTGTTGCCAGCCCTTCTGAAGAGCTGAATAAGTCTGATCCAGTGGAAGAGAAACTTCGAGCACAACTTGAAGATGAGAAAAAAAGGTATTGTATTTCCCTACTCTGATACTCTGAATACTGAAGTAAAATGATCCCCAAATGTGTTAATCTTGTTTCTGCTAGCAAATTGTTATATAAAAGCTATTCTTCTGGTTTACTATTAGCTTTCAACTTAAAATGTCAGCTTGTTTCCTTTATGATCACATGATGCATCAGTAGGAAAACTGTAAACCTAATCTGGTAATCTAAAAATAGCATAGTGTTTGCATATTGAGGATCAGAGTTAGAAATTGGTTCTTCTATCTTTCAGTTGTCAGAGGCTGGGAGTGTCACCAAGACAAAGTGGTTATCCAGGTGTAACATGTTATGTGTCCCCTCAGCTGTTTCAGGAGCAATGTCCAGGCCTCATTGACCTACCCACAGGCATTATGATTCAGGGGCTTTATTTGTGAACCAACTAGAAAGAAAAACAGAGGAATCTTCATGGTTTCAAAAATCCTTCCTTCTGCCATAGCATAACTGTGGCCAGGGAGATAAAAGAAATTTCAGACACAGGATATCACATTGTCTACGTTTTTCAATTTGCTTCTTAGTATTCCTGGTATCTAGAATCTCTGATGGGACCTCAGGACTAGCTCATATTATTGCATGTCCAACCAATGGTAGACAACATGTCTAGTTACTGAATTGTCAGTAGAAAATGTGAGCCTCTGCATAGTCTCTAATTGAATCCAGGCATTCTAGCCACCATTTATTTATTAATGGCATGATGCTGTGCAGACAGAAAAAAAAAATTGACAAATTTGATTGATGAATAGCTTAAATAAACAGACTCAATATCATTCCCACTAGAATGGGAGTAACTTCGTTCTTCAATAAAATAAATACTTTACTGGGGTAGAGTTCTTATATTTGCTGTCCATAGACACTCTTATAAAATCAGTGATGATTCACGCCTCTCCTTGACTTTTAGCAGTTGTTTTGAAGTTCAAGGTTTGTAACTGCCCTGGATAACATAAAACTTCGTTAAGAGATCTGTCAGCATTTTTCCTCTGGGCCAAAGATGGAATTTCCCTGTAGTAAACACACTCTTTTCTTCTTTTCATTGTAGTTATAAAACCATGTTCAATCGTTTGAAAGGGCTAAAGATAGAGATTGAACACTTGCAGCTTCTTATGGAAAAAGCCAAGGTGAAACTGCAAAAAGACTTTGAAATCTGGTGGTCTGAGGAAGCAAGGAGTCTGCAGGTATCAGATTGTTTTGCATCTCCTTCAGTACAATGCAGATATAAAATTTAAAGTACACTTGTCTAAAATTGTGATTGATTCAGTAGGAAAGACACATAAGGCTAAGATTTTGGCCATGATTCTCTTCCCTCTCATCTTGGTATAAACTCATTCTGTTTAATTCAGAATCAATTTATGTTAATCTTGTCTCCAGTTTCTTCTATTTTTTTTTATTTTTTTTTTACATCCTGCCTGAGAAACACGTCCTAGGAATTCCAGATGATTTTTTTAGAGGTCTTTGTAATGGCTTCCACACTCCGGCAGCTCGCCACACAGGCTAATATGCCCCGGGCCTCGCACACCCCTAGGGATGGCTCTGACTACAGAGTAAGGGTTTTTGGGTAGGTGTTTATACATGTGGGGACTAGGGAAAAGATTTGCTCCCAAGTCCCTGCAGCCCTGCAAGGGGCCTCTGCCACCAGCAGGGGGAACTCAGGGGCTGGCAGGAAGCTAGCCCAGAGGCTGGCAGGGAGCACCAGGCCGGGAGACTACTGCTGGGGCAGGGAAAACGTCCCCCTGCCCCAGCAGCAGGGAGCTTCTGGCCCTGGCTCCACAATCAGGGGCATGGGGCTTGGAAAGAGCTGGTGGGTAGGGGCAGGTCCCAGCCCCCTGCCCGTAGCTGCCCCACTGGTGGACAGTTCCCAGCCAGCCCCTGGCTGCATGGGGAAGTCCGCACATGCAGCCCAGAGCTGACTATGAACTGCCCAAAACAGGACAGTTCCCAGCCACCTTCAGGCTGTACTGCTTTCCCATGCAGCCTGGGACAGGCTGGGAACTGTCCCAGTCAGGGGCAGGTCCCAGCCAGCTCCAGGCTGGGCAGAGCCCTGTCTCTATGCAGGGAGCTTCCAGCTCCTGCTCCGCAATTGCAATTGCAGTCATGGAGTGGAGACTGGGAACAAGCTCCCAGTCTGTTCCCAGCTCCACAATTGCAGAGCAGGGTCTAGAAACAAGCTCCCAGCCCCTGCTCTGCAATTGTGATCGGGGAGCGGGGCCTGGAACCTCCCTGCCGCCAGGTCAGGCAGACATTGTCCCTATCAGGGCATGCAGAGTGAGGGGGCTAGGGAGCTTGTTCCCCAGCCTATTCCACCACCAGCTCCCAGCTGGGGAGCTGGGTGGGAAACAGGTCCCCTGCCCACACACACCCAGCAAGGAGCTCCCAGTGCCAGCTCCATGGTCATGGGACTCTGGTTGGAATACTGTTATTTTCCAGCAGTGGATTTGCAACTGCAGGCCGCTGCTGGGAGATACTTATCTCCCAGCCTGAGCCAGATAAGTGTCTTCCAGCCTAAGCCCTGTAACTGGAGAACTCAGACTGGGAGATAAGAGTCTCCCAGCCCCCCACTCCCCGATCATGATCTGGGAGCAAGGGGCTTGGAGCTCCCTGCTGCCAGGGCAGGGGGACACAGTCCCTGCCCGGGTTCCTGTGGTGGAGCCTGTCCTGGCAGCTCCCAGGAGCAGGGAGCTATCTCCTGCCCCCTGGTAGACAGTTAACCGGGAGCAGGTTTTGCTCCCGGTCAGGTGTCTACACAAGGGCTATGGCACTATTACTAATGATGAGTAAATTTGCTACTTGCATTTCATAGAATCATAGAAAGTTTGGTTTGGAATGGACCTCAGGAGGTCATCTTGTCCAACCCCCTGCTGAAACCATGACCATCTGCAACTAGATCATCCCAGCCAAATCTTTGTCTAGCTGCATTTTGAAAACCTCCAAGGGTGAAGATTCCACCACCTCTGGGTAACCTGTTCCAGTGTTTTAATACCCTCCTAGTGAGAAAAGTCTTCCTAATATCTAACCTAAACTTCCCTTGCTGCAACTTGAAACAGTTGCTCTTTGTTTTGTTATCTTCCACCGCTGAGAACAGTCCAGCTCCATCCTCTTTTGAAACCCCTTCAGGTAGTTGAAGGCTGCTATTAAGTCCCCTCTCAATCTCCTCTTGTCTAGTCTAAATAAGCCCAGCTCCCTCAGTCTTTCCTCATAACTTATGTCCCCCAGCCCCCTCACCCTCCGCTGGACCTTCTCCAATTTGTCCACATCGTTTCAGTAGTGGGGGGCCCAAAACTGAACACAGTTC
Source organism: Alligator mississippiensis (assembly GCF_030867095.1). NCBI lineage: Eukaryota > Metazoa > Chordata > Crocodylia > Alligatoridae > Alligator > Alligator mississippiensis. The sequence continues at coordinate 172,337,213 of NC_081824.1, read as the reverse complement.
TCCAAATGTTGCCCCACCAATCCTGAATAGAGGGGAATAATCACTTCCCTTGACATGGCAACACACCTATCCATGCAGCCCAGTGTGTCATCAGTCTTTTTGGTAACAAGGGCACACTGCTGGCTCATATTTAGTTTATTGTCCACTGTAACCCTCAGGTCCTCTTCTGCAAAGCTGCTGCCTACCCAGTCAGCCTCCAGCCTGTACCAGTGCATGGGATTGTTCCATCCTAAGTGCAGGACTTTGCACTTGTCCTTGCTGAACCTCATGAGATTCCTTTTGTCCCAGTCCTCCAATTTGTCTAAGTCACTCTGAGAGATTGGAAAGCTGTCCATAGACAGCTGACTGCAGGTAGCAAATGTACTCAGTATTAGGAAAATTTACTGTGAACTAAGCATATGCATATGAAGATGCACATGCTAACTTCCCAGTAAACTATGCTAATGTGAAGTTAAGCATCTCATGTAGATGTGCCCACATGTGTTTTCATCAGTAGTGTAACTGAGGCCAAGCGGGGGGCAGAGAGTGGAGTGGAGCGTTGCATAGCATTTGCTTGGAGCCACACAATTGCACTGGCAACACAGCATCAGCTGGATGTCACCACTTCCTCATTGCATTGTAGCTACCCTAGGCACTCAGCTGACTTGTTACACCTCTTGTTTTCATGTACTAGAAGATGTCAGCCATCATACCAGCAAAGTCCAACAGTAGCGCACCAGCAAAGTCCAGCAGAGGCAACTGGTCTAAAACTTCCCGTGACAGCAGTAGGGTTGTGAAGAGTTAAACAAGTAACCTCCCCCCTGAGAAGCTACAAGCTGATGGCTGCTGCCCCCTCCCCCCGGGCTCTCTGGGCTGTGCTGCCTGCCTGGTGGGACTGCTTTGGCCCCAGCCCCCCAAACTGCTCTAGGTGGGTGGGTGCAGCCCATCCTCTACGGCACGGCACTTCACGGCACGGCACGGCAGGGCAGGGCAAGCACCGGCCCAGGGCTAAACACCATCCCCCCCATGATTTCGCAGAGCCACAGACTGCAGCCCAGCACCACCACCATGTTTAACAATTAATTACAACAAGTTAAATGAATATTTATTTAATCAGTATTTACATCTCTATGTTGCAGTGACTTTAGTAGCACTGCAGAATATGCAGGTTCCCCAGTGGTTCATCTACTCACAGCTCAGAAAGGAGAGCTTCTGGTTCTATAGCCCAGGTCCATGAGTAGCATTATCACCAAGTTTAGGAAATCTATAGAAGCAGAAATCCTGCATTTAATAACTGAATAATTTAAAATAATAATGTGAGAAGTGAGAGTAGAATAGCTAAGATACAGGGTTTTGCATTCACCAAAGATATCACAAAAGCAAAAAAAAAAGGAAAAAAATAGTCTTCTCCATTTCTTTCACAGGCTTTCTTTCTCTTTGTCATTTTTCTGAAAGGTTTCCCTTCCAAGACTTTCATTAAGATGGAAATAGTGGTGTCTGTAACATTTTGGAAGGGAACCCTGTTATGTCTGCTAGTAGATGCTCATCCCTAAACATTTGAGGCCATGTCTGTTTGGCATAACTAATTTCATAGCACATCACAGCAATTATGTTTCTACTGAATCCAAACAGTATATAGTTATTTAAAAGACAATATTTACTCCTTGAACAAAAATGTAACCTAAAATACATTTTTTACTTGTTCAGCCAGTATTCCCTTTTGTTCTAAGAAATAATATTAACAAGACTTCAGAAAACAATATACAGTTAGGTATTGAATAACTTTCCACAGCTTTGTTAAAGTGACATGATGACAAAACACAACTTAACTAACTTAATTGTAAGTTGTGGTTATAAAATATGTCAAGTCAAAACACTTTTAACTATGTGGGTGGCAACAGGGAAGGTTTAATAGCCGTACTTGCCTGCAAATATAACTTTTCAGAGAGCTGTGTATAATCCCTATACCTACTATAGGATATTTTCTGTCCCCGGGAGAGGCTCAGGACTCAGCCTGTCATGATTCATCAAGGGAAGATTTCAAAATCTGATCTAGATAATTGACTTTGATACCTTGAACCTTCACCTATCTATAGATCTAAGCTCCTTAAGTAACTCAGGTCAGCCAACACCTGCTGATACTTTGAAAACCTGAGATTTGAAATTCTTATACCAATCCTAAACACTTTCTTTCAATGGTCCCATAAGTTTTTGTTTGAGTGATAAGATCAGTTGAAGAATGCAGCTGAATTAGAAGTTATTTTGTGGGTACTAATATTGGGGTAAGATTTTAAAAGTCCTGAGTGCTCTAACTTAGTCACAGTTGAAGGTACTATTAAAACTCCCATTGGGCTTGTCTACATGAGACCCTAAACGTGCAGTAGACTAATTCTACTGGACATTAGCGTGTCATGGCAAAAGCCATGCTATTGCACTAATGCACAGTAGAACTAGTCTACTGCACATTAGCATCACTAAAAAGGTATGCACTGGTTAATTTGCATTGAGTTAGTACCTGTTATTACAGGTACTAAACTTAATGTGCAGTAACTATGGTGCATTAATGCACATGTAGACTTGCCCACTGATTCCAATAGGAGTAGAGTTTTGCTCACTTTCAGACATCCTCCCTTACATGTTTTGTTTTTTCTAGGAACAACTGGGAAAGCCACACTTGAGTAATTCACCAAGTGCCTTGACAACTTCTCCCCGGTGTTTTGAATCCCAGCATCAACTGTATAATAACAGGTAAGGTAGATGTTTTTTTCAGGCTTACTGTGCCACCATCTGCACAGCTGATGACATTGTTCAGTGAAACACTCCCTCTCCCTTTTTCCTTAGCTTGGAACATTCACTAAGAAAACAGCTTAGAAAAAACTGTATTGTACCATGATAGTTTTTATAGTTCAGCAAAATGTTGGGCATGAAAAATGGATGAAAAAATAAATAGAAGAGATTTTCTTTTTATCTTTTATTGAGCACTTGCAGTGATATTTTGGGTGCCTTGTTCTATGTAAAATATGTTGCTGATAAAATGCTTTTCTGCTGTAGTTATTATTATTCATTTAAATTTCATAGTAAATTTGATATTGCAGAATATTAAAGCCTTCTCTGTTGTTGGAAAAAGCAGACATCTTTCCTGCTCCATCATCTGCTACTTCTGATCTGACAGCCTATTTTAGCATGAGCCAATAAATCTCTCACTTCCTTCCTGAGCAAATTTGCAGATGACACTAGCCTGGAAAGGATTGCAAATACTTTGGAGGACAGGAGCACAGTTCTAATGTAACTTGACAGATGGAAAGCTGGGCTGGAACTAACAGGAAGCAGTTCAGTGCTTACAAATGGAAGATACTATATCTTGGGAAGAATAATCAAAAACACAAATACAAAATGGGTAGCGCCTGGCTAGGTGATAGTACTACAGAGAAGGATCTAGGAGTCTTGATGGATCAAATTCAATACGAGTTTGCCATGCAAGACACAGGATGTGAGAGTGCCTCCTTACTCAGCACTGGTTAGGCCTTATATAGGTTTGTCTGGAGTTTTGGGTTCCACATTTTAAAAGGACATGGAGAAGTTAGAGAGGGTCTGGAGGCAGGCAACAAAAATTATAAAGAGCTTGGAAGGCAAGGCATATGAGGAGAGGTTGAAGGAAATAGGTATGTTCATTTTGTGGAAAAGGCACTTAAGAGGAGACATGATAGCAGTCCTCAAATATCTGAAAGGCTCCATAAAGAAGAGGGAAAACAGTTTTCCTCTCTTGCTGCAGAGAGCAAAATATGGACCAATGGCCTAAAGTTGCAGCAAGGTAGATTCAGGTTAGATATCAGGAAGAACTTCTTTGCTGTTAGAATAGTGAAGCAGTGGAATAGACTGCCTAGGGAAACTGGAATTCCCGTCACTGGAGGTATTCAAGAAGAGGTTAGGCAAGCATTGATCAGGGATGATCTAGGATCGCCTATGCTCCACTATGTGTATTTCCCATGTTTCTAGGCTTCACTGGTTGCCAAATGGGGCTGGGAAGGAATTTTTTCCCCTCCTTTTGCTACAAATGGCAGGAAGGCTTGGGGGTGTGTTACTTCCCCCAGAAGCATTGGGTGTTGGCTGTAACCAAGGCTGGGGTCAGAGCTATCCCTGGGGGTGCAAATCGGGGCAACCACCCTGGGCCCCATGCTTTGGCACGGTCCCGCGGAGCGGGGCGGAGCAGCAGCAGCACAGAGTGGCATGGAGCAGCAGCTCTGCATCCAGCTACTTGCTACTCGCCCTCCCTCCCACCCTTCCCCCTGCCGCCAATGGCGGCAGCAGCCTCTTCAGGTCCAGGGTCTATGGGATCAGAGCACAGGCAGAGCCCTGCATGGGCTGATTTGCCCCAGGTCCCACACCTTGCTCAGGTCAGTGCTGGCTGGGGTTCTTGGCTGGAGTGGGGCAGTGCTATTTCTGGGACTTAAACCCAGATGTTCCTGGCTAGCGGGTCTTTCCCTTCTGCTCAGAGTCAGATTGATCACCATATTTAGGGCCAGGAAAGAATTTTACCCTATGGTCAGACTGGTAATGACTTGGGGGTTTGCCTTCCTCTGTAGCGGGCGTATGGCCCTCTTCCTTGGATCTTTCAAGTGTATTTTAACAATCTTTGCAGCAGCAGCACATTGGCCACCATTATCCCCCTGACTTATCTGTGGCAGATTAGGCTTTTATGCCTTGTGTTTGTGTTAGGATTGACTGTGTAGTTTTACTAATAGGTTAAACAATGGATTTGTGTAGGATAGTTTGAATAAGGATTATCCTCTCTTGGCAGGGGGTTGGACTAGATGATATCTGAAGGTCCCTTCCAGTCCTATGTTCCTGTGACTCTGTGTTATCAAGTAATATCATTGGGCATATGTAGAAACTAGCTAAGTACACACCTGAATTTACCAATCTTCATTGTTAAAGGGTGAACAAACAGAAGCAATTTATTTATCCCTAGTGGAGTTCCACCCCTCTCTCAGCAGCTAAGCTTCCCTGCAAAGAATAGCTCTTTTTACTTTGTTGCAAAGATATACTTCAGTGATGTTTGTGATTACATCAGGTGTTCCATAAAATATAAATATTGTGTGATACACACAAAACTGGAATAACTTAGTCTGCAATATAATCTTGCAGCTGCTGACAGTTGCTGTCATTAAAATTTTAGCATGCACTGTATTCTAGTATTAATTTTATCATGGCATTTTCAGTTTTTAGAATGGGGAATGCTTCAATTACCACAGTAAATTGGATTAATGTAAGTGATAACTGTCCAGTTTCTCTTAGGAGAGTCGCTGCTCTCCCAGGAGAAACCATGAGTGTGCAGATGTGTTTTCCTCCACAGCAAAAATGGGTGCTCCAGAAGAAAAATAACTTGGGAACAATCACAGTTAATCCTCTCTTGGGTGAGATTCTCCTGGGAGAGCAAATGTCTGTACAACTTACCCCTCTGAGAAAAGCCATGGCACATTTCTCCAACATCCCAGGGTGCTTTGTACCTGTTCCCAGGCTCCAGGAGAACGTGTCACACAGGCTGGACAATACTGCTGCAGCCAAACAGAGAGCAGAACACCCCCTTTACAATCCCACATTGCACTGTAGGGAGACCCAGCCTGATTCAGCAGTCTGGGACAGCCAACCAGGACTGCCCTGTGCATTGCTGCCATCTGTTGCCAGAAAGACTGCATGCCATGAACTGTTGTTTCTTCTTGAAGGATTTTTTTATTGTTTTCCAAAACTGACACACAATGTAATTTCAATAGTTAGATTTATAGTTGTCTTCTCTTATTCTAAGTCTTATGCACTCTGTTAAGTTCCTTGCAGGCACTGAGCACCAAGACAGCAGCAGTCATATCCTGTGGTGTTCTTTCTTTCTTATTTGTTCCTATCAAGAGAAGTAAAAGTACATGTGGGTTCCTTTTTAATTTTGTTTTAAAATGATCTTAAAATACTTGTTTATGGCTTCTGCACTGCTTATTATGATTAGTCAATGGCATGTCAAAGAAGTATGGTTTACATTTGGAACAGAACATAGTCAATTTTAGTGTGGTTCTTAGTTCCTGCATGAGTTAATTTCAGTCTTGGAGGGGCCCCTATATACAAACAAACTGTCTTGATAATAAATATTTCTATATGGTTCAAGGGGTGCATCTACACAAGATGCTACATCGTCATAGCAATGACCTACAGCAACGTAGCGTTGGCAGGCACAAACTGTGATGCTACAGCTATGTCGCAGTACTGATGTACTCCTTCACTTCAGTACATCAGTACAGTGATGTAGTGGCTAAAAATAGCCATGGAAGTACTAAAGGAAGTACTAAATGATGGCATAGTAACAACAGCGCCATAGTGACATGTGTAGATACGCCCAAGGAGTGGGAGTCACTAATTGTGGCCCTAGTCTGGGAGTTTTAGGTGGTCTTTACATGTCCTAAGCCTAGGTCATTGAACACCATAAAGTTCAGGACTGTTGACTGATACAATATTTGGGTGGGGGGTTAGGGGATGAGGAGGGTCCAATGTAGCTGTGATTTTGTTTTCCCATATCTAATTTCACTTTTAGAATGGCCCTTTGAAGTTCACTGCTCTCCTTTTCTTCTCTTACTTTCATGGAGAGTAAGTCTTATTTTATATTAAGCTCTTTAAACCGGTTTAACACAAATATATTTCCAGTGTGATACATGGGGAATTAGAAATACAGATCTTGCTATTGTGAGAGTAAGCTGCAGGCTTAATATCCCACTGTGCTCAAGCATTAGGATTTTAGAGGAAAAGTTTCCAGTTTCTATACTATAAAATAGTAGAATGCTTATTTCCAAAGATTCCCTTCAACCAGAGGGACACAGGACTTTACCTATTAATGTCCATTATTATGCAGAATGAGATGCTGGATATACTTTCCCCACTATTATACAGTCCAGGTATATAAATGACCTTTTGTTACAGAATTTGCCTAGAAACAGGCAGCATTTCCTACACTGATACTTCCATCATTACCCATCAGGCAAATTGTTCATAAGAGTAGATACTGACATGGATTATAAACCATGTGATATTCTGGGTGAATCACTATAAATAGGGAGCCGTTTCCAAAAGGGAATTTAGTTAGCAGATGTTTTGAATGGACATAAGATCTAAAACTTAGTAGGTTGTTTGTCAAAAATGTTCAGCCTATATCTTTGGAGCGAATAGATGCAAACACTGACTTCAAAAGTAAAAGTAATGGAATGACTTTCTTGGCACATTTTACACTGACATATTTATTCTAATAAAATCCCTTGGTCATCTGACCAATTTGATATTGCACAGTTTATGTAGAATGTTATTGTTTATGGCACACTTTCCTCCTTTTGCAAACATTTTAAAATAATTAAATGTGATAAAATTGATAACTGAAAAGAGGAGGTGGGTCATCCTTGGTAGGCTGGAAGGGACAAAATTAATCAAGTTTATGCCAAATATTTAAATAAAGCAGTGTTTTTGGTTCATAGCAACCCCACTAGAACTAGTCTGGGATATGAAAGGGTCAATCCTGCTAAGTGCTAAAAAGGTGGGATTTAGAATCTCACAGCATCAGGTGGTAAAGACCCCAAACCAAAGACTTGATCTTGCTTCCACTATAGCTGGCAAACTGTATTGATTTCACCTGAGGCAGGATTGGAGTTAGTATTTTGTGATTGTTAAGATATGCCTTCCCCTTCCCCCACTTGCTTCACACACATGCACTGCATGTGCACGCGCACACACACATACACACACATGGCATTCTCAGTGGATTCTAAATGGGATTTGCCTTCCTCTAGGAAAGATGATTTATTAAACAGGTGGAACCAGTGCTACCTTAATAACATTAGCTTCTCTAATACATTTCAAATATCTGGAATTTATAGCTAATGTTTTGTTAATGTTTAACCAGAAACATTCCTTTAAAATAAAAAATGGTTTGCTCCTTCACTCTTGTGTCAAGGCTGTGCTCTGGTTAGCTCTGAATGCTTTATATCCTTCTCCAATCCCAAGCACTAAACTGAAATACTCAGAAAACATGAACAGAAAACAGATCTCAGACAGCTGCTGTAACTCTTGGTAGGGATGGATGGGCAACCTGCTAAGTGTGGAATCAACAACATCTGAAGATGTTAGAGGAGAAGCTGAATGTTAGAAGCATCACCAATATCTGTTTTAATTTTTTTCTGCTTTCATATGTGTTCTGTAATCTGTGATGGAGTGTAATGAAAAATCTCTGCATGCAAATAAGTAACAAAAATAACTATCCGCCTGGATAGAGGCTTCTAATAAGACCATTATAATGCATGTGAAGTAATACTGAGACACATTACCAACATTCTTTTGAAGATTCAGAGAGATTAACAAAAGTTTCTAAATTAAACTTATCTTCTCGTTTATACAGTGCTCTTAGAAGCAGCAAAGCCAGTCCATTTGGAGTACATTAATTTAGTTACCATAGGGAAGAACTGTACAGGGGGAAGAAAGAAAAGGGGGAAAGCCTGACCCATATCTCTATTTTTGACTGAAAAGGATCTATGAATCTCTTTGTGAATCTTGAGTGAAAGCTCTATGCTCTTTCTGTCACATTTCCCTAGAATTCTGTGAAGATTATAATGTGTTTCGGAAAACATACTTAATTTGTGAAATTTCACAGGGTTTAACATTGGCAACAATCTTTCTTGTATATGGCAGTATAGATCTGCAAGTCTGCCAAAAGAATTCCACAAAACTGAGGCCAATTTTGATTTTGTAACCAAATGTAAAAATGCTTAAATGTAAAGCAATTTGAATTTAGCTGCAAGTATGTTACCCATCTCTACAAAGAATGCCTTGCTCCCTATAACTCCAAGGTAGACCAGCAATTCACAAGATTTGAGAGCAGTAGCTTGATCTGTCGTGGCTTCAGAGTTTGCCAAACCATCCAAGACCCTGAGGCGGCTATCAACAAAAGTAGAAAACATGCTGGAGTTGTCAGAAAGGAAGAGAGAGGTAGTTAGCTGTGTTATACTGAAGAGAAGTAAAAGACAGAGTAGAGTTGCGCCTTATAGATTAATTCAAAGATGCATAAATTGTTGTAAGTAACAGTCTTCACAAGACGTTGACTGCACAGTAGCCAAAAAATATTGTGCGGTAGTGCATCACAGCAAACACAGCACTGATATGCACTGTGCAATATTATTAAGTTACTGCACAGTAGCATCACCTAAAAGATGTTCACTGGTGCAACTGCACAGTAACTCTGCTTACTGTGCGTTTATTTAGTACTTGCTAATACAGATAATGACTGTGCAGTAGCATCTCATGTATACGTGCCTTATAAGATGAACTGCCCAAAAAGGAAGAGGTTTATACTTCTCCAATGTAATCCAAATAGGAATTCAGGTATCTTCAAAATGAAAATTTTCAAAAGCACCTTAATGAATAAAAGCCTAAGTGCCATATCCAGCTCAGTAAATTAGATGCCTAAATAGGATTTAGGCAGAAACTGGTTGCCTAAATCACAAACAAGTCCAAAATATCTCTACTTCTACAGCCCCAAAATTGATTAGATAAATACCTAATACCTAATGCAAAGATACTGAGTGCTTAAACTTGTTTTGTTGCACTTTATACTTAGACTGTGCTAAATCTAGTATGAAATGGAATAAGTGGAGTTAAAGTTAGAGCACGCTGTGAGCAGTCACACATTAAAGGATTATACCGTTTCTTGCCTGTACAGCTCTGACTTGCCACTAGAGGGCTGGTGAGTAGGGTCATGGCTAGGAGGCAGGGAGAGGAAGGGCTTCTGGGATGGAGAGGTGCTGGGAACAGTATTTCTTGGGATGCTGGAGGACTGCAAATTGCTCATTTTATCTCCATAGTGGACACCGAAGTTACCCTTAGATGAGCTAAGTAGCACAGCTCAGAACGGACCCTATCCTGAACTGGCATAACTTTGAGATGCTCAGAGGGCACTAAGCACAGGTTAAGTTTTAACATGCAGGCACTCACGTTTTAAGTACCCTTAGAATGGTCAAAGTGTAAAGGGGTTTCCACACAGGTACTGAAGCACTGGTGAGCATCCACGTGCCTAGCTCATGAGTTACATTGTCATTCAGAAATGAAGCAAATAAGATGCTTTTAGGTATCTGGAAGAGCTCAATCTGGTAGACATGCAAACAAAAGGAAGAATGATTCTATAGCTTAGTGATCAAGGCACTCAATCAAGGGACAAAAATCAATAACTCTCCCAAGTCAGTCCTAACCACTAGGCTACAGGCAGGTTCCCTCTTGCCTCCTTTCCTTCTGGTCCCATTACTCTTGTATTCATGGCTGCACAATGAACCACCTTCAAAAGGAGGAGTGGAGAGTAGCCCCACTCAAACTATTAAATAGCCTCAACTTCAGGGTACTCTCTAACATTGTATTAGATGTAGCTTTGCCTCCCCACAGGCTAAAGAGGCCCCAAAGCAAAGGTCTCCCATTTCCAAGGGCACCCAATTTCTGCCTACAGTTATTATACACAAGGTCAGTGTCACCAATCCCTGCCCAGTTAGGCACTTGCCCTCGAAAGAGGTCTCTGTGTTCTTAATCCCAAGCAAACAGAGACTCCAAATATGCCGCCCTTAGTTGAGGCAGAATTTTGTACTTAATGTTTTCTGATTAGCTAGCTCAAGGGAGTTCCCTGGCCTCTGAAAATTCTTTTGGAGGCATCTAACTCTCCCCATTGACTATGAATGGAGACTGGGTCCCTAACCCTATTTCTTTGAACCATTTTCTTGATACCAGGCACCATATTTTAGGCATACCACATCTTTAATTGGAGTTGCCTAAGGGGCTAAACAGGATCTTGCCTTAAAGTCTCATTTAGAAAAGTGATTTAGGAATTTAGAAGCCTAATTGTCATTAAAGGTCAATGGAATGTATATTCATAAGTACCTCAAGTCACTTTTTAAAACAAGATTTACTTTTCTAAAACTCTCATGTGTTCTTGAAGATTTTACCCCAGATCTAAAGTTCTTTACTGAATTGATAGTTCTGGAGAAGTGTGAAACTTCTTTGTGTCTAGTTATCATTGTTGTCATTGTTGGCAGTCCTTTGATACAAGGATGATAGTCTTCCAGTACACAGGGAAGTCATCAGTAAGTCTGGGGGTGGCTGCAGAGGCCAATCCAAGATCTGCATGTTCAACTGCAGATATGGCATGCAGTTCCAGAAGGAAGGAATGGATCCTGATGATGTCAAGTCACAGCTCTTAACCTTTGTTTTACTTGCTTATTTACCTCCAAAGTGAGACAACTGTGCACAAAATGGTCAATGCCTTGTACTTTACAGAGCCACTGGGGATGATTCACTGTTTGAGCCTTCCAAGTATCGATGTTAATATTGCTTTCATCAGATTGGCCTTCAAGGTGTACTTGAATCTCTTCTTTTGCCTACCTCTAAAGTGATTACCATTAGTGATCTGGACCTGTTTTGGGAGCTAGTTGTCAGGCATCCATACAACAATCCTGTCCAACGGAGCTGATGTTGTATAAACATGGCTGGTGGTGTCTGCTTGAGCCAGAACACTAGAATTCATTCTGCTGTCCTTCTGATTGATATGGAGGATTTTCTGAAGAATGCTTTCAAGGCTTTCAAGTGTTACCAATAAGCTGTCCAGCTTTCACACCCACCAAAACATCAGAGTAGGGATGGCAACAGCCTAGTAGACAAGAAATTTGGTTTGAGTCCTGATATTGTGATTATCAAAGACACAACATTGGAGACATTCAAAGGCAGCACTGGAAGATTCTATTAAGTGTTGAGTATCATAATCTTTTTTATGTTATAAGAAAGGTGACTACTGAGATAGGGTAACTACTCAATACTGTCCAAGAACTGCCCTGTAATTGTAAAATGTAGTGAATCCCCTGGTTGGTTTGGAATAGCCTGCTAAAGTATCTTGGTTTTTGCGAAGTTGACAGTGAGTCCAAGTATTTCATCTGCTTCACAGAAGACATCAGGAATGATGTGGAGCTCTACAGTTGATAGGACACACACAAGACAATCATCAGCATACTGAAGATGAGTAATGGAGGTGTTGGGTATCGTGAATTTCGAATGTGAGCAGTTGATGGTAAAGAGATTCCCATCCATGCAGTACAGATTTCCCTCGCTTTATGCTGTACATGCATTCCTGGAAAATGGCACATAACTCAAATTTGCATTAAGGAAACCCACTTTATAATGTAACAAATAGGGATACATTCCAAGACCTCAACTGTGCTGACCCCCAGACCCATTGCTACCACTTTCACAAGACAATTTTGGTACTCACCAACAGCAGACAGTACACACAAGCACAAGGTACTATCATAATGGGGATGGAAACTACAGAAATACGTGTCACAGACAATGAACGAGGAGCCCAGATCCACACAGGAGACTATATTTTGGTGCGTGTCACTCCCACAATGCACCACACAAAGCAGCTGACTGTGGGCTTCTACGACACCAATCACATAAAAGTGAATTTACCTCGCATATAACAAATTTTTGGTATAAAAAGGGTCAACGCATAAGAGCGAATTTGCACATACAAAACCTACATAAAGCGAGGGAAACCTGTACTAGATGCTGATTCAAGATGGAAGTTTATCAACAATGAGATATGGAATAGCTGCAATAAAGATGGTAAAAAGTATTGGTGCAATCACGTATCCTTCCTTGACTGCAGTTCTGATGTTGAAGGGGTCCACATTTGAGCCATTGCTCAGGACAGTGGCTGTCGTGCCATCATAAAGAAATTTGATGGTACCAAATTATGGTAGACATCCAGATATCACCAGGGCTTCTCTGTTGATTGAAGCAAAAGCCTTAGTCAGATCAATGAAGGTCATGTAAAGATCTGTGGCGATAAATGGCATGTCTCCTGCAGCTGTCTAGCAACAAAGAACATGTCAATTGTACCTCTAGGTGGTCTGAAACCACATGGGTAGGAATATCCAGAAATTGCACTGGATGTGCACGGCACGATGACGTCTTTAATCTTGGAGTTCCCCCCCGTGCCACAGATTGGCAGAGGGCCCCATCACTCACCACCTATGCCTGATGGCTGAGAGGTGAAGACCACTGCGATTTTCGCCTTCTGGCCATCAAGTATGGGTGGCAAGCAGTGAGCAGTGGAGCCCCTCTGCCAATCAGCAGCAGGGGGCACGCAGGGGAAACTCCAAGATTAAAGAAGATGCCGCACTATGCACTTCCGGCGTGAATTCCAGAGATCCCTACACATTGGGACTCAGGTAGAATCTCCTTGGCAAAGGGAGTGAGTCTACTGAAGAGAATGTGGGTGGGGATCTTCCCAGCTATGAACAGAAGTACAATGCCACAGTAACTGGTGCAATCCAATCTATCTCCTTTCTTGAATATGGTTACAATACTGGCATCTGTCAAGTCACTGGGAATCTGTTCTAGTCATGGCAGTACATCAATAATATGTGACATCACTTCTTTGAAGATCCCTGGAACATCCCTAGACACACTACCATAAGCTAATCAAGAACTATTAATTTGTTTCTATGTATGTATTTATTTGATTTCTATACCTTCCTCTCCAAAAAGGCTCAGGATGGGTTACAATATTAACATTAATTGTAAGCTGTATTGTATTTAATTTAAACTTACTGTCACCTCAGTTCAGTTAAGAAGGTGCAAATGATATGGCACTTTAGGGGTTAAGTAGAAAAGTTTAGCTCTAAATCCATGAGCTACTCATCTGAAAAAGACTTACACTCTTGGGCACAGTATATTCTGCAAAACTGAACCTGGCACAATGTAATATAGTAAAATATCGGTAATAAATTTCTTTCCTTTTTCAAACTCTCTGCCAGAAATATCAATTCATAAGCCAAAATGAATGAATTACTGTAAAGTTAGAAAACAGCAAGAATACAACAATCCTGCCACCTAGTGGAAACATCCTGCTCTTCCATGTTGCTACATATGCCAAACCCAAGGGCAGAGGAGAGAGTCACTGAATTAGGGAAAATGTCATTCCATAACAGAAATCTACCCCTCCCAACTGATAAATCCCTTGATAATGAAATCAAATGGCATTCCTGTAGGGGCTGAATGTGTGACAGCTGTTTGCAATATATTGGACTGTCATCAGTAAGCTAGCTGTCTAGGACTTTGCTCATTTTTATCCAATTTCCACTTGATTTCAATAATAATTTTGTCCAAACAAAGAATTAGTAGAAAGTGAGCCAGGTCCTCAGTACTTGACTCAACCTAGACTTAGGAAATAAACAAAAAAAATCACAAATTGTATTTTTAAAACATACCCAAGTACACATTAAACTCCTGCATAGAAGTTTATGTGGTGTGTCTATAGACAGATTCTTTTAACACCTTGGGTTTTTTTACCCCTTAGTAGCCATCTTACCTGTACAGGTGCAGTTATTATCATATAATGTGGATAGAAAATTCTCCTTAGATTCATAGATTCATAGACTGTAAGGCTGGAAGGGACCTCGGAAGATCATTCGGTCCAGCCCCCCTGCAGTAGGCAGGGCAGACAACTGGGTTCAGGTGAACCCAGCAAGGTGAGTGTCCAGTCTCCTCTTGAATATTTCCAGGGCAGGAGATTGCACCACCTCTGGAGGGAGCTTATTCCACAGTCTGGACACCTTGACTGTGAAGAAGTTTTTCCTAATGTTGAGCCTGAAATGGTCTTCCAAGAATTTGTGGCCATTACTCCTAGTTTTCCCTTCAGGTGTCCTAGTGAACAGTTGCTCACCGAGCCCTTGATGTACTCCCCTAGTGTAGCGGTAAACTGCTATCAGGTCCCCTCAGACTTCTTTTCCTCAGGCTGAAGAGTCCTGGATCCCTTCAAGAAGGCAAGAGGTGTTTTTTTCTTTTTCCTGGTTAAAACAAGTAAATTATAAAAAACAGTTTCTTTGAAGTTATTCAGAATGTATTTGGAGGTTTCCCCTACATAAACCTTTAATTTCCCCTTCATTTCCTCTCTACCTCAGGTTCTCAGAAAGCAGGAGAGCCAATCCCAATGAATACCCTACTGGAGAAAACAGCATGAGCAACCTGAGTGACTCAGCTTCACAAATAAGGTAAGGTCTATGTCTTTCTCACTCAGAAGGGAAGGTAGGCCAGCAAGTTCATCAGTATCCTTAAAGTTCCCTTATCATCTTTCTGTGTCTCCTTAGAAAAAAAATATATTGATTGCTAATTTGGAATCCAAGTGCATAATTACAAGCCATATTCATTCGTAAATTTTACCCTAGTCACTCATATTTATATTCACAGTTAACTTACACCTTCCATGCACTTCCTGTTTGTCTGGAGATTGCTATAAGGTCATATTGTGATGTCTATATTATCACAATAAGAAAAGAAAGACATTTTATTAAAAATAAAAAGCACACAGCCACCACCAAACCAGGACTCAGAATGCATAGAGTATTGTACTATACCAAGACCTTAAAATGAGATCTGCAATATTTCTCATTCCTATGTTTTTTTTCATTATCCTGATAGTGAAGTCAATTTTATGTAGAATCTTACTATGTGTATTTCCTTCAAACATTCATAATCCCTCTCCTGCATATTATCCCAGTAGCTTTCTGAAAGCAGGAAGCCTGGTGCCTTTCTGTATTGTCAGTGAGTATTTGCAAAATCTAGTTAAAGAGGCATGGCTTCACTATGATCACATAACATTTTAGAAGAGGCTACAGAGCTTTTTTCAATAATTTATAACTGTTTTTGTGTTCCTTTTTCCCTCCTTACCCACCTAAAGGCAGTAAACTTCCAGGAGACAGATCCTTGCTGCACTTCAGGATTAACACTTTAGACACTTTGCTGTTGCCACATTTATGAAATGTGGTTCTAAGAAAAATCCAAAAAATGTGGTTCACAGTTTTGTATCCCTCCTCTATAACTCTAAGACATGTGGGGTGCCTGTACATACCTCAGGTTTTAATCCTCATTAAATTAAATAGGTTTATAAAATTTAAACTTGTTTGTTTTGGAGCGTCGCATCTGTGTTTACATGCACTAGGTTTATTCAGACTAATTAAGCCAGGTCCCTGGCTGGTGCCACAGGAGAGTGGGATGGTTAAGTGCTGCTCCTCCCCCAAGCCTGGAGCCCCCCCACCCACCACGTGCCCTGCCACATAGTTGTGGAAGCAGGGAGCTGGCAAACCATGCAAGTGTTAAAAAAAAGGGGGAAGCAATTCTATAGCAAAAGCTATTGGAAGGGGTGAACTACAAAAAAGTCATAGTGCCATCTGGTGGACAAAGGGGCTCATTACATGTCTTCGAATGCCTTTGTGTTTGCATCCAATGAATCCATGGATGTGACACTTTAATTCCCAGCAAGCCAAACTAAACTATGTCCAAGGAGTTTTAGTTTGATGCACAAGAAAGAATTTTAAAGCATCAGGAAATCCCGCTCATTCAAACAGACACGCAGTTGCAGCGCATGAAAAGGCAAAAATCATGGCATGTACATGAGCCTATGGTTCCATTTTCTACCACCACCCCCAACTGAGAAATATCAGAGGAGATTTTTATCAAGTTTTCTAAATAAAATCAATGTTGTGACACAGAAAAAGCATGGAAACATTTAGCCCAACATCTCAGTGTTTCAAAATTGTGTTTGCCTATCTGAAAAAAGAAGGAAAGAAAGTTTTAAAATTTGACGCCCCCGCTTTTATCTACTTTTCTGTTTTCAATGCTCAAATTCAGTGGTGCATACAGGAAACTTAATCTGTATGTACATTAGCTGGAATATGCTGCACTGAATATTAATTTGAAGATAACTGCTTGATAGCTTGAGGCTGAACCTATGAGATGTTGAACAACAGTGGTTCCACATCATAGTGACAGTGTGTTGTCATCTGTTTCCTTAATTAAAAATATCTGACTATGCATGGGGGTCCCCAGTATTTGCATAGTCCTTAATAAATGTCTCCATATTAAGCTATGTGAAGGACACATGAGAAAGTCTCGTATTATTTTCTAAAAATATTCTAGCTAATTAAGTGAAATAAAATGTTTCATTGAATACATTTCTGTGCAATTTCCATCTTGGTTCTAAATCTGCAGACCACCAATTTCTCAACTAAAAATAATGGCACCATGTAGACATGCACATCAGACGTGTTTTACATCAGCTGAATTAAATTCTGCCATAGCAGTTATTTAGGACCTGAAGGTATAACAAAAAAGCAATCAGAAAAGTATTTAAAAAAATGGGATATACGTAAGCAGAATTTCTCTATATTTCCCTTTCTCTGCTTTGATCATTATGATTTTTTTTGATGATTGGTATGGTTATTACTATATATTATAGGCACCAGCCATGTACTAACTTATCCATACATAGGTAAGAAAACATAGAGCCAGGCCCCAGCTGATGTAAATTGAAATGACATGCTACATCATTTTATAGTAGCTGAGGATCTGACCAATGTGGCAATGGTCTATATATCAAAGAATGTATCATGTAAATTGATAGTTTGACTGCTTACGATTATTGCAGCAAGCCACTATTTACATATCCCAGGACTTGTCCTGGTTGCAGTGGCTGCCAGCAAATGTAATGAACATAGACTAGTTCTATCTGCATATTTATACTCAGTTGATTTCCAGTAGGCAAGGGTGCTGCAGATTTATCCAGTTCAAATAGTGGCATTTAATCTGGAGTAGAATCACATCGTACAGTCACACCCACCATTTCTTCTGTAACCTATTTGTATAATTTACGTGCATTTCCATTTGACAGTAACTCTGCTTCAGCATTAAATATTTTTAACTCTTTGTGGGTGGTTTTTAATAGCTAAGCTACAGTTTGTCATGTGTGTAGGAATACATATTTATTTTAAAAATACAAAGATCAGGCAGTTAAGATGCCAAGGGTTTAATTCTGCTCCAAGTTATGCTTGTTTCTGCTAACATACCCAAAGGACAAGGCCCCTAAATCAGTCTCTTTTTTGAAGTGAAAAAAAAAGGAAATATGGAAGAAAGAAAGAAAAAAAAGAAGAAAACACAAACAAACAATCTGCTGACTCAACTGAATCTGTGAATATGCTTGCTTATTTCAGGATGCCTCAGAGTTCAAAATCATCTATCCCTCTCACTGGAGACAGCCAGGCAGATGCTGACATCATGGCTTTCTTTAAAGCCAGACAGAATCTCTTGCAAAAGAAAGGTAAACCCTAGGGCCACGTCCCCACGAGCACACATGTGGTTTGCAGCACCGTAAACCACACAGTCCAGACATGCATGCAAGCATTTGCCGCGCTGCTAATTTGCAGCATGGCAGGGTTTTTTGACACTGGGAGATCCTGGTATGAAAAAACCATGTGCCACAAAAAAGCAGGGTGGCACACATGGCAGCAGCATGCACAACCTGAAACCAGAGCCTAGCCAGGTAGACCCACGCTCCGGCTGCCAGCGAGGTTTTGCACACCTGGATTGCCACTGCTGGAGTCCCAGGAGGCCCCCAGGTAAGGCTGCTGAGGCCAGCTCAGATGCTGGCCTCAGCCTCTCCTACCAGACCTGGGGCAACTTGCCGCATACTAGAGCATACATGCAGGGGCATTCCTCAGGGACAACTAGTAGAGGCACAAATATGTGCCGCTGCCATTCGTCCCTGGGGAACACACGTTCCCATTTGTGGGAATGCCCCCTAGTAGGCCAACTGAGCTTTCCTGCATGGCACTGTAAAGCCTGAATGGCTTTAGCATCATTACTAATGCTAGTTCAGATTTACACTGATAATTGTTTCATCAACAAGTCCAACCATTAGAGATTTCTCTACATGTATCCAATTTAATGCCTATATTCAACGTCTCACTTTACACCTTGTATTATTATACTTTATGATCAGATGGAGGAATGTCTAAGACAACTTTCTTAAAGTAAAAACTGTCATTTGTAATATGATTCTTTTGTGGTTTCTTTTGGTTAAAGAGAAGATGTTAATAGTCTTGCTTACAGTGGCCACATCTACACGAGACACTGGCTGCACAGTAGTACATTAATGATGCGTAGTAGTGTCGCATGGCAGGAAGTATGACACAACGCTACTGCACAGTAGTAACAAGTATACAAGTACTAAATGACTCATGTAGAGACACACGTGGCCAGTGATAACATTTCAGACTTCAGGTAGTGTTGCTGAACACAATGGGACTGTTTATGGAGGAAGGCTAATCAAATAAGTAGTGCTGTCAGAATGAGGACATGAATGAACTAAAATAAAATCAAGAAGGTTCTCTTTTCTCTACTAGTACGAATGCACTTTCTATTCTGTGAGGCTGGTAAATGCTGAGCTGTAGCAACAGGGTTTTGATTTTCTGTTTGTTTCATAATTAGATGAGGTGCTTTTAAAATCTTCAACCTAACTTATATCCCTTTAAAAATATCTGGCCAGAGGCTCAGTGTCCCTGTCAGCACTGCCTTGTCAATTTAAATGTATCCCCAACAGTTGACACAAACTAAGGATCTATCTAAAGCTTATGGCATCCTTATGTCATTAAGTTTGCCTAACTGTCCTACTCTGTCTGGTCCTCCCATCAATAGATACTGTGTGATATCAAGGCTAATGTAAATCCTTTATTGGTGTTTGTCATCAAATCAGGGTGAAAGCACTTATACATGGGCAGGGCCAGAGTAAGTAATTTAAATTGGCAGTAGGCAGAATTCACCAAACACACAAGGGTGGTTCCTGGGGGTGGCCTGGAATGTCATCGTAATTCATCATAATAAAGAGAAAAGGATCTTGTTCTTTATAACAGTTTTTAGTGACAGCATTAAATTAGAGAATAGATGAAAGCAGTAGTGATTATTGAAGCAATAACTTTCCATCAGCACTCCAGTGCTGATAACCGCATTACTCCAGCAAGCTATCAGCACCTAGCAGATGGTGTTAGCATTATCACAGAGTGGTGCTTTAGTATCACTTGGCTTATCAGGCCACTGTCAGGTAAACATACAGAGGCTGAAAAACCAGCCACCTTGCTCTCATACAAAGCAAACACTTTGGGTACTTAGGCTTTGAGGTCCCTTTTGTCTTAATTGAGTAAGGCTGCTGTCAAGCTTCTTCTGGAGACATAATTAAGCTAAATTTGTAGGTGGTTCATCCAGGAGCCAGCCTGCAGAAAAAGAAGTTAACACTGAAGGCAGAGGTCCTGGCTTCCAGAGGATCTAAGATTGATCCATTGTGTGAGATACTAAAAAGATTAACTTTAGATAACAAAAGCTCAACAACTTGCAATAAAACTGGCTTCCATGCCAATGAATCTCTTGCTCCCTTTTCTAACCTGCTTATTAGCCTGCAACCTATTTCCCAGCATTATGGATAGAGCTCACTAAAGGTTAGCTCTTACGCACACTACCAGCTATTAAGTCCCCCTATATATGACAAAAATTTCTTCAAAACAGAGGATGGTCTGTGCATCTGAAACTGTGTAAAAGTACAGATATAAAAAGGTGGGCCAGATTCTGCCCTCAGTGGATGGATATGAGAATTGTATCACCTGAACAACAGGATGGCTTATGACAGTCAGGAGAGAACAAATGATGTGGAATACAGGGAAATCATGTTTCCTTTGCTGGTGAGCATCACAAAGAAAAGATTGGAGCAAGCTATTGTCCATCATGTACAATAAAAAGATCCTCCTCTAATCTCTCCTTCAAACACTAAGAGAGATACCTCTGTTCACCTCTCACCCAGGTCAAGGAAGGCTTTTACCCTGATACCAGTCTGGCTAGCAATCTCTCCAGTGAGTTGAAACTCAAAAAGGAATCCTACAGAAAGTGGAAACTTGGTCATATTGCTAGGGAAGAATATAAGAATACACCCTAGGATACTAAAGGAATTGGCTGAGGTAGTCTTAGAGCTGTTGGCTATCGTCTTTGACAACTCAGGGAGGTGAGGTGAGGTCTCAGATGATTGGAAAAGGGAAAATATAGTGCCCATCTTCAAGACGGGGAAGAAGGGAGAATCCAGAGAATTGCACACCAGTCAGCCTGACCTTGTGCCTAGAAAGATCATGGAGCAGGTCCTCAAGGAATATATTGTGAAGTATCTAGATGGGAACAAGGTGATCAGGAATGGATTCACGAAGAGTTAGTCATGCCTGACCAACATGATTTCCTTCTATGCTAAAGCGACAGGCTCTGTGGATGATGGAGAGCAGTGGCTGTGATGTAACTTGGCTTTAGCAAGGCTTTTCACTCCATCTCCCACAACATTCTCATTAATACAATAACGAGCTAGAGACTAGATGAAAGTATTGTAAGGTGGATGCATGACTGGTTGGATCATCTTGCTCACTGAATAGCTATCAATCAATGTCTAGTTGGGAGAAGATATCAAGTTGGGCTCCCTAGGGGCCTGTCCTGGATCTAGTATTGTTTAACATCTTCATGAATTATGTAGCTAATTGGATTGAGTGCATACTTAGCAAATTTGCAGGTGACACCAAGTTGGATGGAGTTGTAGACATTCAGGAGGGTAGGGCTATTCAGAAGGATTCAGAATGACTTGGATAAACCAGATAAATGGTCCTAAATCAATCAGCTGAAATTCAACAAGAACAAGAGCAAAGTCCTGCACTTCGGATGGAATAATTGTATGCAGAAATACAGACTGGGGAATGATTGGCCAGGCTACAGTACTGCAGCAAAGGACCTGGTGGTTGCAGTGGACCATAAGCTGAATATGAGCCACCAGTGTGCTCCTGTTACCAAAAAAAGCCAGCAGTATACTGGGCTGTATTAACAGGGGTCTCTCTAGCGTATTTAGGAAAATGGTTCTTCTGCTCTGTTTGGCACTGGTGAGAACTCACCTGGAGTAATGTGTCTAGCTTTGGGCCTCACACTACAAGAAAGATATGGACATATTGGAAAGAGTCCAGTGGAGAGCCAAAAAAAAAAATAACGAGAGGCCTCAGAAACATGATTTATGAGGAAAGGCAGAAAGACCAGAACTATTTAGTATGAAAAGAAGACTGCAGGGGCATTTGGTAACACTGTTGAAAACCTGAAGGGAGATTGTAAAGAGGATGGATTACTAATAGTCTTTTCTCTGTGACTGCAGGGGGCAGGAGGTGGCGCAAGGACCTCAAGCTGCAGCAGAATTTAGGTTGAAGATTAGAAAGATTTAGGTTGGAGATTAGAAAGAACTTTCTGACTACAAGGGCCTACATCTTGAATACAGTTCTTCAGTCCTGTGTGCAGTTCTGGTCTCCACATCTCAAAAAGGATGTAGTAGAATTAGAAAAGGTATACAGAAGGGCATCCAAAATTATCAGTAGTATGTAGTATACCAAGAGAAACTAAAAAAAGCTAGGACTCTGTAGTCTGGAAGGTAGAAGGCTGAGGAACTATATGATAGAGGTCTGTAAAACCATGAAGGGTATGAACAGATTGAATAGGGAACTCTTATTCACAAGTCCCAGAACTAGAACTAGGGGTCCCTCAATTAATTTAGTTGGAGGCAGGTTTAAAACTAACAAGAGAAAGTACTTTTTATGCAGTGCATAGATAACTCATTACCACAGGAAGTTTTAGAGGCAGATAGAATAGCCAGGTTCAAAAAGGAACTAGACTAATTCATGGATGATAGGTGTATTAATAGCTATTAAATAGAACAGCCAGGGATGTAATTTTAGTTGTCCTCAACCATGAGATACACACCTAACTTTTAGAGATGCCCATGTCATATGATCCTGCTGTCCCTATTCTCAGTCACTTCTCCTTTTTCACCACTAATGTTTTGAACTTTGAAGTGTGTCCTAGCTCAGTGGGGGCCAACCTTTTTTGGCAGACATGCCACAGATTAGCCCTGCACCCTCCCCCAGTGCCATTCCAATCCCTTTTCCTTACCTGATCTGCTGATCAGCTTTCTGCTTCCTGCCCTGCAGGATCTGATGCTCTGCTTTCTGCAACCTGCCCTATTGCAAATGTGCCTATTGCCTGCAAATGTGCTGCCTCCCCAATCTGCCACACGCCACACAGAGAGGCCGCCCATGTTGCTTGTGGCATCCATGCTGCAGGTTGGCCACCCTGTTCTAACTGATCTATATTCAGAAGGGTACATTGCCTCCTCATGAATTAAGTAGTACAGGGATCCTGAAAGAAGCTGGGCTCCTGGCAAAGGAAAGGCAGATCAGCTTTCCAGGGAAAGAAATATCAAGGGAGGTAGACCAGAGTAAGTAGAAAGAGGAAAAGGAGTATGTTTAGTGGGTGCTTTGGGGAAGAGGCCTGCAGTAATACTCATCTCTTATGTAGCACTTTTCTTCAGAAAATCTCAAAGATCTTAATTTTACAGATAGGCAAACTGAGCCCCAGGGCACTTAGGAAGGCAGTGGCAGAGCTAGGTATAGAAGGCAGGTCCCCTGAGTCCCAGTTCGGTGCTCTATCTACCTGGCAACGCTGCCTTCCACAAAGTCCACATCTTTTTTAGACTTTTCCATTCTGGAAATATTTGAGCATTTGCCTATTAATGCACTTAACTGTCTACAGGGATGTTGCACGTTATTCACAGAACTTTGTTTTCTTCATGGAAGAGCCCTTCAGGGGACTCCAGCAGAAAACATTGTCTCAGGAAAACACAGCAAGGTTTGTTTGGCCTATAAGATGATGTCAGCATACTTCCTGTTCCTTCCTATATTGATCCTGACCCTTTCAAACTGTTCCATATCAATAGTCCAGGACTGTACCAATTGCCCTACTTTGCATTAGCTGAGAAAAGAAGATAAAATGTGTGCAGAGGCCAATGGAGTGGAAAACAAGTTTTATAAATAGAAAAGGCATCAGCGTGGGAATGTACAACATCCTTAATGAAAATAATACAGTGGAAAAAGCCTTCTGCGGGGGTCTCCAGGGAGATTAGTTCATCATTCCCAGATCATTGCCATTCACATCTCTGAACTTTACAAATAGAGATTAGTTAAGGCAGGCACACATGCAGTCCATTACACTATTTGAATATCTCTCTGTTCATTCTACTGCTTGGGAGTAGCTCACTGGGGTTTGCTAATGCTACTGTTACATGGAGACACGGTTAAATTAGTAAAGTAGTTTTCAAAGGGCTGTTCTGCAGTCATAAGCCATCATTAAATACTTCATTCTTTGGGTAGAGAAGTGAAAACTGTACCAGGAAAGAATGTACATTTAATACTATCCTTAAATCTTAGATTAAGGTATCTTCTTCATCTATAACTATTTTATGTTTGCAGAGTAGCCAGTGGTTTAAAGTTAATAATAATGTCTTAAAGTACTGTCTTATTAAAAGTATTTTTATCTCTTTTCAGGCTTGGGGATCAAGTGAAATTCATCTTGACGTTCAATATTTCTGCTTTAGAAATAGTCAAAAGACCTCCCTTCTGCCCCATTTTTGTATATTTAAGAACCGCTCAAATTGAGTGCTTAGGATCTGCAACATAGTTGACTGCGAATAACAAATGACTCATGGATGAAAACAATTCGAACTTTCTAAGGAATGTTGTTGAATTTGTGCAGTCAACATCTTCAGCATGAGCAAAGATCAAGCAAGACTGAAATGGCTAAACAGGAAGTTCTCTCTTTGTTTATTTGGAATTTGACAGTCATATTGTAAAGGTCATAATTATCTAAAAATCTGTATAACACTTTTCCATATCAGCAATAAGTTAACCGTTTCTTTGTCGCTGATCACTTTTCTTCATTTTTGATGACTGTACAATGGAAGCTTAAGGAAGAAGTCATGTGAAATTCAGCAGTTTTGTCTTCATGTGTTTGCCTGAGCCATTGCTGGTTTTGGTTCTGATAGATTCCAGAGTAGTTCTATGCAAAAACAGGAAGTATTTGGTTTATAAAATGTAGGACCTTTGCTGATGCCAACAATGCATTATTGATTTCCTTTTTTTGAGAAAAGGCAGTTTTATGGCTCAAATTTTGAGATTGTGTTACAATATGAAAAATGATCTCTTTAGCATTGTGACATTTCAGGAATTAAAGGTGTCAGAAAAATGAGGTTTTCACTTAAGTACATCAGATTAAATGTTACATTCCCCCAAATGTCCAGACTTGAACAAACAGCAGCGACATTTCACAGATTTACAGTGAAACTGAAATAATTTTTGCAAAATGCAAATTAAATATGAAAATGTAAATGCAGGTTCATATGTTCATGCAAATATTTTGTATAGCTCTCTACACACTTTGTGTTATCTTCTTCACAACTCCCAGTCTCAATTCGAGAGTGAGATCCAAGCAACTCAAAATATTTAAAGCACACATCTAATTCTTCAAGATGTACATGAAATCACTCTATTTCATGATAGTGCTAAACGTGCACTGCTGAAATCTGAAAATGTTTGGTTGTTCAGATACAAATACAGATAACCTGATTGCCAGGAGCCGTGTATTCCTAGAATGTTTTCCTCAACTTGCTGGAATTAAATTTTGTAGCAAATTGAAAGTTATGCCACAGCATTCGCGGGATTGAAATATACTTGAAGCTAAAGTTTTTCACTAAACTGGCAATTAAAATGCAGTCAATAAGGTAGTTTTTAATTTAAAAAGTACTGAGTTTCTCTGTATTTCAGTTTACTCTAAAAATCACCCCAGGGTCAAAATAAATCAATATATTTTGCACAGACTTTAAGAAGAATCAGATGAATTGAGGGTCTGATCTATTGTTATTATCTAAGATTGTTTTCAATTAGGAAGAGGGGCACGTGATAGAAGAGGCACAGTTCTCCCTCTTTTTTTTTTTTTGGCTGTTCTGAAGGTTTTGTTTAACCCCTTTTTCTGTCTTTCAGCTTCTTTATTCCTGCTCTTTCCGTGATGGTTGCCTTGCTAATACTTGTGTGCATACATTACATTTTGGCTGCTCACAGTGGGTGGGATTGCTACTTATTGTTGCTGGTTTCTGGGGAGTTTGGGGAAGGAAACTAATGCAGCATAACAGCTAAAAACAAAGAGGAGAACCAGCATCTTGTGATCAACCAGCTTTCTGCAGACCACTGCTTATGAACCACTATGCTAGAGAGTCCATTCAGCAAGCTGTTTCTCTTCCACAGAGACTGCCAGTCAAGCTGAATTAATGTTCATACAACAGTACTGAGTACAACAGAGCTACCAAACTGAGTTCACTTAAGACAGCAAGTTGAAATGAACCAGAATGCTGACAGTGAAAACCTGTACTGTTGTTCAGTTCAATGGCTCTCCTTTCTTTTTATCAGTAAAATCTCCATTTCACTTGGAAGTTGCCAGGAGAGAAGCATTAGGAAAATAGTCAATTTCTTCTGAGAGTTACTCATTTGACAACAGCCTTCAGTAGGAAACTGAGAGATTGGTCCCTGCACAGATCTGAACTGATCTTGTGTGACAATGTCATATAATGATTTCATATGCATTATACTCTCAGTTTGCCAGCTAATTATAGATATCGGAGACAGATCTATTAGTTTCCCAGATCCAAAATCTTGTGTTCCTAATTCTGATTTCATGCCAGTTTTCAGTAGTATGACTCCAAATGACTTAAACCAAGGTAATCTGGATTTACAGAATGATTTACAATCCAGATCAGGCCAATACATGCAAGATAAGTGTGACTGAGATATAAATAGTAATAAAAAACTACATAAATAGAGATGAATGATGAAAACTGGCCTGGCAACCCTTTAGATACTTCCCTAATGCAACTATTTTAGAGACAAAGTTAAACATCTTTTTTTAATATTAGTCCAAAATTACTTGTCCACCCTTTTTTTCAAGATTCCTCCCTTCCCTGAAGACCATTACTTAAGAAACTATCAGTTTCTATAACAGTTCAGTTGATCATACCGTAATAGTGCAACCTGTCCTGATAACTCTTGCACAAATAATATACAGTCTCATTGGAAAGGCCCAGTGTTTACCAAGCGGAAGGAACAGTCAGTAGCATAGGTTTACATTTGGATTTGTGCCTGCCTAGTCACCTGTAAAGCAGTTTTCCTAAGCAAAGAGGTTCTCACAGATGACTGAGTACTGTCTATTGACCATGATATCTAACCAGTGGCTGTGTACACTTGTAGATATGGTAAATACTATTTATCATCTCTAAGCAGAGTAAATCCAAAGACCTTGTTTGCAGAGGCATTTTGGGGCAGTTGCAGTACAGTGCTGGATGTCACACAGATGTTCCCCAGGAAGAACTCATGCCAAACACCGTGGGCCACATCATCCTCTGCCACAGTAAAATGCAGACACCTCCTACCCTTGTGTCCCCTTCCCATTTTATTATAAAGGAGCTTCTTTCTGAGCTCCACTTTAATGTCACCATTTCCAGGAAGCCAAAGTGTGCTCTCACATTGGTGGAAAGGACCAAAGGACCTGCTTCTATTTGTGCTAAATCCCCAGTGATCTGTATAGAGGCCAAATCATCCATATGAATTGTTGCACTCAGTAACCAGTCCCTCATCACCCCTCCTTCCACAGTTTCCTGACCATAACTGAAATTCATACACATGGTATACCAGCATGTACAGTAGAACCTGGATACTTCGCACACTTAGGTCCCTTACCCACCCGGTGAAGATGAGGGTTTATGAACTAACCAGAGGATATGCAGCGGCAATAAATAGCTGTGCAGTACCAATGAGGTCCGCCAGCTGTTTGCTGCAGCTTTGGTTGCAAAGGGCACTGTTTCTCCAATCAGCTGCTCAGGACCACTAATGAGCTCCAGCTGAGAGGAGAAGCTGCACCTTTTGAAGTAAAAGCTGCAGCTGAACAGCTTATCGTTCGCCAGGCAACCCACTGTAAATTAAATGGGTTATGAACCACTTGGATACGAATGGTCCAGGTTCTGCTGTATTGTAGTATTCTCCCAGCGAGAGTTTTCACTAGTCTGATCATGTTTAACTGATCATAGTATATATAGGTTTAACGTCAATAGTATAAACACAAGGCACTTCAGCAGGATAAAGGGTTAAGCACTCGTAAAAGCTAAATGTACTAACTGCTCAGCTAGAGAATATGGATGTCGACAAAATGAGATTCTCAGCCTGACAGGTTGTCTGGGTATGTTTTATGTACCTCTAGAGCATATCATTTATCTTTTGAGAGTTCATTTATTTTAATAACTACAAAAATCTCATTTCTATTCTAAGATTTTTTTTAAATAAGCATTTTTATTTGTTCTTTAAATTATTTTAAAAGATCTTTTTCTAATTTTTCTATCCCACATCTAATATTTTCTATGGAAACTCACCAAAGTGGTAAATAATGTGATTTAGGGAATTATAATACCAGTTACTAATACCAAGACCAATGACTTGATCTGATACCAGCACAAGAAAACTAAGAATTCTTAATGCTTGTAATGAGGATGTTCCTTACAAGTCATTGCATGCATCATCCAGACAGCTCTACTAAGAAGCTACGTATACCTTCTAAGGCTGCATCCAGGCGATCATGGCCGTGTGGTATGTGGCGCCGCAGACATTCAAGTGTTCTCCACGCTGCAAGGCGGATATCCAGGGGTCAACAAAACCTGCACAAAAAAAGTGGAGCAGCGCACTTTGGCTGCCGGCCAGGCTCCATGCAACAGGATCACCACTGCTGCAGCCCCAGGAGGCCCCCAGGACCGCAAGTAAGGTTGCTGGGGCCAACCCAGTGCTGGCTCCAGCCTCCCCTACCCCACTCGGGGTAACTTGCTGCATGCCAAAGCGTACATGGCACAGGTGTTCCCCGGGGACAACTAGCAACAGCACAAGGTGTGGCACTGCTAGTTGTCCCCAGGCAGCCAAACGTCCAAGCTCATGTGGACATGGCCTAATGGTTGCAGAAGAGGCCAAATGATAATTTATGAGAATTTTTCAATCATCAGGGGAAGGAAATACCTGAAGAAATACTTTTTTAAAGGAAAAGCTTAATGTTGCACTGGGCAGTTGCTAGGGCTAATCAGGGTGTCATGCCCCTAATGCTGGCAAGAGAAGAGTCAGAAGTAGCATGCAAGAGGTCAGCTCAGAAAACATGTGGAGGAGTGGCAACAGAAGACACTGCATGGCAATTTAACTTAACATGATCTCCACAACCAAATTGATCATCAGGACCTAACTGCTTGGTTGAGATGCAGAGCTCTTTAGTGAAAGGGAGCTCATCCCTCAGACCCAGTGCCACCTGCTTCAGCTGCTGTGGCGCCTCCTCAGGCCACGCCAGCTGTACACTTGGCCCCACATCAGGGCTGAGCCAGGTCCTGCACAGCCCCAGCACCATGGACAGGATGTGGAAAGACTCAGCATGCCCAGTGGAGGCCACCCTGCTGGGACCAGCCCCCGCTACCCCCATGGCAATCTGGGGAGGGCCCAGCTTAGCAGCATGGAGGAGTCTTCCAGATTGGGGCCACAGGGGCCTTAGCACAGCAGGAGGCACAGGGAGCTCATCACCCTGCCTGGGCCGCACCACTGTGGGGGGGCCAGGCAGACCCACCATGGGCTGCAAGTCTCGCTGCTGTGGTGGGAAGGCTCTGCCTGACCCCAGGTAGTGGCCATCATAGACGTTTTCTGCTACTCTGCCCTCCGTCCTCTATTGATATGAAACCTAATGCCTTTATGCCCTCTATTTTTCTCTTCAAGTGAAAAATAGAGGACATAAAGGCATTGGGTTTCATATCAATAGAGAACAGAGGACAACCAGACTGTCCTCTATGATGGCCACCCTACCCCAGTGGAGGGGCCCAGCACTTCCCTCCCTCCCCATGGCAGCAGGATCTGGGTACAGGAGAAGGCTGCAGCCCCAGTTCCATCCTCAGCCTAGCCCCAACCCCTGCCTGGGGGGGAAGAGGGGAAGCCACAGCTGGGCAGCACCCCCTAGTGGCTTGCCCACACCCACCATCCCCCACCCACAGCTCCCCATCAGCAGCCTGGGGCCCGCATAGCACCAAGTTTATGGTGAAGACATAAAGGGCCAAAGCCATTCCTGCCAGAGGTCGCTAAACAGTAAGTGGTAAATGGTATAAACATAACTGTCATTTAACCATTTATATCCCTACATCCTTGACCTCAATTGTAAGGAAAAGATTTACATTGAAGAGCTTTTTATTTGCTGCTCTACAGCTCCTGTTTTATGTTGCTTTACCACCCCCCCCCCCCCCACATGGGAGACCATGACAATGGTAGGAACAAAGTCACCATTACCGTTCACATTTTTTCTTGCAGTTTCAGAATACATTGTTCTGTTCACTTGCATGAAACTGTGTATGTTTGTGAAAATACCTCTGTTAAATAAGTGCTCATGGTTTTGTCCTTGCACTTATCTCCAAGCCCATTCAACTGGAAAGTGCTTCATCCCCAACTGTGTATTTACTCTGCATTTTCTTTTGTGTAGACACAATCGATTTTTTATTTTTGACTCTTTCTACTGAAACACTGCTTATTAGGTCAGGCAGAGGACATATCTTATCACGTATTCCATGTGTCTTTTCAGGTTCATCCCAGCTGCTTGGTATATTTTATTTTCCATTAATTGATTTTTGGTGACTATGCTTTTGAAATGTGTTTTTAAGTAATAGTTTATTCCTGCCATTAAAGATAATAATGGCTTCTATCAAAGATGATTAAAAATCACTGCATTTTCAATGTGTACGTGATGCACCTCATTTTAGCTATGGGCCTATCAAGAACAGAGGATGAAGAAAGCTCAGCAAATTTGGTTCAGTTCAGTTTATACAAGCCTGAGAAAAGTACCCCAATTTTTTAGACCTTTTAGATATTTTATTTTTTATGCTCCCGTCTTTCTACATTGAAATCTACCAGCCTAACTGATGGTTTTTTTTCCCCCAAGACACAAGGATTTAGGCTTCAAAATTTGAGAACTACACTCCCTTGTTGAAAAGAATAGAAGACCAATCAGAGTTCTCGGAAAGGGAAAGTCTTCTTCATGTTTTCCTGAGAAAACGTGTAGACTGGATTAGTTGAATCACTCGTTTATTAATTCATCTATTGATGTAACTAGTTACTTAGTACCTTTAATTATGGTAGCATGATTAGTTATACAAATTTGACATAGTTCATCAACAGGTAAGCAAAATAGATGTGTTTGCATCCATCCCAGAAAGTTAATAGATTTACACTCCTTTTCACCTATTAAGAGAAATGGTTCCCATAGATTATGGCACCACAAATTTACACATCAGATATTAAGCATTAAGACTTATGTTGTGAAAGCAAGCTTCAATTACTCATACAACCTGTCCCAAACTAAGTTATACATAACATCCCCACAGTCCACAATAAATAAATAATGCCTTTCCCCTGTGAAATTCAGAAACAAAATGCTTCACTGCTGGCCACTGGAAATACTGCTTTCTGTGATAGGCAAGCCAGTAGCTCAGTTTCTTCAGATCCATTTGTATCTAATTTTTATCTACTTGTTTGACACTATCAGTCTCCTCTCTTTCTCCCTCTCCCCACCTCCCTTCTGCCTTTTGTATTCAAAATTTCTCTCTTTTGTATATACTGCCTTATGCACATCCTTTCACAGCATCTGATGAAGTGAACTTCAGCCCATGAAAGCTTGTTCTGTATATACATACACATACACATTTACTTTGGTTACCTTGCAAGTAGGGACCACTGAAATTTGCACTGGAAGTGCGCTGCGTGGCAGCTCCTTTAATCTTGCAGTTTTTCCCATGTG
The DNA here is from genome assembly GCF_030867095.1 of Alligator mississippiensis. Lineage (NCBI taxonomy): Eukaryota > Metazoa > Chordata > Crocodylia > Alligatoridae > Alligator > Alligator mississippiensis. Next base: position 172,305,563 of record NC_081824.1, on the reverse strand, counting down.
CCCCTCCCACTGCTGATTGGTGGAGGGGACTCTATTGGCTTTGCTGTTTACTCCTCGTGGCCAGGAGGCAAAAACCAGTTTTAAGCATGTGATATTTTTTGCTTCCCATCCTGTGAGCAGCAAGCGGTGGGGTGCCTCCACCAATCAGCAGGGGGAAGCAAAAAACGCAGCATATTTAAAAGCATGGTTTTCTCCTCCCTGGCAATCAGGGATAAACAGCAAGTGGCAGGACCCTCTGCGGCAGCAGCGGGGGTGCAAGCGGGGGCAAACTGCAAGATTAAAAGAACCACTGTGCAGTGCACTTTGATGCAAAACCCAGTGGTCCCTATCTATAAGGCCTTTGGCAGCTGCTATTCACCTAAAGGTGCAATGGAATCTGATGCATAATTCCAGAAATTGTGCTTCACGTATGTAGCTGGAGACACAACTGTGGGACCAGGGATCAGGTCCCCATCGCGCCATATTGCTGGTGCAGAGGGAGGTTGAGATGAACTGTCTGCACCAGCAATTAGGAAGCCAATCAGCTAATCCCTGCTCTCAGCCTTGGGAGCATATCGGAGTTGAGGGCTTGAATACACCCCTTCAAGGCTGGGAGCCCAATCAGCTGCAACTCCCAGCATCTGGGATACAGTCAATTTACAGATTCTGCTGAGTCCCAGAGGCTGACACTACAGATTAGCAGTTGCTCCCAGGTACGGGGGCATATCAGAGCCCCTGTCTCCACTGTGGGATCAGCTGGGAGTGGCACCTGGTCAGGGCTTCCAGGCTCTGGGGTTCAGGCTGCGCCTCAACTGCACCCCAGAGCAGAGAGCCCCAACCAGCTGACCCTCAAGGCCAGGAGGTGTAGCAGAGTCAACGGTTCTGCTGTGCCCCCCAGCTAAGAGCAGTAGCTGATTGGGGCCCCAGCTTCAGAGCCCTTTACTCCAATGTGCCGGAGCTTTTGACTGGGGCTCCCACCCTGGGGAGCACTTGGGAGTCAAGGGCTCCCATGCAGTCTGGAGGCTGGGAGCCCCAATCAGACTGACCGCATATGCTATTTAAGACATGATGGGAACCAGCCACAAAGTTATTACACTTTTTGTAGTTTATTCCTCGTTTTATCATGCCATTAATTTCATTAACGTGTAGGCAGGTCACTACTTAAAAGGTGATTAACTAGTTAACCATGTCTTAAGTGTAACATCTGCCAGGGACCTAAAGCGCAAATCTATTCTGCCTTTATTTGACTTCAGACTAACATAGCTAAGTACACCTCAGTATCAATCACTCTTATTTCAGCTCCCGACTCCTCTCCACCTGAGCCAGAGTCCAACACTCTGAGTCCTCTAGTGTAGCATCTCTCTTAACAGGCTCTCTCTGCCCTGCACTACAGCAACAAAGCACCTGCAGATGATCCAGGACAACTCCAAGATCTGCCATACTGGTAAAGTCGTTTTTCATGAGTTACTGGGGATGAGCTATGCCATGTTTCCTGCCAGTCAGCCCATCCTCAGTGTAAAGTAGAATGGGTGCTCAGACTACAGTACTTCAAACTTTCAGCACATGGGTTCTCCCAGAGGTGAATGAGAACTGAAATAGCCTATCAATCTACTTCTCCAAGTATTAGTCCCCACCTGAAAAAATCCCAATAATTGAGCAAAGGAAGGAAACAGGTATCATGAGCATTTAACCAGGATGAAGCTTGACAGAAAAACCACAGAGCCAAACCTGTATCCATGTTTTCATTCAATTACATTTTGACCAAGATGCCTTTGTAAGGCTCTTCCTAATGTAAAATAATTATTAAACTCCATCTCCCTTGCAGTGCATGAAAATCATTAAGGTTCCCCTGAGTGAGTCTGTGGTACCATTTTAGCTAAAGATTAACCTTTAGCCCTCCTTCCCCTTCATGTATTTGGCTTAAAAGGGCAAGCCAGAAGTGGAAGCAGCAAAGATGAATGATTCATTCCCTAAATCTACAGACTAGGCTTTTCGGAGTCAACTGACAGAGTTCAGCGCCAACAGGCCAGGAGAGAAAACTTGCTAGGGTTAGGATCCAGAGAGGATTTCTGTCTTGTGACCAGGCTGAATTCAGGATGCTTACAAGCTTCATCATGTTGCATTCAGTGAGGCCACCAATGATTGCACAGTACAGACTGCAACTACTGACTTTTCCGTGTATTCAGCTTCATGCTCTTCTTTGTCCCAGGGAATCTATAACCAGAGAGATCGTAGAGTTTCTATGTACTGAGATCTAATGTTTAGAGGAAGGTATTGACAGATAAGATTCCAACAGTCTATTCCTGGCTCTGCCGTCAACTCATTGTGTGACCTGAGATAAATCACTTATCGCATTTGTGCCTCCGTTGCTCTGCCTAGAAAATGATGATGATGCTTCCCTCACAGTAGTTTTGTGAGGCTTCATCCATTCATTGAAGCACATTAAGATAGTTGGATAAAAAGCAATTTATAAAACTAAGATATGCGTAATATTAATATTAAATAATAAGTGCTTTCCAGTGATTTTACTCCTGGCTGAAAAAAGGATGAAGGGGAATGAAAACTGTGTGCATTAGTTGCATTTCATACAGGCCCGATACCCTAAAGTTGTTTGAACATAGTCTGCGCAGCGATAGCTGGAAACGTGACCGTGTGATTCCTTGGTGTCTTGGGCAGTCTGCCTCTCTGAACATTAATCTAGTGAGTACTCAGCAAGGACAGCTGAGACCTCGCGGCAACAGCATGCCCCACCTCATGGTGTGCAACAGACAGATCAGCTGGACTCTGACACTGGTGCTGGGGTATCTCTTTTACCTCCTTCTGGGTGCTATGGTGTTCCAGCTGCTGGAGAAACAGGCAGAGGCCCAGTCTCGGGATCAATTCCAGCTAGAGAAGCTCAAGTTTCTGGAGAACTACACATGCTTGGATAGGCAAGCCCTGGAGCAGTTTGTGCAGGTAAGAGGTACAATCTGCCCTGATACCGGCAATCCCCAATCCCACAAGGTCATGGGCTGGTTTGGGCTAAAGAGAGTTGTATATTTTTACTATGAGTTTGTAAATTGATTTAATTCGGTGACACTAAAAAATTGGCTGTACTAGTGAAAGGCAGATGTTCTGCACAGTCCCTCTGTGCAGCTCTACCATTTTGCTTTGAACCTCACCTGGACTCCCCAAACTTGCAGCTCTTTGAATGCACCTTGGGGCTGCCTTATAATAGGTTTGAACCCCTCCTGTCCTGTACCCTCCTCTGCCCTCAGAAACTGTGCTGAGAAGAACTTTAAAAATATATAATGCTCTGCCCATGTACCTCACCCCAGATCTACAAGATCTCTGCATTTCTTCTCCACCCCATCCTCTGCCTTCAAACTCTATCCCACAGTACCCATTGATATTCCAGCTCTACGCCTCTCAGTGGAAGATGCAGAAAATTGTTGTGCTGTATGTGCTGTAGTCCTGGACGGAAGGAAACCTGAACTAGACAGAGACCTATAAAATGTTTCATTTGTGATCTCAAGCAGGATTTGAAACCAGATCTATAGGGATGAAAGGTCAATTTTCATATAGCATGGGCAGGGAGATGTTTGGTTTCTTTTCCTGTGTTCAAAGTAATCAGTGCAACTTGGACCTGCTCCTGGTGCAGTAGAGACTAGACGGAAGTGGATGTTTAAATAACACTTTTTATATGTCCCTTAAAATAGTGTCAAGGCCAGTAGCAAACCTCTCTACTGCCACTGACAGCTGATCTCTTTAACTGTAATACTGCCAGGGCAGGACCATAAGAAATCCCTAAATTAATAAACCCCTCTCTTTTTCCTGCTTGAGATGTATCAGGTTTCAGGGTCCGTGTCCCTCTTTCTGTTAACTGTTTTAATCAGGCCCTCAACCTTTTGCAAAAAGAATACCAGGTTTGCATTGTAATCTTGCCTCACTGTGGTAGAGATCCTTAAGCAACATTTCCCCGATCTACATCTAGTAGCTGGATTTGAGCAAACAGTGAAATGCAGATCACACAGGATGCAGAAAACAAATTATTCTGCCTGTCCATAAGAACCATGCTGTGATACAAATATAATGGCAAGTGCCTGACACTGTTTGGCACAATACTAATGATAGCAGAGAAAGCCAAGAGCATCCTGATTCCCAGTTCTAAGCTCCACCCAGATGTTTTCATAGGGCTAAGCAGTTATTTAGTTCAGTCTTGAATAGCTTAGAAAGTTCACTGAGGCCTAGATTCTCCTCTCTGTTTCAAAATAATTTTATTAAAGCCACAGGTTTGCAGTGGTGTCATTGAGAGAAAAACTGCTCGTTTTTTGTAGCAAATACAAAGAACGTGCTTTAACTGCCACCTGTTCTGCAGAAAACCAGAAGAGGGCACTAAACTGTCAGCTACAAGGCCTTAAGTGCCTTATGCAGAGTAGTGCCTAGGGCAGGCTGTTAAGTTTAGGGCTCATCATCACCCCCAGACCCTTTTAAATGCCTCTCCAGTACCTATGAATAAGTGGGAATGGAATTCCATCCAAATGAAATCCCTGCTTCTCAGGTACTACCATCTCCAGTTTTTATCATCTAGCTATACCGTCAAAAGAAGCCTGTCTCATAAATCTGAAGTGGGCCTCTACTCTGAAAAGTGACTATGTACACAATATTGTCAGACTCTGTCCTCACAGTGTGTTATTGTCACCAGACTCACTTTGCTCAGGTGACAAGTAAAAAGATGGATATTCTGCCTGCTAGCCCCACAACCCCATACCCTAGGATCATGGAGTAAACCTAAGGTTCATTCTTGCACGTATCTTATCACTATTGAGCTGATTCTGCATGTAACAGAGCAACATTTCCATCAGCTGCACTGATTGTGCTGTGCTAAAAGAAAACCTGAGTGATGGATGGGCAAAGAACAGAGCAGTGGATCTGAAGAGCCTTCCCTTTCCTAGTCCTGGGCTCCCCAACACCGCAGTTCTGCTGATGCACCTCAGAACTGATCTGCAATCATTCCAGTTTCCCCATTCTCTCTCCTGCACAGCCCTGATAGGAACTGCACTGATGAAAACCTGAAGAAAGATAGACTGCTTTGCCAAGACACCCAAACTTTTGGAAAGTCCAGATCCAAACACTGGCCCCATCCCTGATAAAAGCTTATTTTGTCAGAAAATTAAGCAAATTTGACTCTGGAGACAGATAGGAAATGGATAACTTGAGTCAGAAGAAGACATTTTTATGGTTACCTCTCTAACCATACCCACAATTTCAGCCATTAATCAACTGAAATATCTTCTGGTCAACCACTTGGTTATAGTTCAGGAGACTGTACCACATGTCAGGGGAAGAAAGGAACACAAAGGTGGCATAAAGATCATCTGTACTGTCACCAGATTTTGGTATAGCTCTGGAAGGCTTATACTTTTAAATTAAATTAAATTAGAGCATCTAAGGGTAGCCACAGATTGATGCAGCATGGTGGTTATGCCAGCTGGTTCCCTTTCCCTCCAGCCATACTCTACACCAACTTCAGGAAGAGATAGAGGTTGAAGCCTGCTGGCTTTCCCCCTAAAAAATCCCTCTTGCATTGGTATGATCTCTCCACACTTGAATATACCTGCTGCATGGCCAGTTTCTCCGGGTGTGCTGTGCCCAAAGCAGCCACGCCACACAGAGACAGGTTATGGAAATGATGGTCCAGAAAGAGTGCTACACAGCCAGAGGATTCAAAATTTATTTTAAAAATTGCCTTGTGTTTTCCTTCTGGTCTTTGTGATATGGCGGTTACACCTCTGAGCATTTACACTCTGAACTGAAAAGAATCCAAGATTGCTCCTTTCCAGTCTGTGAGTTATAGCTGAGATGGTTTCCAACACTCTTAAAGGAAAAGGGCTGTGATTAGAGGTATACCTGAGCACTTTGGTGGTGCATAGGCCAGCATCAGTGACTGTTTCTGGAAATGGCAATGGGGCCAGGCCAGCAGCTCAGCAGTGACTACTTTTACACCCCCCCACCCCAAAACAAAACTGATGCCCAGGGCTGGTACCCTAGTTTTCTCCTCCCTTAGCTATGCAACTGGCTTAGGCATTTCAAGATTTTCTTGTCCCTTAGGAGATTTCAAAATTTCATTCTCTCATAACTCCCAAATAGAAAATAAGGCAGTGACTTTGGATAATTTGTTGTGTCCAACTCACTGGAAAACCAGGAGAAGTTTTTAATGATTAGTACAAACATGTTGGTGACAGCAGGGAGAAAAATATGAATGGCATTGCTGTAATAGCATGGACTATGGTAAGATGCACAGCAGCTTTATTCTGATAAGTAGCAGTCTCTTTGCAGATTCCCAAACACTGCTGGAATTGTTACTGAAAGAAAAATGTAATGTATTATACCTAGAACCAACCAAAAGTTCTGTTAGTATTCAGGGCATGTCCACTAATATTGCAGAACCTCTGCAGCCCAGACTGCCCAGTACCGAGGCACTGCAGTGGTAATACTTCCAGCAGCCATCAAGGATCTGAGCTGTGAAGGACAATGGCACAAATGGGGGGGATATCATGCTCCTTAGGCCAGCTGAGGCTGCAATCCTTGTTGAGGCAGCACACTCTAGCACCTCCATGTCTTGTGTCACTCAACAGCAACCCTTTTTCTAATAATAAAAGAATAGGGTGATGGGTGCACAAATAAGTTGCATTCAGCTGTTAAGGGAAGGAGGAGGGCCATGATGGTGTGGGACCTCACAAGTGATGGATGACAAATGTAGAGTCACAGAACCATAGCAGATGAGTGAAAGATATCTACTACCTTGTGAACAGAACGTTACTGTAGTTAGGAAACGTTCTACTCACTTGAAGCCATTTATTTGTCCAACAAGTAAAATACTCATTGCAATGGTATCTGCAGAGTTGTACCTGCTTTGTACACTGTCTTTGTCGCCTGTAACACCCAGTAGGTGAAAACCGTTTAGAGCAGCAGTAGATGTCTCTTCATTTAACTCCAGCTGAGAGGTGCTGTGTCAGACAGGGAGGAAGGTGCTTGAGATGATTGGTAAAGACATGGAGTGAAGACATCATAAGCAAAATACAGGCTTTGCCTCAGTGCTCAAACAGAGGGAGTAGAGATGATCCAGTCGTGTCTCCCACACTCTCACATGGGAAGCTTTAAGTCTGAGATGAGATGGTGAGCTGGAAGGAAGGAGAAGAGCACCTGGCTTTATTGTAATGACATAATTCACTTTGTTTCTCCAGTCTGAGCATTTTTTATGCCCTTTGTATTCCCTTCCCTTCATCCTCCAACTAGTTAATGAAAGAGTCCTGCTTAGAAGGTACAGTTCTACAGATGAGTGCACAGGTCCTTGGCTAGCCTTACTCCACAGGTCTTTGTTGTGCTAGAAGAGGTATCTCACCGGCCCTGCAGACCCAAGTCTGCTCTCTCGTGACCCCACTGCTCACGGTACATCTGTGCTGGTGACACTGTACTTCTGTCTATTCATCATCATTTGGTTGTCCATCCTTTAACCTGGCAACCTTCCTACCCTGAGCTTGTGAGGGTGGCTCACCTGTGTTCTCTTGGCCTCTTCTTCTGCTTCAGGTCATCATGGAAGCATGGGAGAAAGGGGTCAACCCAGAAGGAAACTCTACCAACCCTAGCAACTGGGACTTCAGCAACTCTTTCTTTTTTGCTGGAACTGTTGTCACCACTATAGGTGAGGTGTCCTCTCTTCTATTAAACACATCCTCTGTAAACAAGGGCTTCCTCCAACTGTCCTGTGAAGGACCAAATCATTAATAGTTCCTGGACAATATAGTCCTGTCAGAATAGCCTCTACCATTGTACGGTATATTTACATAACAAATTTTTCAGCTGACCTCCATTTGTGCATATTCCTTTTGCACACCAGTTTACTGTTCTTGCAAAAATAGACCAATGCCTAATCTGGAATATGGAAAAATACATTTGCATATGTAGACTGGGTGACTTCTCCATTTGTAGCAGGCATGTATTGTATCTGCTTATGCAAACAAGTGGTTGAATTTGCCACAAAATTAGAGACCCGGGCTGAAAAATAAAAACCCTACTGTGGAAGGTATTTCCAAATAATATTTTTTCCATGTGAAATGGTGGTTGATAGTGGCCAATGCTTGAGGCCCAACTAGCTGGTATACCATTTTCTCCAGTCTAGAAAAGTGTGTACAAGTCTGCAGACTGCTGGGGCTGGATAGAACAGAGGTAAACTAAAGTCCCAAGCCCTGGAAGTTCCCCGATGGCTAGCAGACTGACTGTAAAGCCTTTGTCATGCAATTGTCCTGTTAATTTTCCTTCTTCTCTGCAGGTTATGGTAACCTGGCCCCCAGTACGGTGGCTGGTCAGGTGTTCTGTGTGTTTTATGCCTTGTTTGGGGTGCCACTTAACCTAGCCTTTCTCAATCAGCTGGGAAAAGGGCTCAACGCACACCTTATCACTCTGGAGAGATGGGTGCACAAACCAGGCCGAGCCCAGGTACAGTGTCCATTTCTTATTGGTCTTCCACAGATTAAAAGATAGCCGGCCTTCTCAGGCACCCAGTACCTTAGGCTGAGCTGTTGTTGAGCTGTTTGTGTGTACATTCTGGGTCATAATAATAATCGTGTGGCCTCTTGGTAATCAGTAAACTGATATGTTGTGTTTATGTACAATGACTTTAAAGAAACTTGCTCTTTCCTGAAGGACATGATCTTTACCCCTCTTGAGCCCTGATTCAGCAAAACACTTAATCATGATTTATTTAGCTATAATCATGCATTTAAGCACCACTGACCTCAATGCAATATAAGCACACACTTATTAAAGTAGGCCATTTCTGACCTGCCTGTGGTATCTTTACAATGTGACAAAGCAACTTCATTTTGAAGTGATCCATTTTAACCCAGCATCCCTTCACCAAATGCCCTAACCATTCAGCAGCTGATTCCTTTCCCCTCTATTACTGCCTTTTTTAAATGAAGACTGATGCAGACTCACTTTGGATCTCGTCTATATTAAGTCCCCCAGATTTAGTTAAAAAAAGGCAAAGGATAAAGATAAAAAGTAGGTGAGATCTTTTCAAAGCCACTGCATGCTCCTGTGCAAAGGTTCTGTGAACTGGGCCCTGAAGTCAGAGAAAAGAGAGAATAGGTAAGATTCTCAGCAGTCCTAATTATGAATGGTCCCTTGAAAAATGCATGTCCATTCAACAGCACTTCTACACAGTCAGTTTACCATACCAGGGTGCATCCTAGACAAGGAGCAGCATAGCACTGGTGAGAGACTGTGCCTGTCATGCTGCTCTGATGTTAATTAACCTACCTGCAGCCCTGTGCAGACAGGACAGCACTGCTTCCGGTTTCAGAGGCAGCCTATGGGGAACAGTGCAGTGAACTTGAGGGCTCTGCCACTAGGGATGGTAATTTTACCGTATAAGTATGTCTTCCATCTCTATCCCACTCAGCTCTAAGGACTTGCCTACATCAGACAGGCTAGAGCCATACCAACCACCACCACCACGTCTGGAGACATAGCATATACTAACAGTATTTCAAGACTAATTTAAACTGGTTCCTCAAACAAAATTCGCTATCCTGGCAAAAGGATTTTTGCTGGAATGGCTGTAAGTACAATGGGGCTTTTGCCATCACATCTGTGTTAAATAGGAATGTGATGTTATTATTATTGTTATTCCTAACTGGCATAACTACACTGGCAAAACTTTAAGTGTAGACCAAGTCTTAGACCTGCTTATCTCCTCACCCACTTTGTAAAGACACTGTTCTGGAAAATAGGTTAGCTCCTCTCAGACACTATTTTTGAACAAATATTAGGAAATTAACTGACTACTGATTCTAGGCACTCCGGGCGAGACACTTACTTTGACTTTAAAAGGCTTTTGTGACCAAGTTCTAAAATACAAGCCCTAAATAAAGCAATAAAAAACAGCAATGTAGCACTTCTCTTCCAAGCATTCTACCTACACACATTATCTAACTAAGCATTTTAACACCCTCGGGACATGAGGATAATAATAACAATCATAATACATAGAACTTACATCATCAACGGATGCCAAAGTTCATTATAAAGGAGGTCAGTATCATTATACACATTTTACAGATAAGAAATTGAGGCACTGAGAGGGAACATGACTTGCCCAAAGTCATCCAGCAGACCCAATCCAGGAATAGAGCTCCCTTCTCTCCTCCTTTCCCAGGAGAATGACATAGAATTGGCACAGTCAATGAGCCTTCTATCCCTCCTATTGAAGTTGGGCCACTGAGCTGTCAAAAGAACAAGAGTCATGTAAATAGCAGGAGAACAAGCATGAGGGAGAAATGTCTGTAACCCAGGGATACTCTCAAAGGGACGATTCCTGGGTGCTGGCCCCTGCTGCCAGGTTTACTCCTCTTTTTTTGTGTGGGGGTCCCCTCCTTATAACAGAACTGTCTAACATTCATGCAGTCCAATTTTAGGAATCAAACCCAGGAATCCCCTCATCGGCAAGGCAAAGAGTCAGGCTCCCTCTTGCTTATGCCCTCTTCAGTCCCATGTTTCTAGAACCGTTGACAGCTCAGTGGCCCACCTTCAACAGGAGGAGTAGAGATGGAAAACGGAGGTGGTTCTTAGTGTAAATAGGATACTTCCTGGGAGGTGGGCCATAAGGGTTTTAATCCCCTCAGGCTGGAAAGGGCCTAGAACCCAGGTGTTCTGCTTCCTGGGCGAGTGCTCTGAACACTAGACTATTTGCAAAAGGGGGCAGGGGTGGCATGACTTCAAGTACCTGAGTTTTTGAGAGAGCACGACCATGGGTACTGCATTTTATAATGAACTAAATGCTGTCCATATGCTTTAGGCACCAATCTCCCTGGTTGCTTTGGATTGCAATAAGAGAAAGTCTCCCACTGTGCAGCCCTGGATCAAGTACCTAAGCTCTAATGAGGAGCAGGAGTTCAGACATACTCCTGTGCCTAAACGTTTCTTATTGACACCTGCCTCTTCAACACATAGGCCATCTGTATTGTCCTCTGTGGATGTGTCTACACATCACCATATGGTGAGATTGCTATGGCACTGGGCCCTTTGGAAGTACTAAAGCATGGTGTAGTAACCACCCACACCGCGCCATGCAGGCAGCACATGCTTACATTTTCCTGCTATGTCACCGTAGTGGCACGCTATAAACAGGGAGTGCGCCACTACGGCGACATAGCTAGCGATCAAGTGTAGGTCCACGTGATCACCATGTCATCATAGCACACCATACGACAACATAGCTTGTCACTATGTTGCTGTAGGGCGATGTGTAGATGTGCCCTGTAGGCACCTAGTTCCTCCCACTGTAGAGGGAACCTGGCCCTATTTTTTATGAATGCTGAAGCCTAAATGTAGGTGCTTGAGAATAGTCTGGATCTGGCCCTGACCTGTGCAAAGAGAGGTAGAACTACCATTAGAGCTCAGGAGTACCTGACAACCACTCCCATGGTCAAACCACTAGACCATTCCTTTCTCAGATTCCCCTTGTGTTGATTATTTTGTGCCTGCGTGTAACCAATGCAGCCATGTATTTTGTAGGGGTAATTTAGATGGCTACTTTTGACACACGGTGAACATTTATATCAAGTGAAACACAGATCCACCCAGTGCTGCCAGAATGCACTTCTGTTCTGTCCACTTCTGTGTTAAAAAAGGCAAACTGATTTCAACTAAACTTCATCCAAAACCAATGTGGGTTGAGATACGTTAAGCCAAGTTATACATCTTAAGAAGCAGAGCATATTAAAGGAATGCTAATTCCATGTTATCAGCTCTTGTGCTTGCAACAGCTCCTAGAGTCACTTGATGAGGAGAGAACCTCATCTTTCATTAAAAAACAAAAGTGAGTTTCCAGCCATCACAACTGAAGCTTGAACATGAGACCTAGGTGCATCCAAGAGGCCCACGAATCAGAAGGCAAACCAAAAAATGCATCTATCTATCTATCTATCTATCTATCTATCTATCTATCTATCTATCTATCTATCTATCTATCTATCTATCTATCTAAAACATCATGATCTTCTGAGACCCAACTCCTGATTTTTGAATGCTGGAAGCTGACATTACAGCGGACAAATGTTCTGTGAGGCATGCTCTGCCTAGGCATTGTTTCAGACTCTGTATTTACTGAATGCAATTGATTCATGCCTGCACTTCATGGGAAAAGATGAGCATTTGTTCATTCTTTCTATCTTGTCTATTGGTCTTGTGGTAATTGGGCTTTGTGGCACTATTATATATTCTAAAATCCAGCAACAGTACAAAAACAGACATGACGCGCTACTGAGTTGCCCTCTTCTTTCTCTCCTGCAGGTGGTGCAGACTCTGGCCATAGCTCTCTTTTTGGCCACTGGCACCTTGTTTTTTCTAGTGTTCCCCCCAATGATTTTCAGTTATGTTGAAGGCTGGAGTTATGGAGAAGGCTTCTACTTCACCTTTATCACCCTCAGCACCATCGGATTTGGGGACTATGTAGTAGGTAATGAAGGGGTTGGTTTGGGGGAACTTCATGAGCCTATGTTCTTCCATCACTGTTCACTGGAGTAACTGTTGAAGTTACTGATATTACACCAGTGGAAAACTGCCCCTTTGTCTCTGTGGACACTAGACAGATGGATTAACTAGTGCCAGCTATGCTGATAGATTTAGCAGTATAGGGTTTCTTCCACTGGGAGCCAGATTAAGACCCACCACACTCACTCCACACTAACCACTGAACATCCTTTCAGCAGTAACTGCTGCCAACCTAATTTAGACTTGAGCCAGAGGCCTACAGGTGAAAGACTCTGTAGCTCCTTACTAATCCTTTGAGCTCAAGTTAGGGTTGTTTTGATTAGTTTCTTCCCTGTATGGAAGAGACCAAGCTACCAAGGTGAACCCTAGTTAAACGCAGAGAGAAGACCCTTGTAAGAAGGTGTACTAAATGGCAGCGTACCATCTCCAGGAGTCTGGGCCAAGCAATATAGTGGTTGCTAGCAATATGTGAGACCTTTTCTCTGCACCTGGTCTTTTAAAATGATGTACTGAATACTTGAGGTATATAGACTGTCCACATGCAAAAAACAATAGGATCTGTCACCTTGTGAGGGATTTCTCCTCACATCATCCCCTGGTCTGCCAGGGAGCCAAATCTTCCTTGGTGCAATGCCATGGCTTTCAGTGATGAATTTGGCTCACATGGATTCAGGGAAGGAGCACACTGGAGCACTGACTGAAGTACTTGTTTGGCTGGTGCAGTGAGCATCTGTTCTCTGGAAATGCCACGTACATGTAGTGACCGTCACATTCTGATACATAACATGGCATACATTTGCTCAATAATGCATTCCCCAAATTATATCTGAGCCTGTCTGTTCAGGACTCCAATGAGCTGCACACTACAGATATTGGCAGCAGTGTAAAACCTTATTTGTGCCCAACATATTAAAGCAGGCATGTCAAACATAAAGCCCATGGGCTGGATCTGGCTTACAAAGGCCCGCCATCTGCCCCACCTAGTGCTGCCCCTGGGTTTGATCAGACTCACACAAAGTATGGCATACTCCTGGGGCGTGGGGCTAGTCAATAAGCTTGATCAGGCACGTGGACCCCTTCCCCCTCTCCACCCTCATTCTCACCTTCACCCCCTGGGGGTGCATACCTGATCTAGCATCCACTCCAGCTGGTCCAGGACCCGCACTGCATGCAGTACCTGGAGGTACCGCTTACAGCACAGCCCCCAGACTGGCTGGAGCAGGCACCATATGCAACACAGTCCGGGAGCTGTGGGGCTGGTGCCATGTGTGGTGAAGTCCGGCTAGTATGACTGCATGCAGCACATCTTCTGCTCCAGCCAGACTGAGCCACACGCAGCGTTCATTCCAGCCACTCCAAGATCCACACCACATGCAACATGGGTCCCAGACCGACTGGAGCAGCAGCCAGATCAGGTATGCTAGGGGATGGTAAGGCAGTCTGTGGGTGAAATCCAGCCCATGGACTGGCCTTGCACTAGTTAGCCAGCCCATGGAGCCAGATGAGTTTGACAACCCTGTATTAGAGAATCTATACACCTATGCTAAAACATGGCCCTCTAGCATGGTTACAGCACAGTCTTTTTTCCATAAGCAAATCATGTTACACAACCTTGTTTAAAGTTAGATGTGGTTATTGCTTATATGTAGACAAGGCGTTAGAGTTTTGGTACCATCTGCTCCAAGCCTAATTTCACACTGTGAACAGGAAAGTAAGCCACAATATAATGTTTCCTATGAAGAATGCATGTAGTTCTCCTGATCTCAGCAGATCATGAATAATTTGCCTGATGTATGTGTGTTTGGAATCCTGTTTGCCAGGAGTCAAGCCTAACACATAGAGTTTCATGGCTTTTTCAGGCACAGATCCCAACAAGCGCTACATCTCAATCTACAGGAGCTTGGCAGCCATTTGGATTGTTTTCAGCCTGGCCTGGCTTGCTCTGGTCTTTAATCTGGGAGCTGTCCTGATGGAGAAATTCCTTCAACTAAAGTGGCCCAAATCTGACCAAGGCACAGCAGAGGAAGCTGTAACCAAGCTGGAGGATGAGTCTGCTCAACCTAGAATCCACATACCCAGCTGAGAAAGGCTCATGGAGAGCAGTTTAGAAAGAGCAAAGGCTCTCCTGCCCCCACCTCTCACACCACACAAGCCTTCTGGATAAATGTTTGTTGGATCTAAATCACGGGTTGTGGGCCATTTCTGAAGTAGAAGATATTTTCAGAAGCAAGAAAACTCCTTCACAGCATAAAGGCAGAAGCCAAAACAAAAACTGTTGAGGAGGTGGAACTGTAATACACATACCCCATTGTTTTTCTCACCACCAGCCCTAGGGCAAGTGCTCCTGAAAGAATGATTTGCCATCCATTTAATCTTATCACTTTATTTTCTCAAATGCAGATCTCCAGCTTTCAGAAATCTGTGGTGACTGCCTCTCAGCAGAAGTGTGAATGCATAATATCAAAGGAGTCCAGCTAAAAACGCTGGGAAAGAAATCACGCTTTGCTCCCATGTGGCCACAATGAGAGAAACACAAACGGTCATGGGCACATATATAATCACGTTCACCAGATGAAACTTTCCCTTCCATTGCGTGAAATCTTTAGCAGGCTTTCTCCTGCATGTACAATTACAAAATTTCTATAGCCGTTTTCCCAATAATCTTTTCTTTCAAATGTGTTAAAATGCCAGGTCCGTCCCAGAGTTGTCTTCATTGGCAGAACTTCATTTGGAATTAGCCGGCAGCTGGTAGCAAGTTCTGATCTCAGACCATTTCCCAAGCCCCTTGAAAGCAGTTCTGTGAGCAAAATATTGATGCAAGTAGATCTTTTTGTTTCTGACTGTTTCAGGACTACTTTACCAGTGTGTGGTTCTTGCTTTGGGCCAGTTAATTAAGAAGCTGACTATATGGACTTTATACCACCCATCTGACCCTAGGCAAGGCTGACAGGCCACAGCTATTCCAAATTTTGCCTTCAACTACATACATGACATTTTTTGGTGGGAATGAGGAATTTGGCATTGTTTTCTAATGCCAGGATTTGCTTTTCTAAGCAGCTAGAAAAGCAAAGCAAAAACTGCATGCAAGCAGCTAATACTAGTTTGGTTACAGAACCATAGAAATGTGGTCATAGTGTACTGAAAGTATTAAAACTTTATAAAGGATTAATAAATCATACAATAGATGTTTTAGTAAATGGTTAATCAATTATTCCAGACTTATAATTCTCAGCAGACCAGTAGGTTACTTATAGCCACGGATAATATCTGCTCTGGATATGCTTGTAACCAACTTAATGTTATACTATAATTTATAAAATGTGCTTATATCATATATTAACTACTTATAAACCCATTTAGGAGTAGAACATTCCTGTAACGTATGAGTGAAATACAACTGGACATGCAGAATTCATCAAACCGGCCATTGTAGTGTTGGGGTGGTGTATTAGTTCAGGAATTATGCAAGAGGTATTTTTCATCAGGTCTGATGAAGAATGCTTTGCATTTGACAGCGTGTTTAAGTCTATCCCAACCATACAGTTGGTTCAATAAAAGATATCCACAACAATCCTTGCCTGTCACATCAGCTGAGCTATGATTTGTAGAAAATATAGTTTATCATGTCAGCCTTTCAGTTCTTCAATATTTCATTATGAGAAAATGTCACAAAATGTGAGAGATCTGTATTCCCTGGAAAGCACAGGGGTGACTTCTCCCACCCACCTGCTTTGCTGGATTCAATGTTCTGGGAAGTTTCACATCATGTTTATTTTTGTATCTCACCCGCTTGTCTTCATCACTCGTAGTAGATACCTATAGACTCCAGCTTGGCTACTCTAGTCCAAAATGCTGGAATATGAATAGGCAGCTATCGGCTTTATTGGGTTCCTTCAATAAAGTCTGGAATACCTAGATACCTTCCTAAACCCCATTCTAGTCTAGCTACCACCTACCTCACAATTCTTACCTATATAGGCCTCATACAGACATTAATTTTCTCCTGGGAGTCACTGTTCTCCCAGGAAAAAACACAAGTATACAGATGTTCAGGCTTTTTCTTCCAGTATAAAAATGGCTGCTTCAGGAGAAAAATAACCTGGGAACAACTGTTTGTCCTGGGAGAGTGAATGTCTGTACATGCCATAGATCTTCTCTCCCAGCACTGATCTGCTACTTGCCCCTTTCTACAATCTCATTAGTGGAAGAGCCTTCTCCTCTGCACTCTCCTTCATCTGGAACAGATCTCTCTGTCTTATCCAGCTTGTAGATCTCATAAGGAAAATCTCCCCAACCTATATTCTGCTTAGATCCACTCTTCTCTCTACCTCAGAACAGATAACCTAATATTCACTAGAACCTGTCTTTACACAACTATGATTAGTAAATATATACATCCCACTTTCTCATAAAATGTTGCTATAAAACATTTTATGCTGTGGTTTATACTGAAAGAAATTATTCAAGTACTAATAAAGTTGTACTGATGTGTGTAGATGATCAATTCCATCTAGCCCCCCATTCTTCCAGGGCTTCCTGACTTGCCTAGTCAGCACAAACCATGTGCTATGCCATAAAAGGCAAGTAAGCAACACACTTTTCACTGAGTTGCGTGCCACTAAATATTCTAAGTGTGCAAACAGATGCAAAACGTGCCTAACATGCTGGAGATGTCTCCGCTACTTTCCCCCTCCCCACAGCAGCCTGATGGGGAAGAGTTGGAGTCTCCACTTCCTCAATCTATTCCTCCTGCCAGTGAATAACTTCTCTGCCTGCATTTGGGCTTACCAAGTAGCAGCAAAGTGAGACAGACTAACTGGTGTTTGGTCAGTTTGCCCACAGGGCTCTGAAAAATACACATGAAAGCAAGCAGAGACTTGTTAATTTTACCGTGTTGCTGCTGCTTTTAGCTATCTGTGCCCAGATGGGAGGATACATTAGTGCTGTGCCAGGTCACATTTGAGACCTTGCTAAAAGAAAAAGAAACTGTGCAAATATCACATCCCCAAATTGGTGGTAGATATTTCCTGTTCACCACCACAGGGTATGTTCAAGGCCCAGATGTGGGAATCTTAAAAATGTCTAACCTCCAAGGTTAAAATTACAGGAGATGTATGCGTATAGCAGGAACTTCCGCTTTTTCCATGGATGGACAATGTATTGCAGTGTTTCTCAGCCAGTGTTGCCTGACCCTCAGGTGGGCAATGAGGGAGTGACTTCTGGGACACAACCCACCCAATGAGGAAAAGAAACTGGCAGATTTATGCAGTCACTACGACCCCACAGGAGCTGGAGGAAGGCAAGAAAGAAATGCCTTGTTCCCCTTCTCACTGCTGTTGTTAATAACCCAAATCCTGCAGCCTGTACAGAAAGGAGAGCTCTTGTTTTCTCGCACGGTGCTCAGTTCTGAGGAGGGGAAGCAGCATTTTGATGGGTTTGAGGTTGACATCACAACTTGCAAATACACCATGAGGAAGAGAAGCAACTGCTGCACCCCTATGGAGGCCACCAAGCCAGCACCAGCCCTATGCTCATCCCACTGATCCAGTTACCAAGTAAATCCTTCTCCATCTCAAAGCAACAGATCCACCAGCATGTCCCACCCAGCACCACAATACTGTCTGCAAGTTTGTGGCATGACCCCAATCTCAGGATCTTTTCAACTGTAGGATTCAGGTGGATGCTGGCAGGAAATCACAAATGTTTTGGGGGTCTGAGGTGAAAAAGGCTGAAAATCCCACATGTAAAATAGTCTCCCAAATTTACAGCATTTAGTCTAAGCACAAAATGAAATCATTCAGGATTTTCAGGTTAATCTGTCAATTACTGTATTTGTTATAAGCATTTTAAGTGGTCCTTTTACGAATTTGAAGTGGCCTCACCTTTTCTTTTTCAATTGGTCTAAAGAAATAATTTCTTGATTTTTTTTTTATTTGCAAATGGGTGCACTTCTAGACACTAGGCTTAACTTTCACTTATTGGGATGTTTTACATAATATTTTTATATAACATCTATGTGTTAACTAGTGTAGATACACGTATGTAATATTTCAGTATGGTTACTTTTAGTAGGTTGCATTGTGTAAGTAATTGATTTTTAAAATAAGTAAAAAAAAAAAATCAAAGAAATTTGCCCATTTTGATAAGATGTCAAATTTTTAATGTAATCTTGTACGTGATCATTTTTGCATCCTTATAAGTTGTGGAGATACTGAGATTCTAATTTTAAAATTATTAGCATCACTCAGATATTAAATAACTGCATTGGAGAGTCCTAGTTGAGGCTGTGCACAGTGCAAGTTGATTTTTTAGTTCTTTGAGGAATATGTTGAGATCTCTACTACCTTCGTGTTTGTGATACACTACCAAGTGCTTCTAGTAAAACTTGCTTTATATTAGCACATCCTTACATGTTATATTGCTCTACTGGAAAGAGGAGGCAGTACTGCAAAATTTTTAAGATGCTCGGTTTATACAATTATACAAAAATAAAGGGAATAGAAGTGACTATGAGGTATTTCCCAGTTGAATATTGTCAGAAAAGTAGTCACTCACATTATGCTCCCTAGGCTGCAATCTCTACATGAAAGAATCTATCCTGAAAGTTAATGCAATTGTTGCTCAGGATGTTCCACCCTTGATATGATATTTTCAATCAAGCAACTGCAAGAGAAGTGTAGAGAAAAACTAATGCCACTGTACATAGCCTTCATTCATCTGACAATGGTTTTCGAAGGTGGTCAAAAGACACAGCTTTTTTTTACTGTTCTGAAGAAACTGGGTTGTCCCCCCCAAATTGTTGAACATCATTCATACATTACATTAAGGTATGAAGGCAACTGTAGTATATGAAAACAAAGAATCAAATGCCTCTGATATCAACAACAGGATGAAACAAGGTTGTGGCTTAGCCCCCATCATGCTTTTTAACATTTACTTTTCATTCCTGCTTCTTCAAGCACTCAAGGACAGCAATGATGGCATTTATCTTTGAACCAGACTAGATAGAGGCTTGTTCAGCATTGCATGGTTTAGAGCAAAAACCAAGGTGAAAGAGCTGGTACTGGGAGAATTCCTGTTTGCGGATGACACAGCCTGGGTTGCCCACAGTGAATCTTCCCTGCAAAATCTCATGGTCCGCTTTTCTAAATCATGCAAGAGCTTTGAGATGGCAATTAGTCTCAAGAAGACTGTAGTGATCATGTACCAAGAGGTGGAAAAAACAGTACATCACTCTGGAGGGTAAATCTCTTGGTGTCATTGACAGTTTTTGCTACTTGGGTTCTATGATCAGCAGGAATCTTGACCTTCAGATTGAACTAACAGAATCAGAAAAACAACTAAGATTTTCAGGCTATTACAGAAATGTGCATGGAATAATAGCAACCTATAAAGGTGAAGATGCCAATTTATGAAACTTGCTGTCTTCCGTTTCATGGTTCAGAAATGTGGACTACATATGCTAGGCTTATCAAGAGATTGAACCGCTTCCACATGACATGCCTGCCTAAGATCCTTAAAATAACATGGGAAGACAAAATACCAAATACAGAGGTGCTGCAGCATATAAGACTGATGCACTTAGGCTGCTTTCAGATGTTAAAAAAACAAAACAAAACGGCGGTTTACCAGAAGCAGCAGCATGTTACTTCAGCCTGGCTCTGCAGCATCTGTATAGATCAGGCACTTCAGTGGGGGTGGTTTGGTGCTTTTAGCTAAAGCTGACTCAGTCATCTACTTGATAAAAGTGCCAAAAAAGCCCCACTAAAGCACCTGATCTTTACAGATGCTGCAGAGCAGGGTTGAAGTAATGTGCTGCCTCTTCTGGGCATGGGAACCCACCGAGTTTAAATAAAGTCCCTTTGGGGGTGGGGAAGGTTACATTTGCAAACACCCTTGGAAACAGCTATCAAAAAGAGGAGGTTGTGATGGCTCAGTCATGTCAGAAGAATTGGAGGAGATTGCCTCTTCACGAATATTTTGTACAGTGAGATTTGAGACAGCTCTAGAAAGTGGGCTCACCCCCTATGGTGGTATACAATGTGTGCAAGAATTATATGAAGCCATTCAACATCAATGTAGAAAGCTGGGAGAAGTGTACAGAATCCATTCTGATCTGGAGGGAACATCTGGCACTGGGTGCATGAAAGCTAAGTGAGAAAGAAGAAAACAGCAGGCTGTAAACTTGAACTCCAATCACACGGATCTGTGAAACTTGTAACAAGCTGTGTCGAATTGGGATTGTCAGCCACAAGCGGATTCATCAGGAACCTGACTAAACCTCTTACGTGTAACACCATGATCCAAAGGATTGACAGTTACCAACTACATGTGTCTACACATGATGTTGAATCCTGTTGGTAAAACCCTGGGTTTATACTGGGCAGGTCCAAACACCTCCCTGAACAGTGTAAGTTATCTGTTTGCCAGTACTGATCCACCAGGGGACTGACCTATCAGGTCAAGGCCTGTATAGATCTTGTATAATCTATACCAGAGCAAATGGACTTCCAAGAACATTTTCAAAATAAGTATGTGAAAAGATGTCGCTATACTAGTGTGGTTGAATGTTGTTATTATGAAAGTGACTTATTAACCACTACTACTTGTTAAACATACACTTTGTGTGAGTATTGTTTTAACTGATATTTATCTGTAATGTTTGTGTACGAGGAAATACACTTGAGCAACTTTAACTCCAAAATCTAGATTGCAGCCTTAGTGACAGGCTAAGAAAGGTACAGTACTTTCCATTCTACCCCATGTGCCAGCAACAAATTACACCCAAATTACATCCTCTTCTGGTGTCTGGGGTATAAACAGGCACAAGGTCCAGGTACCCTGCTAAGGGATTAAAAGGCTACTTTTTACTTTTTCTCTTGCCCCTGGATGGCTTGTGGTCCAAGCTTTAACTTAGTAAGTCTTTGGTGTCTAAACTGGAGGAGAAGGGGGCAGTTGTTTCTTGTTGCAGGGATAGCTTGAAGCGATGAGGCCCATACTATTTGAGATTTAGAGAAACACTTGATGCAGTCCTGCACAACAGACGAATCCATCAAATTAACATTTTTTTCTACTAACGAGTGTAGAAAGCACCAACCCTGCTAGGAAAAGGCACTGATCAGATCAAGAGATTTCAATTTTTTATAGAATGGATCATAGCTCAGGATAGATGTGGTCTTATGTTTTCATTTCCCTCCCCTTCACCTGCACATATCAGTCCTGGAGCACCCCAAGTGATTGCTTACACAGCTAAACTATATCAAGACAATATTTGAAACTGCCATTTACTGTAATTTCCCAGCTAGGCATAATGAGGAAGGCAGGGTCACCAGCCTTTTTGCAGGTCACCAGTTACACTGTTAAGGGTTTCAGAGACCACAGCTTGAATATCTCTGGGTTCAATGACTGTGGTCCATTTATCTTGGCAGATAAACAGAACCCCTTGGAAAGCAGCAATGTGCCCAATACTATCCATTCTTGAAATATAACACACTCATAGGGAGGTGTCACAAGCCTGTCTGCAGCTTTGTGAATGAGACTTAGACGAACCGTTAACACAATCGGCTTGGAAACCAAACACAGAAAGACCTGGATGGGCTGCCACAATTACCAGAATAGGTGGGAGGTAATGAGATAAGTGGTAATGAGCTGTCAGGACACATGCATTAATCATACCCTGCCTAGACAAAACAGGGAAGAAGAGACCCCCAAGCACACCCTCTGACTGAGATCAGTAAAGCCCATAAGAGAGCCTGTTTAGCCCCGGCTGACACTTTCCTCTGAATTTCTCTCTTCTAAAGCAACCCCTCTTAGCAGTTTGATTCCTTCTCAGTATCTCCCCACCCCCTCTGAGCCAGGGAGTAAGAGGTGTCAGGCAGTGGTACCACTTGCCTTTGCTTTGATCATTCCCTCCTTGATTGATTCTGGGAGGGGAGGATAGGGAGTGAAGCTGCTGTGAATCACACCCTTTGGCCAAGCCTACCTGTGAGTTTCATCACCTGGCTGCCCCAGGTGCCAGTGTGTGGCTTGCACCCACACTTACACATCACTGGGGAATTTGCCTCCCACCCACTGTGTTACAGAGAATAGGTGGTATGTGCGCAGTCTGCACTAGACTTCAGTGCGATTCCACTAGCCATCATTTCTAGCACTGGGGCTATAGACTTGAGCGGGTCCTGTATATCCGGACAGGAATTAGATGTAGCTGTCTAATGCTGGCGATCTGGTCTGTAGACCCAAAGCCCCCATGGTAACAATACTATGTTTTACCTAGGCTGTTAACTGCTTCAGTAGGGACCACCCAGAAGCTGCTGGCAAGAACTGTCTGGGAAGTAGGGTTGGCAACTCTAATTGAAGCTATTCTAGGAGATTTTTTCCCCCAACATGACATATTGTCATTCATTTTATTTTCTTAAAATATCCTATTAAAATCTCCTAGATTGCTTTCAGTAGTCACTGGGGGATCAATGCCGATTCTGCTAGGCTCCCAGCCAATCCAGGAGGGTTGGCAACCCTACGCAGAAGGTCTATAAGCCTGTACACAGGGAGCACATGGGGACCCAGCCCTTTGGGCAGGGAAGCCAGGAAGGCAGTTTAGAAAAGGCCGGCGGGGTTGATTGGGGGGCCATGTGTCCTTCAGACATGGGAGTGCCATGGCTCGAGGGGCTGGAGCTGTCATCCTCCACCAAGCGCAGTGGCATCCTGCTGCGGTCAGACTATGGGTGCAGGGTGGGGGCCCTGGGGACTGGTCAGCTGGGGGGGAAGGGAGGCCATGCTGGGGCCTGGGCAGGGCAGGGTAGGGGGAGCTGTGGGACCATGGGGAGGAGATGGGGGCTCCCCTTATGGGGCTGAAATTGGTTCCTAATTCCTGGGTCCTTTCTCAAAGCTGATCTTCCCAGGGTTCAAGGTGGCCAGCCATGAATGAGGCATGCCGCAGAGTTAAGAGTTTCACCAAGCAGCCGCACCCTGTGCCTGAAGAAGGGTGGTTGTACCCAAAAGCTTCCCAAGCAGAAGTTTTCCAACTCCTTCCGTGCTGCCAGCTCTCCTGATTTTGGGCGTCGTTCTCAAAGCCTGCGCCTGGGGTCCAGATACAGCTACAGATACAGACGGATCGAAGAAGAAGCGACCGTGTTCACATTCCCGCCGCGCAGACCCGAAGGACAACGCCAAACGTTAGGAGAGCTGGCAACACCCACCGTGAGGAAAGAGAGCACCTTTCCCAAAAAGCCTGGGCTGCCCAGCGAACGCGCGCTGCCTGAGACTCGCCTGAGGAGCCCGGGCGTGCAGCCCCGAGCCAAGGAGCCGGCTCATGGGGCGACGTCCGGCCCGAAACCGCCTCCCCCGGGGCTGTTGTGCGGGCAGCGGGGGGCTGCAGGGGGAGGGCCCGCGAGAGCCGCCCTCGCGCTGTCCCCGCCCCGCGGCAGCAGCCGGCCCGGCTCGGGCGCGGAGCCGAGGCCATGTGCGGGGCCGGGGCCGCGACCGCTGCCATGCAAGGGCGGCACGGGGCGCGCACGGCGCTGCTGCTGCTCGCCTACCTGGGCTACCTGCTGCTGGGCAGCGCGGCCTTCTGGGCGCTCGAGGGCCCGGCCGAGCGCGACGCGGCGCGCCGCCTGCTGCAGGGCAAGTGGGACCTGCTGGGCAACTACACGTGCCTGCAGGGGCCCGCGCTGGAGCGCCTCATCCAGGTAGGGCCGCGCGGGCTCGCCCGGGGGTGGGTGCTGAGCCCCCCGCCTGCCCTTCTCCCGTGGGGTGGGTGCTGAGCCCCCCCTCCTGCTTCCCTGCCATAGGGGCACTGAGTCCCCCGCCCCTCTGGTGTGGGGGTGGGCACTGAACTCCTCCCTCCCATTCCTCTCCCATGGGAGTGAGCACTAAGCCCTCCCCCCCCATGCCCCTCTACTATGGGAGTTAGTGCTGAACCCTCTCCCCCCCATCCCTCACCTATGGGAGTGGGCACTGAGCGCCCCCCATGCTCCTCTACTATGGGAGTGGGTGCTGAACCCATCCCTCACCCATGGGAGTGGGCACTGACCCCCCCCCCCGCTATGGGGGTAGGCACTGAGCCCTGGGCCAGGCGCCATGCAAACCTGGAGGAGAGAGGTTTTAGTAGGGTAGGCTGGAACAGCCTATAGCCCATGGGGTTGGGCACTGAACACTAATCCTAGGGCACTAACCTTAATCCTAATCGCTCTCCCATGGGGGTGGGCACTGAGCCCCCTGCCCCTGTCCTATGGGGGGTGCAGTGGAGCAGGGAAGCAGGGCTGGCAGAGAGCCTGCCAGGTGCCCACTGAGCCCCCGCTGCCTCCTGTTTCTCCCCTCTCCAGCAGCCCCTCTTGGCAGTTCTGCATGTCCCTCACCCACTTGAGGGGCCCTAAGAGGCATGGGGTGCTGGTCCTGCTCTTGCTTTTGCCCACCCCTCCTACCCCCCAATCGACTCTAAGCAGGGGGTCAGTGAAGCTGTGAGGAATCCCACCCACGAAGGTCGCACCTCCAGCCTGTGGCTCGCACACACCCTTTGCATATCACTGGGGAATTTACCCTCCTTCTGCCCCCCCACGGTGTGTGACAACAATCTCTGGGCTCTGCACTAGCCAGACAGTGGGGGTGGCCTGCAGCAGGCTTCAGTGAGTTCGGTTCCACTTATGCACTGGGGCTCTAGGTTTTAGTAGGGCCTGTACATCCCCGCAGGGATTAGTTGTTAGCTGTCGGTGCCCATCAGCTGATCTGTAGGCCCAAAGTCCCCATGGTAACAATGCTACGTTTTACCTAGGCTGCCAACTGTTTCAGCTGGGACATCCTTTCTCCTTCCTATTTGTACAGAGCATAGTGCAGTGGGTTTCATCCTTTCTGGACTTGAGGCACTCCTCCATCACTTGTGAATTGGGTGGCACTTCATTTCAAGCGCTGGTTTCTATACTGCTGTGCTTACCTCCTTACACAGACATTGGGTAGTAAGGGAGAAGGACCTTCCAGGCAGGGGATAAGGCTGAGCTTGGCTTATCTGCTTGGTTTTTATAAGCTTATCTCCTCACACCTCTGCCTCCCATCAAAGGATTGGGAGCATCCCAGGGTGACTGAGCACCCTGGCTGAGAATCACTGGCCTAGCACAGTGAGATCCTGATCCATAACTGAGTCTCTAGGCACTACTGAGATGCAAATAATAAATGAGGATAATCTTGTACCTGGAAAGAATCTGTTCACATTTAAAGTCATTTAGCATTACTTTAAGCCTTGCCCTATCCTTCATCCTTTTCTTAGAGCAACATATTTAAGTTAAAATTGAATTGCTTGTATGTCCTGTTTGCTTCAGGATGCTGAAAATGCTGCTTACTAACAAAGTTGATTTTTGGTATGTCCAATGCTAATTTTGAGAATGATCATTAGAAAGTGGTGTAGTCACACACAACCTTTGTAACTTTTAGCAGAACATTGAAACAGCTGTTTTGCCTCTGCATTTTTTCTGAGCTTTTTTTTTTTTTAATATACCTGTTTTCCCAGTGTCTCTGGTCAGATTGTCTTAACTGTGACTATAATTCTTAAATATCTTTCCCCCTCTTTTCCTTCACAAGTCTTTAAGCTGCCAATCTTTAAGCCAAGTAGTTTAGTTAGAACAGAGATCATGGTAGAAAGTTTCATCATACTGGTCAGTTTTCTAAGGGTTAATTGCAGGTAATTTTTGCTTCACTGAAGAAGCTATTCAGAATTACCACCCATAGTATCATATTGGCAATATAACTTATTATAATAATCAACAGAAAGCCGTCTTTCCAGTAAGCTTAATTGGTTTCTTTCAGTCCTTTTTTTCAGTTTTGTAGTCATTATTTGAAAAAAAAAAAAAAAGTTAAAATATAGACATAAAAAAATGGCACTGAGGGTATTTGCCTGACAACTGTGCATAGGGCAAATTTAGTCTCGCTGAAACCTCCAGCAGACAGCACATATGAGAGAGACGGGCAAAATTAGTGCAGTTTTGGTGCAGTCTCCTTCTCCATCAGATTTTGGTTTAGAGAAACAAAGTGCAAACTAAGATGATGGGCCCTGTGAACATTTGTAGTTCAGGAGGGTGGCAGGCACTAGTTAATGGTTCCTTTTTGAGCCCGTATCTGCTTCATATCAATGCAGACAAAAATACAGATGGCTTGAGTTTTCTGCAAAACCAAAATTTGGTAGTGGTGTTGGTTTGGATCTTGATTTGGATACCTGACCCCAGAGCAATATGAAGTTTAGGTATAGTTTTCCAGTCCGTTCCATCTGCATATAGAACAGTCATCACAAATTATCATCTTATTAGGACTCCCAACAGAAACCGAAGACTGAACTGTCAGGGTGACAATTCCACTCTCTCAGCCCTGGATGCGATAAACTGTAAGTTCTTCAGGGTAGGGGCTGTCTCTTTCTGGTGAGGGAGAGTCAGAAGCACAATAGGACCTGACATCTGCTCTTTCCCTTAGGTGTTACAGTAGTACAATAAATATTATCCATACTGTGTGCTTTTTAAACCATTTATTGGGAAATGTTATTTGAATTAATTAGCTAGAGAGATATAAGAAATAGAGTTGATGAAGCCAGTTGCACATTTCACAGTGCACCCTCACTTAATGTTGCTGCTTTCCATGACACATCTGGAATGCTTTACAGGATAAGCACAAGGTCTTGGCTCTTACCCTAAGGAACTTACACTGCAAGTTTTAGATGAGTCCATGAATAAAAGTAGCTAACAGTAATGGGAACTGGGGGGAGGAAGGTGGACAAAGGTTATATTCAAAGGAGTGATGATAAGATAGTCACAGCACAGAAAGTAGAAAGCTTTTTCTGTTGGACTGCATGGAATGATAAGAGGAGGCCTTGGGTCATTTCTTAGCTCTGCTTTCTGCCTACTTGGTGTGGTTTTGAAGGTAGTTTTGGAGCCATTTTAGTGTTCTGTGACCACACTGGCTGCACTTTGCACTGAGGAGAATTACGGGTTGCACAAGATGTAGGTGGGGAAGGAAGTGGGGTTTTCTTTCTTTTTTTTCCCCTCTTTAATCATTGTTGCTATTAAATGAGAACTGCCATGTGTCTCTCTTTCCTGTTAGGTGAAACCCTGACCTACTCTTGAATTACCCTATCCTTTTTATATCAATTTTTATAATGAGAATTTAAAGTCCAAGATAAATCACGTGTGAGTCCACTTCTTTTCTAGGTCCCTTACTGTTTTCCTTTGTGGCATTGCTTGGATACAGTGCACATGCTCAAAAAATGGCCTTGTCCCCAGCCAGCTGCCCACCTACTGTTTACTTGGCAAAGTCATCACTGGTCCTACCTAGTTATTGTGTTTGTGTTCTAGATATGGAGTTTAATTAGAAGAGAGGTGAAAGAGTATTTATGAAAATGCAAACGCAATGAACGGACTGTTTAATTATTCTGACACCATTTATAAGCTGAAGTCCTTCAGTGTCTTGTAATATACTAATTTTTTTCATCAAGACTAACTCTAAACTTTATTATTGATTGTGTTTATTCCAGGAAAGCCTAGGAGCCAACAGAGGATGGGGTCCTATTTTGCTAAGCACTGTGCAAACATAATTTAAGATTTTTATGATTATTGTGATTAAATTACATTTATTACAGTAGTTCCTAGTAACCAGCCAAGAATGGACCCAACTGTTTTAGGTTCTGTATAAACAGTGGTAGACAGTTCCTGCTGTAGACAAGAGAGCACAGGGAAGGGGAACCGCAACGTGCAAGCAAGGTGAATGCTGCAATGTGCTGGCTGCAGACATCACCATAGTTCAAACTGTAGGTTGCTTTGTGTTTGAATCTTGTCAGTGGAAGAGGGGTATAGCTGGATGGAGCAGCAAAGGGAGGGAGCAGGCAAGAGGGGTGAAGCAGCAGTCAAAGAGGACAGGAGAGAGAATGATTAAAAAGCAGTGTGATGACATCCCTGTCTGTGGGTGCCTGCTTGGACTGCTTTCTGTAGCTTCTCCCCTGACTGGAGTCTCTGGAGGGCACTTCCTTGCAATTTCTTTAGCAAAGGTCAAGTAATTAGGGGTAAAAACGTGCAGTTCCTTTAAATGTATGTGCTTTCTTGTAGTGAAAGTCAGCACAGTTGGGACGAGCAGATTAGGCTCTGCCTGTGTGCACATCCCTGCCTGGGTGCCTGTAATATTTCACAGGAAACACCTCTCAGAGAGAAAATAGTGCTGTTTCCTGGGCTATACTTCTAAGACTGCAAGCAAAGGTGCTGTTTGTGATCGGGACATCAGCTTACTAGAAACAGGACTGAGAGTAGTAAACAGCCATTAGATAGTATAACAAACTGAGGAATACCTGAGTTATATTTAATGAATAAGGTAGGGGTCTCAGTGAGAAACTCACAAGAGATGAGCAAAGGTAAGGCAGTCACCAATCCATGCCTTCAGAGCAGAGAAAGGTAATGAGGACAGGACCATCCGTGAAGGAGAACCTACCGGACTGGCTCCATCCAAATTAGAATGGTTGACTCTTCCCGAGGCTAAGTGAACAACGAAAGGAACTCCTAAACCTCAAAAACCTTAGAAAAGGGCAGTGATTTGGGTGAAATGGAATTGGCTGCCTTAAGTGTATCAGTGAAAAGTTGTCAGTCTGGGGCTGACTGGGAGGCACAGAGATGGAATGAACCAGCTGCATGCAGATGTGACCTAAAGTGCTGGGACACTTTTTGCCCCAATGCTCGTTCTACTTCTCTCTGAGCTATACAGCTGGTCTGATAAAAGATACCTCAGAAAACCCTTGCCTCTCATGCATGCAGAAAAGCCCATTTCTTCCTGCCAGAAGTGGCATTAGCTGGGCTGAATAGGGACTTTCAGAGGTGTAAGGAATACCCACACATATAGGCTTGTTGTTCTTTTTATTGTTCTCTACACCTTTGGTGTCTTTGGGGGATGAATAAATAACACTTTGTTTTGAAAATGCAGTTTCTGTGTCACTGCAAAGAGTGCTGTCATAGGCTTCTTGAGGGAGGCTTTTACAGATGCCAAAACTAAACTTGGCTTGAGTTGCTGGCAGGTTTAGGAATGAAGCCCAGAGATCCCATCTGAGAGTGTTTGGACTGTGTGGTTGCACCCAAAGAGAAGAGCAGGAAAGCAGGCCTGTAACTGAAGAGAGATACAAAATGGATATATCCAGTGATATCTTGGATCCCTTTATATATCCAGAATTGCACTAGATAATACTGTAACACTTTTTAATCAATGGATTCAAACATATGGTTGAGATGTGAAGGGCTTTGTCGTCAAGAGAGGGTAGCTTATGTGGCTAAGCTTCAGGCTAATATAAGCTGGTATTCACTTTCCATGACATTAGCTGTTAGGGTCCCATTGATTTTCTTCATTCTACTGAAAGTACCTACCACCTCTCCCAGCTCCACCAAGGCTCCTTTCCTCCCCAGTCCTACTCTGCACTTTTGAGCACTAGACAAGGACTAATGTAATGAAGCTGAATTGGGTTAGGGACTGGCACATTTTCTGATGGCTCTCCTGTGAGGGCAGGGGCTCTGAGTGTAGACACAACCACAGTTTTGCTGGTAGAACTTGAGGAAAACCAGAGAGTAGAGCAGGCTACTTTAACTCAGAAGAGGGTTTCTTTGGAGAACCACCCAATCAAGGCCCAGATGTAAACACCCCACTTGCCATGGAAACTTGCTTCTGAGTTATGTGGCTTGTGCCTGTGGCTAGTTTTCCTTTCAGATGCAAAAATGCCTGAAGGATCCTTCTTTTACTCATGGTTTGTAAGAAAAATCTGTCGCTTGATGGCTGATTGTTGTCATGGCTGAACACAAAGTCCTCTTTGACTGATTCTTCAGACTCTCTTGCTCCTTTGGCTGTCATGCAGACAATGATTGTGGGCTCCGCTGCAGCTAGTGGCTACACTTCCTCAGAGTCCCTGAAACCAGATGCATAGTCACATGATGACTCTTTCTGGCTTACAGTCTCTGCAAAGTTGGAAATATGCCATTTCAGAGAAGGGTTTTAGCACTAACCCTCTTCCTTCTTTGCACTGTTTTCTCTCCTTTCTCCAGTTTACCCTTTTAAAAAAATCCCTCTCATGTCATATCATGTGATACCTCCTTGCAGGTATCACATGATACTTCCTCCTTAATACCTCCTTACAGTTGTTTCCTGTATTTAGTATATTGGTCTGCCCATTCTGTATCACTGGAGCAGCACAGTTTTACTTGAAGCGTATTAATTACATGTAGAATGATGGGGAAGGAGAAAGTCAAAATAGAGCTAAATAAAATAAGTACATCTTGCATCATGCCTCGAATCTCACTTGAGTGGAGCGCTAGTGATCTATGAAAAGGAGCTAATTCTAAAGGCATTGCTGCCAGCTAAAAGCCTTCTGGCAGCCTAGGGTAGCTTAACTCCAGAGTCAACAACCAGAGCCTCATGGATAATCTTAACTATGGTGATTACCAGAACAGCCAGTCTCACAGGTAGGTACCAGGTGATTAAAGGATTTAAAGATCATCATCAACACCTTGACTTGCACCTAAAAGTGAACAAAAAAGCAGTGCTGGGTGTCAGGAAACGTATCCCTTCAAGTAGCCTGCACTTAAGTGGGCTATTCTGAGGGTGACACAGCAGGGGTGACTATGAAGAGGTGTACATAAAAGCATGACTTGAGACTCCAGGGGCAACAAGACTGGTAGGCCATATTTTGGCAGGAGGCAATCAGAGACTCAGAATAAATGGTCCAGGCACCCTCTCTCAATGTTCTTCCATCCCTTCCTTCTTAATAGCATGCACTGTTTTCTTCTACAAGTTATATAGTACAAAAGTTCAGTTTCATCAAGACCCTATCTCCTTCTGGTAATGAGGCTATCAATTAAAAGAACTCTTAGAAGTGAGGATCATATATACATTCATGAGAATGCAGCCTCATGCATCTGACATTCTACCCTAGTGACTTCCTATACACAGATGACAGAAGGCTGCTGAAGTTCAGCGCTTTCAGGAAAAATGAGAGATGCCTTCTAAAATAGGAGAAGGCCCACTAAAGGGTCTGCCCTGTAAGGTCACGCAGTACCTTGTGGGCAGTGGCACTAATAGCTGCTAACTCTGCAGAAGCATAGAAACCTTATGCCTGTGTTTAGCTCAAGGAAAGAATCAGCTAGCACAGCGTTTCGGCAGCCTCAGTTCCAGGTATAAGCATTGAATGCATATGTGTACTAAGTGGGAGTTAGCCCATGTGCATGTTCTTAGTACAGTAATGTGTCCAGAGAAAGGCAGCCTAGAGACAGGAGAGAAATGAGCATCCATAGATGGCTCCCTGAGTGGAGGCCTTGTTCATGTGTGGCTTTCCCCTGAAAAGAGGGGGGAAAGCCATTAAGCCTTGTCAAAAGCTCACCTACCAACTCTATGCTGTCTTTAAGTCTTTATGAAAGACAAAGGTCCCTCATGCATGGTTGGTGGCAACTTCCGATTCTCATCCTTTATGAAGAAAACTGGAAGGAAACCAACCTCTGCAAAAGAAGCTTTCTCCTTTCTCTTGCACTGACACCAAAGCAATGGTCAGATCCAACCCAACTGGATTGATCTGTTCTGGAAAGTAAATGGAATGTTCCCTTTACTGGTAATCAGTTCTTTTGCCAAGTCTAGGCTCTCTGGGGTTACTCACCCTATCTAGAGCTGGATTAGAATATATCAGGTGCTATTACCCAGGGGTCATGCCGCCACATGCTGCAATAGCAACACTTAGCAGCATGACCCAACCTTCTGCCTCCACAGGCTAGATGTGTGGTCTGGGGTTGGTCCACAGACCTGACCCTGCGCAGGGTTGGTCCCTGGATGCGACCCAGCACACTGGATCCAACCACACATTGGCCTGACCCTTCATACCTGGATCTGGCCACAGAGCAACTCTGTGCTCTAGCCTGATGGCGCCATTTAGTGCACAGGTCCATGTTATCCAGTTTGTAGTGCTCCCCATGGGTCCAGAAATTTGGCAGCCATGAGTGGCAATTAATACTGCCTCCGTTCCCTCACTGCTGAGTTTCCAGATGTCTGGGAAGCCCCATGTGTTTGGAGATTGAGCACTACTGCTATATAAAACTGGATGTTACCAAATGCTTCCCTATAGAGCAGTCTGTACTAGAAATGGTTGCTAATATAATAATGCTAGTTAGAAATGTGGTTGTTCTATGCTGGTAAAAGTCCTCGTGTAGCTACAATTATAGAATCATAGAAAATCTTAGAAAAATAAGGATGGAAGGGAATTCAAGGTGCCATATAATCCAACACCCTGTCCAATGTAGAAGAAGCAGTAGATGGATTTGAATTTACAACCTCTCCTTGAACCATAAATGCTCTGGCACTTGAGCTATTACCTCATGTTATAACAGGATAAAAGTACTTTTGCCAGTACAGAATAATTAGCCAATGGAAATGGCATGCACTCTAGTGGCAAAAGCACTAAGCCTTAATACATACAACTAAGAGTAAGGAGAAGAAAGCTAGTTCACTATGTCTCAGCTTTTTCAATGGTTCTAAGATGGCACAGCAGCTGGAATCTATCCAACATCTAATTCATCTCCAAACTTCCCTTCTTTAGTCAGAATTCAGATACAGTGTTCCATCCTAGCATGGACTGAGGTCAATGCCAACAGATCATTGTGCTTTGAACTATAGATCTTTTTGTTTTCTTTTGAAACTTACTGACCCTTGTCCTCCTAATCTAGGACAAAAGCAAAACTTCCTTCTTATAGCTTCTCTTATCCTGTAAGATGTAAGTGAATGTTTATATTAATCATTCAAAGACTTCCAGCACATAGCATTTATATCTCTTAATTAGTCCCTTATCACAAGTCCGGTGACTTGGAGATGCCTTTTATTAATAACTGGGGTAGAAATGGAATTTTCTGAGACCAGGCAAACCATCACTATTTGTGACATCCTTTGTTTTCTGGAAAAGTCAATTCCATGAGTTCATGTGAAATTCAACCAACACAACTAGGGAGTGTGATTTTTCCCCACCAACCTGGTCCTCAGTCTCCTGTTCTGCCTTTCCCAAACAGATATCTGAAATATACTCACTTTTAGAGAGTGAAGCAACATTCCATGTTGCACTATTACTGTGAACTGTGGCTATAATGTAACTATTAAAAAGCACAATGTAACAAAAGCAAAGGTGTTTTAATTTTTCATGAGCCATCATCATGACTGTCTATAATATTGTGCCTCAAAAGAGTTGTGGGGAAATGTGGAAGAAATAAAGTATGGTCCAGTGGATAGGAGAGAGAAATGAGAGTCAGAAGATCTATTCCTGTTTTTTCTAGTCACCTGGGGCAAGTCATTTCACTTCTCTGAGCCCAGGCTTTTCCTAAGCCTGACTGGAGAAAAGGGAATTTGTAGGAAGAATAAGCTGTTCTGAGTATCCATCATTTACACGAAGTGCTGCCAAGAAGATTAAAGAAGGAGGTAGAACCACAGGTGCAGAATGTGAAGAAAGCAGTGTCCCAGTTCACTTACACATGCACATGTGCCTTCATCATGCTTTCTGAATTCTTTTCTGAATGCTATGCTTTAGTCAAATGCAAGTTAATGGGCTCAGCAAAGGGGTAATCTGGTGAAATTCTTTGGTCTGTTAGATGATCTAATGTAATGGTTCTTGCCCTGTGGCCTATCATAAGCCCCTCCTCTCATCCCAGGTCCACCCTACCCTCCCATGCCAGGTCCATCTGCCCCCACTCTCCAACCCACACACAGCCCCACAGCCGACCACCCTCATAGTCTAGCTACCTTCCAAATACTCCCATTGCCCGCAACAGCATTGTTTTAAAGAGGTACTGCTTCCCATACTGGAGCTAGCACAGGCAGAGTTGCTTGGCATCAGGAATGTTTGGGAGTAGCAATCAGCATCCTCCCCATTCCAGTTTTGTGAGTTGTCCTTACATCCCACCCATGACACCTCCATTTCTGAGGATTTGTCAGTCTGACAACCCCTTTAGATCTTAAAAGCTAA
Organism: Alligator mississippiensis; assembly: GCF_030867095.1. Taxonomy (NCBI): domain Eukaryota; kingdom Metazoa; phylum Chordata; order Crocodylia; family Alligatoridae; genus Alligator; species Alligator mississippiensis. Next base: position 172,271,068 of record NC_081824.1, on the reverse strand, counting down.
GGATGAATGAAAAATGGAGTTAATTTTACATACTTGTCCTTGGAACATGTTTTGCAATCTTCAGGTGAAAGCTAAATGTTTCTGACTTGGGAACAAATTTAAAGTTAAAAGTAAGTGGAAGCAGAATCTAGGGTGCAGACCTGAGGCCTCTAATCTTTGGAGCACTCAGTGGTAGGAAGTTGGACTGCTGCAAGGAACTGACAATTGAATAGCACATTCATGATAAGGAGAGAAAGGGGTCGAGCAGAGGGAGCTGTAGAATTTGGATCTTCCATATGTCCAGAAATTATAACCAAAGCAGAAGCTAGAGAAATACAGAAGGAGAAGAAGACAAAGAGAAGGAAGGGGGAAGGATTCCATATCAGAAGGCCTGGGGTGTACCAGTGCAACACTGGTCAGAAAGGAAAGATAAGAGAGCTTTTTACTTAGAAATGTCCAGGAGAAAGCATACTCCAGAGGTGTCAGCCTTGTCTACCCTTAAAAGGGTTTGTTGGTGGCTCTTAAACTAGTTCCCCGAATGAAATGAGCACTATTTTTGCAAGTATAAATGCATCTACCCTAGAGCTTGTCTAGGCACCAGGATCACACCTCTTCCCACCCTTTTACCAATGTGCCAGTCAAGATTTGTAGTATTGGCCTGGCTGTAGTCTCAAAGGCTATGTTGTTGTTCATCTTCTGTGGAAGGGCTGTCTAAGAGCTGTGAAAGGCTGAAAGTCAGATGGGGGAGCAACTAGTGAAGGTGTCTGAGTTTGGACAGCAGATCAGAACGATGCTTTGTTGGGAAGCACAAGCAGTATGAGCAAGTCAGCACTGCACTCAGGTGTGATGATGACTAAGCAGATAAATGAGGTCTTTACTCTCCAAAAAGAAGTTTGGTAGCCCCTGAGTTATGCTTTGTAGGTATCCTTTCAAGGAGTAACCTTTGGATTACACCAGAACCTCCTCATGGGCTGCCAAAGGGTTTGATTTAAGAAGATTCTGTGTATTGTGATGTGGAACAAGGCACAACATGCAGCTGTGATTGTATCAGGATCTAGAGGCATGAAGCATAGTTAGTGAGCTGGTGGCAGGTGGCTCACCCATTCTCTTTTGCAAATTTCAGGATTTGGGCTGAACAAAATGGAACCAGTTCCTTTCCAAGACACTACCAAGGGGCATGGTTCGCATGATGCGAGGTAATGAGATGTGTTATGCATTATTACACAAAGACAAGGAGACAGACATCCACCTTTCATTAGAGCAGTTTGAATGTAGCCCACTCCTAAAGTATCTGAAACAACCGTGTTGGAACATTGAAGTGGGTTTTAGAGGAGTACAGAATAAGCTGAACTTGGCCTCAACGTGATGCTTTAAGCAAATGGGATGAGCTGTCTAGGTAAGAAAGAGAGGCAATTTCTAAATAAAGTTATACTTTGATAAATCCAGGCAAGATATCAAAAGAGTATCACTGAATATATCTTATTGTAGCTACTAATACTACATTTTTATAGAACCTATTGTCTAAGGTGCTTAATACAGTTTACTAATATTAGTGATTAAGACTCCCTGTGAGGTAGGGAAATGGTGTACAGAGAAGTGAGGTGACTTCCTTGGAGTCCTAGACTGAGTTTGTCAGCAGAGATGAGAGCAGAACTCGGATCTGGTTCTGCTGTTCTTTTTAACCACTAAGACTCTGCTTCCTCTTTGTGCTTCCTCTTTTGACAGAAATTTTTCCTTGACTTTTACACGTGACCTTTCAAGATCTCAAGATGTCACATTCTTATTCAGCAATTTAATGATTCACATCATTGCAACAGTGCAACGGCCTTGACTGGGCTTGGTCGATGTCTCCAATCTGTTTTCATAGATCTGGCTTCAGCTTCAAGTATCTGAGGAAAAAGCGGATGAAACATTCACCCCTATTAGTTGATTTTTAAAATACCAGGTTTTGAAAAAGAGATCTAGTAAGTTTCTACTTTAAGCAAGGAAAGTGCAAAAATCCCAAGTCAAATCTCTGGGCTTTTCTCCCCCAAATGCATAGAAATTCAGTATTTTTGCATGACTGGCTGTGGGGTGGTGGTTTTGGTTTGTTTGTCTTGCTTTCTGTTTTTCTTATCCCTCTGGTTAACCAACATGGGTTCATTAGGGGCAGGTCCTGTCAGACCAACCTGGTGGCCTTCTATGACCAGGTCACAAAATCCTTAGACGCAGGGGTAGCAGTGGACGTAGTCTTTCTGGATTTTAGGAAGGCCTTCGACACTCTCTCACTCCATTCTCATTAAAAAACTAGGGGACTGTGGCGTCGACACCTACACAGTCAAATGGGTCACTAACTGGCTGGAGGGCTGCACCCAGAGAGTGGTGATGGATGGGTAATTTTCAACCTGGAGGGATGTGGGCAGTGGGGTCCCCCAGGGCTCGGTCCTTGGACCCACACTGTTCAATATCTTCATCAGCAACTTGGACAAGGGGGTAAAAAGCACCCTGTTCAAATTTGCAGACGGCACTAAGATGTGGGGGGAAGTGGGCACGCTAGAAGGGAGGAATAGGCAGCAATCAAACCTTGACAGGTTACAGGGGTGGGCAGATGAGAACAGGATGGGTTTCAACACTGACAAGTGCAAGGTACTGCACCTGGGGAGGAAGAACCAGCAGCATACCTACAGGCTGGGGAACTCCCTTCTCGTCAGTGCAGAGGCAGAAAAGGATCTTGGAGTCATTATTGTTGCCAAAATGAACATGGGCCGACAGTGTGGGGACGTGGTCAGGAAGGCCAACTGCACCGTGTCATGCATCCACAGATGCATCTCAAGCAGGTCCAAGGAGGTGATTCTCCCCCTCTATGTGACATTGGTCAGGCCGCAGTTGGAGTACTGCGTCCAGTTCTGGGCACTGCACTTCAGGAGGGATGTGGACAGCATGGAGAGGGTCCAGAGGAGGGCCACTCGCATGATCAGGGGTCAGCAGGGCAGGCCCTACGAGGAGAGGCTAAAGGACCTGAACCTGTTCAGCCTCCAGAAGAGAAGGCTGAGGGGGGATCTAGTGGCCATTTATAAACTAGTCAGGGACGACCAGTAGGCATTGGGGGAGTCCCTGTTCCTCCGAGCACTACCAGGAGTGACTAGAAATAACGGTCACAAGCTGGCAGAAGGTAGATTCAGGCTAGACATCAGGAGGTGCTACTTCCCAGTCAGGGCGGCTAGGATCCGGAACCAGCTTGCAAGAGAAGTGGTGCTGGCTCCTACCCTGGGGTCTTTAAGAGGAGGCTGGATGAACAGCTTGCCGGGGTCATTTGACCCCAGTACTCTTTCCTGCCATGGCAAGGGGTCGGACTTGATGATCTGCTCAGGTCCCTTCCAACCCTACCAGCTATGAAATTATGGTTTGTACGTTGGTAACAAATAGCATTATCAGACACTTGGTAAAAATATCAACTTATTATTATGAAAAATGACTACGTCTAAACAGAAAACTTGCTGTATCTTGAGCTGAACCCTATAAAAATACTGTATTTGACTACCAAGTAAGCACTCCTTTTTTCCTAGGTTTTGAAGGAAGCAACAAACCTGTTACTTGAATAATCAGTTATAGTACCAGACGTGATTTTGATTTGCCTATGTATCCAATAAATAACACATCCGTTAGTGGCTGGTACAGTGGGGCACACTGGATAAGCATGTCATCTGGATGCTTTTGAAAACAAGGTTTAACAAGGAAGTGACTAACTGTGGACCCAATATTCAAGGCTGCTGAGTGCGTCCCATAAGGGTGCTGAGTGCCCTAGACAACAGAAGCAGACCCAACACTTGCTTTCAAATAGCTGATTAGGGATACCCACTACTCTCACACCCTGAAGAGTGGAGATACACCATGTTTCTTAATGGTGATATTTTAGCTTGTGCATATGCAGGCTTCTCAGCCTTTTGCAGGTTCAGATCAAGCATAATGGCAGGCAGGGAGGGCATCTGAACTTCCATGCCTGTGGACCTGAAACATGCAAGTAGGGTGCTGGCCTAGTTGAAAAGATACAACCCATGGATACATACATAGTTATTGAGATTTCCCCATTTGGAATTGGAATTGAATTGGCTATTGGATTTGGACTGAGATGGGAGTATAACCAAAATCTGCAGGACTTCAGGACAATAGTCTCATTGTACTTGATGTTATCACCTCCTCAGGGAAATCTTAGGCAGTAGTTTCCAAATTTCATGATGTAGATCACCTTTTTATCAGAGTTCAAAACTCCTGTGGGCGTATCCTCTCTTAGCACCCCTATCCTTGGGAAGTTTTAGGAGAGAAATAGGGAAGTGAGATGCAAATCAACTATTATCTGTTTCATGGGCAGTCTATTTCAAGCTGCTCCTGCTGCTTTTCGTTTCCTGCCTGAGTTGTTATTTCCGCTCTCAGAATAAAGACTTCAGCATCACTAAAATGGGGTCTTCCTTTGTTGCTCACAGCCCTCTCCAGTGTCATCTCTCTGGAGCTCTTCACAATTTGCATCTGTCTTTCTGGTGGTATTTTTTAGCTTTCTGAGCTCAGTGTTACCTAAATTCTTGATGACAGCTGAACTTACACCAAAGGAACAGCTGGAAAAGGAAAGGTGGAAGTAAGCACAGTGTACAAAGATATGTCAGTAGTTTTCTTTGTTAGGTTTTATGGAAGCAACTGAACTAAGCAGTCCTGGGCTTGGCTCATGCTGTCAGGGAACCTCATGGCTCAAAGACTGTCATAGAGACCTCCTTTGCAACAAAATCATCCACTGCATCATCCACTGCTTAGTGCAGGGGTGTCCACAACCTTTTTGAATGTGGGGCCGGATCATGAACTTTTTATCACCCAGTGGGCCGGCGAGCCATATTCAAAGACCTCACAGGAAGTGCTATCACATCAGGAAGTGATGTCACGTGACCTTTGACACCAATGAAGTTGCAGAAAGTGACAATGAAATGGATCTAAATAACCAATTCAAAACTCTCCCTCTATAGCATCCACCTCTGCCACTGTTCGGGACAGGATACTGAGCTAGAAGCATGGCACTTTTTATGCTCTTATGTTCAGAAGCTCTTATGTTCTTTGGCTGAGCTTCCAAACTATGGCTGAGATTTGCAAAATGGGGTAGATGGGCATGTTACAAAGTTGTCATAAAAGATTTGGAGCCCTCTAAATCCCAGTCATTTTAATGGAAGTTGGCCTTTTCACTCAGCTTTGAAAATCTCAGCCCAAGGTGCCAACCAAATAAGTCAAAATATATTTTGCATTTCTATTCAGTGTATTTATGTGGGGCTTTCCAAGTATTTTACAAACATGAAATGAATCTCAGGATGGGCCCAACTGGAGCAGCAGGGGCTCAGCTGCACTTTCCCCCTACCTGCGCTGGTCAGTCCCGAACGGCACACGGCTCCTCCGCCACTTCTGCTGGCTGGTGCTGACCCAGGCGGGTCTGTCCCATTGGGAGCAGCATGCAGCTGAAGCTGGCTTCCCACGTGCTGCTGGGGATGGGAGGAGCCTGGCCGGGTTGGCACCAGCCAGCAGAGGCAGCGGCAGAGCTGTGTGCTGCTCAGGACTGACCAGCGCAGGTAGGGGGAAAATGCAGCTGAGCCCCTGCTGCTCCGGCCGGGTTCATCCTGCAGAGAGGCACATGGCTACTCCTCTTCCCACATGCACCACGTCGGCAACGTCAAGCTGACGCAGTGCAGTGCATGTGGGAACCTTGTCCCTTCCCCAGTCCTTCAGCAGCCATTAGGAAGCTACTGAGGAGCTGGGGGAGGGACAAGGGGTCGCAGCACCGCGGGCCACAAAAAACGGCTTGGCGGGCTGCATGTTGGCCCGCGGGCCATATGTTGGACAAGCCTGGCTTAGCACTCCATACTATAGAGACCCTGAGCAAAAGCCAGAAGGGGAAAAGCTTTGCCTTTTGTTTTAAATTTAGCTCTTCATTTCTCAGAAGAACAGAAACATTTACGGATTTGTCACCCAGCCAGGTTCCAAGTTTCCTTGACCAGAAGTTTTGACAGGGGGGCAAACAGAAGTGCACTTGTGGTGTTGAGAGTCTTGAGCATAACTTCTTATCCTTCTTCTTGTCAGTCTCTGGTCAGGAAGCTGGACATCAAAGATAAAAAAAAAAACACGTAATGTTTAGGACCTCCATTCCTTACAGTCTGACAAACCCCAACATGGATGCATGTCCAGGAAAAGAGGGGCAAGGAAGGAACCAGGAAATAACACATATATTCAAAATTAATCTTTTTATTAAGCTTCTACCTTTGTCATTTTGTCTCTGTTCCTTCTTACAGGGCCAGTTCCTACTACCATTACATGTATTGAGCAGTAAAGTATGAAACTGTAATGTACTCTTTGAGTTATCCCAGTGAAATTAATGAGGTTGCTCACAGTGTAAGCAACGAATCAGTGTAAAAAAGAGAATCTGGCCCTTAGAAAGCCAACTGCTTGGCAGGAGGGCCAGCCTCCAACATCTTAAATATCAGAGGACAGATTGTTAGAGCTTAGCAGCTGCTAACTGTAATTCTATTTGACTTAAATGAGCTTGAGTTATGAGTAAACTAAAAGGATGCCTCCAAATACACAGCTTGTAAACAGTATATCTTCCTTGGAAAAGCATCCGTATTGATCTTGGAGCTGCTCTTCGTTTACAGAGTGACACCTAGCATGTGTCTGTACTACTACACACTCCAAGAATAGTGTGACCACAGGGTGCTCGTGTATTTTCCCTAGAGTTATTGCTGAAAATTCCTGAGGCCATGTCTGTGCTGTGAAGCTTGCAGAATTTTTGCCTGTAGATGGCTGCCAGCATCGCTAAGCTTATAGCATTTGTCTGCTTTTGCCAACAATGTACATTCTCAGCTGGAGAGGTTATGAAACCAAAAGACATGGTATACCAAGGGTAGGCATCCCAGGGTCCCCTACACCAGTGTTTCTCAACTCGTGGGTCACAACCCAAAAGTGGGTCGCAAGAATATATGAAAGGGTCATGAACAAATTTTAAAAATGGATCAACAAATTTGAAAAATGGATTTTCCTTTAAAGGAGAAAAATGTGGGAAACTGTGGCTTTTCCCTTGGAGGATGGCAGAGTTCAGCCTGCAAGGGGCTGCTTGGGGCACACATCCCCTCTGCCCTACATACCCACCCCCTGCCCCCACACTGGGGGGTGGGCACTGGGTTGGGACTAGCCATCAGTATTTACAAATGGGTGCCTGGTACAAAAAAGGTTGAGAACCACTGCTCAGACCAATGCCCTGCCGTGTGAAACATTTTTTAAGTGGTACGGGGTACAAGCACTGTTTATGGCATTTATAGGAGCTCAGACTCAAGTTCCCACCATTTCTTCTCTTCCATCCCATAGTTTTTAACCTTTTTTCAAAACTGCCATGAAACCTGATGCTGCTCTTTGCTCCTACTGCCATTTCACCATCCAAAATGCTGGTCCCATCCAAAGCAACAGAGTTCTTGTGTCCGTTCTAGAGACAGGGAGCATTTGAGGACATTCAGCCACTACCACAGCAGTCAGGGTGCTGTGATGAAGAGTAGGTGATCAAAGAAGAGGAATGAAGGATGTGGGGTAATCACAAGTCACTGCTGGTATTCACTGACTGGTTCCACATGGCAAAACCGCACATCTGGGCTTTTTAAAAGAGCATTGATGGGTAGGATGAACTCGTGATATAGACCCGGGATGAATGGCAATGGCTGCAGACCTTCCAGAAGTAGAAGGGTGTGTCAAGTTTTTCCCATTCCTCCAGCACAAACAGCAGAACAAGAGCCACATTGTCAGTGGAAAAGTGGGTGGCAGTCATGCTCTGAGAAATTGCAACCCTAAATTGCAATCAGTTAGTGGACAGTTGGTTCAGTGTGGGAAAACCTGCAGTAGGGATGGTGGTCAGTCAGCTGGGTATGACCATTAAGCATGTCCATCTGCATAGGACTGTGACTTTGGAAGATGTGCAGGAAATAATAGATGTTCTGCTTGAGCTCTGGTGGGGCAACAGATGTGGGACATCTCAGTTTTGGCCCACTACACATTTCCTTTGCATACATAAAAAGGAAGGGGGGGGGGTTGTGGTTAGGCAGCTACCAGTGGGCCACTGGGATTAATTTACTGACACTGAAATTGGATGATGAGAAAAGTGCAAGATGCTTCCATCTTTCCTAAAAGCTGTAAGCAGAGACAATTTCTGTTGATCATCACAGCACATGCACACTGATAGGAAACCCTTTATCCCGAAATTAGGACAAAAGGGACATACTTTGTAGGAGGAGTCAGCATAAAGAGAGAGAGCATACCTTTTCAAGAGAATCACTTTACTGGAAAGCTAAACAGATGCTTCACTAGCATTTGGATCAGACAATGCAAAAACATACTGTTGCTCAGGAGGAGGATGTAGGCCAGATCTAGAATTTCTCAGCTCTTGTTGGTTGCTCAGTTTCACAGCTCACCAGTTTCTCAGGTCCTCAACTGCTGGGTTCACAATCATGGATATACAATCATTAATGGCATCTTCTAGCTATACTTTGATTGGGTATATATTAATGAAAGGGGTTGATCATGAAGACCCTGCAGCCAAGTGAAGAATTTTATGATAAGTAATTTCACCCAGATGCCTAGAGGTGATTAGGTTATTAGGTCTTGTCTTCACCTTTACGGTTTTAAGAACTGTTTAGTCAATGGTTTTCAGAGTTTATCAGTTAGGTTTGGACCCTGGATAGGACTTATGGTAAATGGTTTTAATTGTACTGTTTGTGTTACTATGGTCAAGCATTTAGTAAGATGTAAATAGAGTGTTGTCATCAGCAGTCCCTCGATTCGAGGATGATCTCTACCACAGCTCATTGTTGGGTCTTGAGGTGTCTTAAAGTGTCCAATCCTTGAGCCACAGACCCGTCTGCAGAGGCTGCAGGTTTTTCCACAGGTGAGGGTATGTCATACACCAGGATTTCTCTCCTCTTCCTCTCCCTGCTCTCCTTTGCTTTGAGGCCAAGAGGTTTGAACTTGAGATGGGCTTCTGCTTGGTTGAGATTGCAGTGGCACTGGGGTCAGTTAGCAGCCAGCTCCTCCCAGCTCTTGATACCAGCACCCATATGCTTGAGGTATGCCTTCAATGAGTCCTTATAGCATTTCCTCTGGCCACCACAAGATGTCAGGCCATTACTAAGCTGTGAGTAGAGCACTTGTTTTGGGAGTCAGGAGTCAGGCATCTTCACACAATGTCTGGTCCAGCAAAGTTGGTGCTTAAGGATCACCAATTCAATTCTGGTAACCTTGGCATCAGCAAGGGTGCTGGCATTTGTGCAGTCATATTTCCATTTGATGTGGAGGATTTTCTAGTGGCATTGTTAGTGATATCTCACCAGGCTCTTGAGATGACAGTGGTAGGTCACCCATGTTTCACATCTGTAGAAGAGGATGGGAATAATGACTTGGCCTGGATCTTGGTGTCTTTCTGTAGATAACAATGAATAAAGACACACCAAAGCAGTTTCCCAAAGGAGGTGCTTGGACACTGGGTCCTGTACTGGATCTCCTCATGAATGTTTATTTTGTGGGAGAAGTGGCTACTGAGGTTGCAGAAGTGCTTGACTACCTGCAGGGTCTTTCCCTCCGTTGTCATTTGGGGAGGGGGGTCACATTCATGGCCCCTGCAGGGCAGGCTGATAGATTACTTTTGTTTTCTTGATGTTGAGAGAGCAGCCCAAAGTTCAGTAGGCGTCTCCGAGAAGATCCAGCGTGGTCTGGAGTTTTTCCTCATTGTCTGCAAGGATGACAGTCATTTTTGTGGAAAGGAGGGCAGTACCTCCATACAAAGACTTATCTCCTTTCTTGAAGATAGTTACCATGTTGGCATTCCTCAGGTCCCTAGGGATCTCTTCATTCCTACAAATTTGTAGAATAAATTTGTGTTCTCAGTACCAGTTCCTTGCTGCCAGGAACAGTCTTCTCTGAGAAATGGAACATTTCTCCTCTGAGAAGGCCTTCTGCCTTGGAATCCTACAGAACAACCTATTGTCCTGATTAAGTACTTGTGAAATATGTCAGATAAACTGTGCTCTTTCCTGCTTCGTTCAGGTTAGTTGCAGGTCATTACATGGTCAGGCCCGTCAGACTGTGCACTCTCCCTGGCCACCTACTAGCAAAGGGGTACCAGTACAGCCTGGAAGGGCTGTGTGTGGGTTTGTGCTGCTCCTCTTTGGTCCTGGGTTTTGACTTGGATCAATCAGAACCAGCTCAAATAACATGTCTGTGTACAGTCTATGTGTTTTCTTGTTTAACTCCATTTTAAAAAATGGAATCTGGCTTTGCAAGTCTGACCACAGACAGTGTCAACCCAGAATTTTTTATTAATTTTAGTTAATATATTTACAACAATGCATGATTCCTTTCCTTATATAGTGGAGAATATATACAGGGTGGAGGCACATCAAAACCTTCAATACATTCCTTACCCAATTTGCCATGTAAACTGTGATTCTGGGAGACCCAAACTTACTGTCATTCTGTAGGACATTCTTAGCCTTTCCTCTTGACACAGCTTCATTTTTCATGTAATGAATTTTCATAGCCCAAGAATGAGAATGATCCTCTAGCTGGATGATTATAACACTCAGATGGGAAGCAGGACACCCAGTGCTTCAGCAAGGGTCAGTGCTTCGATTATGGAAAGGAAGAGAACCTCCTCTTTTGAGTGCACTATGGGTTAGTAGTTAGAAAACTCAACTTGTAGCAGGACAAATTTCAAAGACTTGACCCAGCTAAGATAAATTTGTCTCTGGTTTGGATGGACAATGAGGGTTGAGTTAAATCAGGCTGATTAGCGGTCCTGCCATCCGGAACACTGTTGGTTGAGAGCCCGGCCTGAATTTCGTTGGTATAGAAAACACAAGGGCACAAGGCTAAGGGTACAAAATTACAAAGGAATTTATTAAGAACAACAGAATATGAAAATAAAAGGGAGAAAAGGATGGGAAACAACAGGAAATGCACACGACAATAGCAGCAATATTTTACTAAATATCAACTAGTAGCGAATGGCAATCAACTTGAAGAACTGGTTGGAATAACAGGTAGCCAAGGTTAAAACAGTAGCAAGCCAACTACCAAAACCAGTCAATCAGTCCAAGAAAGTAAAAAAATCCAAATGGGTTGGGGGGCAGGAAGGTCACCAGAAACTGGGCTACTCGGCAACACTTCTGTTCACCCTCCACAGGGAGTGATCTAGTATTGCACACGCCACAGGCTCATGGAACCAAACTCAGCCGGGCACACGCGGCTCTCTCTCAAATGCCAAACAACACACAGCACCACAAACACACAGCACTCGAACCACCACACTTGAACCCTTCAGGAGTACCAAACTTCGGGTTTTATTCACTCAAATCGCACCACTTTCCCTAACCAACCAATCCTCGGTCAGTCACTGTCACTCGCAGGTTTTCCAATCAATTCGTTCTCTCGCTCGATACATTCACCTGTCACTCAAGCCAGTCGTTCACCTTCACCTCGGGACCCCCACATTTCCCACCAGGTGTTCTGACTCATCTGCGCATGCTTGCGGTGTCTAATGAGGGCAGCAGGGCAGACGTTCCAGAGGTTTCTGCTGGAAATTGTAACTGCACGTGCTCAACTTCAACTGTGACGTCAGCTCAAACTATTGACAAGCTGGCACAAAAACTTCTATTGCTACAAACTAAGAATATCCACCTTCTGGTTTCATTTTGGAATAGGGCACTTCTCTTCAGAGACTGCCTTATTGAGCAAGACCCATTAGGATGGCCGAGCGGTCAAAGGCATAGTGTTTAAATTGTAGTCTCCCCTGAAAGTGTGGGTTCGCATCCCATTCCTCACAGCCGCTACTCCTTTCTGAGCTGCAGTAGAGTTTGTCAATCCCAGATAGGCCTCATCAGCCATCTTCGGACACAGAGATAAGACAGTCATGGAAGATGATCATCCCCGACTGCAAGAGATTGATGAAGATGATATTAAGTAGGCTTCTGATTCAGTCTCAAATGATCTCTCTCTGCTTCAGTGAATAGTCATGTATTTGATTCAAAGCAGCACGGTGTCAAAAGGAGAAGCTGAAAGCTGATGCCTGACATGCCAGTAGGATACTATCCTGGTAGGTGATGGTTCATGTCCCTTCAAGCAAAGGGGGGAACTGAGTCTCCCAGAGGACAACTGACCTAATCCCTGAATTAAAGGGGAGTAGGAACAGCAGCACTCTTTACAAATCTAGTCTAAAACTATTTTTCAACTTTACAAATAGCATCAGGTCATCTGAAACTGTTTTTGTTGGCAAACGAACTTTGCTATCCGAAACATTCCCATTCCTAGTTCACAGCTGTGGGGCCAGAAGAGATTATCACAGAGGGGCCTGGAAAAGACTCATATCAAGAGTGAAGAAACAAAGCCAGCCTTCCTGGAAATGGTCAGGAAAGGAACAAACAGTGGAAGTGAGAGCATTCCAGAGGTTGAAAAAGAAGCTCACACATAGATAAACAGAAAACTTTTCAAGAACAGAAGTCACATCGCAGTGGCTAGCTCCACAAGCCAAAGCAAAGCAAACCACCCTGAGCTAACAACACTGTCTCTCCCATTTTCTTTTCCTTTTGTCCAAGCACAGCACAAGAGTGATTAGTTTTGGACTTGGGAGACTGGTCTTGAAAACCAAAGTACTTCTGTTTGCAGTATTTGCATTACATATTTGCAGATTTTTTTTACCCTTATAAATCAGGCCCTTTGGCTGGCCAGTCACATTATTTAAAATGCCATACGTACCTTATTTGTTTGCTCAGGAAATGCTTTTGGTGCATTTCTTATTCTGTTAGCAATTAAGTGCTTTTACAGCAGGCTAAAACTAAATTTTTTATTTTTTTTTTGCTACTAAAATGTAGTGGCTACTACAAGATTCTAATATTCCCTTCTGTTATAGCCAGTGCATACTGTATTTTTAAAATAGTTGTTCTTTGTTCATGCCCAAACTGTCACCTTTATGAAAGGAGGAAGAAAGCTGAGCAAGGGGTTTTGGGCCCTGGGAAGGAAAAATAAATGGACCTGTACAGATTTTTATTTTAAAAGAACTTTATGTTTATAAAAGGTAAATTTAGGCCCAAATTTGAACTGAAAGGGAACAGTAAGAGTATTATCACCAGCCTTGGCACTGTGAGCAGGGGAAGGAGATGGTAACCCTAGAGATCTACTCTGCCTTGCTCAAGGGTGATGGATTTTGTGTTTTGAATTAAGTGGTACGGTTGAGGGAAATCCATTTCCCAGATGTGCTAGGAGGATTAATTAATACCTGTTGTAGGTAGGTGCTGAGAGTCATGTTATCAAAAACATAGCTGCGTTTTTGTCTTTGGCATGCCAAGATGTACTCACTGATACATTTCATGTGTCAAGATGTACTTGGCATAAGTCTTTTGACTTCAGCATAGTTAATCCTCATTCTCATTAGTGTAAGTGCGAGCAGAATCAAACTCTTCGTGTGACTAATTTAACAAAAGTAACAAGACCATTTTTTACATCAGGAGCTTTGTTCAGTGTCTGATGTGGTGACAAGCCACCCCGTGTCATAGGGCTGGTCTTGCTATATATCTTCCTTCTTGCAAGGATACTAAGCTTTCTTATGTTATATGAATTCCTCCCGGATGTGGGAAGGAACAGATCTGAGGTGTATCAAGTACATGCATTTGCATCCTTATTGTTCCATACCTCCTATGATTTGGAATCTCCTGCTTTTCCCCCTACCGAAAGGGTAGGAAAGTGAATGTGCTTGGCGAGGAATGTTGAACTGCAAGAAAACTTCCTGGTTGGATTCATGTCTGAAACCTTCCTGTCTTCATCTCTCCCACAGATGTTAGGCTGTAGCCCCCATTGAAAGTTCATGTTTCTAGTCTGGGTGACTGGTGAACCATCCAGAGAATGGGCATGGCCCTAAAATCCCCTCCCACCTGTTTTGCTCAGAGTCTGCATATCCTCCCTGAATATATCTATACAGCTTCTCAGGGCACCCGAGAGCATTGTTGTCCAGAAGCACAGCCCTGCTCTCCCACTCCTGCTCCACACATGCCAAACCTGGAACTGAGTCTGTAAAGGTTGCCTGGAACTGAGTCCCTGAGGTTGCCTTCTGCCTCCTCTTGCCAACTCCTTGCTGCCCTCTGAAGGCAGAGATCTAAGGAGTGGAGGCAACTTTCCCTTTGCATTTCTAGGTTTGGTGCATGCAGAGAGGGAACAGGCAGATGTTGGTGAGCTTCTCTGCAGCATCAAGGAGCACCATGGAGGCACTGTGGACATGCCCCTGACCTTGCAGCCCTCAGAGCTTGTAGCCACCCCAAGGAAGTCTAGGAAGAGAGATGTGGCAGGGGGAAAGGGGGCTTTAGTTTAAATCTTTATCATATAAATACCAGTCACAACAAAGGTGCAGCTCATACTGCCTCCTCATGATGTCTCCCATTTTCATTGCTATTTCTTTGTAGGGTATCATCCAAGCCTATAAGAGTGGTCTCACCCTCCAGGGCAACACCACCAGTCTGGGGAGATGGGACTTCATTGGCTCTTTCTTCTTCTCCATCTCTGCAATAACCACCATTGGTAAGACTGCTCTGCTGCTTGCACTGGGTAACCTGGGTGGAACATGGACAGAATAAGGAGGAGCAGTCAAAGAAATATACAGTGCTCCCACCTTGCGAGACCTTTTCTTTCCCAGGCACTGCTTTCAAATAGAAGCAGACTATATGCAGATCCCCAGTTCCTTTGTCTGTCATGAGCTTCTGTCCATCTCACAAGGTCAGCTTCATGGAAGGGCCTGCTTATCTGTGTGGCAGAGTTGCAAGTGATTTAGAAGCACAGGACTGGAAAGGAGGCCTTCTGAACTATCAGCTGTTTCAGGCAACTGTATAGCCCCCTCAAACACCAATCAGGTCTCATCTTCTGTGCCCCCACTATTCTTATGTGGTCCCATTTAATTCTGGCACATTAAAGAGTGGGTGATATGAACTTGATTTCTAAACCCCTTACCAAAAAGTGTGAATGAACTGAAGGGGGACAAAACAGAAAATAGGAGAAAGTAACAGAGTGGGCTTTGGGGAGGAGACATTAAAGAGCTGCTTATGAAAATGTGGAAATAACCTTTAAACATTATTCTTAAATCTCCTACATTGTACCTCATACATATTCTGTTAGTGCTGCAAACTTCCATTCAATTCTAGGGCCCCACTGTGGTGTGTGCTGAACATGTGCTTGGCATATGGAAATCCAAGTACTTTATTGAAGAGGAAGAAAGCAGCAGGGCTCTTCCAGGCATCAGCTGCTTGACCCTAAGGTTAGGGACAGACATTACACATAAACCAGTTTAAGTGATCAGAAACTGGCTTACACCTGTAACAGAACAGATGTTCAGTACACATAAGCTAGTTTGAAAATGGCTGAAACCGGTTTGAGATGAACCTGGTTGAATTTAGTATCTGACTTAACTGATTTGGCTCAAACCAGTTTATGCAATGTCTGTCCTAGATCCTTTGCTGGTTTAAGCTAAATCAGACTCCATCAGTATCCCGGCATGATCTCTGGGCTGGGCAAGGCTCTCTGCCCCACAGCAGGGCTGGCCCCTCCCCTCTGTAGCTCCAGAGACTAGCAGGCTGCTCCCCTCCCCTCCCCTGCCCCCCCACCCAGCAGGAATTCCCCCACCCCTCCCCTCTGCCTTGCTGAGAGGTCTGTTTATTAGCTAGCAGACCACATGTTGTGCTGAATCAACAGGTAGCTGGCAATGTGCTTCTATCGTTTTCTTAATGGGATGATAAACACGGTGTTACCAATTCCCTGCTGGGCTAATCAGAGCAGCCCGGCCACACTTCCCCTCACCAAAGTACCGTGGAAGGGAAGGTAGGGCTGCTCTATTGCCCCCTAGCTTCTAGCCTGAGCTACTGCAGACATGTGCCTGCA
Source organism: Alligator mississippiensis (assembly GCF_030867095.1). Lineage (NCBI taxonomy): Eukaryota > Metazoa > Chordata > Crocodylia > Alligatoridae > Alligator > Alligator mississippiensis. The sequence goes on along the minus strand of NC_081824.1, from coordinate 172,255,138 downwards.
TTTCTGGGATGTCTGTCTAGTTACAAAACGGATTTAACCGAGCCATGTTAGACTAACCTGCAAAGATTGAATCAGTTCAGGCTTAGGCATTTTGAATGTCTATCTGAATGTGTAAGTGCCTGTATACATGCTCTTAGCTTATGGTAAGTGAAAGCTAATCTGAAGTAATTTATCCTTCTTTCATTAATGTCTGAGCTACCACACTTAACACAGAATAAAAGTGTACTTTTATCCTAGAACAGCTGGCAGAAGATAGAGCAACACCCCTTTTTACACTGTGAAGAATTATTCTTATATCCATACCTTTAGTAAAAAAGAGCAAGTACCTGGAAGATTTTGCAGTTTAGTTAAAACATGATGCACTAAATAGCTATTCACAGAAATGAAAGGAAAAGAGAGAGGATAGGAATGGGGAAAAGAACATGGGATTCGTGCACTGGATGATAAATATAATATTAATAAATGACACTGAGCCTGTGTCTAGGCATTTGGATGTAAGTCCTGTCCTTACTTTATGAGCTGGTTTTTCAGTAGCCATGAAATAGGATTTAAAATATCAAAGGAGTTACACAGAGGTCCATATTTTCAGTTTTACATTGAGTCTCTCATCCCTTTTTGGCTTTTGAGTCATTTTTAGACCCAGATCTATCAATGAGTCACACAGATGGGGCATTGTTGTGACTGTTCTGCTCATTACTGAAAATGCATTGACATCAGAAATGTTGAAGCTGTAAAACAAGGGCAATGACAGAATGCTTTTCTACATGTTATAAAGAGGACTCCCATGACTGACTAAAGTCTTCATCTGAGCCCTGATGTCTTTATTTTCACTCATTTTGAATATGAGGCTGAAAACTCTTCTGAGTGTGTTGATTCCCACACATACCACAAGAGGGCAGCATAGCATTGTTAGATTGAGGAATCAACACTGAGGCTAGAGATCTTTGGGTATTCTGACTGCTAGAGGCTTTGAGCAGTTATCTCAGTAGAACAGCGTTATCTGTCCCTCCTAACTGTTTTAGCCACATTGAGCTTATCCGCACAGAGCAAAACTAACTTGCCTTTTCTAGTTAGGTCTTTTTAGAAAGGTCAGCGGAGTCCTAAACTGAAACATTTTTAAGGTGTATTTAGTGGCAGTACTAGGGGTACAGCCATGCTAACACTTCCGTTGTCTATCATGACTATTCCAAAGAACATTTGAAGTGTAAGAGTGAGCTAGCCTGTTTTTTAAACAGAGATGCAAGTACATGCACTGTCCTTTCTCTTTGACTGTGCATTTGTATGTGTGCAATTTGCCTCTCCTTTGCTACGCACATAGGCACTTGCACTTTCCTTAAGGTCAGAGAGAGATCTGCTGATTAAAGCCACCCACCTAGGTGATGGGAGACCTCAGTTCAAGTCTCTGCTTCGCTACAGACTTCTTTTATTTGTGCTTCAATTCCCCATGTGTGAAATGGAGGCAGTAGTACATTCCTGCCCTGCATGGATGTTTTAAAGAGAAATGCATTAAAGATTGTGAGGGGCTTGGGTACTGTGGCTACTTATACACTATGTCGGTACTTTCAATGGATAGAACAAGTCTGCATAACACTTCTGTGAAAGCACTGGATGGTCCAGTGTTAAACAGAAACCATACCTATTCATGGATGCCAGCTTGTTATGACCTAAGAGTTAAAAAAAAAAAAAAATATATATATATATATATATATATATATATATATATTAACCAAAACCCCATGACCTAAATTAATTTGAGCTGGTTCCTCTTAATCAGATAATGACTGTGACATTACATTCTTTCTGAAACAGAAATAGCAGTGAGGAGAAAGGGAACAGATTTAGTTTTTAGGCTGTTTTATTTTTTGTAAATGAGAGTAGGCTAACAGAAGCAGTGCCCCATTTGAATCACAGCTGGAGCCAGAGCCCTCCTATGGTGGGAGAGCTCCAGGGGAATATGAATGAATTAATGGGGCGTGTCCAGAGAAGCATGGATGTATGGTTTGAGGTGTATGTGCAACTGCTTGACATGATGTAAGTTTGCAGCATGGTGCCAAAATTTGGCACAAGGGACTCCCGGTATCAAAAAAACAAATGGCAAGAAAAAGCAGTCTGGCACAAGCTGCAGGACTGTGGCCTGGAGCAACTGGAGGCTGAGCCCTCCAAGGAGACTGGCTACCGGCCAGAGTGTCTCCCCTCCTATGGGTTTGCCCTGGCTCCTCCAGTACGCCAGAAGCTGTGAGAAGTGAGGAACAGGCAGTTTGCCCAAAGCAGAGCATTTTGCCCTGCACCACAGTGCATGTGAAGGGGTATGCGCAGTGGCAAAAAGAAGCAGCACAAATTTGTGCTGCTGCAAGTGCATGCCTCTGTATGGACACAGCCACGGTGTTCTGCTGACACTTTTCCGAGCTGCAGAAGTAGATACACAATTAGGAAGCAAGAAAGCAAGACAGGGTGTGAATCAGGATTCAGTAAGTTACCCAGTGCCTATTTAATGCCACTAAGTTCTGTATTTGGGGGCTTATTACCTATTTTTGTTGAGTATAATGTTATACTGGTATTGTTAATACTGTTAATACAGTACATTGTTAATACATTTAGTGTAGAAACAGTTATATTGATTATAAAGGTTCCTATTCTGGTGTAGCTCATTGCCTGTCCAACATGGGAATAGATGTGTTAGTATTTAGTACCTTTATAGTGATAGAGCTGCTTTATCCACACTGGAGGAATGTAGTGCTTCAAATGTACCAGCAGTGTCCATGTGTAGAAAAGCCCTTGACCTGTGGCCTCCAAGACGGGCCAAAGTATGGATGTTTGTAGTGTCTATAATTAATATTCTGTGATGTTTGAGCACCTGATGTGGCAAATCTGAAATCATACACTAGCTCTCTTCCAGAGACAAGAGCAGTGTGCACATGCTCAAGATTTTATGGTAGTATAAGAGTAATATTGTAACTGTGATGGTTCAGAAATCATGCAAGAGACAAGGATTTCTAAGGGTCATATCTTTTTTTATTGGACCAACTCAACTGTGTGGTTGGGATGAAGTTAGACAAGCTTTCAAATGCAAGACACACTTCCTCTTGCATTCAAAAGCTTGTCTAACTTTATCCCAGCCATGCAGTTGTTCCAATAAAAGATATCACTCTAAGAAATCCTTGTCTCACATGATTTTAAGTGACTCTTGTAATAGCTGTTCTCTTGAAGTTCTGTCTGATGGAAATTGCTTAATATATATACAGCTCAGCTTTCAGGTTTTTACAAAAATACCTTTCCTGATTGTGCAGGAAAACTTAAAACTTGACTTTTAACATGAGACCCTAACAAGAAGACTGTAATTTATATAATTGTTTAAATCTTGTAATCTCTGAGATTATTTCATCATTTTAAAGGGCCTGGCTCATGAGGGTTGGATGTTTATGGATGGCAAATGCTATAACAGCTATCCATATAAAAGGCTTTGGGTGAGATTGGGCCAGGGGTGCACTTTATTGAGGGCCACTTGCAAGGTACAATGAATGGCCACCCCTAATGAGATATGCTGTATTTGGATGTGAACCCCCAGCACATTTGCAAGCAGGAAACTCAACCATACATGCAGGCATGTGTGCGGATTAATAAATTGCTGCTAAGCAATGACACAGGAATCTTTGTTTTGCTTTTTAAACCCTTTCTCAAGTAATAAAGTGATTTAATAAATAATTATGGTGCACCACTGAAGCTAGGAAGCCAACTGCAACATACACCCTGCATGTTGTTCATCCCTGGGTTAAGCCCTGTGAATCATGTTGGCGCTATGGCATGAGTGTTAGTATATCAGTGCCCATTAGATGGTAGTGTATTCACCTTAGGCAGTGGTTTTCAACCTTTTTGGTTTCGAGGCACCCCTCCATAACTTTTGTGAATTGAGCGGCACCCTGTTTCAAAAACGGACTTATTTATTATAGCGCGTCCCTCCTCTCACAGGGGCTGCTGGCATTGGGGACAGGGGAACAGTCGCGAAGGGGCAGGCCTGAGCCTGCACTTGTCACCTTATATCTTCACACCTAGCCTATCTCCTCATGCCTGGTGGCACCCTTCACAGGATGTCATGGAGTGCCAGGGTACCCAGAACCCCAGTTGAGAATCACTGATTTAGGGGCAGATACAAGAGAATGGTTCTGGAATCTCATTCAAGAATCCTTTGTTAGAGAGCCCTTGTTCTTGCTGTTTATGGGAAGTTCTGGAGAAGAGGTGCATCACCCCGGACATCACTACATATGAAGAATGAGAATGACTCTTCAAAACGTGTGTGGAGACAAGGTCCCTTCCAAAGAGCTTTTAGTCAAACTCAGGAGGAGTATGACTCACAAGGTTGAGAGTTCAGTAGGAGGATGTTACTAGACTGGGGGTAGGCAAAATGGTGGATCTGGCCAGTGGCCCAACTCCATTTTCCAGCAGCCCCACCCATATCATGGGGACCCCAGTAGTAATGGTTTCCATGGAGCTGGTTTCCATGGAGACCCCAGTAGTAGTGGTGCCGTGACAGTGCAGGGCCAGGGTTTCCATGGACACCAGCCCCAGCAGCGCTGGCAGGGCATGCGGCTGGGTGGAGAGCTGCTGCAGGGCCAAGGCTGGGATTTTGCAGTGGTGACAGCTCTGGACCACCGTCGCAAGATCCCAGCCCCAGAGCAGCTCCCTGTCCAGCTGTGTGCCCTGCCAACACTGCTAGAGCTGGTCCCCATGGAAACTCTGGCCCCACACTGTCACAGCACTGATGATGGGGTTTCCATGGAAACCGGCTGCAGGATTGTGGGCAGGGCTGCTGGAAAATGGAGTCCACTGCAGGCCAGACTTTGCCTGCCCCTGTACTAGACACCGGCATTGGGAGATTGGTATAGGAGGCTTTCCATAAAAAGAAGGGATTAAGAAAGGATTTGGAAGACAAGATAGGTAGGGACTGTCCCAAGAAGCAGTAGCATGAAACAAGCCATGGGGCTAAGAGGTCAGAGGATACTGAATGAGAATAGAAGTTGGATGCAGTGTGCCCCTCAGGTGCAGGCTGCCATTAGACCTTGCTGCTCTATCCTTTCCAGCCTCTCCATGCTCTGTCCCTGCAGCCAACTCCCATTCTAGGCCTTGATGGTCTCCTACCTGCAATACTGTTTCCTTGCCATCTTTCATGTCAGTTCTTGGCTTCTCTCACGTGTGCAACATTCCACTGTCAAATCTACTGCCCTCATCCACCACGCTTTCTCTTCCTTGTGTGAGACCCTTTTTTGGTTCTGTATCAGCTTGTGCACCTGCTTCAAATTCCTGGTCCTTTCTTATATTTAGTGTGTGTCTTAAAGTCCCAGCTTCTGGGATGATTATATGAGAATATCACCTTCCTTTTTTTTTTCTTCCCCAAAAAGTAAGTGTCTAGTGCTCATGCCTGTCCATAAAAGTTTGAAATCCTGAATTATGAAGGACCAGAAGACTGGTACAGAACCCAAATTTATTTAAAAAACACTCATTTTTTAGCTCAATCTCATGGTATATGTGGAGATTGATTCATGATTTTTGATTGCTTGGAGTTGGCAGAGTTGACCAGCTCTACCTCCCAACCTCATCCTTTTATTTTCCTTTGTTCATTTGTGCTCCTGGATTTTTTTAACTGCTTCCTTTTATATCTGCAATATCCTCCTTGATCTTTTGTCGGCTAAAGATGATTGTTTGGCAGGCTTGACTATATTTGGCTGCCTTTGCACTACTTCCCTTTAAGAGATGTGACCAATGTGAATAGAGACAGATACACCACCTCTTTTCAAAGGAAATATTGTTTCATTTCTTCAGAAGCAACAAATAAGGGGTACTGACACAACAGTATGCATGAATCCTCGTCTTAAAGATAGTGATAATGACTATGTCAGAACGTCATCTTCTATAGCTGTATAAATGCTAAAGATTCATAGATGTTAGGGTCGGAAGGGACCTCAATAGATCATCGAGTCCGAACCCCTGCATAGGCAAGAAAGAGTGCTGGGTCTAGATGACCCCAGCTAGATGCTTATCTAACCTCCTCTTGAAGACCCCCAGGGTAGGGGAGAGCACCACCTCCCTTGGGAGCCCATTCCAGACCTTGGCCACTCGAACTGTGAAGAAGTTCTTCCTAATGTCCAGTCTAAATCTGCTCTCTGCTAGCTTGTGGCCATTATTTCTTGTAACCCTCGGGGGCGCTTTGGTGAATAAAACCTCACCAAGTCCCTTCTGTGCCCCCACGATGAACTTATAGGCAACCACAAGGTCACCTCTCAACCTTCTCTTGCGGAGGCTGAAGAGGTCCAGGTGCCCCAGTCTCTCCTCATAGGGCTTGGCCTGCAAGCCCTTAACCGTACGAGTGGCCCTTCTCTGGACCCTCTCCAGGTTATCCGCATCCCTCTTGAATTGTGGCGCCCAAAACTGCACGCAGTATTCCAACTGTGGTCTGACCAGTGCCTGATAGAGGGGAAGTATCACCTCCTTGGATCTGCTCGTCATGCATCTGCTGATGCATGATAAAGTGCCATTAGCTTTTCTGATAGCTTCATCACACTGCCAACTCATGTTCATCTTGGAGTCCACTAGGACTCCAAGATCCCTTTCCGCTTCCGTTCCACCAAGCAGGTAATTTCCTAGGCAGTAGGTATGCTGGACATTTTTCCTCCCTAGGTGCAACACTTTGCATTTCCCCTTTGTTGAATTGCATTCTGTTGTTTTCCGCCCACTTGTCCAACCTGTCCAGGTCTGCTTGTAGTTGTTCCCTGCCCCCCGGTGTGTCCACTTCTCCCCACAGTTTTGTGTCATCTGCAGACTTGGACAGAGTACACTTCACTCCCTCGTCCAAGTCACTGATGAAGATATTGAAGAGTATCAGTCCAAGGACCGAGCCCTGCGGGACCCCACTGCCCACACCCTTCCATGTCGAAACCGACCCATCCACCACCACTCTCTGGGTGCGACCCTCTAGCCAATTCGCTACCCACTGGACTGTGTAGTCATCCAAGTCACAGCCTCTTAACTTGTTCACCAGTATGGTGTGGGATACCGTATCGAAGGCCTTCCTGAAGTCTAAGTATACGACATCCACCCCTACTCCTGCATCCAGGCATTTTGTAACCTGGTCATAAAAAGAGACTAGATTAGTCAGGCATGATCTACCTGCTATGAACCCGTGCTGGTTTCCCCTCAGCATAATTTTTCCTGCTGGGCTCTCGCAAATGTGAGCCTTGATAATTTTTTCGAAGACTTTGCCTAGGATGGAGGTGAGACTGACTGGCCTATAGTTGCCCGGGTCCTCCTTCCTCCTCTTCTTGAAAATGGGGACCACGTTGGCCCTTTTCCAGTCCTCCGGGACTTGGCCCGTGTGCCACGAGCTTTCAAATATTCCCGCCAGTGGCTCTGCAATGATGTCGGCCAGTGACTTCAGCACCCTCGGATGGAGCTCTTCCGGGCCTGCCGACTTAAATGCATCCAGTTCCTCCAAGTGACCCTGCACCATTTCAGAGTCTACGCATGGTAGTCTGGCACCTTGCTGCTGCCTCTCTACAATCCCAGTGAGAGCCTTGTCCTGCCCCTCACTTAGGAACACTGAGGCAAATAACTCGTTGAGGAGTTCAGCCTTGTCCCCCCTGTCTGTCACCAATTGCTTCTGCCCATTTAGTAGGGGTCCTATTCCACCCTGGGTCTTCCTTTTGCTCCCTATATATCTAAAAAACATTTTTTTGTTTGAAGATGGCTCCTCTTAATGCAGACTTGGCACTGGTGACAACAGGGCACAGAAGAGCCACACAGAAGCATGAAAAGATGGTGGGATTTATTTCTCTGGTGTAGTCTTAAGAGAGTTTTTTAAAGGTACAGTACAGTCGCATTTTACACGGGCATTATGTTCTAAAGGCAGTGCATAAGACGAAAATCGCGTATAGTGAAATTGCATATTACCGTGCCAGCAGTGACTGCTTCTGCCTCCAAAACCTCCCGCCGCTGCCACAGACCCGTGCTTAGAGCTGTGTGGCCAGCGGCAGCGGCACAGCATGGGGTGGTGGTGGAGATGGCTGCATGCCGTCCGGCTACCACCACGCCCGGCAGCTGGTCACGCAGCTCCGGGCACAGCTCCATGGCGGCGGTGGGAGGTTTTGAAGGCAGAGGCAGTCACCGCTGGCAGCGTGGTGGTGGCCAGGCCTTCAGGTAAGCGACAGCACTGCATGCAGACTCAAGCCCCGCCCCCCCCGCCCCCCCACGTATAGTTGAATTCGCGCAAGTTAAATGCGTATGATGCGGCTGGCCTGTACAAAGAGACAATAGGGACCTAATTCCCACTAGAGTTGGGAGTTGAATACTTGCTTGCTCTTTGTGCACTTGAAAATCTTTCCCATTGTCTAGACAACTTGCAAGGAACCTGTGAGATCCAGATTAAGGCTGTGCAAAAGTGGATTTTTTTCAGTTCAGCCAACAAGTTTTGGGTTCTATTTTTTTGGGGGGTTCTATTTTTTTTTTTTTAAAGAAGAGATTTCTCCCCATCTGCATAGAATTGAAGAACTCCACCAAATTGTGTTGGATTGAAAAATTTCATTTGACTTGAAATGAAATGGCCTGGGTACTTGTAAAAAGAGCAAAGGAAATGAGAAACTAAATTTCCATAAAACTGCCAGAGGAGGAGGCGTTGCCTCATTTTTACCCAATAATACAGCGTCTACAGAACTCACCTTGGATATGGGAGACCTGCCTTCAATTTCCTTCTCTGCCGGTGGGAATTTGAACCCAAATCTCCAACTTTCCATGAGAGTTCCTCAACAACCAAGCTAGAAGGTCTTTCAATCTCTCTTTCTCTCTCATTACTTTATTGTTTTATACAAAGTGAAGCCTCATCTCAGAATACTCAATAGTCTAGTAATTGTATAGCTCAAGCAGGAGGCCAGACACCTGAGATCCAGTTCTTTTTCAGTGCAACTGTGGCAGCAGGGGCTGCTGAGACTAGTCTCCCTACCTCTTTATAGGCTGCGACCTGTAACAAGCTGGATACTGAACTCTTGAGAGATGCGTGTTCAGATAGCTACTGCTCTATTGGATAGAAGTATGACATTGTTATGAAAAGCTAACCTCTCACCATTTCCCTAATTTTTTTGTAGTTAAAACTTTTGGATGAATGCACAGGCAGTTCACAGAAAACTTTGGGATGAAAAAAATCACATTTTTTTCACCAAATTGCTCTTCAGCAGAATGAATTTCACCCAGTTAGACTTCAGTTCATTTGTGTAAAACAGCCAAATGCAGCTGGGCTTTATAGTGAAGATGGGAGGGTCACTTATCACATTATTCATTCCTTCTTGAGGAACCCTCATTGCTAATGCATCCCTTATGGAAATAGTGTAAGTGCACATGTACACAGGGACATGCACAAATTTAATCGAGTCACCAGAAGGTGTGAATTTAAAGCAAGTTAAATAAAGTGTCTTGAGTAAAATGGCCTTAGCATGTGCCTCCTAAACAGAATTAAGCTACAGTGAACTTTACTTCTCAATGAGAACATCCACACAGGGATGTGTTTTAAGTAAGGCACTCTAAATTTAGACCTTCACTTAATGTGGATTAACTCTCTTGAATGTCCCTGTGAGATGCCAGGAGCAGGTTTGTTTAGGACGGGTGCCTTCCCTATCCTGTGCTCTGCTTTGGTTTTTTGGACCTGGTACAAATCCTTTGAGTACAGGCACTGCCCTAATATTCAGAGGGGACTGCACTAATACAACCTACTTTAAGGACCAAGTCCCACATTGTGCAAGGTGGCACACCTGCCTCGGGGGGTTACATCAGGTAATTACAGTGCTGTGAGTCCACTGGTATAAATTTGCCTCATACAAACTGGCCCAAAGGCCAATGTAGATCTCAACTCTGGGAATGAAGACGTAGATACAACTTCCCTGCAGACTACCCTGTTTCTCACAGTGGTCCTAACAGCAGGGCCCTTTCTTCCTCCTTTTGTCATTTCTTTTCCACCAGGCTACGGAAAATCGTAAGTTTTAGGATGAGAAATCTATGAGGAAGAAGGAAGAGCTGTGTTAGCCAATACACAGCCTTTGTTCATTTTTAACAGAGAGTAGAAGAAGGAACTCGTGGCTGGCTCACTCTGTATTTACCCATCAGGTCAGCGTGTATGGGTTCTAGCTTCTCTGGATAAATGCCTCCCAGCCCTCTTCTCTTGGGATTAGACCAACCTAAGGAATGCCTTGGATTTAATGTTACAGCAAAAATCTAAAAACAAACTGTCTCAATCCCACAGGAGAGTCATACACCAAGAACTAGATTCTAGCTTGCACATACCCTTTCTGTGGTCCTATACATAGCCATCTACCTGACCCCTTTATCAGCTGCTCATATTACTTGCCTTTTTTCCTTCAACTTCTCACTTTCTTCAGGGCCAAGAAGACTACATCTTGTCCAGAAGGCTCTATTGACAGTTACACTTAAAATATATATGTATGTTAAAAGAACATAAAGGTTGCAAAGTTATTAAGCATTGAAAAAGTTAAACAACATCACGATTAAGGTTGCCTGGATGATTGTAACTTTATCCCCTTATGTAAATGCATTATACAATTGCATACAATTTTGCTTCCACGGGACCCCTGTCTCATTCCCGCCATGGAATTTTTGAGTTCTCTCTTTAAAGAGTTGTTCCTCACCTGTAGTCTCAATTGATGTTAATTGCAGTGTAATTTAAAAGCAAATCATTTAGCAAATCATTCAGAGTATTTTAAAGACTTTTAGTTAGGCTTAGGCCATAGCTACAGTAGATACTTTTGCCATCAGAGCATTTGTGATCTGTATTGTCAGAGCACGTGCACGCTTCATTGCTCTGCTGGTGGCGCACATTCGCAGGGCAGAAGGCTTTTGGAAGAAGGCACTGTGCACCATGAATAGGAACCCTGGGCACACCACTTGTTGCATCACTGGGGCATGACCACAGTAGCACTGAGCCAGCAGTTCTGTGTCAGTTAGAGGCTTGCACTATTCAGGCAGATGGCTTTATTCACCTACACAAGTTAGGTTTTGCCAGTGGCCATCAAATATTTGTGTGGATACATGCAAACTTGTGCCAAGAGAGGGCAATTTCTGACAATGTTTTAGCTGTAGACCAGGCCTTACATGGCTGGAACTTGTGTTCCTCAAGCACATAGGTGCTTTGGAAAATTCTGCCCTATTCTCTCCTTCATGGTTTTTACATGTGTCCTGCAAAGGCAGCAAAAGTGAGTTGTCTTTTTTTTTTCTTTATAGTATATGAGGCAAAGACCACATGAGCCTGATTTAAATTTTTTTATATCTTTAAAACAAAAAAGGCCCACTTTTATACAGAGGCTAAAGAAAAAAATACCATTTTTATGATCCTGATCACCTCTGCCTGGTTCTGCAGAGGCAGTGGCCAAACAAACCTTCCCAATGCCACACTGATATCAATAATGCTAGCAGTCAAATAAGTAAACAGAAGTTTCATGTTTATATCATGTTCTGGCTCAGGTGGTGGATACGGGAGGGAAATTCAGTGACTGGCATGTGGAAACGGAAAATAAAAATTGGCAGGGAAAGAAATTTTATTTTCCAGCTTCTGAGAGGATGTTATAAACAATGGGTAGTAATAAAAGCTATATATAGAAGGGTCCCTTTGGAGCAGTGACCTTCTCCCATTTCTCTTGTAGAAGATGGAGGTCTAGTTGAGTGGGAACAGTAGAAGTGGAGGGGCACAGGATTTACCACACTGTTCCTTTCCCCACAGGCTACGGGAACCTGAGCCCCACCACTGCAATTGCTAGAATCTTATGCATCGTCTTTGCCCTCTTTGGGATCCCCTTGAACTTGGTTGTTCTAAACCGAATTGGGCAGCTGATGCTCTCTGGCGTTCACAGATGTGCCAGGCATCTGCAGGAGAAGTTCCACTGGAAGGTAAGCAATGTGGCCATAAGCATGGGGGCCATAAATTAAGGTGAGGACATTGTCTAGTTTTTCAGATGCTCTTGCTAGCAAGGATAAATTACCTAATTACCTGAATGATAAGGGAAACACTGATTAGTATGCCTTAATCTTAGTTTATGGCAGCCAAGTTAGGTATCATATTCTGATGAATGGTTTCCTTCATGGTAATAAAGCTGCCACTGTTTAGTTGCTTTTCACACTCCCTGACATTTGAACTGCTTGTCATTAACTTTAACTGGAATTATATTCCAGAATAATCAGGTAGCGTTAGTTGAGTAAGCTTGAAAGTGGCTGTGAATTTAGTGCTCCTGATAACAAGATATTGGCTTAAGCCAAAGACAGGACAGTCTTTCCTCTTCAGGTTTGCTAGCATGGCAGTTCTGACTTCCAACAAAGCGTGCTGTTCCAGATCTGACCTGGACCTGCTTCCACTTTTTTTTCTACTTCTCTGCCAACATCATTTCTCAGCAGTGGCACACCCCACTCTTCCTGTCCTGAGTCTTATTGGCAGAGGGTTTGCAAATCATATTGAACCGTGCCAAAATCTGTGCTTCAGTGACACAGACAGATGTGAAGCTGCAAAGATCTAGACTCATTTGACCTAAACTAGGGCATGAGCTGAGTGCTTTGTTTTAGTTTCTAGATTTTTCATTCAGAATTAAACTAATATTTTACCCCATTAAGTATAGTATGTACTGTTCTAAATAAAATCCAATTCTGCCTATTCTTTTGCTATTTATTTCTCTTCTATTGCTTACCAGCTAATGTAAGAGCCATTCCTCCCTGACATGCAGGTACTGAATCCTTCATATTGACATCAGAAGTTTCATGTCCAAACATCTTAAAAATTCAGCTTCTATTTGGACTGAAAAAGAATTTTTCTCTCAGGCAGAGGCTACTGTCCCAGCCCTAATGAGTTTTGAAAACTATAAATTTTGGCAACAGGAAACTATTGTGATAGGTTCTGACAACCATGATATGGTCAAGGGACCACTGGTGAGCCATGGCAGTCTGACTTGTCATTGGGTACTGGCTGCTACTTCTTGTCACCTGCTGTTAAACTTCAGTAAAAGTAGCTAACAGTTCATTAAATACATTCCTAATACTAGTTTCCCATGTAAGTAACAGCTGTAGATGTCACAGAGATATTGGATAATATCCTCAATGGGAGTTTTGCCATTGTGAGTGGAGGCACTGTAATCCTGTCAAAGGATATAAACGCTATACAGCTCTAATTTAGGCTGAAATTTGTGCAGGTCTGTGATGTCTCTATATAAAGTGACCTTTACCTAGCATGGACAAAAGTCTTTGCCCCTGGCCCAGGAAACTCAGCTGATGTCACTGGAGTCAGTGCTTAATAAAGCAAGCCAGGCACATCTTGTAGCATCAGTGCCCAATCAAGACAGGGTCTATATTTCTGTTGACTCCAGCATCATGCTTTGTAAGAACAACTTCACCCTCACTGTTTTGTGCGTTCCACCCTTCCAAACTTATAGCTGGTGTTTTTATAATTTTCTGTCATACCAGAAGGCAGCCACCCTGTTGACAAGGACCTGTGCGTTGGTTACTGGCTTGTTGCTGTTCCTTCTGCTACCGCCTTTACTGTTTTCTGCCATAGAAGGCTGGACTTATGAAGAAGGATTCTACTATTCCTTCATCACCCTCAGTACAATAGGCTTTGGAGATTACGTGATTGGTAAGTCACTGGGATTTCATCATTCACATACAAGTCATAGAACTGAAATAACCGGGTTGCATAGAGTGACTCTTCTGCATGGCAGGAAGAGGCAGCTGATGATTTCAAGATGGGTGAGCAACACTTTGACCTCCAGCTACTCTGACACTAGTGTGAATTAGGGAAGCTGTACATTACAACAGTGACATCCCCCAAGTCGTGGCACCCATTCTGTGAACCCAGAAACATACCAGTTAGGCTGCTCCAGGGCCTCCCTCTGGTGCTGCTCTTGAGACCTCTGCCCTGGCATGGAGATGACTGTGGAGCATCTTCCACACTGAATTTCTGAGTTTGGAAGGGTGGGTGGCTTGGGCATGCTCAGTGCTGTCCTGGCTGGAATAGGCTGCTGCTGAGGTGCAGATGTGCCCTTGCAAGACCCTACCTAGTCAGAATGCCAAGCTGCTAGTAGTTAGTGTTCAGAGACTGAAATGTTGGTGCATTCCAGTGCAGAATAGAAGTATCAGAAGCATTCTGCCTCATCATGATCCTAATCTGCAAAGCCATTAAGAGACTGTGACCACCTCTACCTGTCACCACCCAAGACAGCTGCAGTCAATAATGTAGGCCAAGACACATCTAGTTTTAGACTGCCAGGCACTGGGCAGAGTGTTCTCAGCAGCCAGAGCCCCCTTGCCAGAGGAAATGGGACTAAACCCAAGTCTAACTATATTCATACTAAAACACAGGGCACACCTTTTGGATAAAGTCTTTCCCATTAAAAACAAATGGGTAATAGAAACACACGCAGGCACATTCATTCACATACATGCATACTCCTTGAAAAACAGAAAAATATTTTATTACAGACACTGGATTTTTCTTTTCTTTATAACTCTAGTTTTGTGCTCGGGTACCTCAGTGATGGGACCTTTAGGCATAGGGTTTGTTGACAAAAGTATAGGCAAAGGCCTGGTGGCAGTTTGTTGTAGGCATCCCTGAGAGCTTTCAGCAGATTAGCTCTGAAAGCAGTAGCAGTGGAACTGCAACAGCAGGGAGCTCAGCACAGTCTCACTCCAGGGTATGCACCCAACATCTTAGATGGATGTTGTAGTTCACACTAAGCTCTCTGCTTCCACGGCTACACCACTCTCAGTACCCACTCTAGCTGGTTAAAAACTAGTTCAGTTATGTGTGCATGTATTTCAGTCCCATGTCTGACAGCAGTGGATAGAGACAGGCAAACAGATATTATACCCCTCAGTTTACCCTGATGCTTGTCTGCCACTGAGCTTTGTAAGGTACCTGCTGCAATTGGCCTAGTACTTTAATTACAATATAGAAGTAATTGAATGAAATCCTGTGGCTTTTATTCTACAGAGGTCAGGAGTATGGCCCCACACTTGTGAATTAGGCTTCCCTCACCTTACCAACCAGGTGACCTGCCTGAAGAAGGTGTTTTTCTCTACAGAGTCAGTTGGTCCATCTTGCTTCAGGTTTCACTCATCATTTAGAGCACAGATTATCAATTGGGGTGTCACTACACTCTCTAAACCCAGAGAGTTCAAATAAGAATCCATAGCGTCAAAAATATCCTGTGCTGTTGTGGTCTTTCTCAGTTCTTTGCAACAGAAGAATTGCTCTGTTATATCCTTGCAATCAAAAACAAGTGAAAAGGGTGCTTTGAGTCTAATAAAGAGTGTCTTCAGTCTAAAAAGGCTGAGAACCACTGATGTACAAGATAGCACTTTGCACTAATAGGGAATTTAAAAACCAATGGGGGTCACTCAACATTAAATACCTACGTTTATAAATTATATTGTCACAGGTGAAAAGTTCCTGACAGCTTTCCTCTGCTGGTGTCTTTAATTCTAGCATTTTGGGTTCTTTTTACTCATGTTTGCACCATTGGTGCTGAAACTGACAAACCTTCCCATTAAAAATGAAAGCTAAAAGCTAAGCAGTGATAGTGAAAACATTAATGCAGGCACTTTGTTCTCTTCTCTGTGCTTTTCATCTTGTTTATGTGTGAATCTGTAAGCAAATATCCAAACTACTTTTCAGAGATATTTCATGCATTGGTTACTGCCAAACTTTGGAGTTTGGTTTTAATATATTTGTTGATTGTACAGTAAGACAAATGGGGACCCTATTACTCTAGGTGCTGTGCAACAGATGGTAAAGGCAGGCCCTGCCTCCCCCCTCCCCCCCCCCCCCAAAAAAAAAATGCAGCTTACAATTTTAAGTAAGCAAGAAATCAAACAAAGGTAACATAACATTCAGCTCAAACCTTCTCCCTTGGCTTGGCTTGGCTTGGCTGTGCCTGCAGTTTCCCTCTGAGCACTGCCCAATTCATGCCGTAGATCCTATCCCATTGCAAGAGGCTTGCTTGGTTATATCCCAGAGGACTTAACAAGTTCTCTACACCTAGTAAGCATAAACCTCTTAGCCTTTTCCCAGTAGAAACACCTGTCAATGGGACAGGGTATTTCAAGCATGCACTACCATCCTACTACAGTATACTAATTCTTAACAAATATCACTGGAACAGGACTATATCAGTATAACCACATTCATGCCCATTTATTTTTATATTAGATCTTATGGAAGTTTATTTTTCTTCTTTATGGTAATATTTACCATTTGTAATATTTTGGGGGCCGTTGCTTATGTATCCATGAAATAGGTTTGTTTTCCAGTGCTTCTGCTTGAGCGTTAAGTTACTTTTGGTCCCATCTTTAAGTGTGTTGGTTTCTTTTTTTCTAGGGATGAACCCAGACCGTACCTATCCAGCCTGGTACAAGAATGTGATATCTCTGTGGATCCTCTTTGGCATGGCTTGGCTAGCACTGGTCATCAACATTTGTATCAATGTGCTAGAGAACTCTAATGACCTCTGCCAGTGCTGCAAGAAGAAAAGGAAAGAGGCAGAGCAGAATTTAACAGACAGCAACAAAAGTAGTACTCTGGGGCTGGATGATGTGGAGAGCTGCACTACCAAGGACACAAAGACAAAAGGCCCAGACTGAACAGCACTTGTGCAGCTCCTCTAAAAGGACTTTTCCCAAGGGATATCTTCTTGGTGCATCATATGCGTATGTGCCAGCAGAGGTGACTGCGTAGAACAGCTGGAGTGGAAATCCCTTGTACTTCAGTCAAACAGGAATGGAAACTAGAGTACTGGGCCTGGAGTGCCTCTACTGTGAATCAAGTAGTAGAGAAATACTATAAGCTCAGTTGCTTGCACTATAAGGCATTACCTCATCCAAACCCCAAGTCCCCATTTAGATTTCTTTAGGCTTCACTTAAGGTCCCACCCGCATGTATAAGTTACATTTGAAATTGGTATACGACACTGATCCGTTGTTCTCTCTTTCACGTGCAGAAGTCTCCCATTTCATGCATACCACTTCACGTATCATCACTGCACCCACCAGTGCCATAGCATATGGGTCACCACACAGCACATTCTTTAAATGCCTGATGAGGAACATACTTTAAAAGCAAACAGCTCATCAGTTGTCACAAGTTATGTTCCATGACTTTCATGCTTGTACCTGCCAAAGGGGATAACATTCTTCTGCTACCAGATCCTAAATATATGGCAATGAGGCATAGCATGCAGCTGGATATCCAGTGTGACGAGGGAAACCACCACATCAAAGAGCTATATCAGTGTTAAAGATGAACGACTCTTATTATGGTAAATGGTTTATTCATCTACAGAATCCTTCTGTGGTATCATCCACTACAGAATTTAGTCTGGTCCCCAAATGTCACCAGTTAAATGCAATGGTTCATTATTGTTAAACTTTCCTTTTAACATTTTGGAAACCAGAAGTAGAAGCCAGTCGTTACGAGCCTGGTCATGGCCCAGTGATTACAAAGCTTACATTTGATCCAGCAATTGATGAGTTTGCTGCTGATTTTGCTTAATGGGAATATAAAGAAAAAAAAATTCTTGTGATATTCTCATGGCACAGAGATGACAGTGATCTTTCTGCTCCTTTTTATCTTGCTGGCATAAGCAGCAGCACGTCCTGCTGTATGTAATGCTGAATCTGCTCCCGAACAATGGCATTTTCAATTAATATAATTCCTTAGAAGTCTTTTGCACTCTGAGCTGTTTAAAAAAGGCCCATAGCTTGTAGTTCCTCATATAATTAGTATCAGCGTGCCCATTCTTGATCCTCACAAGTGGCGTTTCCCATGTTGGCAGCATCCTGGATTGGGGATTTTGAGAATCTGACTCTCACTTCACGTATAGACCAGTTCTAAACTTTCGGAAGAACCACCTAGTGTCTGCAGGGGATCTAGGTTCCACAAGAACAAAGGAAAGAAGAGGGGCAAAACGGGGGTGGGATTTGGGGGTGGGGATAGGAGTCATTACTTAGAAATACTGATAGCTGAGTGCATGGCAATTCAGAGGACTGTTCACAGTTTCCCAGGATCAAAGACTGTAGAATGTGTGTTAGGATTTTACAGTTTACAGTGGGAGAGGTGGAGGTGCTTTCATGTGTTGTCATCAGTGACATAAGGAGGTTCAGGAAAGGAATCTTTCACGCTGAAGCTAGATTGCTTGGCAGAAGGGTATTATCAAGACATACCTTTGGTGTAGTGCTCTTTGAAATGCTTTTTCAGTAGGCAGGAGCATCAAGGCAAGCGTTAGGAAGTGATTGAAAATGTTAATGTATAACTGGAACTGTGGTATGGAATAGGTGGGCTCAAGTTCACTGGGCACTGAGTCATTCTGTAGTGGCTTTTAAAACTGTCTGACCTCTCTGTTTTTCATGTATTTTAGTATTGCGTTTTTCACTGATCCTCACACTTTAGGTTTTTATTGCTGTTTATAGTGGGCTGGTCTAGAATTACATTACAAGGGTGCTGTCTGCCCTTAAGTAATATGGTCAGAGCCAGGATGATAATTTACTTCACTAGCAGGTCTACTTTCCCTTCTTCCAAGTGCGAAACTCCCTAAGCACATGACTTCACTATGTAAAACAAGATGAGAGAAAGTAGAGAACACCTTTTGGAGAAGGCTAAAAACCACGTCACAAGCTCTTTCTCGACTCTAATTTGAAATATCACAGGCTCTGATGTTCCACCGTTCCTCTGCTTAGCAGCCTAAAGGAGCTCCATCTGAAGGAGATTTTCTTGCTCTTCATTTTAAATATCGCTTTAAACATTTTTATCCTGTTATTTCTAGCTGTGCTCCCTCACAGAACTTTTTATTTCTTCAAATATTTGTAGCTACTAGGTAAGATTTTAAAAAGCTTTTAAAAGTGTTAGGCATCCAACTCCCATTGAATTTCAATAGGAGTCAGGTGCCTTGCTTCTTTAGGCACTTTCAGAAATCCCACCTTGTGATCATAACATCCCCAATGGGCAGCCATCACACTTAACATGTATTCACTCTTTCTAGTAACGAGGTGCCCAGAAGTGATCTTCTGGATTACTAATACATACATGGCCAAACACCATCTATCTGTCTGTGTTCTTTTATAACTCCCCACATCAACACTGTATCTGAGAACTTCCCAGTAGCATCCCACTCCACCTCCTTCCCAACTCAGTACGCTGTCCGTTATTATTAGAGGCAAGCCAGCTTTCAATGCATATGATGTATATTATCATACTTGAGAGTCCCTCACAAAATGCCGTGTCTTTGGCCTTTGCAGCCTTCTCTCTGAAACTATGCTGTGGTCAAATGATATGGATGGATTTGTTCCCAGAGAGGAGAGAAGAAGGGGAAGTTTTGCAACATAGTGAAAAATATCATCAGTGTGTCTAAAAAATAGACTGCTCTACTAAAATATGAAAGGTTATCTGCTCAAGGGTAAAATAAAGAAAACAAACCACTGTGCTGTTATCATTCTTGTCACAGCTGACTCGGGGTCTTCCATAATCTACATTGGAAAATTACAGATGTTCTCTGCTTTTTATTTTTTAACGCCTCCAAAAGGTCCTGAATTCTCCGTGGCTGAATTCTTGAGCTAGTCTCTTTCCAAATAACTGTGAAGTTTCCATTAGTGATTTTAACCTTGTCTTTCGTAAGTGTATTCTTCTCTGTTCCCCTGGGTTTTTGGTTTGGGGTTTTTTTCTGTTTGTTCTGGGGGGAACAGGCCATATTATTGCTGTCATTATTCAGTATTTATATTATCTCAGTGCCCAGAAGCCTTGTCATGGAGCCACAGAGGAAGTTTGCCTCCAATCTTTTTACAGTCTTCCAGGGACTGCATCTTTTTCCGTGGTAAGCCCTAGATTTCCTCTTCTGCACAGGGGAGTCCCAAAGACTCCCCTACTCCGCAACTGAACCGGGCTTCAGTTTCTTCTGTTACCTTAGCTCCTTCAACAAGTCCAAAAGGACTTTAACTCCTGATAGAGACTCTACCTCTTTAACAGCTATGCAGTTGCAGAAGTTTGCAGCAACACAAGGCAGCCTTCTCCAAACAAGGCAGTTAATATTAATCCACCTTCCTCCATATTTTCCCCATACTCTTTGTTTCTACATTCAGCAGAGCTATCCTGGAATAGAAAATTGAGCCCATTAACTCTGCCCACTGGAATTTACAACTAAGAAGTGAACCCTAGAAGGGGTTGAGGGCCTTCAGCTTCCTAAACCCCTAAATTAAAACAAGAGCATCTGAAAAATTGTAGGCGGAGAAAGGAAGGATTGAGAAAAAGACATCCCTCATAATCCCCTAAGGAAGAGTATTTCTGTGGACAGAGGGGGCTGGGAACAGCTCTTTATTGCTTAATTGCTCTTCTTGGATCTTGGTTAGCATTGCATATTTCTGCTGGTAAATATTTTTAAACGTACTGTCTTTAATTTTTTTTTTTACACATTCTATGTTTGGTCAGAGCTCATGGACAAAGTTGAAACAATAATGTATCTGAGGAGGGACATGAAAGACTTCACACAGAAATTTGTGTGAAGACAGGCAGTGAAAAATGCTAACGCACAAGACCAGGGATATGGTATGAAGCCCTAGGGGCCTTG
Source organism: Alligator mississippiensis (assembly GCF_030867095.1). NCBI lineage: Eukaryota > Metazoa > Chordata > Crocodylia > Alligatoridae > Alligator > Alligator mississippiensis. The sequence continues at coordinate 172,234,505 of NC_081824.1, read as the reverse complement.
CTGAAGCAGGCACACAGATGAGTATTGAAGGAGGGGGCATATGAGGTTGAGGGGGTTGGGAAAATACTGGATGGACTAAGTGGGTGCCGAGCTGTGCAGCACTTGACCATATGACTGCCATGAATAAGTACAGATAATGTACAGAATTTTGAATGTGATTATAATTAAGAGGCATATCCTAGTTTTGGATAACTGATGTTCAGAAAATAAGAGCTATACTGTACTTGGTTTTAAACTATATGTGTGATCTTCAGATTCTTTTTTAAAGAAAACTTTGGGGTCTGAAACCATGGCTTTAAACTGCTTCAGTTTTTCTCTGGTTAAATCATGTTCTCAAGTGCCTCTTTTGGATCCTCCCATTTAGAACGTTTTCCCAATGTTTCCCAATGTGAAGGAATCTTGCAGACACAACGGATAAGCACGATGCCTTCCAAACACAAGTTTAAATCAGTATGCTGTGGGTTAGGATGTTAAAATGCTAACAGATTCCATGAGGTATAAGCCCAGTCAGAAAGTAATTGTGCAAGGCAAATAAGACGGAAAGCAAGCACATTGTATGAGGACTATTTTAGACAGTTCCTGGCAGCTTGGTTTTTATTTGCTCCCTGTCAACAGACCATAATTAGGAGTTGAATTGGGTTTGGGCTTCAAAATAAGGAAGAACTGCTCCAAGCTAAGCAGTGAATATCAGTCAGGCTCTTAAAGGAATGTAATATGTCTGGATGTACCCCAAATGGTGTGCCATATTACATCTCACTTACTAAGCAGGATCAGGCCTGGACAGCGTCTGGATGGGAGATCTGAAGTCTCTAACATCCTGTATTTGCTACCCCCCAAAAGGTTAAAAAATAATGATGCACAAATCATAAGGCATTCTTTTTAAAATGAGATGGTAGGTTGTATTTTTGATCTGTGTCTTAATTTTTCTGATTTTTCTCCTTGCAAGCGTGTGTCCTATTGTCACCAACTCTGTCAGATGTAGTCATGTGGTTCTGGCTCCTGTAGTCGCCTCTCCCCACTGCCTACCAGTTAATTCAGCTGCCATATCTGCCCAGATTACGTGTGCTGATTTTGCCCACATGAGTTCTTCCCCTTTGCCTCACCTCCTGTAGCTCCAGGAGCTTCTTTCTCAGGCTTGGCATTGCATGGAAGGACAAGACTGGGGAAGGAAGAGCAGAGAGAAAAGAGTCCCTTCACCCACAGGGAGGGAGGAAGATAGAGAAGAGCTGCCCTGGGCATGATGGAATCATTCACGCTGTAGACCAGCAGTGAGGGCACTTACCTGGAATGTGGGAGCGTCGGAATCGAGGCCTGTTCTGATGAGTGGATATACAAAGCAGAGCATCTCCCCCAGGGAAGTCTCAGCCCAGAACACCCCATAGTTTGGTATTTCGTAATTAATCTGCTACAAAGTAGGAAGAGCAGGGGTTTGAACTGAGGTCACCCACATCCCAAATGAGTTCCCAGACCACCAGGACAGATGCACATGTCACAAGTCAGAAAACTAGGCGCCTGTAGCATTAGGGGGTAGCAAAGTGGTGGTTTTGAGAATGCCAGTGGCTCTTAAATACTGGGCTTAAGGCACCTACAGAAGAATTAAAAGTGAAGGATCCAGGACACTCTAATCATGACATGCAATTGTTGCCAAAGTTCAGTGAACTAAATTCATTTTTGGTGCAACTCCACTGAGTTCTCTGCAGTTAAGTAGACAAGAATCTGGCTAGTCATAGTGGAGACAGCTGCCAGCATTCAGTTCAAACAACTGTTCTGGCCCAGCAGACCTCATGAATCAAATGAAATGCAGCATGCAGTGAAGTTGTGCACTATCGAGGTGGCGAAGCAAGATTCTCTACCCAACCTCTTCTATACTGCATGCTCATTAGTTAAAAGGGGAGCTGTCAGAGGCCACCAATGAGACTTGAGTCCCATAACCTTGCCCTCTCTTATCAAATTTCTCAGTGAAGCCAGCTGATTAAAGAAGAGTCTGAGGTGACTGACCTTACATCTGGTTGCAGAGGTGCGCAGCACTGAGTGACATGGTGCTTAAGTGTGACTGATGGACACACCTGCTGGCTTTAAAGTCTGTATCCAGACAGCCACTCATTAGCAGGCAGAAGATTTATGTTTTTGTTTAGATCTCACTTGAAAACTGGTTGGTTTGCTGCAGGGTTCTGGGATGTATCATGAGCGAAAAGTATTTCTCACTAGGGAACATGCTGGATATTATTTGAAATTACACACAGGCATGTGCGCGCGAGTGTGCGTGCGCGCACACACGCGCACACACACACAGTTGCATATAATAAACCAGTAACAGAATTACACACCACTTCAAATGTGATCCATATTTTTATGAGGGGAACAGTGAAGTTCAGTGGATGGAAGACAGGATCACATGCTAGGAAACCCTGGGTTTTAATTCCAGCTCCATCACTGACTCAGAACTGCCTGTCCTAGATTGGGTTTCCCAGTATTTGTACCATCAAACTCTTGTAGTGGATATACATATATATGTATGCCACTTGCACCAGTTTCCCAGTGAGAATAAGGTACACCAGAAAAAGACTTGTGTAGCTGTGTGTTTAAATAAAGGCATTAAATGGCAAGCCCATGGTGGTTAGGGGGTGGTATTTATTCACACCCCTAACCAACATAGGGGTTTTGAATGCAGACCGGGGTTCCATCTAGGCAAGTCCTTGAACTTCTCTAGGTCTCAATTTTGCCTTCTGTAAAATGGAGTTCATCAGCTTTTTCTCTATATATCACAGCAGTGTTTTAAGCATGTTTCAGTTAGTGCAAGCGCAGTATTTTTTAAAAAGATCTCTAAAGTATTATGTAAGTGTTGCCGAATATTATTAGCATTATGTAAACACCCTTACAGTCAATTAAACTGGGTGTTGTCTCCTGTTGATTACAGCAGCCAACCTGCAGCTGAGAAATGTAAGACACTTTACACTGTCTGCCAGCAACTGAGAGGTAATCTCTGTAAGTGCTCTGAAAAATACCTGCGTGTATCTACAACTTCAGCAGGTGGCTGATGCTAGGCTCTATCTAGGCTATATGTGGCTGAATATGGAGTCTCAGACACTTCAGTGGCAAACAAAACATAAATGTAAACTTTGTAAAACAGAATTATTCAGTGTGACCAGGAAGGTTTCGAAAGACATTTCCAGGTTTAACCCACTTTTATTTGTGTTTTTGGTTCTATTTTTTTATTTACAATTCTTATTCAACAGAAAAGCACATCACTAGTTTTTAAACTAGTTTTAATACTAGATGTATTTAAAAAAATGATTTATTCAGCTGTGGTATCCATAATCCCCAGGATAATTAAAATGGTTTCTTTCTGCATCGATGGTCATAGACCAGTCAGTTTTGCTTTTGTTTTAGATCAGTTTCAAGTTTTGATTTTCAAGTACTTTCCAACCCTGCACTGTTTGGTTTGCAAACACTCCCAGGGATGGGTTCAGTCCAAGCCAATTATTTCCCTTACAAAATGCTAAAAGTGCAAATGATTTCTTTTGACTGTAGGTTTTATAACACGTTGTCTGTTTTCCTACCCCAAAATCACAGTGTTGGGCTGAAGTCTGAAGTCAAGCAGAAGGTAGAGCAGGGTGATACGTTAGACTAACTGGTTCAGAAAGCCATGCGTTTTCTTAAGCGACAACCAATAGTCTATTCATAGCATCTAACAAAATAGGTGGTTGCCTAGAAAAGCTCATGACTCTCTGAACCAGTTAGTCTCTGAGGTGCCACTGTGCCTTTCTTTTGCCTACCCTTCAGGCCTAAACTACCTGACCCCCATATTTTAATACTTTTTCCTATCCCTCTTATCCCAGAACTTTTTTTTTTTATAGTTTTATGTTCTTTTTTTATTCTGATGTGGAGTTTTTGAACTTTTTTATATTAGCCTAGTCCTCTGATGAAGAGGTAGAGTTCATCTGATAGTGTTATCATTTCTCTTTCTTGTCTTGCAATTTGGACTGCTCTGTCTTTTTGAATTGACTTAAAGGTAAAGTGTTTCATACATTCTTAAGATGGTATCAGCAAAGAGTAGCTTAAATCCTGCAGTGACAACAAGTAATTCTTGGTTGAAAAAGGAGGTGCTGTCAGACATCAGGGTAACTGTTTTCCCATGGAAAGGCTCTTGACTAAGCCAGAGGTATCTGGGAGGCAGGTCACAGGTAGAATTTGTATGCTAGGGAAAAAGGTCTAGGGAGTAAGATAAAGAAAAAAGAGTTAAACATGCCAGATCCTCAGCTGGTGTAAATTAGTACAAATGTGAATGGGCCACATTCTCAAATGGTGTACATTTATGCTGATCAATTGAAGTCAGTGCTAGGCTGATTTATATCGCCTGTGGATCTGGGCCACAGTAAATATTTTAAAATTGAATTTAAGGTCAAACTCCACCTTTTTGTAAATAGAAAGATCTTCAGATATCATCAGAAACACTGGGGAAGCTGCCTCTTTGTACTGGTATCAGTTCAGTGGATTCCTACTGAGATTTTGTAATTCTTCTTGGAATGTGTTATGTGGGAAGTTTGAAGCAAAGCGGCTTGTTTGGCAATCTCATTTGCTTGGTATTACTTAGAATACTGATTCATCTAGGCTCCCATGTAGCCAAACTGTAAGAACAACGTGAGTTTGGTTGCCACAGGTAGGTGAAGTGGGTTTTCTATGTGCTTTGTGAAAATTGTTGGAAAGCTTTGCCGCTGGTCTTTTACTGAACATGGGCTTACGCTGCATGAGAGGTCATAATGAAGAGAAAAGACTCCTTTTAATTTCTCTGCACAGATAAAGAAGACATGTGGATGACAGCTTTATCATAGGGAAATAGGTAGGGAAGAATGTATTTATTCAAAGGTAACGGCATTGGCTGTAGAACGTAGGCATTGTATGCCACCAGGAATCAAACACTCTCTCCAAAGTAGATTTTGAAAATGGCTTGGCCCCTTCTATTCTTACAGCCAAAGCATTTTTAGTCTTGAGTCATTCTTATTATATATAAATAGGGCCAGAGGGGACACAAGTCAGCATCCTTGTTTTGTCTGCTTATTGGTGCACTAATGTATCAATAGTGTCAGCAAAGCTCTGGAGCTGGTGAAAAGAGCCAGGAGCACAGCAGCCAATGTGCATAATTGGTAGGCAAGGGCAGGGTTGCACCAGCATAAGTGGAGGGGGTGAATGCTCAAGATTGCCAGAGCAGCATAGCATGGACTTAACACAAATTAGAATCTGGTATGAATGTAAATCAGTTTGGTTAAACCACTGCAGGTCCTTGGGTAAACACTGTTATTTCAGCATCAGGAGGACTTTTGGATAGACAGGTAAGTGATAAGGTAGTTGAGTAAAAGCGAGAGGTAGTGGTTACCAGGTCAGGGCATGAGGAAAGGAATAGGTGAGCTGGTAGAAAAGGAAATGAGTGTGCAAACTGATGCATAGCGTTTCATGAAGATCTCACCTGAATGGCTTAAAGGGATCCGCTGGACACTTCTGAAGAGCTACAACCAAGGTGTAGAGACAGACTACCAGCTGGATGGGCCCCTAAGGTTTTATATCGCACCCTCTCATCTTGATCCACCAAGTAAATGTATGACCTGGGCCCCTTGCACTCAAACTTTAGAAGATGAAAATCCCTTTTACAAACTCTCTCACCTCTACCCCTGGAATGTACTCTCATTTATCAAAGCAGACCCTTCCCTATGCTCAGACCTGGGCACCAGCAGTGCATATGCTCATACAAGCAGTCCATCCCAGAATGATCTTTGCTGTAGCAATGTCATATCCAGCTCTCATGCATCCTGTAACTTCTGGTCAGGCAAGAGGCTATTAGCTGAACAGCCCAATGGCATGAGGCAGGTGAAACGGAGCACATGGAAAATCTCATTAAAGTATAGTAGGCACTGGCTAAGCCTGATTCACTCTGATTGACCCCTTGCAGGCGTTAGAAGTTGAGCATGGAAGGGAGAGGCTAACAGCATTGTCCAGCCAAAGTCAAATGCCAGTAAAATTCCTAGATCCTCTTTGAACAGCTCCCATGTGTAACTGCCTTAAACATGCCTTTCATTCTTCATCACTTCATTTATCATTGTCAGACCCAAGGCTGATGTTCTTATTGTTACTGGCCTCAAAGATTCTGAAATGAGAGAAAAGACAGGACAGAAAACACTGTTCCTTGGAACAGGAGCCGAAATGGGATTTTCCATCATTTCCATTAGCACTTTCCTTTCTAAATAACTGTTTGGAAACTTGCAACAAAAAATATTCCTTACTCAGTGCCTGATATCTCATATGGGCACTCTTTGTTTGTTATTGCAGGGTTTTTTGGGAAAGCAGAGGCTGCCTGAGCAAGTTTGCTAATTCAGGGTAATCCAAAAACACGAGGTACCCTGGTTTCTTTGTATAAACTCACTTGTGAACACTTAGCCAGGCACATTCACTGCTTATTGAAGAGCTATTTTGGAGTGCTAGGCTGCACCATTTGCTGTTTGTGAATACCAGGTTCACATATGTTGGTTTATTATTGTTGGGGTTATGTCTGGATGCTGGGCTTCATACACACAGGCCAGAAATGAATTGGGATAAGTTGTGTATGTCTGAATACAACCCTACATGAAAAGATTTGTATCCAGATTTGAAATGGTGACTTTTACTGTCAATTATTTGAGTCATGACCTCATATAGCTGCGCTAGGGCAATGGGAGTGTGATCCAGTGAGTAGCCCACTAGGCTGGTAAATAACAGACTTGGTTTCTAGTCCCAGGTCTGTCCATGCCTGCTATTTGACCATGAAACAATCACCTAGCCCAGCAGTTCCCAATCTGTGGTATGGGTACCACCAGTGGTATGCAGACAACCTGTCAGTGGTATATCTTAATGGATTTATGATAATTATTTTATATGACAAAAATTTGCTGGTGGTACTTGGTGGTGGTAAAGGTTGCATCATTTTAAATCGGTGGTGTGCAATCTGTTAGAGTTTGGGAACTGTTGACCTAGCCTTTCTCTCCCTTTGTCTGTCTTGTTTATTTAAATTGAAGCTCTTCAGGGCAAGAATTATTTTTTACTATGAATATTACAGTGCCTAGATGAGGCCTCACTTTCAGGATACTGTTACACTGTGGTCCTCACCTGTGTTCCAATATGTTTTTTTTTCTCCCAAACTCCTGTACCATCCATACACACAGCCCTTGTTTTGCAATGCTGGGCAAGTGGTCAAAAGCTTCAGCTGTGCTTTAGCTCAGGATGGTACCTGCCCAGTTTGCAGTGAAGATGCAGGTAAGATCACCTGATTATTTATGCCTTTCATGCAGTTTTCACCCCAACACATAAACAAGTTCTCCCACAATTCACTTGGAAGGAATCCTAGATCAGCACAAAGCACCCATAAGCTAAACATGGACAAATAAAGCAACAATGAGGCCATGTAGTAGGTTTGGCCCTGAGGGTGGCTATGACACCTTCTGGTGGCCAAGCAGCTGCTGCCCCACTCTGACTCTTTGGGGTATCCTCCCCTTTTTACTTTGTCTACCATACCTTGATGGATCTTGTAATACTTAGGGAAGGCTGCCCCAGGGTCCCAGAGTAAGCCTCAGTCCTTTGGCTGTCTGGTGTTTCACATGCCCAACTGGCACCACTCTTACCCTCAGCACTAAATCGTGTCCCTCCTAGCCCTATCAGTGCTTTAGGACACCAGTCACCTTACTGGCTGTAACTGTGGTCTCTGTCCTCCCCTATAGTCATACCCATGCTTCACAGATGTTACCCTCTATCCAAGCACCAGCCTGTACTGTTGCAGTCAAAAGCAGGATTTGAACCTAATGCAGTTAAGGATTGACATGACACCTCATTCAATTAATGACAGAAAGGCTTTAACAACTATGCTACAAATGAACTAGACAACTAAATGACAGAAAAAGACTCCTTCCCAATGTTCAATAAATGAACTATCACAAAAGTCCTAGTATATGATAGCTGCAAAAGTGTCTCTCACCAGTGCAAGCAGGAAGCGGTTTTCAGTCTTGCCAGCCTTCACTGAGCGTGGATCCATCATCCAGGAGTGATCATTTGGGTGCAGAATGATTTCTTTCTCTCTCCTGGAGAGCACACTTTGCTGGCAACTCTATTTCATTCTTATACTGTTCAATTGTATAACTTAAAAGCATTCCTCCTTGATAGTTGGTCAATTAAAGTCCGAACAAAGCAAGGTAGGAAGGCACCATCATATTATAATTGCTAACTGCTCAGATCCTGTTATGGGTCATCCAGGTGTGAAGCTTGTTTTTGCAAGCATTTGGTCAGTACAGAGGTTACACTTCAATCAAATGGGATGGGTCTTGATTAACTGAACAGAATACCTTGGGGCACTGATCACAGGACATTGTCTTTGGGTAGTTGTATTAACAATGGGGCAGAATCTACAATAGTCTGCACGAGTGATGGTCTATGAAGACGTGCAAAACCCCAGAGAGACACTGAATGCCTGTTCTGGTAACTATGCCTTAATCAAGGCAGGATGTGTCAACAAGGTGAGTACAGTCACATAGAGATATGTAGTTATTGTTTAATGGTTTAGCATAATAAAACATTGGGTACATTTGCAAGTAGCACAGGAGATGAAACCAATTGGGATTGCTTTATTTCTCATGGTCCTAGTCACAATCTTGCACTCTTGTACAAGATGCACTGTTGTTATTTTAGTTTGGTCATTTAAATTTCATGTGTAGGTCTGGCCAAACTTTCCCAGTCATCACTAGAGACTTCAGCCCTCTCGGTTTGGCCTGCTGATTGTTCTTGCTGTGGACTCCTAAGCCTCAGTTCACTTGCTCTGGTTTGATTTCTCAGTCTCTTCTTGGTCATGCCTCACTGTCTCTCATGGCACAGGTTCTGGCCCTCTCAGTTCTCACATGTTCCCTGTCTTGCCCTGGGGGCACAGGCTTTGGCTCCATGGCTTCAGCCTGCCCCTGTTGCACCTTCTTGGGGCTCAGAACCCAAAGTATATCCCAAGCCTCCCTGCATGGCCTCCAATCCTCCCCTCCATTCACAACCCAGTTTTCTGGTTGCAGACTTAAACACAACACAAATACAAGCAATCCATTTCCAAATGGAAAGTTCACCCTTACTCTGGGCGAATGCTGTATCACAAGCTGTACTTCCTCCCATAGCTTCTCCTTCAAGCTCTGTTGTGTAGCTTGTCTCCTATGGCCATCTCCCCCAAGGAGCTTCTATCCCTGCAGCATGCCAGACCAAATTCCCCACCTTGCTTCAGGCACTGGTCTTATATATAAACCACCACCCTTTCCAGTCATGTAGCTTCCCAGACAGACACAGCGATTTCCCCTTTTGCCTGAAGGCCAGCCTGCCCTTCTCTGCTGTCGCCTAACCCAGCTTCCTGCAGTCTTTACCTCCTAGCTGCCTGGACATCATCCCCTTAGTTGCTTATTGCAGCGCAGCTAGATTTTGCCCAGCTGCCTGCCTACACCAAAAGCTTAGCCTGCTGCACTATCCTCTTAAAGTAACAGAAGCCTCTGTCTTCCTGTTACAAGCCACAGTAACATTTTGCTGCAGGAGTACTCATACTCAACGTAAGCTACACTGTGCAGCATAGATTTATCCTGAGCTGGATCCTGTAGGTGCCAGTATAGTACAAAGTAATTAATTGGTATTAATGATGCAAAAGATGATTTAGGAGAGGCAAGGTGGATCTAGGATACTGGAGTTGTTATTGCAAGGGTCTGAGAGCTGTAGATCAGCAAGCTTGTATTGATTTCAGTTACTTGCATTCTGCAGGGGGGATATTACAGATGCTGGAGTCACCAAAATGCTTGGCACTATAAGCATGTCAGGCAGCCAAATGGTGTGCAAGACATCTGGGAGGCAGCCCCACCCGCAATGGTCCTAATCTTGGCCATCCAAAATGGTGGTCCTGCTAAATGACCCATGGTTCAAAATGATAGGAGAGTCCCAATGAGTAGATTTTTTCCAAGGAGTCCCAAAGTGTCTCACTAGCCACACTGGTCATATGACCAGAAGGGCTAGTGAAACAACTGGGCATTGCACCCAGTGCAGGAAGTGTGCAGAGCAGAATCACTGCCCCGTGACTCATTTAAACTAAGGTTCTGTTGATACAGCTTACAGCAGCCTGTGTATTTTATCTGAGTGATAGTTCATCCAAAGTTCATTATTTAATCATTATTAACAATAACATTTCCTTTTGATTTCACCGAGTTGGTATGTTTAACCATATGATTGAAGCAATACTGTTTTTCCTTGTCCCAATTCTGTCAGGCTACTGAACCTGTTCTGTTTGACTCTGTTGATGATTGGAGGGGCTGGGACTATATGTTGGTACATTGGGAATCAGGCTTTGAGTAGAAGAATACTGGGGCTGTCACAGGAATAACACAGGCATAGGAGCGCAACACTTGTGTCATAGACATATCATATCCAAGTCATTCAAGCCTCTCTTGCACAAAACTGTCTTTGCTGGACAACTAGTATGTAAGAATAACTCAACCCCAGTCTTTTCAGCAACAGGTGATATTCCTGACACCATTAAATGAAGTCCTAAACAATTTAAGATTCCCTATTAATCTGAGCAATTTTGTATTCTGTTCAGGAAAACATGTTGGCTATTGAGAGCAGAGGGCTGAATCATCCTTTTCATGGTAATTTGCGCCCGATTATACTTTAACCCTTATCCTGAGTATGAACCAGGAACCTGAGCAATGTCCAAAGAGCTAAGGAAAAAAACGAGGTTTCCTCATTCCTCCTGAGTGGTGTTGCAGGAAGTTCTCCTGACCCCGGAGCTTTTGTGGTTCTTTTTGTGTTCTTTTCTGACCCAGAAGGCTGACTCACCAGTTTATAGAGTCCTGCTATACCATTCAAAACCAGAGTTCAGTGAGGAATGGGAAGGAGCTAGAAAGGCCCAGCTTACATATGGACAGGTTGCATTTTTTAACAGATTGTCTTGTGTTGCAATATACTTTCCCTAGTGTAACTAGAAAAATAAGCTTTTCATGTTGAGAGTGTGAAATTTTCCTACTGGGTACATTATTACCACAACTCAGCAGTTGCTATAGTCACAATGGAGATATGACAGCAGAAAAGAAAAGAGCCTGTGCACTCAGAAATGGGAGCAGTTTATATATGACTGTATGTGTCAGGAGTCAGGTCAGCAAGTAAGTTAAATTGCCCCTAGATGGCCCTGGTTACCCAAGTGGCCTAACTGCTTCCAGTGCACTGATATATTGATTGTCATGACCCCCAGGCCAGCCAGCCTAGTGGGTAGAGACAGGTGTACAACTGGGTGTTACAGGGGTAAGGGGCAGAAGTAACAAGTCAGGAGCCAAAATGCCAAGCCAGGGTCAGGATCCAGAAATCAGAAACCTAGTTACTAAGTCTGAAGGATAATCCACAGGGCAAAGTCTAAGAGTAAACTAAGTCAGGATCAGAAGGTCCTTAAATGCGGCCCCAGAACCAATCAGAGGGAAGGGCTGGGGCCAGCTGGACTTAATTCATAGTAACTGAGTCAGGAGACTTAACAAGGGCTTCAGGGCAGGAGTCTGCCTGAGCCTGGCAGGGCTGACCCAAGCTGTGGTACAAGAGCCTTACATAGATTATGTACAGCTCAACCTCCCTTAGCCTCATGCACCATGACCAGAACATGTATGGCATAAGATTTTCAAAGATTCATATTTAGGCCAAATGTAGATTAAATTCCAAGTGGGAAGCTCTTCAAGCACATCCCTGAAAAGGGGGTTAGTACTCTACTAGATTTCAGTACAAATGCATTGTCAACTGATCTCCTCCAAAAAGTTTGCAACTAAGTTTTTCTGGATTTTTTCTAAAAAAAGATAATGGGAAGCTTTTCCTCTGTATCATTGTCCTTTGCTCAGAAGTGGTTTAACTGATTCCCTCCCCCCCCCCCCCCGAGTTTCAAATTAAAAACAAAACACTTTGGGACAAAAATCAGAAGAGCTTACCTTGAATTATGAAAGCTGCAAAATGTTGAGCATGAGTGTACATGATTAGATTAGAAGAAATTACTCATGCAGCCTTTATTATAATGGTCAAATTGCTCCCAGAGTAAAAATTACAGTGCATCCCTCCTTGCCCTGCAATGGCTCCGTGTACAGAAAACACTAGTTGATGAGAAGATATAACCTCAGCCTAGGGAATTCACATGGTGAGGTCCAACCTGAAAATTGGGCATCTCTATTATTTTGGAGGATGAGACCCATCAGATGGACTCTAGCACCACAAACCGTCTTTCCCACAGTAAACCTGCAATGAGGCAGAAGTGTTATCTGAGTAAAAGCTGGACCATGCATTACTTTTATATCTCATAGAAGCTGTGGTGCTTGTGGTGTCTGTGGTGATTACTATGTCTTGACATGATGTGAACCCAAATACAGGTAAGCTTGGAAGATTTTACTGGAAATGGTTGTAAGAAGGTATGGAATATACGCTATTTGCTGGCAAAGCAAAGTATGGCCTGGGCTGAGTGGGCTCTGGTTATCCACTGAGTCAGCTCATTAACAAGAAAAGCAAAGGTCAGTGGCAGAATCCTGACAGTTGGAGTAGGGCATATTTCTATTCATGTTGATCAGACTGCCAAACTAGACAAGTGGGTATAATATATGGGCATGCATAAGATCAGGCAAGATATAGGTAGGTGACAAGGTGGCTCCATTTGAGACTGTGGACCCAGGGAGGCCTCCTCATAATGGTCACCAGAAAAATGCAAGGATCCCAAATATGAGAGGTTGTGATTCTCTTATTGTGTGAGCAGCCTTCACCCCTGCCCACACACAAGATGAGTCTCTCTTCAAAGATCTCAGGACAATTTAAGTGGGACTGGACTTGCAGGGTACTCTGTGAATCTTGTATGTTGGGCTTGCATTTCCTCCCTTCCATTTTCTCCATCTCCAGGTAAAAATCTTACCTCTTCTCTCATAATACTTTCTGTGCCTCAAAAGAAATTGATTTTTGTACAGATCCTACCTGTATGAGAGAAGTCTCTAAACTCAAGTAGTGGGGATTAAAATAACCACCATGGTCTAGCAGTGATCCTTTCCTACATTGCAATAAATTATGGCTAGAGGAGATTAATATTAAGAGACACCTATAGGAATACCAGTATGGTGTGTTGGCACATGTCTTCATCTAGGTACATGTTGTCTACACTTTAGTCATAGCAAACACAGCAGCTCACATAGAAACAAACTAACTAGCTGGAAGTCTGTAGCAGAACAGAGTAACTACACACTCCGAACTGCCTGAGCTTTTTACACTGAAGTTAATTTATACATGTGTACAGCTACATTGATGCTAATTTATATACGCTTTCCTTCATAGCCATTAACAGTGTTTGAGTAGCACAGAGTACTTTTACTGATATATTCTTAGAAATATCCCTAAGTATTAACATAGTCTTAATGTGGATGCAGTTATGCTGAGAAAGCTGCACTTTAAAAGCTTGGTCACTTAAGTAAATCAACAATATTCAGCTTTATTGAATAAACTTCATCTATGTTACAGGTGTCTGCCAGTACAGCTGTGTCAGAGATCACATCTGTTCACATCTCTGACCAATAAAGCTATGCCTATAGGGCCAGGCACAGACATTACACTTTTACAGGTATAAGTGATTGAAAACTGGTCTATACCCATAACAGAACAGAAGTTCGGCACACGGGTGGTTTACAAATGGCAGAGCCCAGTCTAAGATTTACACGTCCCATCAAAGAATGAATATTTGTTCTGTTCGCTACCAATCTAAACTATGCCACTTACATAAAACTGCATAACTTAAATTAATTCTGTCTCAGGCTTTTTGAATGTCTGTACTTAGCCTAGAAGCCTACAACGTAGACCTAGAAGGTAGTTATCAATGTAGAAGGTAGTTATCACAGTAACTTGAATGATCTTAATCAGCATCTGTGCTTCTGTGTATGAACAAACTACCACAGATAGATTGACACTCGCGCAGACAGTGAAAGAGCTTTTTGTGTGCTTGCCCACATAGAAAAAGTAGCTAAGAGAGTAATAAAGTTCTAAGAATTTGTATTTATTTATTTATTTATTTTGCCTATTGCTTTTCCTTGAATGATAGAATCTCATTGAATTCTCTAGAGAAGGGACTATCCTATTGTCCATCTAATTCCTGCCACAATGGGGGCCCTGATCCTTGACAGTGATTGTTAGGCATATAATAATACAAAAATAAGGACCATGAATATGCACATCAAAATCTATGGTTATTTCTACAAACATAATCTCTGTTAAGAGACTATTATAAGGTAGTTGCTAAAGTTGTTAGAGGTACTTGCCAGCTGCCAGGAGACTTGTGAAGTAGTAATTATCACCAGTTACCTACCAGGATACTCAATGCCTTCCCACCCTCAGGGTTTTTTATTCTTCTTCTTCTTAGTTGCACATTATCCACCTTTAACAACATTTTAAAAATAACTTCAGGAAGGAGTGGATCACACATCATTTTAATAATTAAAAGCAACAAGCTGTTTCCTTGTTTCACAAAATTTGCCAGTTTGGAGCACTTGCTGATTAGATAAGCTCTCCTAGTCTCACTATTCCAGTCTCTAAGGGAGAAAAAACCCAAGTAACTATCATTATTCCATGAAAGAAATAGTAATTTATGTTTTCAACAGGAGTAATATACTGAGCACATAAAAGTTACTATGTAGGTTCTGGGTTTAAAGTGCCAGGGTTTGGAAACATGAGGCTAGGTCTGTTGGTTCATAGGGAAAAGCTTATCTCACTAGCCCATCATATTAGCCATGCAAACTAAACAGCTCCACTGTTTACAATTTCCTGTTTGTAAAAGAAGCCTAGTAGAAACATTTTGCCTGGTTATAGCATTTTTACACTTGATAGATCTTCAAGCATTGACAAAGATGTTGGTACTCCTTTTCATAAGTAGTGTGATTAAGTTCGTAGACATAAAGCTTCTTTTCTGAGGCATTGCAGCCTCTTGTAGTATGTTTTAGCCTATTAGAGCAAAAGCCTGGATTCTCTTCCAAGTTTTTCCCCAAATATCTCATTGGGCTTTACTCAAGTCATGAATAGACCTGTGGGTATTTATTTTTCCCCATAAGTTTTACCACTTTGTCCAAAACCAATGGAAAGCTGAGGAGGGTTGGGGGGTGTTCTAAAAGTCAGGTGCCTTTGGCCCCAATTTTAGCAGTACTGAGGGCCCTATTCCTGGGAATTAGGCATCTATATACCTTTAAGGATCTGAGTCTAGTGACTTAGAAAGTTGTTTCCAACTTCCCAAAATGACTTGGGGCCAGATCCAAATCCTTCTTGGAGACACCTAGACAAGACTTAGGCAGAATTAAGATAAAGGGATCAAGAAAAAAAGCCCCACTCCAGCAGTGGCAGAACTGCTTCAGCACTAATTTCAGTAAGCATCTCCATTTTGACCTAAAAATACCTACTCAGCTCCAATACTTGGGCTGAGAAATTATGTAGATCAGCCACAAATGCACCTGACTCCCACCACACATGATCCAAAATGACAGGGGTGCAGATAGAAGTGCCAATTTTTTCCGGGTCTGGCCACAGAAAGCAGTTTATAGCTGGGACCAAGCACAAATGCACAGTTGCAGACATCTTCAAAAATGGCCAATAAGGTGAAAATCTGACCCCTCATTGCATGAGGTATCAGATGAAGACATTTCAAAATGTAGCGTCTTCTGTAACTTGTGTCTGCTGAGCTCCCAGCCTGTTGCTGTTTTCAGAATGGGAGGGGGGAAAGGGAGAGGAAGGAGTTTAGTCTGGGGGGTTTCCAGCCCTCCTTGCATGGTAGAGCGGATGTATTGGAGCTCCCCTACCCCAAGGTGGGGGGCTCCAACTCATCCACCCCACCCATCAGCACTGGCTGGGGAGCCCCAATAACAAGCTCTTTCTGTTGCCTTTCCATGCTCCCATTCTGAAACCAGCAGCAATGGCAGAGAGCCCAGTCATTGCTCTGGGAACCTGGTTGCAGGCTCCCAGCCCGCAGCTAAATTCCCCCTGCCCCCCACCCTGCCCCCCCCCCCGAACTAATAGTGAACTTCTGTTTGGTCTGGGGAAAGGTTGTAACTCTGAATGCTTTGCAGAGATGGTTCTGAGTTACAGCTTGGAGCTGCACTTCTATTTGCACTCCCTGGGAGGTGCGCAAACTCTGCTTTAGTCGCCATTTTGTTAGGCAGCAGCAGATCATGCCTAGGAACTACTGGATGCTGACAGCACGCTTGCAGTTCATTGTGGAAGAGAGCTGGTAGGGTAGATTTAACCACATTTTGCAAAATTGCCTGGCAAAGAAAGCACTTCTGCAAGAAGTCGGAGGCCTAGACTTTGGGGCCTCAGCCTGAAGGGATTCAAAGCTACATCTCCCATTTGGTGTACCCTAATAATCATCAGGCTATAGGCAAGGACCCTTGAACCCTTCCTGTTGAAGCTGGGCTATTAGGCAGCCAAAAGTAAAGGATTAGTGGGGAGAGAAGAACAAGCAAGGAGCTTGACTCTGTAGCTCAGGAGTGGGCAAAACGTGGCCCCCGGGCTGGAAGCAGCCCACCAGGCCATTCTATCCGGCCCGCAGAGCCCCTAAAAATTTTGGAAAAATCAATATTTATCTGCCCCTGGCTGCCTATCAT
The DNA here is from genome assembly GCF_030867095.1 of Alligator mississippiensis. Classification (NCBI taxonomy): domain Eukaryota; kingdom Metazoa; phylum Chordata; order Crocodylia; family Alligatoridae; genus Alligator; species Alligator mississippiensis. The sequence continues at coordinate 172,217,841 of NC_081824.1, read as the reverse complement.
GCGGCCCTCAATGTCTTGCCAAAACTCAGTAAGCAGCCCTCCACCCGAAATAATTGCCCACCCCTGCTGTAGCTCCAGGTGGTAGGCTTTCCCATCGGAGGAGGTAGGACCTACTGTAATAAGAGTTATTGAAATAGGTAATATGAGAGCTGAGGCCATCCTAGCTCTCAGCCCTCTTCCCGATTCTTAGGATATGGGCTTGTGCCATGACTGGAAATATACCTCATACTAGGGCCTAACTTCTTGCCTTCATTCAGCTCTGCAGAGCCTCCTGAGTTAAGTGATGTCCTTCCCACCTGCCACCATCTTATATGTCTGTGTAACTTCTCATCAAATAGCTTGGTTCCTCCTTTATGCTTTTTCTTCTCCTCTGTAGAGAAGTGTTCCAACCAGTGAGGTATCATTTTTCATTCTTCTTTTTCTGTCTGGACATTGATACCATGCTCACCAAGAAGTAAAAAATGACTCAAAGGAATAATAAATCCCACTTATTTTTGGATGACCCAAATCTATTTTCTCTCACCCACTTTTTTCCCCAGAAGCTAACCTAATGAGTTACCATTCCACGCCCTGATGCCCCCGATGCAACAGTAGCTTGCTGCTAAGTCAGGGGTGGACCAATGTGAGGCACGGATGCCACAAGTGACATGGGAAGCCTCTGTATGTGGCACACAGCTGAATGGGGAGGGGTCAGGCAGCACACTAGCAGATAGGGTAGAGAGCAGCAAGCAGAGCATTGGATCAAGCAGGCAGTATAGAGGAGGAAGCAGAAAGCAGAGCAGAAGACCAGGCAGGGGAAGGGGATCAGAGTGGCACTTGAGATGGGTATAGGGCTAATTTGTGGCATGCCTGTCAAAAGGTTAGCCCCCCACTGTGCTACGTTATATGCTGTTCTCCTGCCCCTTCCTGTTCCCTCAGACTAAATAATCTCATCTGAAGTCTGACGCTCCTCTGATGGAACGAGCAGCACAGAAGAGGTGAGCAAATATTGGCCTGCTGGTGATTAAAAATATGGCTAGAACATACCAAAGAGGTAAGACAGATCTGTTTCCATGGTCTCAGAGGGTGAGTGTCTATTGCTCTGCACTGACGCAGTGTGATTCTCTGGCTAAACTGATGTGCCTACAGAATGAAAAGTGAGACTTTCAGGAGACAGACCATTACAGACTGTCTCCTTTTCTAGAACTATTTGGTCTTATTCGTCTTCATTCTTCATGGGCTAAATCATGTTATGGCCAAGTAACCCAACAACTAATCTTGTTAGTGCCTCTGAATGGTTCTATCAGTGCATTACCCCAATATTTGCCCTGCCTACTTTTATGAAGTATCGTGTTTCCTCAGCAACCACTGAAGTCAAAGGGAATTAACAGTGCTCAGCACCTCCTAGGGGCCAGGCCCAGGTACTTTTACCATAATGACCAGTGATCACTTCACCCATCAGGAACAATGGCACCTTTACCTTCTAAAGTGCTATTCTAATCGCTCTTCTTTCCACACGTGTAGTTATGCCTTCATCAGATTTACTGCTGCAGGTCAAGTTAAGGTGAAGTGTTTGCTTTGTAGTGTGTAGATAACAGGTGGGTCTGAGTTAGTACTGGGAGGGGGCCTGTCATGGGAATATGTTGGAAAGGGAGGTGGCTAGACAAACTTATGAGTAATTGTGAAGACGGGTAGCATGTGAGGGGTTTGTAATGTTAATGCTTTAGGATGCAGTGATTTTTCTAGATGATTTAGTCATCCACCTGAAGTTCAAAAAGCTAATTGTGACTGGGAACAACCTTAAGCAAGGTGGAATATTATGCAAACTGTGCCATCCAATGAGCAGCATGCCTCAGAGACAATCTTTTGAAGCATGGCTCCCTCCTGGCTTTTTCCTTACTCCAGGCATGTGGTAATTTACTGCTATGCCATCAGTAATTTATCATCTCCTCTGGCTCTGGCTCAGCAACTCCAGTCAGTAAGAAGAGCATGGAGCTAAGGTTTCACATGCTCCACAGCCACCTGGTCTAGCTAAGCGTTCAATGTGTAAGTTGCCCCACATACTTCTGCACCCTATGGGCCAGATTTTAGTCTACTTATTTAGTGTGTAAATGATGTCTAAATGTACTCCCTTTCCATCCTGCTCCAGTCTGCTGCTGCCTGGTCCTCATCCCAAGACCTGCAGGCCCCCTGGCAGCTGTCTGCTGCCCTGCAGCAAGCCCCTGCCTGGGAAGAAGTCCTCCATTACCTCCTGCTGCCAGGAGCCCCTGGCCCAGCCCCCACCCTGGGTCTGCTGCCACCAACCTGGGCCCAGGCCACTCGCCCCTGCTCCACATGTGGAACTGGAACTGCCTGGAGAGGCACCAGGACTGGACATCGGCCATGCTGGGCCTCAACGCTGCCAGCCAGAGGGGAAGCTGCTCACCCTGGAGGATCACTGGGTGCTGTTGCCCTGCTGGGCAAGCCCCCAGCCCACTGCAGTTGCTGCAGCATGAGGACCCATCAGGGAATAGCCAGAGGCTGGGGTGCTGGCCACCTGTCCCTGGCCTCTGCCCCCTAGGTGCCTTTATCCCAAGGCTGCCCACTCTGGGACTCCAGAAAAAATCCACCTTGTACATAGTTTCCACAGGGAAGAGTGTTTCTTATGGTTGGGGGGTACGCTGGATGGTGGAAGGGCTCTGTGTGTTGAGGAGGGAGGATTTCTGTTGGATGTGGGGAAAATAAAGACTTTTTCTTCTGACGTGTCTGCAGCGTGTGTGGTGCAGGTTTTGGGTGGGAGGGTAGGGGGTCCGTGATCAGCCGTGCAGGCAGGCTAGAGAGGGGAGTGTGGGAGGTGGTTGGCCAGGGCCTGTCACACCCAGTACCCTGGTCTCCACTGGTGGGTACGTAGCTCTTCTGGGGCCTAGGCAGCCCATGGAGGGTGCAAAGCAACTTCTTAACTTCTTGTATGGATCTAAATGAATTATTTGGTTTCTTGTGGATATAGTCAGAGTGAGCTCAAGGAACTTAAAAACTGGAATCAATGGGCTAAATTCAGCTTTGGAATAAATCTTACATTGTTAGATCAGGGATGAGTTAGGAAGCTCCTATTAAACACTGTGGATTTAACTTTGCCTGCTGTAACAGCCCCTCACCCATCTTCCCTGCCTGCAGCACAGAGCCCGTGTGGCCATACCAACACTGCATCAGCCAGAAGTATGCTCCTGATTGACTAGGAGCCCCTGGGCAATGGGCCAAAAGCGTGAGGTAGACGGGGGCAGGGGGGAATAGCAGTGGAGGGACTGGAGACAACCCCAGCCATTCTCACCCTTGGCAGAGCCTGGAATGCTCTCCCTGTGGCAGGGAAAATGGAGGCAGTGCAGACTGGGAATGCCACGGGATAGCCAACCAGCTGCACCACAAACCGTCCAGGGTAGGCAAGAGGGGAAACCGGGATCCCAATTCCAGCCAGATGCGATGGGGAGAGGCTGCTGGCAAACCCTCTTGCAGGAAGCACCAAGCCAGGTCAAAGCAGCAGCACAGCAGGAATTGAGCTCTCACCTGGAGACACCCGTGTGAGAACCATAACTCAGCCATTCCGGCCACAGATACCCAGGGAACATGCACAGAGGGTAACTGTGGAAAGGGTCCCTAAAGCCATGCCCACAGCACACGGGCCCACCAGAGAAACCCATGGATTGGGTATTCATCTGCAGGTGGCTGGGAGGGATCACAGGCCTCATGAGGGCACGAAGATAGCCGCCCCAAGGTGAAGCCTTACCTGGCCCAGCACAGAAGATGTGCCACTGCAGTCACATCCAGCCCACAAGAAAGCACTGGAGCATCTCCAGGTGAGTACTGGGTCATCATTTGAACATCAAGTCATGGCAGGAAACCAGGTAAGGTGTGATGTAGGTACAGGGCACACCTGTGACACTGCAGCAGTAGCACTGGGCAGGAGCCTGTCACACCTGGATAATCTGCAACCAGTTCCAATTACTTTGTGAGTTACAGTTGCACTGTCTCTCCTTGGCCATTTCTTTGTGTCCCACAGAGGGAAGTCTGAATTACATCCATAAGTTTGCACCCTACTGCTGCCCCTCCCTGCCTTTTAATTGAAATCACCCTGGATGGCATTTCTGTTGTTTGGAAAATGAAACATTAGATGAACATTGGATCCCATGTTACTTTGACCCACTGTTCTGTCCATTAGGCCACAGTGCTTCTGCAGTATGTACAAAAGTTACTTTTCCTTAAGAAGGGACAAAAGGATCTTATGCAAATTCTGTACCCCTCATGTAGCCTTAAAGGCTAAAATACAGTTATGGGCCAGGGACACAACAATGAGTTCTGCAACACAGGCATTTCCATAGCAGTATAAACTCTACATTTGCAAAGTTGTCTATTGCATTTTGGGATGTCCAGGTATTTTCTTTTGTTGCTAAAGGATGCTGAACAATGCAGAGCTGTAAGCATGTTACGGGAGCTCTTGACCAGTGGTGTAACTAGGGGATGACCTCAGGGTACCTGTCCCAGATGCCAAATGTGGTGGGGAGGGTGAAAATAATCTGGTTTCCATTGCAGACACATAGCAGCAGTGGTGACCAGAAGTTACCACTACCTCTGTATGTGGTAATTGCCCCAGCCACCTGGCTGTATCCTTAAGCCTCTGCTCTTGACTGCTAGTTGGATTGACCTCCTGTTTTACCGTTTGGCACTGGGTTAAGATACATTTCTTAACACAACCACAGAACTATGTTGTTCCACTCACAGTAACACTGACAATTCATTTTAGAACCAGACACACTAACCCATCCAGGCAACCTTGCTTGGGCAGGCATTGCTAACTTGGATCTGTGGGCAAGTCCTTGTGTAGTGTGAATGCAAGTCTTAAAGTTGATGGGAACCTTGGTCAATTCTCTATTTCATATTCAATTCTCAAAAATAACAGCAGACCAGGTGTACTTACGAATAAGTAACAATTACATCATTGAGCAGTGTGTTTTTGACTTGCAATAAATAAGGAAAATAAACCAGTTTAAGAAGTAATAGAATCTCTTTCCAGGATTGGCCATTAATTGCAAAAATAGCTATGATTGAAGTTGAAGAAGAAACAGGAACAGGTTTCTAGAAAAAACAAGTGCAGCATTGTTCCTAATAATCTCCCAGGTAAGGAATTAGGTAAATACAGGGAGTATGTACATGAGACACTGGCTGTGCAGTAGCTTGTTACTACTGTGCAGAGGTGTCACGTGGCAGGAAGCATGATGCAATGTTACTGTGCAGAAGTAATGAGCTACTGCACAGTCAGCATCACCTAAAAGCTGTTCAGTGATACTACTGCACACACAGTAATGCTAGTTACTGCACAGTTGTTTAGTACATGTGTATACACAAGTACTAAATGACTATGCAGCAATGACTGTGTAGCCAGCATCTTGTGTAGATGCAGCCACAGTAAGTGTAATTCTTTCTGAGCTGGGCAGCATGGTCCAATAGTTAGAAAGTAAGACTGGGGAATGAGATACCCAGATTTGAGCCCTTGCCTTTTAGCCATTGACTTGTTTCATGGTCTTGGGAATTTCAGCTCTTTTATCCTTTTTACCTAGCTGTAAAACAGAAGTAACAATAATTCTTGCTTCCTTTCCAGAGTATTGTAAGGATTGGTAAATGTTGACAAAAAGAGAATAAGTACTAAGTATAGTTATTATGAAATAGATCATTTTCCATGAAGTAGCCACTGGGTCTTTAACAGTGGGCTAAATCTATCCCTGTGGCAATTCCTGATACTTGAATTTTTCTCCGTGTATCTAAATACTTCCCAGTGTAAGGAAATCCAGAGTGCTGAAGCTGGGGGCTCAAGGAGGAGATAATGATTTCTAATGTGTGGAATGCAATGCCCTCTGACACATGTCTGTGTGTTGACCTTTCTGCTGAGTTCCTCTTATCTTGCAACTGTCACATTTTATTGCACCATTAAGTTGGGCTGCACTCTTTTAACTTAAAAACTTAGCAATTTTTGGATTCTAAAAACCAAGAATCCACATAAAAAAGATGTTAACCTCAAAAGAGAGTCCTCTGACGTCCCCCTTTGATGCTGAATTTCATTCATCTTAAGTTCTTTCCACTGTGAAAGCAATTGTGTGGTCACAGACTAGGGGAGGGGGAAAAATAAATTGTCATGATGATACAGACAAACACTTATTGATTAAAAACTCGGTTCTTTACTGCATCATTGGCTGGGTAGTGACATTTGCCAGTAAAACATAATCATACCAATACAGTAAAACCAATACCAATGTATTGCAAATATTTATGAAAAAGCATCTGGTTGCAAAACTTTTCCATTACTTCCTTGCACAGCACAGTAACTTCACCACTTGCAGTTCCACTTTACAATATCCATTCTACACGAAGCTACATCTTGTAAGCATCCTCTCTCTCACTCTTTAAACACACCCATGCACACACGCACATGGAACTTTGCACACACAGTCCATTAATAACTGCTAGTAGGCAGGTTTCTCTTATATTTACAGGATCAGCTGCATAAACTAAGCTGGCTGGATTAGCTAATGTAGCAACATGACCACATACCTTCTCAAAGTGCTAGCTAAAAAGTGAGATGTTATAAAAGTCTCAATGCAATTACAGACTAAGCCCAAGACCATTCTTTATGGCCTTTTGAATATGTAATTAGAGTGAGACTCATGACTTTGTCCAGTAGGGTTTCCTTGAGTAGTGTGTTCAGGCTCATGTTGCAAGCCAGCAAGAAGTGAGAGAACTGTAGGGGAGCATGCATAGTCCTTGTATCACTCTTGGTTAACACTCCATCCTTGCATTGGAAAAAACAAGTGAATAACAGGTGACGAAGTTGGCAACCAGGCCCTTATTCCACACCCATTGGGTGGTGGCCTGCAGAAAGCACTCGGAGCCAGCAGTCCCATGAGCTCCTCTCTGGATTCTGTGTTTTGATCTCCTTCTTTCTTGCTTGCAGGCAGTTCCATCTGCTGTCTTTCTGCTGGCCATGCTACACTGGCTCTTGGCTGGCCAGCCCCTGATCCCGATCCCATCATATGAGAATGTTGCTGAAACCACACCAAAATGTTCAGTTGTTCTTTATAATGTCTCATATTTGTGGAAAGTATAACTCCCATGCAACTCCTTTTATACACCCACCAAATTCATCATTCATGTCTTTCTGGTTGACTAAAGCCACTAATGACATGACACTTCTGATTGCACCCAGTAATATATAGGCTGTGAGTCCAGAAAAGCCCCTTCCCTATGCAAATGTGTCATTAATGAAGCATCTCTCTAATAAAAGGTTAATCCTATTTGCTGCTGTCCACTTAATCTCTTGGCCCAGAAGTGAGCTTCTGACATTCTCTTCATATGAAGCTGCAGAAACCCAGACAGACACTTACACAACAGCAGCTGCTGAGGACTTTGTCCCACTCTCCCTGGCAATAATGCAACAGCAGAGCAGAGCCTGGCCCTCTCCCCTCCTGGCTGCTGCTCAGCTTGGGTTATACAAATGAACGCTGGAATTTGGAAGGCTCCATATCACCATTCATGTGAAGCTTTCACTGTAATTGGCTGGTCAGACCATCTTGGTGATGACTCAGATCTGTGCCTGATGCAACAACACCCAGCACTGACAAACACTGAAAAATCACTGCAGCCAGAACAGTTCCCTCCATACTCCGTCAAGGAAGCCACGTTTTGTGGGCTCACATTGCACCACAAAAAAGAGCTAGCAGATCCGTTGTAATGCCACCAGTAACTCTAATATTCACTCTGATGGTGGCATTGTAAAAACTATTGTCAAGTCTCTGCCCACTATCTGACAAGTCCCGCGCTTTTCCGTCTGTTTCCTTGACATCATGAAACATTTTCCTTTCAAAATATTCTTAACACTCCAAATTCCTTCTCATACTTTTCTATCAAACCCTAATCAGGTTGTACATATGCAGTTTTCCATTTCTTGGGAGGGTGGAAACAGGTGCTGTGTACTGTCTACTGTGGCTTATTTCGGCCCTGACAATCCTCCAATATAGGCCACATAGGCAGACCCAGACCCCAGCTGGAGTCTTTTCATTTCTGTGGGTTTCCTGCACAATACATCACAAGACTGGAACCTCAAAACTAGTATAAATACCTTTAAACTTCTTTGGTCACTTGGCCTTCCAGCAATGACCAACATTATCACCAACCCATTCCCACCTTAGAACAAAACCCATGTATGTGTACTGAGCTGTTTTGTGCTGAGTTTTTCTGTCATCTCTATCCCAGATCATTTTAGAGTTTCAGAAAACAATAGGACATCAGCATATGCACTTTATAGCACACATGCATATATGTACAAGGCAATTTAAAAACAACTCTCATATGTTCAGAGGCACAAACATTAGCAAGCATTGTAGTCAGTGAATAAACCCTAGTTTCTGTTCAGTGGAATCAAAGCCCTGGGTTTTTTCCCATTGATTAGGCATGTAGGGCTGGTCATTTTAGGAGTTTTTCTATATGGGGAAGTAAGACAGCCCATATAAGGAATTATGTTAATATGTTGACACTGGCAAAGTTGTGGTGGTAAACTTCCAGGTGTTACTTGCTACCAACGAGCATTTCGGGCATTTCCATGGTGCTGCTGAGGAGACTTTCCCTTATTCACCCCCAAAGGTGGAACATGGAAAAAGGCACCTTGGACAGCCCTCTCTGCTCTGGAGGAAGGGTGAGAGAGCTGGGCAGACGGCAAGGTGTTCTGTGAACCATAGTTCTCTAGACTGGCAGTAGAGTTTTCTGCTGCCAGGAGAAAATTTCTCCCCATTTTTGCTGCCAAGACTGTCCAGAGGGCAAAAAAATGCTGAATTTGGCAGCAAAAACTGGGGATCAGTTCTTCCTCCTGCAGCAGCAAACCACTGCTGCTCTACAAACCATGACTTCTAGAACACCCTGTGCTGTGTGACACCCATTGCCTGCACCAGCAATGGTGTCATAGAGCAGTGGTGGCCAACCTGCTGCAAGTGTGCAGCAAGAGGCATAGGCAGCCTATCCACATGGCATGTGGCAGACTGGGGCAGGGACAGGCAGTGCAGTGGTAGGTAGGGCAGGAAGCAGAAAGCGGAGCAGAAGATTGGGCAGGGAAATGGATGAGAGCGGCACTTGGGGAGGGTGTGGCAGCTAATTGTGGCATGCCTGCCAAAAAAGTTGGCTCCCACTATCATAGAGGGAATCCCCAAGGCACACAGGCAGGTAGGCAGGCAGGCAGCAAGGCAAGTAGCCCCAGGGAAGGTGCCTACTCCTCTCCCCTGTTGTCCTGGAGCCTCTCTCCTCAGACAGTGCCTAGGGTATGTGCCCCGCTCACCCAAGCTAAGTAATGCTACTGCCCACTCTCCTGCTAGTCCACATGCACCAAACCCAGAAAAGAGGCAGTGAAGCTGCCCTGGAAGTGTCCTTCACCCCAACTCTCAAGAACATTGGAGACAGACATCCCACATACAACAAGGAGCAGTGCCCTCAGGGTTGCTTCACTACTTCATTTCTAGGTATGGCACATGCCCAGCAGGAGTGGGTCAGCAAGGCCGTGCTTCTTGATGGGCACTCTCAGGAGTGCAGTGGAAGGGCATGACATGCCCTTTGTTTTAGTGGGAATGGTTTCAAAGACAGGGAAGCTTCCCAATGTATTAGATATGAAGCAACTGTCCACTGAGTTTTCACAAGGTTTCTTGCACTCAGCCTATTGACAGGCTTTGTAATGATCACTCTATTTAGCCACAGGTTCTGCAAGCTAAGACACACAGACAGACATCCCCACCATCCTCAAGCAAAAACTCATTGATGTCCATGGTTTTTGTTCACAAAGTTGAGGCCATCTTAAGGACAGATGCTGGCAGCTCTTAAAAATAGAGATCTTCCCCTCTTCAAGGACCACTCTCATAAAAAGCCCTACGGAGTTTATTAGGGATGAAATAGTGTCACATAGAGATTTAAAAGGATTCTATGCAAATTAGAAGTTACTCAAAGCAAGTAGCTTTGTGAACACTGCCCATCTTGTACAGTGTATGAGACAGAGGTCATGTGAAAAAATAGCATGTGGCCGTGTCACTAAAAGGGGTAGTATAATGTATATGATGCATCTTACTGCCTAAGAAATAAGAGGTATTGGGACTAAGGCATGAAAGGTTTTAAAAGTGAAGATAGTGCTTGACTATTGGTAATGGCAGAATGATTAGGCAGCCATAAAGCAGATCTTTGCAACAATGTTTTCCACAGAAAGGAAGCAAGATGCAGCTTTGTGGGGTCCAAAAAAAAAAAAAATGGAGAAAATGATGTTGTCAAAATGTGTGATGAAGATCTAGTGGAGAATTTTAGTTGAGTGGATGGAGACAACTGACCAGATCTGAGAGCTGCTTTGTGGGAAGACACAGCAAGATATATGCACAGTCTGCATAGAGGGAGGTTAGATAACAGGTCCAGTTAAATACCATATTTTCTCACAAACAACATGCACCTTTCCCCCAATGTGCATGTTTTAAGTGGGAAGACTGTTTTCTTTGCTGGAAAAGGAGCACCCCTGGAGACCTGTGGTGTCAAAATAGCCACTGTTTGTATCTGCTCAACATGCTGAAGGGGTGGAGGCTTGTGGTAGCCCTCTCACAGCTGTGGCTATTAACTAAACACTATAGCTTTTACCTGAAGCAGCAAGTGAGCTTCTGGTAGTATCTTGTTGAGGCTTGTGATGACTTTCTTTACAGAACTTACATAAATGACTTCTTAAAGTAAAGAACCAACAGACTTAGTACTGCCCTTTGCAAGCATCTGGGGCCTAAACCCATGTAACATCAAGTAAATCCACCTGGAAACACAGTGTCTAGGAAGTGTGGTATCACAGGATACAGTCTGCCATGCCACTGTTCCCAGGAGGATTTATTTTATATCACACATTTGGCCATGAAAAATCTTTCTTTCTACATTCTGCCTTCCAAAAACAAGGCATGTGGTGTTGTTTTTTGTTGTTTGTTTTTTTTTGGGGGGGGGGGGGAGAATATGGTAAGTTAGAAAATATGGTATAACGCAAAGACTAGAGATCTGAGTAACAGAGGGGATGGCTTTGTTAGAAAATTGGGCAAGACTGAGAGGAAGGGCCAAGAGCTGGGGCTCATGGAAACTTAGTCCTGTAAACCCTGGGCAAGGTCCTAGCTACTGGGCTAAAAGGTGAAGGACCCTTCCCTGCCCCCCCCCTCCAACCCAAGTTGCATTTTTCCCCCCTTCTTGCATTATTGTATCACCTTGTTTGTTCGCATTTGAGAATGTGATTCTTAGTTTAGTTTGCATTACCTAATTTGCCAACTGAGCAGGACATAGCTGTAAGAATAATTGTTATTATTCCAAGCTCAGTGATACTTTCATCACTTATATGAACAATCCTTTCACTTCCCCCTCAAGGCAGAAACTGTCTTATTCCAGAAGGATGATACAATAGGGGCTGAGAATCAGCTGTTGTGAAAAGCAAAGCCACATCACAAGAAAGGTTTGTCACGTGCCTGGCTTTGATAGGCAGCCAGCAGGACTTGGCATCAGTTACACTGAAGTCTGTTATCAACACATTTGGCAGCAAAGACATTGCAATTACATTCCAGATCTCCATATTTGAGATATTTGGTAACTGGGTTTCTCACAGTCCTGAATACACGCATCTTCCCCGCAACTTTGAGAGTTATGGAAGCACTGTCATGTCCATGTTATGACTGGGAACCTGTGGCTAATGGATACATGTGTAGGTTATTCAGTGGCAAATAAAAATACCTAGAGACATATTATGCAACTCCTAAAAGTAACTTAGCCCCTCTCCATCCATGAGAAATTTACCGCTGGGTGAATAAGGGCTAAATGTGTCCCAGCTTCAAATATTGAGCTTTAGGTTTTGTTCCTCTGCAGCTTCTGCCTGATTCACCTAATTGGTCAGCCATCCCTCCATCTCCATCTCTGGTTGATGGCCAAAGCTCACGTACAAAGCCCTGATACTTTGATCTGTACAGTCCCAATGCCAGCTGACTCCCTCAACACTCAGGGGGACTTGGATTTGAAATGGGCAGCAAGGGCTCTCTCCTCCTCAGCTCTGAGCACCACCCAGCCAAAAAGGACAAAAGGGCCCCCTAGGCCCACCTGTTTTACATGATTTGTTGATATTTTCTTGATCGGTATATTGTTCGCTACCATTCACATTTGAACCCATCTTCCAAGTGTTGAAGCCCATGCTGTATTATATCTTGCTGTAACATCCAAGTGTGAAGCCCTGTCCACTTTACACTGTTTGGTTTTGTACTGGTTTTGCACTCTGGGATTTAGGGTTTAAAAGCTGTATTGTTCAGTTCATGCAGTACCCATCAGAGTCATTTGATGGGGGTCCCAAGCACTAGTTCAGCAAATGCAAACCAGGAAGGGGCCTGTGATCAAGGTACCCTGAATAAGGCTGCATGAACTACAACAGCAGTGGGTTGATGAGATTGCAGAGCATGGGTGGGGTCAGTAAGATCTTTTGGGCTCTAACCAGTACTGGCAAATTCCAAGTCCCTTCCTCATCAGTGAAACCATGAAGCTGTTGCTGAAAAATTCTTGCATCGTGCATCTATTGGGACCACCTTTCAGTGACATGCATGAGTTACTTGTCATGGTCTACCACACCCAGCAACACAATGGAGAAAAAACCGTCCTGTTAATAAATTCCAAGGACTGGCAGGAAGGAGCAAATAATTGGACTTTGAGTTCCATTTATGGCCCCCAGGCATCTGGGGAACCTTACGTATAATGAGTCATCAAAAACCTCTTGGTGATCAGCAAGCTTGGGTAATCCTTAGGCAAGCAAAAAGGTGTTGCTTGCCTAAGGATTAGACAAGCAACCAGCATTTCTTTTCTTTTCTTTTTTATAGCTGAACATAGCTCGTGCTTAGTGGCACCCATCGTAGGTTTACCTATGCCAAAGTGGTTCATCTTAAATTGGTAGCAGTCTGGACCTGCCAGCTTCTGGTTAGCTATTGACACTTGCAGCGTCCATGTCAAAGGGAGTCTGTTGGTGCAGAGAGCTCTAATGATCAGCATTTTTGCAGATACCCAGAGAAGTAGCCTCTCTCATCCTGAAGTTCTCTTGCCTTTGCAGCACAATCTGCTTCTATCCTTCCTCACTTTTTTGTTTTAACAAAGCAAGAACTGGGAGTCTGTGGTCTGCTATTGTCTCCAAAGCAAAGTCATCTTCAGTTGTTGCCACAAGGATTTTCAAAGACTTGGATGCCACACCTCAAAGAGGATATAGGAGAACTAGTGAAGGGCCAGAGAAGAGCCACAAGAATGATTAGTGGTATGGAAGAGGTTCCATATAAGGAGAGACTAAAGCAGCTGGACCTATTCAGTTTAGAAAACAGATGCTTGAGAGAGGGCATGGTAAGGGTTTACAAAATACTAAATGGTGATGAGAAAATAAATAGGGAGCTGCCTTGAGACTCTCCCACATCACAAGAACTAGGAGTCATAAAATGAAACCAGTAGGTAGCAAGTTTAAAACTCTGAGGTCCTTTTCACACAGTGTTCAATGAAAGTGTGGAACTCATTGCTACCAGGTGTTGTGGGAGCTGACAGTTTAACCAGATTAAAAAAAAAGTTGGACAACTTTTAGGAGGAAAGGTGCACCAGTAGCTATTGAGCATGGGAATTAGGTGCACAGCCTCTGAATAAAAACTTCCTAGACCTTAAATGCTGGAGGCTGCAAAAGAAAAAGGAGCAGTGGAAAATACCCTTGTCATACCCTGGTCACTCCCCCTTTCAGCACCTACTCTCTGCTGCTGTGTGACACAGGATACTAGGTAAGATGGACATATGGTCCGTCCAAGTAAATGGCAGTTCTTACATTCTTAGGAATATTTGTCAGCAGAAGCCAGATGCATTCATTGTGAGCTGGCACTGGCTGATATGTAGCAAGTTAAGGAAGTCTAGGCAGGAGGCATTCATGGTGCTGCCTTCCCGGTTTAAAAATGGATCCACTTCCATCTGGGAAAGAATTGCCTAGTGATTCCCAGGAATTTTTCAGAACTGACCCACAGAAGTTGAAACTGCTTCCAGTCACCCTCCTCCAAAGGTCTCCTGTTATATTGTGGCACATAACCTACATTGCTGTGGGGGTGGCAGGGCTGCAAAGAACAGAGTGATGCCAGCTTCTTTATGGGTTTAGCTTGTGGTACACCCTACTCCATGCAAATGCTCAAATTTACAACTGGGCCTCAGCTGCTCATCTGTAAGCAGCTGTTACAAGACAATTCTGGTCCTGTTTTATGTCCCGTTCTAACTGTGTCACAGGCTACCTCTCTGCTTGTATGCTAAGCGATTGCCTAAGGTCAAACAAGAAGCATAGGGTAGAGCAAAGTATTGAAAGCAGGCCTTCCATGTCCTAGGCTAGTGCCCTAGCCAGTGGCACAAGGCAAAGCAAAACAAGAAATAACTGCAATTAAAGCAAGTATCTTACAGTATCTATCACAGGATTTTGAGCCTTGCTGCCAGTCAGTCCAGCTGTGTTGGGAAACACCGCAAATTTTTATGAGTTTTTAACTGTAAACTGAAGAAAGACCACCCAGCTATTCTGACCACAGAGCCTGACAGCCATCGTTCAAGCAGAATGATTTTACAGTGCTTTCTCCGGCTTGCTCATACTTCTACCCACACTGTATTGTGGGTAGAAGTGTCTCTTCTGCAAACCATTTCTGGCACGGTGCTTAGCTTGTTAGATCCAGAGCATGGATCTAAGTGTCTGGAGAACTGGAGATCTTTAAAAGTATGTGATTACTTGCCTTCCTAATTTGGCCTGAAGTTTGTGCATTGCTTTGTGTATTTTCCATAAAACTTCTGGTCTGCTTTTTTGGTTTCTGTGGATTTTGTTGCATGATTACTCCCACACACTTCCCTTGATTTTTATTAAAGGCCAGGAAACCTATTACATTGTGAGATCCATTTAAATCACAATTCAACTGACCCCCTTACAATTCAGTTCATAACCTGGGTAAAATCAGTTCATAACCATTACAGTTCAGTTCATAACCATGGGTAAAATCTAATCAGACTTGTCACACAGGCAGGGATGAACCATGTTTTAAATAGGGTATTGATTATGCTATGGCTATATTAAGATGTAAAGACATAACTAAAACATGCTTCAGACTCATCCATAAGACCATACCAAGTCCTAACAATATCCTCTGCCCTGGCAGATTTCCATAGTGTAGACAAGAGCGAAAATATAGGTGTCTAGTAGAAGCTTTGTCTATACACCAAAATGCATTGTTCTGATTAAAAATATGATGTTGCATTATTTAAGTTAAACTGCCCTTACTTTGTTTCAAAGTGTCTGACTGAGCCAAAGGGTCCATTTGGCTAGTATGGTTAAGGCAAAACAATTTCTATAGGTAACAGCACACAAGGGAGCAACTCCAAATCTCTGGCCTAAATAACCAGGCACCCATTCACAGCTGAGCCAGCTAGTATAAGTCTGGAGCAAGGCTTTGAACTCCTTCCCTCCGGAGCTATAGCAGGACACCATAACTTCATTGCCACCATTCCCCAGCTTAAGTTTATAGACTGCCATACACACTTACCTTGACTCTCAACTCAGTTTAAAGCTGACTTGCATAGTGTAAACCCAATGTAAACATGTTAACAAAATGAGTGTCCCTACACAAAATTGCATCAGTTGAACTAAATCAGTGCAATGCCACACCACTAGAAAAGTAGGCACACCTTTGTGCATAGATGAGATGATCTATTTACATATTTGTATGCAGGTGTGTTGGTTGCTTGCAGGTCCTGAGCAGAAGTTTCAGTGTCTTATTACTGATTTAATTCAGTCTCTATCCCAGTTTCTCCCTTTCAACCCTTGTACATTGAAACATTCTTATAACAAAATTCAGAGCACAACTCCACTTATAATGAAGTGGGATATAATCCCCAAACTGTTAATAGGGGTTTAAGTCTATTTATGTCTATTTATAATGACACAAAAGGGTTTTAGGCAGCAGAAATAATTAACAGCACTTAGCACCTTCATCATGGCTTCTCTGTTCTCACATCCTCAGTAGGTTTTAAATGCTGCTGAGGTGGTCTTTAGCACTTTCCTTCTCCCCACACCCCCAATTTGGAAGAGGCAGTGAAAAATCAGTGTCTCGGGCCCAGCAGAAGGAGAGGGCTGGATAGTCAGCCATGAAATGCTAAGGGCTGCTGACTCAGGAAGCAACCAGGAGATTTGGGATAAGGTGAGCTATTGCAGTGATAATGAACATCTGCCTTTTAGTGAAAGGGACTTAATATATAAATAACTTTGTTCTGCAAGTAGTTTTATTATGTCTTACAGTAGCAGGAGGTCCCAAGCAAGATCAAAGCCCCACTGTGCTAGGCACTGTGTAAACACAGAGTGAGTCAGAGGCTGTCCCAAAGAGCTTTTTGCTCTAAGTAAAAAAAAAAGTCTGTGGGGAAATACATGTAGTTTGGATCTGACAGCCAAGTGACTTACATAAACTCTGTCAGTTTATCAGTTTATAAACTGGCTACAGAAACACAGCTGTGCTTACACTGCACATGTACCTTGGGTAATTTCCATATCAACACCTGCATGCATCTGGTGGCTTGTCCTGCCACGTCGGGTGCGTCTCCAGGGGAAGGTATCTGTGGGTTTGGAAAAGGAGACTACTGAGTCTTCCTACTAGCATCCTCTCTGGTGGTATGAAGTTCAGCGTGACCATTGTATATAACATAAGGGCAGGGGTGATGTTTTACAGGCACATGGGTTTGTTAGCTTGGGAAAACAGAGGCAAGGAAAAGTTAAATGTGTTGTTTCAAGTCACATGCAGGGTAAACATGTGCCCTGGCTCTCAAGCTCCCGCTCTCTCACCCTCTTTTTCTGTCAAAGCAGAGTGAACTTACGTGTCATTGTGAATCAATTGATCAGGTAAAATAAAACCCATTATTCCACAGTATGGCTTTTGCAGACATTTTATAGTGAGTACCACACATCAGCACAGGGATCAGCTAAAGGAAATCTTTCTGCCTACTCAAGCTTACACAAATCTGTTTCCCTTCCTTTAACAATCACAGAATGTCCCTGTGCTACAGCAGCTGTTTTAAATTAAAATAACACCACTGCTACCAACAGCAAAATTTAGGAAGCATTTGTGTAACTTCAGCTTTTTTAAATGTAATTTAATGGCTAGAATCAAAAGGAGCCAGTACTATTTGACCTGCAGATCACCAGGAAGTTCTCCACAAACCATGTACGGGGAGTCACTGTTCTGCAGAAACTCTATGCTGGTAGAGCACATCACACAGGTTATACCTGCACTGCAGTTTGGAGACTTAACTGCAGCACAAATGTGTGCCCAGGGCAGGCTTCATTTGGCTACTGCAAGTAGTGGGAGCACGGGACACTGTAGCATGCACGGAGACCTTGCATAACCTCCATGGGCTTGCTAGATTAAACCTAGCTCAGGTGGGTCTGCCAGGATGAAATTACCCCTCTGACTGCTATGTAGACCTACTCCTACTACTTTTTGGCTCCATCTCTGCCAGAACCATGTTACACTGGCCAGGGAAACAGTTGAAATGACATCTTTAGTGGGAGGACCCAAGCTGAAGAGTGTTTCTGGCCAAAGCTCTGGATAATCATGTCAAGGATCCTGGTTTACAGCAGTTTTTCCTTAAAGCTTCATTATAAACATAAATATCCAGCATATAGCATGGAGTGGGCCTTAACTACATGCCAAGGCTTTATTCTGATCAAAAAACACCATTCAAGTTCACTCTATGCTCCAAACTGGAACCATGTTTGTAACCAGGCTACAGAGGACAATTGCCTTAGGGTCCTGGTCTTGTGACTATACATAGCTCTAATGCAGTTATGTCTAATGCAGACTATATGTAGCTCTAACGCAGGCAAACCCTTACTTTATGTCCTTGTTGTGTGGATGACTGAGTCTTTCTGCAATGAGACCTCCAAGACTTCACGAACTAAGTACAATCGTTAAATAAGTTCCTGTTTGCCATGGCTTGTTGGTGTTATAGGCCATAAAGCAATCCAGGAACAAGAAGAGTTAAAAGTTTGCTGGTCTGAAGTTGTGTGGAAGGCAATAGAGTGTGTTGGAACATTTGGGATCTGTTCAAGAACAGCCTGAGATGGATGGAATTGGTACAAACTGTCATAGTAGATAAAAGCACATAGGATGGTCTGACCAAGCCTGAAACAATAGGTGTGTAGGGGATGCTGTAATTGAATAAGTTCATTAATCAGCAAGTTACAAAAGTGCATGACTAAAACACGTGATTGATCATGAGGAAAGCATATAGGACAGTACAACCAAACCTGGTACAATAGACATAGAAAGGTAAAGATCATAAATCAGCAAATTGAAAGATACAATGATGCTGGCTTGCTATAAGCACTTCTAGTGTATAAAAAATGGAATAAAATTGCACTCTGGATTTGTGTTTAACCCTGCACTATCCCTGCTGTCTGGCCACCTGGCTGATGGTATGAATAAAGGTTCTGCTATGTTTATATTCACTGAATAGCTGCTGAGTGCTTATTTGACTTGTGTTGTAGTAGGGTCTACCAGGTCCTTGAAAGCAATAACAGATGTATGTAGTGTGGGCAAACTCGCTCATCTTGGCCTGTAGGATACAGGGATTGATTTCGCCCTGACTAGTAATCTGCCTGCTTTGTAGTAAGCATGCAGACTATCTGGTTTTGGTACTACTGATTCTCCGGTGGTTTCCCACAATTCTCCACATGCATGCAGAGGAACAAGCCCTCCCATAATTTACTGGGAAAGAGCCATGGGGTAGCTTAGCTCACTTCATACCCAAAACGTGTTGGATCTGCCCCCCAAATCCTTGCAACTGGCACAGGCAAGTGCAGCAAAATAGAGTGCACTGTAATTTGAATCTGCACCTTGCCGTGTGGCTACCTACACTCAAGCTAACCTAACTCACATGCTGATCACAGTAAAAACATACCCATTGACCATCTTCCCTGGGTTCCCCTATTAACTGGTATCCCCCATATATTTTCTCTGCGAGCTAAGTAGACGCAGGGTCTCTTGCCTTCAGGAATGGCCTTACCGGAGCCTCTGCCTTGCATTGTTAGCATTCTGTTGACATAGCCATAAGCAACCTCTGTGGTTTCCCAAATCTTTATTGCTAGCTTCTATGTTTTACAGCAGCAAACACCTTTCATTGTTTCCTATTTTATTTCTTTTTACAAAGGTCACTTTCCTTACAGAGTGAATAAATGTCCCTTTGGGAGCTCTACCCATGCATTCATTCAATGCTGTTCACATTCTTCCCTTCCTGCTCAAGTCTCCTGATAATTCACTCACATGACAAGTTCATGGATCTACCCACTCAGTGGAAAATCTTTTCTGTGCTGATTCTCTTAGCATTCTGCTTGGTGTAGGACTCCCTGCTCACCCAACAACAGAACATCTTAATTCTAACTCCCAGGCCTGACTAAAATGGAAGAACACATTAATGATGCACCTTCACTCATAGAAAATTAGGGTTGGAAGGGCCCTCAGAAGGTCATCTAGTCCAAACCCGCTACTCAAAGCAGGACTATCCCCAAATATATCATCCCAACCAAGGTTTTGTCTAAATCAGTCTTTAAACCTCCAAGGATGTAGATTACAACCTCTCTTGCTAACCTGTTCCAGTGTTTTATTACCCTCCTAGTGAGAAAGTTTTCCTACTATCTATCCTAAACTTCCCTTGCTGCAACTTGAGACCACTGCTCTTTGTTCTGTCATCTGCCACTATGCTGGATAGAAGGGATAAAAAGGATTGTGTCCTCAAAGCAGACACAGCATTTTAGTACCCACCCATCAGATGTGGTGCACCTTGTGGAAACCTATGACTCAAGTCAGGTACCCAGACTCCTATCCAGTTCAACATGGTTTGTGGATTCCACTGGCACTTAAGGACTTAATCCCATAGCATCACCTCTTGGGTGGTTTTTCGCATGCTGCACAGCAGAAATTTAGATTCCTAAGGGACTTCTGCCAGCGGAAATGTCAATACCTACGGAGCTTAGAAGCTCCTAAGGATAGACGCCAGCTGGGGAATAGTTTGAAGGTCTAAATTTTGAGGTTAGGTACCTAAATCCTTTTGCGAATCTAGCTCTGGAATTGCTAAATTGGTTGTGTTCAATACCTGTGCACATGGCTTGATGAAAGAAGCCAGCTAGCATGTCTGTGCTGAAATGCTTGTTCACTTGGGTGGAAAATTATTAGCATAGTGTTCTTGTTACCTAACATTGGGCTGGCTTCCAGAAAGGGATAAAGGAGATCTTCTTCACTCTGTTCAGTTGCATCAAATAAGCAACATTCCTCCTTCTTGCTTGTTATTGCATGGATAGCGGGCAAAGAGATCTGCTTCTCTCTCCAGTTTTCAGCTCTGTCAGTAGCTGATAGATTGCAGTAAATATGTAGTTTTAGGGGAACTACTTGCAGTAGTCCCTGGTCACCAGTGGGTAAACTTCAACTCAGCTTTTACTTGGAGATGAAAGAAAAGACAGAGGGCTAAATGCTATTTCACTTTACTGGTCTAAGTAGTACATACATAGCTGCAGTGTGAGAAACAGGCACAATTTAGGATACTATTTTAACGCAGAGGAAACTTGCATTTAATATTCAGTGGATAAGTTTTTGGCACTTTGGGAGCAGAAGCCAGGGCTAGAACATAAGGTCCTCTCCCTTCTAGAGTGGCCTTCAGCTCTCTAAGCCATATACCACTTGGTTCCTATCGGCTGCCCAAATGGCCAGCTTCAAGAGGAATGCTAGGGAAGCTGTTGGGCTTAAAGACAGGAAGATCCTCCTCCTCATGGTTTTTGTCTAACTTAAATGTACGATTTGCCCAGGCTTACTGCATATCTGTCTGATTCTCTTTCACCATACAGCTGCCTGGTTGGAGCACAGCTGTATTGAGCATGCTTGACAAGTTGGCCTGGGCAATGCTGAGCCTAAGTGCCAAAAACCTGTAGTTACATGACTATATGTGCACTGTTTTGGCATGGAAAGTGACCTAGGAGCTAGCTTTAAACAAAATGCACCAGTGTAATTCCATCAAAGGACACATACTGTAGTGATGAAAAGCAAGATTCACACCAGGGACCTATCCATAATGGAAAAGTTAGCTGCTTTTATAACATTTCAGAATTAAAGTAGTACCCATTTTCTCCCCCATCCTAGTATGGGTGAAAACATTTTGGCATCAAAGTGCTGTTCACACCTACTTTATTCCAGGTTGGGAAGCACAATAAGTAGGGCTGGTATAAGGCATGTTTACTCCAGTATAATTGCATCTACGGTACATGTTGTACTAGTACACCCGGACATATTAATAGCAACCATGCACACCACACCCCCAAGCACTACAGTTATAGTGGCCTAACTTCTAGCACAGACTTGTGGCAGTACAGTAGTGTAACTAGAGGTGGGTGAGTGGGGCAGCAGCCCCAGTTGCTGACTGGGGAGTGGGGAGTGCAGAGGCTTAAAAACAGCAGCCATCACAGACCCAGCTGCTGCCAGTGCCCTGGCCACCACTGTGGCCCAGGGCGAAAAAACTTCTTAGTTATGCCTCTGTGCCAGTGTTACCTAGTCCAGTAAACGATGAAAATAAATCACATGCGTGCAAACCTTACTTTAAAACAGTGCAGCACATCTACCTTGTAGAGTGATGCATATAATTACACTGGTGCATATTTTTCTAATGCAGATCATGAGGAATAGATGTGAGGCAATGCATTTTTAGAAGACAGGACTCTTGGGATTTAGGTAGTCTAAGCTGCACAGCTGGGATTTTTTGTACTAAACATTTGACCGGGTCCTCATGTAGAGAGATTTTAACCAGGTAAGGATCTGACCTATTATTCCTTAAGCAAACTGACTTCCTCACTTTGGCTGTCTGGTCATTCTTCTGGCTTGAGACAACATGGATTTTATTTTCTAAAAGTAAAACCAACGTTTAGAATTCATCACTAGAAATATGATAGTCAAATGAGAAATGGTGTTAAGAGCTCTGAAATATCTTTTACTATTCCTATTCTTTATTATGAATTTAATCCTAAGAAGTGAGCGCCTCTTCCCCACCCTTGTTCACGCATTACAAACCCACATCCAGTTGACTATAGCATTCTTTTCAAGTAGTCATTTTCTTGAACTGATGTCCTTAGAGATGTTGTGATAGTGTTTTCCACTGTTATCAGGACTTTCATCTCCAAATCTCAAAGTACTTTCCAGAGACCAATAATTTAACTCCTGACAAGCCTATGAGGTAGGGCAATGTGATTTAGTTTTTGTTGTTATAGTTAGTTCCAGATAATTTACTGAGCTGAGAGATGTTTGTGGAACTAAAGAAAAAGAAAAGCAGAGGTGCTGGGATCTCTCATCTTCAGCTGAAGCTTTATCTATATAATCCAGGGGTTGTTAAATTTTCCATAGTGGTGCTCGTGTCTTAAAGGAGCATTTCTTGGATGTTTCCCTTTCCATTAAAAAATGCAGACTGCTTTTCTACATTTGCCATTACATAGCATCGGTGGCATAGTTTACTTTGAAAAGTCAAATTAGGAGAGCATTTAATGTGTTGTAGCTGATGTAGCTAGGATGATACTTGATATCATGAGAGATAAAATAGAAATCTCACATCTTTTGGTTCTTTAGCTGTATGTGCTCATCTGCAGCAAAGAGTTGGGCCAAAATAATAGAAAAAGAAATGTTGCATGGAAATTTGTTTTTAAGCTAACATGTCAGGGCCTTATCTGATCTACAGCTACATCAGTCCTGCAATTCTAATAAACCCTCCTGGTGAAGACCATTGTATCTTAAACCAATTTGCTAATTAGATCAATCCAGGGTTGTCAAACTCACCTAGCCCTGGGCTGGATCTGGACCAGAGGGCTCCTCCCAGGCTGAACCAGTGGGGCCAGCAGTGGCTGTGATAGGGCCATCCACAGTAGTGGCGGCAGCAGCAGCAATGAGGCCAGCAGTGGTAGGGCAAGCAGATATGGGCCAAGTGGCTGCCTGCTACAGTAGAGATCATGCAAGAGGCAATAGTGATAGGGCAAGTGTCAGCAGGTCAAGCATCAGCCAAGTGAGCAGGGTGTTACCAAGGCCCTTGCTCACTCCCTTGCCAGTGAGAGTTATATCTAATGTGGCCTTGGATTTTCTGGCTGGACCCATCCCCTAGCCATGCCTTCAAATTCCCTGGCTTGATAGTCTGGAGGGCTCATTGGAGCAGCTCCATGGGCCATATGTTTGACATGTCTGGACTAAGCTATACTGGGAAAGAGACTTTTTTGCACATTTCACAGAGTCCATTTAGACTTTTATCACCATCACATTGTTGTCTGGGTAGTGATTCTAACGTACATGCTTCTAATTACATTGCATGCTTCTAACTTACACAACTATGCCATCAAAAAGTAAGTGTAGACCAGGCAGTTGGCCTTCCATTACTATTCTCATGAGCAAGGTCAAGTGTGTAGATCAAAACATCAAAGGTCAGCCTGAGCCTTGCAACTTATTTGTTTAGGAGGGTTCAGGCACACCAGTTTCTGCAGCCAATGCTGCATGAGGGAGCAGTGTGGCCAGCATCACAACTTGCTGCCTCTGACTCCCTAGTCTGAATGACCAGGACCCCATTTACAGATGGGCTAATTAATAGGCATCTACCTAAATTGCAGGGGGACTTAGTAATTTTCCTGGATTGATTGTGGTATAAAGCTCTAGTTCCATGGTCATTTCACAGCCGCCCCGCTACTCAGCACTGATTGGCGGAGAGGCCCCAGAGAGGAGGAGGGACAAGGGGATGGCTGCCATCTTGACTGCTGACTGCCCTTCATGTGGTCCTGTGCCTTGGCGCTGATTGGCAGAGAGCCCTGGATGCAGGGGAGGAGGGATAACGGGGCAGTCACCATCTTGTCTGCTGCCCTTTGTGCCACCTTGCCAGCCAGCACTTTCCCCTCCTAGCACTGAGGACTGCTGGCTCCCACTAGTGAGCCAGAACTTTCTTTTTATTAAATTTTTTGTTGTTGTTGATTTCATGCATTTTGCAGGCAATTCTGGATTTCACAGTTTCTGCAAAATAACTGCAAATTAAGTAGGGCCCTCCTAATTAAGGGCAGCCTTTTGTATGAGTCTAGGGCAAGGCTCAGATTCATGCCTCTGGAGCTGTAGCAAGAGACACTTTGACAGATCCACCCATGCCCCTTCACTGTGTTAACAGAAGAAAAAAATTTACAGCAAGTATTAGAAAATATTAATGGAAAACAGATTTGGACTTGGAAAATGCAACTGTACACAACACAGAACTGATTTATAACATTTAATTTGTCTATCTAATCCAGGTATTCTTAAATCTTCCACGATGTGGAGCATATTTTAAAACTGAGGGAAGAAAATATATATCCAGTGATGCATGTGGCCATCAAATGCATGTGTGCATCAAATACCTGAAATAAACAATTTGCACAGGGGGAGCAGACCAAGGTTAGGCCATCATTACAGGCTTCTGCCAGCCTAGTCGTATCAGTCAGGGGTGTGGTAATATGTACTCTCATACCAACACCACAAAAGCCTCTGGTATATAGACACACTTATCCTGGCAACACTGAGCCAACATAGCTTGTTGCATTTGTGGGTTTTACTATATTCATATAGTCTACAGCTTTGCTGACCTGGATGTGTTTGCAGTAGGAACATTTGCTGGCATATAATACTGGAATGTTATGCTGACAAAGCGCAGCTAGCATTACATAGCCGAAGAATTAGTCACCATGACTATTTGGCAAATCATTTTGAATACATTTAATGAAATCACAACCTGCTCATGAACAGTTTTCAAATGGAAAAAAAGAATGCATCAAATGTTGTTTGCAGTAATTTATTTGTTCAGCTCTAGCAAACAGTGGTGGAAGTTTCAGTCGTTAATTAACTCTTGACATTATGAACTGCATGTTTCCATTTAAGTTTGGTTGCGACAGACATAGAAACACTTGTGCTACCATTTATTTGAATATTGCCTAAGATGTGGGGGTGGTAACAAAGCATCAAAAAGTTTGAAGTTGATGTTGAACATATGGGAAAACCCTTTGTCAAGGAAAAGTGCAGGTGTGGGGAGATTTGTTCTGTTTGCTGGAAGAAAACTAATGAGAAGAATAAAGCAATCTAATGTACTGAGTGTGAAATGCACTGGGAAGATGGGGAGTGTTACAAAGCCGAGAGTTGAAATGCTTTTGCCAGGTTTTTTTTTAATTATTGGCTCAGCATCTGAAATCTCTGAAGTAGATCTGGCAGGCGCACCTCTATCTGACAGAGTCACAATTCTGTGATACGAGGATGGGAGCACATCGCTCCAACCCATCATAAATAACAGGAGATTTTGCAAGTGTTTGGAACAGCAGTGCAGGAAGTACACTAGCATTCAGATATGGATGGTATTTGCATTTGGAAATCTGTATTTAGACATATAGATAAAAAAAATCTTAGTTATTCCTCCATCCCAATAGACCCTGATTCTTGCAGCATAGATACTTTTATCATTCTAAGCATAGTGGGCTTCTTAAAAATGTATCATTACACTGGCACCAGCACAATATGCCCTTCTGCACATGCCAGCACCACTTTCATTGTCTTTAGTAGACAACAGCAGTATTACACTCTCCAACCTCTCTGCCTTTCACAGTTTGGCTGCTGGCTCTCTACTAACACCTTGCATCTACTTGATATGGAAGATATCTGCCCCCAAACACCTGCTAAATATCTGCAGAAGAACAGGCAGATATCTTTGGGCAAACAGATCAGAAAGTTATTAACAGGAACATGATCTCCCTCTAAGTTGTCCTAAAGCTGCCTTAAGAGCACCCTGTGGTTAAAAACCCTTTGTGAAATAAAACAAAGGCTGTGGGTCAATGAAGCCAGAGAGAAAATTTCCCTTAGCCCCCAAGCTATCTCTGAACAGGTCTGAAAGACTGCCTTACACTTGAACACTGAGGGCACAGGTATAATAGGGTAGCTTTGTTTCCTGGGCAATATCAGTGCCAGCTACTGTGTCGGCAGAATCAGCAGCATGGCCAGCCACCAGCTGTCGCTGACGGTATTTTTGCGTGCCACCCCTCCCCCCCCCCAAAGGCAGTGCCTGGGGCTTCTGCCCTGGTTGCTTCCTTCTACCTCCCAGTTACACTACTGATTGAGGGCATGAGTGGAGGTTGGAGTCTGTACATAACTTATCCTCTGAGATATTTGAACAAAAACATCCCTAGAGGTATCCTTTCTCCTGTGCATGCAGATGAAATAAATAAAACTGGAGACGTGGCTGATATTCCTCTGCATGGATTATGACCAGAGTTTATATCTGATGAACCAAGTCCAGGAAATCAGCATGCAGCTCAAGTAAACTGTGTGCACAGGAGAATGTAAACAGGCAATAGGGACGAGACACAGTCATCAGCCTCAATATGGAAAAATCTGCATCCAGAGGGGCTGTGGCTGCAGATGTGGTGGAAGACCAAGTTCATCCCTCTCTCCACACCTCCCCACTCCCCCTTCATAAGTTTCCACTTCATATGTCTGGACACCTTTACCACATCCATGAGCCTGTTGGTCCTCTGTGCTGCAGCAGGCTAACCAGGGCACAGTCCGTTTGGGTAGATATTCTGCTATCTGATCCTTTCCATACAAAGATTTGCTTTTAGAAGTTGATAGCCAACATATTTTAATTAATACATGCCCATATGTATTAAATCCAATAAAGACTGTTTGGATCCTGTTATCTGAACTCCTGCAATACAAAGGGCAAAGAGCCTCACCCATAAAGGGCTATGTCTACATTACACAATTTTGCCAGCATATCTATCAGTTAGGGGTGTGAAAAGAACTTGTAGCTGAGGTATCTATGGCAAAACCCCTGCAGCTCTTGGTAGATGCAGCTCTGCTAACAGAAGCCTTCCCCCAGTTTAATTTATGTCATTTGGGATATTGGTATAATGATGCTTATAGTAATTTGCCTTCTGTTGGTGTGTGCTGCATCTTCACTAAGGGTTTTGCTGACATACTGTTATAGCTTCACCATATTTACTCAAATATAAGATGAGGGGGGAACTCCTCTTACAATCACATGCAAGGAAAACTTGTTAAATATATTCTCTATAATTAGACTACTGCCGAAAGTAGCATGTGCTCAGTAATGAAAACAAACTATGAAGCTGATTAAAATGCAGCCAACACTGAGCATGACTATAAAACACATGACCCATATTGGGCAAACATACTGATGGGAATGTGTGCGTGTGTGTCCCTTAATTCCCCCCCCCCCCAAATGGACCGTTGTTCCCCCAGAAGGGAATGAGCACTGGGCCTGGAGGTACTGCGATACGAGACTAACACTCAGAGAGGCCAGAGCAAGCTCCAACACCCTTTCCCCGGGTGCCAAAAATGCTGATGGGAACCGTTTTTTTCCTTGTCCAAATCATCCAAATTGGTTCTGAATTCTACCGACTGAGCTGAGATCAATTGCTCAAGTCTGTGTGGAGCTACCACGAGCAAGTATCCTCCCTCCCAGACCTTTCAGCCTGGGGCTTTAGATACTCCCAAATTCGTGGCAGGCATCCTACGTTCAAGCCCCAAGCCCAGACGCCTTGAGGTTCAGATGCCCCCTAGTCTCACTTGCCCTTAGCCAAACGGGCATAGAAGCAAGCTGGAGGCGGGCTTAGTTTAAAGACTGGCTGACCTGCTCCACCGGGCTTTAAACTAAGGGGGATGGGGGGACTTCTGCCAGTGCTGGCCCGCTGAGCAACCCTTGCAAAGCCAGCGCACCAAGGCACTTAAGGGAGCCCACCCCTGCCCCAGGCCTAGAACAAACTGTAGGCAAGGCTACGGCCCGCAAGGAGACACTGGCCTGCCTTTACACAAATGCCAGGAGCTTGGGGAATAAACAGGAGGAACTTGTCCTCCTGCTAAAGGCAAGTAAGTATGATGTCATGGGGATAACGGAGACCTGGTGGGACTCCACCCATGACTGGACCACAGGTATAGACAGCTATACCCTGTACAGGAGAGATCGAGTAGACAAAAGGGGCAGAGGCGTAGCTCTCTATGTCAAGGAAAGCTACGCATCCCTGCAAGCTGACACTGGCACCCACGGTGGAAGACTTGAGACCCTCTGAGTTAAAATCCGTGAGGAACACAGCACAGGGGACACAATGGTGGGAGTCTACTACAGACCCCCTACCCAAGGTCAAGACCTTGACCAGGAGTTTGCCAAGGAATTAGCTGAGGCCGCGTGCTCTTGGTGCATGGTTGTCATGGGAGACTTTAACTACCCAGACATCTCGTGGGAGGAGTGCTCAGCCAAATCCAAGCGGTTGCAAAGCTTTCTCTCATGCGTGGATGCCCTCCATCTGAATCAAGAAGTCTACGGGCCAATGAGAGGTAAAGTGCTGCTCGACCTGGTACTGGCAACCGGGGGCGACCTAATCCCTAATGATTGAAGGGAAGCTGGGTGACAGCGACCATGAGCTGATCACCTTCACTATCCACCATAAAGCTGGCAAGTCAGACAGCAATACAGAAGTCCTTGACTTCAGGAAAGCTGACTTTGACAAGCTCAGGAGGCTTGTCAGTGAGGCCCTAAAGGGCCACAACCCAAAGGGGTGGGGAGCTCAGGATGAGTGGTTGCTCCCCAAGGGAGCAATCCTGGATGTGCAAGCAAAGTCTATTCTGTCTCGGAGGAAAGGCAGCAACAGGGCACAGCAGCTCCCTTGGCTCTCCAGGGAACTAGTGGACTTCCTGTGTCTTAAAAAGAAGACCTACAAAGGATGGAGGACTGGAACCACCACCAAGGAGGAATACTCTGCTCTGAATACCTGCAGAGAGCAAACTAGGAAAGCCAAGGCTGTGATGGAACTCCAGCTAGCTACAAATATCAAGGACAATAAAAAGTCCTTTTTTAGATATGTGGGGAGCCAGAGGAAGAGCAAGGGCAACATTGGACCCCTGCTAAACCAGATGGGACAACTGACAACCGATGCCCATGAAAAAGCAAACTTGCTAAATGGGTACTTTGCGTCAGTTTTTCACCAGTCCCAAGGGACACCCCTGCCCACTGTGGGTCAGGGATGCCCAAGTGAGGAAGGTTTCTTACCCTCCATCGAAGCTGACCTCGTGAAGGAACACCTTGACAGGCTGGATACCTTCAAGTCAGCTGGCCCTGACGGTTTACACCCAAGGGTACTCATAGCTCAGCCCCTGGCATAGATCTTTGAGAGCTCCTGACACTCTGGTGAAGTGCCTGAAGACTGGAAGAAGGTCAGCGTGGTGCCTATCTTCAAGAAAGGGAGGAAAGTGGATCCGGCAAACTACAGGCCCATCAGCCTGACCTCCATCCCAGGGAAGGTCTTGGAAAAGATTATCAAGGAGGCCATCCTTAACAGACTAGCTGACAGCAATATCGTGAGGGATAGCCAGCATGGGTTTGTTGCGGGTAGGTCTTGCTTGATCAATCTTATTTCCTTTTACGACCAGGTGACCTATCACCTGGACAAGGGGGAAGAGATTGATGTCGTATATCATGATTTTAAAAAAGCCTTCGATCTGTTATCCCATGATCATCTCTCGGCAAAACTGGCTAACTGCAGCCTCGACTTCACCACGATCTGTTGGCTGGGGAACTGGCTCCGTGGTAGGACCCAGAGGGTGGTGATTAATGGAAGTCAATCTTTGTGTTGCGCGGTGACGAGCGGGGTCCCTCAAGGCTCTGTCCTAGAGCCTATACTGTTTAACATCTTCATCAATGATGTGGACATTGGTATGAGAAGTGGACTGGCCAAGTTCGCTGATGATACCAAAATTTGGGGTAAAGGATCCACCCCTGAGAACAAGAGGGTGATCCAGGCAGATCTTGACAGGCTCATGAAGTGGGCGGAGGAGAACCTGATGGTGTTCAACACTGAAAAATGCAAGGTTCTCCACCTTGGGAGGAAAAACCTGCAGCATGCTTATAGGCTCAGCAGTGCTGCGCTGGTCAGCACTACAGATGAAAGGGACTTGGGGGTCATGGTTGACGACAAGATGAACATGAGCCTTCAATGTGATGCTGTGGCTAGTAAAGCAAGCAAAATGCTGGCATCCATAGATGCTTCTCAAGCAAATCCCAAGATGTCATTCTCCCCTTGTACTCAGCCTTGGTGAGGCTGCAGCTGGAGTACTACATCCAGTTTTTGGCTCCACAATTCAAAAAGGATGTGGAGAAGCTTGAGAGAGTGCAGAGAAGAGCCACGCACATGATCAGAGGTCAGGAAAACAGACCTTATGATGAGAGGCTGAGAGCCATGGGACTCTTCAGCCTGGAAAAGCACAGGCTCAGGGGCAATATGGTGGCCACCTATAAGTTTATTGGGGTGTTCACCAGGATCTGGGGGAAGTCTGTTCAACAGAGCACCCCAAGGGATGACAAGATCAAACAGTCACAAACTCCGCTGCAACTGATTCAGGCTGGACATAAGGAAGAACCTGTTTACTGTCCGAGCCCCCAAGGTTTGGAATAGATTTCCGCTGGAGATGGTTCAAGCACCCACTTTGAATGCCTTCAAGACACATTTGGATGTCTATCTTGGTGGGAACCAATGATCCCTGCTGACTTCCTGCTCCTGGGGCAGGACTCAATGATCCTTCAGGGTCCCTTTCAGCCCAAATGTCTATGAAATCTATGGAGAGCCAGAGAACAATCCCCCATTACCATTAACTGTCACTGGGATCCTTCCATTGGAAAGCTATGGTAGACTCTTATAGGAGCGCAATGGAAACCTACCACAAAGACAGATTAGTGCAGGCCATTTGAATAATATTCATGGTAATGCCCATTGCACTCAGTCCCCTTCAGTGCCAGTTCTGTTTTGGGTCATGGTGAGCTACTACACTGCATACATTTCTATGTCCTCTTCACTACCATAGCTGAGCTGTGCATTTTTTTCCCATTTCCAATTATTCCTGTTTCTTCACTACCCTTAAATGCCTGGCAAACATCACCAAATGGGGTCCCAAACAGTTCACACACAACCCCTCTGTTGGCCCCTCAGCCTGTCCCATATGATTAGTGTGGCCCCACCCCCTGCAAGGTGGAACTGGACCAGATTGCCCTGCACCTCATCAGCATATGCATTGCTGGAGGATGCCAGGACTTGAGAACACCCAGTTCTAGTCAGGAGCAAGGGCTAATTAGCACATAATTCCTTTTGGGGGTGGGGAGGGGAGGAGGGTTACCAGAGGACACACACATACTGGGCAGGCTGAGCTATGGGGTCACTATGTCTTGAAACACTGCTGACTCTGCTGGGGCCCAGCCTGATGAACTGTATGGTAAATCATGAGCCTTTTGGTTTTGGACCAATATCATGTATAGTTTGAACTCTATACAAGTGGTTACAAAAGTGCTGCTTAAAAGTATGTTTGTGGAATACCTTTGCTACAACTTGCCTCAGTTAAAATAAAAAATATCAATTTGCCCATCAGTGTTTTCATATATGCCCCTCATCTTCATGTGGTAAGGGAGAGTGGATTATGACACTGGGGGGGGGGGAAGGGATCCACCTGAACACCCTCTCAGATTCTTTTTATTTGCTGTAACAGTGGGATAGGGACAAAATTAAGACCAAAAAGTAGAACAATTAGATTCTATGCCTATAAAATTATTTATTTTTTAATTATACATTTTTCATATATAGAATCTAATTGTTGGGAGGTCGCCTTATATTCAAATAAATATGTAAAGCAGCATAGGCTCCATAGCACAGAAAGCATAAGCTTAGGTTTCAACTTGCCAAATTTACCACATGTACAAGTCTACACTGCATGGTCTACATTAGAGTAAAGGAATTCCTAGAGTAACTAATACCTTCTGAGTACACACATTCAGATCCCAGTTAGCAGTGGCATAATTAGGGCAGGATGACTGGGGCAACTGTCGACTTGGTGTGTGCAGGGCGGTGGGGTGGTTGTGCAATCTGCTACCACAGGTGCACAATCATGCCAGAAGTGAGGCAGCAACCAGAAGTTGCTGCTACCCCTGTGTGTGCAGCTGCCTTGGGCACCTGGCTGTGTCCTTATGCCCCTGCCACTCAGGACAGAACCAAGGTATGTAATGAATGGTTTCTCCTGGGGTTTGGCCTCATTTGGCCACTCAGAAGCGAAACAGAAACAATGGATTACAACCCTAAGCTTTAGTTACAAGGAGGATAGGGGTCTAGATGCCCTCAAGCATAGAATGAGGCCTGGGATATCTCTCACCAAACAGAGAGCAATCAGCACCTATATTTATTTTGAGATGGAGGGGGAAAATCCTTGCAAAGATCACCAGAACACATGCCTTCCATGGAAGGCTGTGGAAATTGTTCCATGGGGTAACATCATGAAACTAAAAATGAAAACAGTAGAATCTGTGGCAGAGGGAATGGGAGAGCCTGATTAAAGCAACATTTGATATAATTGTACCTCTGTTTGACAAATGGTTCTCTACCTAGTAAATAGGACACAGATCCATCATAAACTACAGGCAATGGGTAAGGAACGTAGATTATTTCAATATGCCATGGCACTTTGAGTATTATTGGTAGGTTTGGGGATAGATGCATCAGAAATGAGAGATTTGCCTCATCCAAGCTTTTTTTTTTTTTTGTAGAAAATTTGGAGATGTTTGTGGAGAGGGGGAGGGGGCAATAGGAGTGCCTGCAGCTTTGCCCATTTGCAGATAAAATCCCCAAACTTTGGAAGGTCCAAAGTGCTCAGTTAGCTCCCTTCCTATCCTTAACATCCCCTCCCTTCCTACCCTAGTGTCTTGTGTATTTCAACCCCAGACTCTGTCTAGATGAGCTGAAATAAAGCCACAAATTAGATCGGGGTTTGCAATATGATATGGCTGCAGGAAAGAGACCAAACAACTTCAAGCAGTATTTGCATGGAGGCACCATGTCTCGGAAGAGAATGGTGACATTCTGTTCTTTGTACGTTCTTATACCAAGCTCATCACTGTAGAATCCCTCTCCAGCTGGCTCTGGAGTGACTACATCTGGAATATTGTGCTCAGTTCTAAGAATTATGTTACCAGAAAGATATTGACAAACTGGATGGAATTTAGAAAGTTATCCAGAGGCTGGAGAAGTTGGCTTTTAGGAAGCTAAGTCTTATTTAAATAATGACAAAATGACTGGATTCATGAGGTCCTATAACCAGGGCTGTCCCTGGGGTAGGGTGGAGGGAGGGGGGGCAAATTGGGGTGACTGCCCTGGGCCCTGCACTTTGGGGGACCCCACAGTCAGTGCTGTATAGGCACTGCCGCGGCCACCGTGTGCCACCGCTGCCAAGCACTGTCAGCTCTGGCCGCTTGTTACCCCCTCATGTCCCGGGCCACACACACCTCTAGGGACCGCTCTGCCTATAACTTTGGGTACAACTGAGCATCAAGAAGGGAAAGAATTATTTAGGGTTATAAAGGTATAAGAAGGAAAAAGAAATCCATGATGAACATTGGGAAAAGGTTTCTGACAGTGAGCTCTGGGCAGCACGATATGTTGATGAAGAACTGCAGCTTAGTTTCTAAAAAATGTCCATTTGATTAAATAAAGAACAATGGTAAAATACAAAAACACAAACACCCCCAGCCCAATGCAAGGACTTCACTATCATTATTTAAAAAAAATTGTCTTGTAGTCCAGAGCTCATGAATGGAGAGCCAGGATTCTACTTGTTTCCATGGTGCCTCCAGCCTAGGTAAGGAGGGTTTTTTTTTCACTGCACAGAAGGATTTTACCCATGGTCTTGTATCTGCATGAATGAATATGTCCCTTTATTCAAATATCTCCCATTCTATCTATTCCCATGTGATGTAAAGCAGTCAAAGAATTCACTGCCCAATTTGAACAGACACACGCACACTTCTTCATATTTTAATTACTGCCAAGCAGATATGGCAGGAATAAAATGATTTCTTGGCTCTCATACCATATTTCCTAGAACACTTCACACTCAGCATCAAAGTATACATCCCCTCCTCAGGTATAAATGTTCTGGTGTCTGAATACACTCCCATTACAGTGAGATCCAATTACCCAAAAAGACAACAGAGATTCACAATGGTATTCATTAATGTTCAATATTGACAAGAAATCCTATAATGACCTTAAATGATACAAAAAGGCACTTTTCTGCATAAACAAGACACATAATCAGTAGAACACATCATCATCAGGTATATCTTTGACTTCCATGTTATTTGGTTTCCCTGATATAGTGCCTTAAGGCATGGGTCTCTTCTGAAGTGTGATGGGTTAAGAGTGGCATTACATCAGGGCAGGCCCCAATAGCATACGGCCAGGGTTTCTGTGGAGACTGGCCCCAGCAGCGCTGGCAGGCAGTAGCATTGCCAGCCTTTTCCTGGTGCGGGGGGCTGCGTGGGAGCTGTGCTGTGGGTGAGAGTGGGGCGGGCTCAACTGCTACCACCTGCGCAGGGCAGGCAACGGCAGTGGCATTACTGGGAGGGAAGCTACAGGGAATTTTCGGGTGGCTATAGCCTCCCTAAGCCTTCCCCTAGCACCGCCCCTGCTAGCAGAGCATGAGGCAGGGTGGGGACCTACTCCAGAGCCAGACTGGGATCTTGCAGCAGTGACAGCGTGGTCCAGAGCCAGGGCAGAGCTGCAATCTGCATGCCCTGGGCAGGGCCATGCAGGCAGCAGATCATGGTATTCACTAATGTTCAGTTTTGACAAGAAATCCTATAATGACCTTAAATGATACGAAAAGGCACTTTTCTGCATAAACAAGATACATAATCAGTAGAACTAAGACATCAGGTATATCTGGGACATGCAGGCTGCAGACTGTGGTTCAACCTTGGCTCTGGGCCATGCTGTCACGGCCGCAAGATCCCAGCCTGGTTCTGGAGCAGCTCCATGCCCTGCCACGCGCCCTGCCAGCGCCGCTGGGGCCAGTCTCCATGGAAACCCTGGCCTCATGCTATCATAGCATGGCTGCTGCTGGGGTCTCCATGGAAACCAGCCCCAGCCGCGTGGGCCAAGGTTGCTGGGAAATGGAGTCTGGCCACTGGCCGGATCTGCCATTTTGCCCACACCTGCATTACATCAACTCCCTGTGTGACTCCTTCAGAGTTGCAGCTGCTGGGCTGATGACAGATGTTAAATTAAGGGTGTGATGGGATCTGAACCATGATGCCATCAAGTGTTCCTCTTGCCATGTCACACATGCATGGCAGGAGGTATGATTATGGGACTGGGGATTAGATCCCAATTGTGCCACAGTGGTGGTGCAGGGGGAGCCTTGGATAATTATTGTGGGTTCCCCTGTATTAGCCAGTAGTAAACTTGGCTCCCACGTGCTCCTGTAGCTGGAGTCCCAGTCAGCTGACTGGGGCTCCCAGCCAGGAGAGCCCTTGATGCCGCAGCCATGGGAAAGCATCAGAGTCAAAGGCTCCCTTGCATTTCTAGACATCAGAAGCACACAGGAGCCAATCTCCTAGACACAAGAGTGCATAGGAGCTGACAGCTCTCCTGCCCTTTCCCTGGCTGGGATCCCTGATCAGCTGACCAGCACTCCAGTCTCAAGAGCTTACTGGAGTCCTGGAGGGCTCCAGTGTAACACTGAGGCTGGGAGTCCTGGCCACACGCTCAGTTGAAAGCATGATGGGAACCAGTCACAAAGTTATTACATACACTCTGGCTGCATCTACACATGCAGCAGACTGCGCAGTTGTTACTAAGCAAGTACTAAATGACTGTGCAGTAACCGGCATTACTGTGCAGTATCGTCACTTCACAGTTTTTGTCAGACGTTACTGCACAGTAGCAATGAGCTACTACATAGTAGCTCGTTATTACTGCACAGTATTGTTGCCATGCAGTTAGTGCCTGGTGACATTACTGCGCAGTAGCAACAAGCCATGGTGCAGTAGCTCATTGCATTGTGCCATAGTGTCTTGTGTAGATACATCCTCTGTGTAATAAAACAGGGAATAAGCCACAAAGTTATCACACCTTTCGATGAGTGCACAGGTGCCTGCAGAGAAGACAGTGAGCAAACAATTCAGAAAGGATCTTATTTAGGTGTTGCTATTGTGACAGCTGCCTGCCCTTCTCCAGCCCATTCTATGAGAAGATCTCTCAGTATTTTGAAATTATTAATTTAGCTTCATGCTCAAGGGGAGCAGTTTTGCTCACTTCACTGCTTAAGAGGGAAGAACTGAGGCCTAGAAAGAGAATAGATCCAACCCTGCAATGAGTCTGGTCCAAGCACATCTCCACCGAAGTCTCTGGTGAATCTGTATGGGTCGGGTGCAGGGCTTTGCCTGCCTGCACTCAAGTAGCATCAGGCCTTAAAGGACCTGCCTAGGGAGGCGCTGAGTGAATGGTGAAGCAGAGAACAGAACCGAGCAGTCATGACTCCCAGCCCTTTCCTCTAACCTCCAGGCTATTATCTGACAACTCTTTTTTTTTTAATGCTTTGGAGACATTTCTGATATTATCACCTTCGTTTTCCTCTAACTTTTCATGACGCAACTCACCAAAGCTGGAAAACTAATTACAGCTCCCCTAAATTTTATCTTGTGTATGGAAGTAACATTTAAATGGCAGGAAACTCGTGTTCTGTAAGACGATTGCTGCCAGGTAATGTACTTAGCTTTGAAAAGTCAATGTTAATGCTAATTAATGCACTTAACTGGCAGACACTCCTGAATACTGCCTAGTTACCTGGCTGATGTAGATAAACATGAGCCATGTCTGAACTCAGCTGATATCTTCTAGGTCAAGTATATACTAGCTACTACAATAAATAATAGGTAAGACTACAGTGAAAATATATGGATTGTTTGCTCTCACATATCTATAGATCAGTCAGGTACACGGGGTGCAAATATACAAAAGTATCATCACATTGCTTATGGCCACGTCTGAGCTCCAGTAGATAACTCAGCTGCATGAACAGTCCAGATCACACTGACTCATGAGGCCCACAGTGATCAGACAAGCACTGGAAAACGCATCAAAATAAGATGCTGCATTTATGGCTCTGAAATGTTGGTTTGTTCTATAATTTTTCTAGCCCGCAAGACTTCCAAAGTGCTCACTATCATACCAGAGCGGAAACCCAAACTGACATTCATGTGGTTTAAAAGTAATTACTGCTACAGCTCAGGGAAGAGTCAGACTTAGCCAAGGATTGTCATAGACTGCAGTGCATTCCACCCCCCTTCCTACTTAGTAATTAGTAACTTAGTCACAAGAAAAAAAACTGCTATAAAAATGTGGATGTTTTGATGAGGATCATTTGCATTCTTTTGAGAGACAAAAGCTTAGACTGACCTCTGCAGAGTGGAGTGTGGCGAGGCAGGTCCTGCAAGCCACCCTCCTTCCCCTCCCCCCCAGCATATTAACAAGACTTTTCATAAAAACAACAGTAACAAAGTGCTCTTTCTGACTCCAAACCATGTGGATTTAGAATTTGTTTTGTGGATCCAATGCAAAGGACATTATCTTAGAATGAGTCCTAATCCTGATATCACGGAGGCAGACCTCTGACACTCGAACACTAAGCCGGTCACTAAATGTTTCAGCTTTGTTTTTAAAAGGGGGGCAAAAATGTCCCCCACTATCACCCCTCCCCTGCAATCACTGGCAGATTTGTTTAGTATCTGTAACACACCATATAATTAATAACAAAAACCATCATTAATGCAGAGTTAAAGGTGCCCAGTGTTATCTTGTTCTCTTCCAGAACATTTAAGTCATCCAAACGCAAACTTCTGTAAACTAGGAAACAAAGGGTTAAGGTACATATCCACACGACCTTAATGCTCCCCTACATCTGGAAGTGGCAAATGGGAATTATCTGCCCACACTCCAGCTGCATTCACTCTGTTTGGCATGAGTAGGTAGAGAATTGTGAAGATGATTGGGGGTGACTGGGGAATACCCCTCTGTCAGTGTGTGAGGTGGTAAGTTCATTTCCTTAACCCCCATGCATATAATCAAAGGCAAGAGGTGTATGCCTACCATAAGAGACCCAATATGCCTCATTTTAGCATTGTAGTGTGTTGGTTGTGTCAGGAGCAGGGCACAGGGATGAGGATTGTCATCAGCATGGTGGGAAACAACAGTGGTCTGTAGGCTTAATTATAGGTAAGTGAAAGCATCATCATCACTCTGTGGGTGTCTTCAACCCTGTTCTCCATTACTGGAATGTGAGAGCCTGCAATGCACATTAAACAATACACATCTATTCTCAGCTCCTCAAGCTAGTCTCACCACTGCATGCTTGGTACATACTTCCAGCTCGCCTCTTTTCAGGTCTGTATATAAAGTGTCAGGGCTTCCCCAGATTTCAGTTCACATGGTGGACAAGGAGTCTCATTCTTCCATCCTTCATCTCCAGCTCCTCATCTAGTGTGACATATCTCACCCCTCTGCTTTCAGTTTCTTCTTAAAACTCACAGCTCTTTCAAGAGGCCTATAAACTCTCCAGGTCTCCAAAGAAACAATTATTTATAAGTATGTACATATACATTTGGAGCTGGTATGAATATACAATTTAAATGTGTAATTCCAGTTCTACATCTGTGCTGAACTGAACAGTGTTGAGTAGTACACCCAGTTCAACTGATTGCTTCCAGTTTTGCTCCATTCTCCATTTGTACAGCCTGTCTGTTGTACAGCCTTGGGCCAGAGACTTCTGCATTTCTGTTTATGCACCAAGAATGCTGTTGCTATTATAGTACTCCTGCTGCTACTAGTTCCAATAGTAACTGGAGACCAAATGCTTTGCTTTATTCTTCCAGGGTTTTAGGGATATATTTGGTAGTCGTGTTAGTCTGAGACAAAAAGAAATGCAATACTCTAGAACTCTTCATTCACGGATGATACCTTTTATAAGACCGACTAATAAATCTTGTGATTTCTTAGCTGGCCTAGAAAAAGATTTTTTTGTGTGCGATTTTTAGTTGGTCTAATAAAAAGTGTCAGCTCTAAACCAAGAGTTCTAGAGTTTTGCATTTCTTTTTAGTCTTCCACTAACTTCAAGGGAGGAAAAGGGTGGGGACAGAAGGGGGTGGGAGGGAGGGTAGAAAATGTTCTTTTTATCTCTAAACACTTGGGAGGTAATCAGATTACTGTGACAATGAGAAAGTCTATTTAAGCACTTTTATAGGCTAAGGCATCAGTAAAGGTAGAGTGACTGTGAGCTCAGACAAATAATACAGAATTGCAAGTTTGGTTTATATTCTGCTCTAACGAGGAGCAATGACTCAAGTGCCTTACATGATCATGATTGCTTCATCTCTGTAAGTGACACGGAGTTTATTTTTCAGGATGGGTGACCCTTAACCTGCAGGCTCTTGGAAGAGAATCCTTGCCTGTGCCAAAGTTCATCAGAACCTGTTAATTATCTTCTAGTACATTTGTAGCATATGATGAACATGTGAATTTAAGACATCCCCATAAACTGTGTGATTCATATTACAGAAAACTCCAGTTAAACAAACTGCAAGGGCTAGGCTGTATAGCTTATAGAAAGTGAAGGTTCTCTGTTGATCTCACTTACATGACTTTTTTTTTTATTCCACCCCTATTCATGGAACACCCTTACCAAGACTCTCATTTCCTCTCTCAAAGCCTTTCTTCGGCAATGTAACCAATAAAAAGTCAATTATTAAAGAGCAAGAACTACTTGGATATACGCATTGCTTAACTGGATGGCCACCTGATCTTATTTTTCTTAACCGTGTCTTGCCTTTCACCTTTCCCTCTTTTCTTTAGCCATACTTGTGTCATTCCTAACATTCGGTATTTTTAGAGCAGCGACCTTTTGCTATTTGTTCTGTGAATTATCATCAAAGCATTTACTCTGTTGTGGGGCACCTTGTGAAAAAATGGTGACAACAAAGCTGATTATAATGTTTTCCTTTCAGGAAACGTGGGATCAAGTCCTCAGTAAGGCTGCAAGTGAAAAAACTCAATCTATAATTCAGATCTGAGGCTCCATTTATCCCCTTTTCAAATTAGTTTGCAAATGAATAGAATTGAGAGAGCTTGATAGTCTCTGCTTGAGAGACCCTGGAATGGATGGAGCCAGGTAGGGGCTCAGCTTGGGATTGTGGTCTATGGGTAGAGCCCAGTGATGCCACTGGGACAAGAAGACCTGGGGCATAGCTCAGCATGAATGTACGCTGGCTCTGCTATTAAGTGTGAGGAAGGTGGACTGACCATATCAGGATTTGTTGGACCTCAAGTAAGGAGTCCTGGGACTGATAGCAGGAGGGGCTCTAAATCAGGAGGATTAAGATGCATTATTAGAAGGGGCTTAAAAGGTTTAAATTATGAATAACATATTTTTTCTCTTGATCAGGAACCGGTCTTGTAAGCAGCATATCTCCCTTCTGGGCATCTTCAATGACATTTAGATAGCAGCATGCAACTGCTTTTATTTTTAGGCAGCAGAGAACAGGAACATGCAAAACTAGCCGTACAGAATCTTGCTGACTCTAAACCCACTTTCAGCATGTAGGGGTATGTAAGTGGTGGCCTAGAGCAAGTAGCCAATGTTGATCAACCTGCCTTACTGTTTACTTATTTGTAACCTAGTTACAAGCTACTTACAAGCTATTCACACTTGATTACTTCCTTAAAGTTTAAAGCAATGAGTCACTGGTTTACTTTAATGTGTTCTGGAGAGAGTGGCAAATGACTCTCCAGCTCCAGAGAGAGGGAAATTACTAATGACAAGGTCTGCACAAATTAGGGAGGTTAGTGCAAGACTGGGCCTATCCATAGCAATTCCTCCCAATCAGTGTGAATGTTCTTATAGCCCTCGTTATGGTCTGTCCGAGATAACCGCTTCTGACTATGACCCCTATTACCAACATGTGAGCCCTCCAAAATCTTGAAGGCATTTATCCAAACAGCATCACTCAGCTGTGTCAGAAACTGGTATCCCCATTTTACTAAAAGAGACCTGAGGGAACACATCAAGCCCCATGCCCAAGCCCACTTGGTAAGTTTATAGCAAAGGAGAGACTCAAACCCAGATCCCCAAAGTCTGAAAATAATGTTTAAACCCCTGGACCACCCTTCTACATATATATCTCCTGCTTCTCTATCACTGGACTATGGACGTTCCAAAAGGTAACGTTCCATTTCTCTCGAGCAGTCATGTTCCTCCCAAATAGCCTGCATCAAAGCAAAGAACAAGCAGCTGAAAGATCAGGCTGGAGACCTAGTTTCTATGGAACCTCCTTGTTACTATGATCCAGAGACTGTAATTTAATATGGTTTCTTTTTTTCTTTCTGTTTTTCCCTGTTTTTCCCATAAATTTTCAGCATCATCTTAGGCAAATCAAATCCATTTTGTTCAACTCAAACTTGCTTGTTTCCCCCATGTCATGTTTGTGAAGTGCTTTATGATCCTCAAATCCATCCAAGGAATTGAGGTGCTTTCTTTAGTCACTACTTTAAAGAACCTTATAGAATGTAACACTCTGAATCTCTAATAGTATCCTAAGGCTCTTGTCCTAAATTCGCAATCCCAGACCCACCTCTGTTTCTGAATGTGTGCAACAGAAGTCTGGGGCAAATGCAAGTGTTTTGAGCTAATGTAGAAAGAAGCCTTTTTGTAATGAAAATGGATTGATCTCATGCAATAATCTGTGCAGAGTCACAAAATACACTTGTGTCCAAGTTTTCAGGATAGGACAAAAGCACCAGGAGCATTATACATTTATTATCTGTGGTGGAAGAAGCCCCAGTCATAAATGGGGATCCCATTGTGCTATAAGAGATACAGGAAAATAAATGATCCCTGCTCCAGAGAGTTTTCAATATTGAACAGGAGATAACAGCTCTCATTGTGGAAAAGAAGATTTTGAACCAGTAACAATAAGAGACTATATTAAGACAGTCAATCTGTACTGCAGTATGAAACTAATGGCATGTCTAGTGGAACTTGAATCTGGTTTTACACAAATATGAATTTACAGAACAAAGTCTATTCCACTCTCTGTCCTGTTTGTACTTTAAGTGCCCAATAGGTAAGAGGTAGCTTACTCCTTCTCACAAAAGATACTCCTATAAATGGGTACTTGTACAAATTTCAAATAAATAAATACAACTTGCAGGAGAGAGAGAACTTGGGGCATCTGTCCTGTCCCAGATTTGTGCAAGCATTGACCATAAATGTCGCCTACCTATTGGAATCAGCACATCACTGACCACCACAGACTTCTCTCTGGACTGTTTTGTCCCTGTGAAGACCTTCCCATTCATTGCAAAAATGAGGGGTCAGCCACTGTCTGTGACTGTAACCTTCTGCCAGCTGA
The DNA here is from genome assembly GCF_030867095.1 of Alligator mississippiensis. Lineage (NCBI taxonomy): Eukaryota > Metazoa > Chordata > Crocodylia > Alligatoridae > Alligator > Alligator mississippiensis. The sequence goes on along the minus strand of NC_081824.1, from coordinate 172,175,439 downwards.
CTTTCTACAGCTGTGGATCTTTGGATAGAAGTTAGCTCAGGCAGTGAGATGAATGTAAGCCACTGTATCTATCATCTTTATATGCAAGGATCTCAAACATGAGGCCTCTTAAACTCTGTGTTATGTAGGGAAATCTTATTCTTACATGTGCAACAGAAATCTTGGTTTATGATTGGCTAAAATCAGTAGCATAACTAAAGTGGGGTAAAAGTAAATGTGGTGTGCTCCTCAGGTACGGCTTACAAGGGATGAGGGAGAAAAATAACTGCTGCTGCCACGACCACCCAATCCTGCCAGAAGTCACTGCTATCTCTGCATGTCACTGCTGCTCCAGGCAGCCAGCTGCCTTGTTATGCCTCTGGCATAACAGTTATCTAGTGGAAAGGTAAACTACTATTTGCTTCCCTGGAGGTTGACTATAATGAGGGCTGGAATAGTATTAACCAAATACGCAGGTAAGTGCATCCTGAATGACTGGCTGCAGTGAATTTTGTGAAAGCTATTTTCACCTCCTAAAATTAATGAATATTTTTTCAAGGCTTCTAGATATGTTTCCCAAAGGGAAAACTGCTATTACAGCATAGAAAGAAGTCATACTCCAATTACCTTCATCAAAAAGATATGGAAATCTCCATCCACACTAGCTATGAAGATCCCAAATAACAGTTTGAAAAGAGATCCATGGACTTTAAAAAAAACTCTTTAGAAGTATCAGATAGTAAGCATTAAATGAATAACAATTGCTTTGAATGTCTCTTTGTATTCTAAATGTATGTCCTAAAATTGAGAGATGACTGGAAATGTGTAAGTCAAGCTAAAAAAATTAATTCCTAGCTAAAATTCTTGACAAAGTCCTAGCGATCAAAACAGAAAGTGTGTGCCAATTTTTCCTACAAGCGACACAAATTTCTTCTGTTCCAGTGTCTAATTATTTTTTGCATCATCAGCATATTTGGCATCGTATCAGACAAAGAGGGGAAAAACTCGGTCCATGTCCTGAGTTAACAATTAGTCTTAGAAATGTTCTCAGGGACAGGACAGGCATCAGCTGGATACCTGAGATGTTTGTACACTAATGCAAGAAGTAAGGGGAACAAACAGGAAGAACTGGAGGTCCTTGTACAAACACAGAATTATGATATAGTTGAGATTTTGGAGACATGGTGGGTTAGTTCACATGACTGGAGTATGATCAAGGAAGGTTATAGCTGGTTCAGGAAGAATAGGCAAGGGAAAAAAGGAAGTGTGTCTGGAGATAAGGTATGAAGTAGAAGGTAGGTCTGTTGAAAGCCTTTGGGTAAAGATCAGACGGGATAGCAGCAGGGAGGATGTCATGGTGGGCATCTGCTACAGGCCTCCAAACCACGAGGAGGAGGTGGACAAGGCCTTCTTTAAACAAATGATTGGAGTTTCTAAATCACAGAACTTGGTTCTCATGGTTGTCTCTAATTATCAGGACATCTGCTGGGAGGGACATACAGCAGTGAATAAGCAGTGCATCAAATCCCTGGAGTGTGTTGGGAATATTTTTTTATATATAGGTAGTAGACAGGCTACCTAGGGGGGAAAGATCTTCTTGTCTTAATGCTCACAAACAGGAAAAAATCATTTGAGAATGGGAAGGTGGAAGGTAACTTGGGTGACAGTGACCACAAAATTATGGAGTTCAAGATCCTAAGGGGAGGAAGGAAGGAAGGAAGGAAGGAAGGAAGGAAGGAAGGAAGGAAGGAAGGAAGGAAGGAAGGAGAGCACCAGAACAGAACACTGAGCTTCAGAAAAGCAGACTTTAACAAACCCCAGGATCCCTTGGGAGTTAAGTTTGAGGGGAAAATAGTTCAGAAGAGCTGACTATACTTTAAAGAGGGTCTCTTAAGAGTGAAGGAGTAAGTTATCCCAGTGAAATGGAAGAATGGGAGGTGCAATAGGAGACCAGCCTGGCTAGACAGTGATCTACTCAAGAAGTTGAAACTTCAAATTTCCACTTTTTATAGGATTCTTTTTTTTTGTCATAATACTAGGGAAAAGTGCAAGAATATCACATGAGAATACAGAGAGAAAATTAGGAAGGCCAAGGCATAATTTGAGATGCAGCTGTCAGGGGACATAAAAGGCAGTAAAAAGGGATTCTACAGGTACGGCAAAAGAAAGAGGAAGACCAAGGAAACTGTAGATCCTTTACAGAATGCAGAAGGCAATCTAGTTACAGATGCCTTTTTTACTTCAGTCTTTACAAATAGAGGCAGCTGCCAGATGATGAGTGCAGTTGGCAGTAATGATGAGGAATGAGACAAACAGCTTAGAGTAACAGAATAACAGGTTAGAGAAGCTAGATACATTCAAGTTAGCAGGGCTGGAACAGAGACACCCTCAGGTCCTGAAGGAATTGACTGAGGAAATTTCAGAGCCACTGGCTATACTCTTTGAGAACTTGTGGAGGTTGAGTGAAGTCCTGGATGACTGGGAAAGGGCAAATGTAGTGCCTCTCTTTAAGAAAGGGAAGAAGGAGGAGCCAGGGAACTACAGACCAGTCAGTCTGACCTTGATACCTGAAAGGATCATGGAGCAGGTCCTCAAGAAAAGTCTTGTGAAGCACTTGGAGAACAAGGTGATCAAGAACAGGCAGCATGGGTTCACCAAGAGCAAGTTATGCCTGACTAATGGTACTTCCTCCTAGATAAGATGACAAGAGCAATGGATCTGATATACCTTGACTTCAGTAAGGCATTTGATAATAATAGTGGTTCTTTTGATAACATCTCCCACAGCATTCTCATTAACAAGCTATGGAAATGCAGACTAAATGAAAGTACTGTAAGGTGGATATGCAACTGGTTGGATCATCATACTCAATGATTAGTCATCAATGGGTCAATGCCTAGTTGGGAGGAGGTATCAAGTGGGGTTCCCCAGGGGCCCATCCTAGGTCTGGTATTGTTTAGTATCTTGATTAATGATTTCGATGATGGGATTGAGAGCACATTCAGCAAATTTGCAGGAAACACCAAGTTGAGTGAAGTTGCAGACATTTAGGAGAGAAGGGCTAGGAGCCACAAGGACCTGAATAGACTGGAGAAATGGTCTGCAATCAACCAGATGAGATCTACAGGGACAAGTGCAAAATCCAGCCTTTGAGGCAGAATAACTGCATGAACAAATACAGACTAGGGAATGACTGGGTAGGTTATAGTACTACAAAGAAGAATCTGGGGATCTCAGTAGATTATAAACTGAATGTGAGCCTCAATGTGAGCAAAAAACTGAAATTAAACTGAATATGAGCAAAAAAAAATCCCAACATACTGGATTGTATTAACAGGCTTATCACTTGCAAGTCAAGCAAAGGCCTCACTGGGAGTACTGTGTCCAGTTCTGGGCCCCACACTTCAAGAAGGATGCAGACATTTGGAAAGAGTCTATTGCAGAGGAACAGAAATGGTAAGGGGCCTTGGAGATGAGATTTATGAGGAAAGGTTGAAAGAACTAGAGTTATTTAGTTCGGAGAAGAGAAGACTGAGGGCATGATTAGATAACAGTCTTTAAATATCTGAAGGGTTACAGAAAGACGGAGGTGGGATTTTCTCCATGACTGCAGTGGAAATTTAGGTTGGAGATCAGGAAGAATTTTCTGACTATGAGAGTGGTCAAGCATTGGAAGGCTACTGAAAGAAATTGTGGAAACTCCATTCTTGGAAATTTTCAAGAACAGGCTGGGATTGTTTAGTCAGTGATTATCCTGCCCTGAGCAGAGGGCTAGACTAGATATACTCATGAGGTCTCTTCCAGACCTACTTTCCCATGATCCCATGATGCTGCCCACCTCCAGGCTCTGACTTCAGTAAAACAAAAAAGTGTTGTTTGCACAGTGTGTACCTTGCCATACAAGAAGATATGCTTTGTAGAAAGATTTTTTCCATGGGGAGATATGCTTTAGAATCTCACTACTCCAAGGAGCAGCTATAACCCCCTCCCCAGTCTGAAGAAACTGAAAACTGTGGGTTGGATATGTTTTGCTTGGATGGGGGGGGGGGGTTGTCAAGGTTTTGTCTTATTTCTTGGATCCCTAGAGACTTGGTGACAGACTTACCTGGAAGAGAAAGAGGGCCAGCTGCAGGTTAGAAAAAACAAAACACAACTGAAGAGTCTCTGTTTAAAGGAATAGCTTTGGAGTCAGTCATTTTCCTATCTCTGTTATAATAGGGGTTCTTTATGTAGTGTATTTGATAGTCAGCCTGAGTCTGGGTCCCTGTGAAATAATTATAACCTTGCTGCTGCTTGTTGCTTCCCACTGAGAGGAGTCTTGCAAGGCTATAATTGTGCCATATCTACAGGGGTAATCTCAGGCCAAGTTGGAGGCTAATTGGATGCATTTGTGGGTGAGACTGGGAAGGAGCAGGAGGGGCAAGGTTATTGGAACTGTCTGTGGGGAAGGGACAAGGACAAACCAGGTGAGAGGTGGGAACATCTTTTGCCAAAGCTAAAACTGTCCTCTGAAGGCTTTGATCTGATCTGCAGAGTGTTACGCATTGAGAGGTTCTGTGGACAGATTAATTAATTCACTTAGCAATCTAAGTTATAGTAAGGGATAGTATCATGAGTTAAGTGATGTTTATGTCTTAAATGACCACCAATATGATGTACGTCTTGCATATTAATTAAGGTTTACAGAACAACACAGGAACAGTAAAGGATGTCATATGTTACAGGGTCTAATTTTTATGGGGCCTGTTTACATAGGCTAGAGACAGAAATTGCACATAAATCAGAAGAATAAGTGATTTTAAATCAGTTCAAATCTGTAACACAACAGAAGTTCAGTGAACATAAGCTGCTTTCAAAGTGGCTGAAAACAGTTTAAGATAAACCTGGATGGATGTAGTATCAGACTTAATTGATTTAGTTTAGATTGGTTAATTTAACTTCTGTCCAAGATCCTTTCCAGATTCAAGTTAACTCATAGTTTCATAGTTGGTAGGGTCAGAAGGGACCTGAGCAGATCATCAAGTCCGACCTCCTGCCATGACAGGAAAGAGTACTGGGGTCAAATGACCCCTGCGAGGTGTTCATCTAACCTCCTCTTAAAGAACCCCAGGGTAGGAGCCAGCACCACCTCTCTTGGAAGCTGGTTCTAGATCCTAGCCACCCTGGCTGTGAAGTAGCGCCTCCTGATGTCTAGCCTGAATCTACCAGCTTGTGGCCGTTATTTCTAGTCACTCCTGGTAGTGCTCGGGCAGGGACTCCCCCAATGCCTGCTGGTCCTCTCTGACTAGTTTGTAACAGGCCACTAGATCCCCCCTCAGCCTTCTCTTGTAGAGGCTGAACAGGTTCAGGTCCCTTAGCCTCTCCTCGTAGGGCCTGCCCTGCTGCCCCCTGATCATGTGAGTGGCCCTCCTCTGCACCCGCTCCAAGTTGTCCACATCCCTCCTGAAGTGCAGCACCCAGAACTGGACGCAGTACTCCAACTGTGGCCTGACCAGTGTCACATAGAGGGGGAGGATCACCTCCTTGGGCCTGCTTGAGATGCATCTGTGGATGCATAACAAGGTGTGGTTGGCCTTCCTGACCACGTCCCCTCACTGTCGGCCCATGTTAATTTTGGCATCAATAATGATTCCAAGATCCTTTTCTGCCTCTGCACTGAGAAGAAGGGAGTTCCCCAGCCTGTAGGTATGCTGCTGGTTCTTCCTTCCCAGGTGCAGCATCTTGCATTTGTCAGTGTTGAAACCCATCCTGTTCTCATCCGTCCACCCATGTAACCTGTCTAGGTCCAATTGCAGCCTATTCCTCTCTTCTAACGTGCCCACTTCCCCCCACATCTTAGTGTCATCTGCAAATTTGAACAGGGTGCTTTTTACCCCCTCGTCCAAGTCACTGATGAAGATGTTGAACAGTGCGGGCCCAAGGACCGAGCCCTGGGGGACCCCACTGCCCACATCCCTCCAGGTCATAGTCCCCCAGCATTCCATGATGCTTTGCATCTCCCTTGCAAACCCACCCTCACAGGGTAGAAAGGCTAGGCATGGCCCAAGCTGTCTGCTTCAGCAGAGCATGGAGGCATGCTCTAGCACCCTCCAGCTTCTAGCCTGAGCCACTGCAGGCATGCAGCTGCATTTCTGGAATAAAAATGAATGTCTGTTCATTTGCTTAGCAGTTCAATCTATACAGCTTAAAATAAACTGCAAAAATTGAACTGATTCAGCCTCAAGCTTTTGGCTGTCTGTACTTAGCCAGTGAGGCAATCAGGGCTGCCAGTCCCCTAAGGCTAAAAGCAACAGACTCCACCCATTCCAACCTTAACAATCCAGGCCCAGCATGTAGTGCTCCAGCTGGGGAAAGACTGAGGCATTCACTCCTGTCTGCCTTGTGTTTCCTTGTTTTCTCTTATCAAACCTCTGGTTTTTACTCTTGGCTTCTTATTCTGGTCATGACTTTTGGTATATCCTGACCCTGTCTTAGTTCCTGATTCTGGATCTTTGGCTGCAGATTCTAGCTCTGATCCTGACTTCTGGCTCCCTGGGAACCCAGCCCCTGGACTTAGCCTGTCTATCAGGTGACTGTCCCCAAACACCCACACCCTGGTCCCTAACAGCTTGCAGGCTGTATGTTAACCCTTTGGCAGCCACATGCAGCTTGTGGGCTGCCAGTTGGACAGTCCTGATATTAGGCAAATGCTATTAGAGTGTTATACCTTTATTGTATGTGCATGTGTATATATAGATAAAGCTATATATGTATGTCTGTGTACACACACTTTCCTGGTTCTCAAAACACTTCAAGCACTTGAGGACAAATAAATCTGTATTTACAATTGCATGTGAGACTTGCACATGAAAAAAAAAAACTTTTTTATATGTGCAACTGCGGTTATTAATTGTGCAAAGGAATTATGAAATTGCATTTGACCCTGGGATCCTGGACTTTATAGCCAAGTACAGACAGTCAAAAAGCCTGAGGCTGAATCAATTCAATCTTTACAGGTTAGTCAAAGCTGTGTAGATTGAACTGCTAAGCAAATGAACAGACATTCATTTTGATTCCAGAAATGCAGCTGCATGCTTGCAGTGGCTCAAGCCAGAAGCTCCAAGGTGCTAGAGCACGCCTCCCTGCTGTGCTGGAACAGACAACTTGGGCCACGTCTAGCCTGCCTACCTTGTGAGGGTGAGTTTGTGAGGGAGGTACAAAGCACTGTGGGATGCTGGAGGACTTTGAGTTAACTTGAATCTGGAGGGGATCTGGGACAGAAGTTCAAAAAACCAATTTAACCTAAATCAGTTAAGTGTTATACTACATCTATCCACAGGTTTATCTTAAACTGGTTTCATCCATTTTAGAAGCAGTTTATATGCCCTGAAATTCCGTTGCATTACAGATCTGAACCAGTTTCCAATTACTTATACCAGTTTATGTGTAACTTTTGTCCCTAGCCATTAGGACCATCATGGCCCTGGGTACTGATCTGGGCTTGCAGCAGGTGGTGCCTGTTTCCCTGTAGCCTCCGGGGATAAGCTGTTCTAATCTTGATTGGGACTGGCTTGGCCCAGGGCTCTGTTCTGGCCTCATTACACAGGCTCCCAGTCATTACCCAGCTGCCAGTCCCTCCCACTTGTTCCTGTTGTGGTGGCTGTGTCTTTCAGGCTCCTTGTTCCCTCTGTTGGCTTTTACTTCCTGCCCTACTCTTGGGAGCAGGGTAGCATGCAGGAGGAGGATAGAGTGTTTGCTGGGGAGGGGTCTGGGCTGTTTATGCTACATGCACACAGCAAAGAAATGGGAGCTGGGCTACCCACCCTGCAGATGGGTGGTGTGTGCAGCTAGGAGTGGGGAAACTGGTTTGCTAATGTGACTGCAAGGGAGCCAGTGGATGGGGGGCTGCTTGCCTGCATGACATGCTTTCCATGCAGCTTGCAGGTCTTTGGCCCATGCTGTGTGTGTAGCCCCTGGCTGCCCAGAAGCTGGACAGCCCCAGTTCATACCTTGATACCACAACAGAATTACCCTAGGAAAAACTGAAGAATTGGTGTATTCACTGAAAATATCTCCTCCTTCCTTTTTTCTCTTTCACTGAGAGTGTGAGAAAAACAAGTATCTTGAGTTTTAATGGGATATTACCTATTGTCTTTCTGTCTTTATGGGCTTTTCGATGAGAAAAAAAATAATTAAAAATATTAAGAAAAAAAGCAGATTCTATAAATATACAAGAGCTTCACTGTTTAGTTTAGTGTTCCAATTCTTTCTTTTTTTTTTTGCATTCCTTCAGATCTCCATAAATATCTGAGGTTGACAAATGGGTGGATTCCTTTTGTATGAAACTTCTAGGTGGTTTGAAGGTCTGTTAGGATAGGTTCCCAGATTTGGCAAAGCTGATGTTAGATGAAGTAGCAATAACTTGGTCAGGAAAAAGGAAATTTAGAACTGCCTTTAGTGTTAATATTACAAGGACCATCAGTGCTTTCTCTTTAAGGAGTAAGGAGTTACAGCAGAAGGCTCGGTGTGTTGAGATCATGTCCATTCACAGTAGGAAGTGTTAATAGCCACATCACTTGGATCTTTGATTTATAGATGATCACAGACAGGGTCACAGCCAAGAGTATGCTCAGTACCCTTTCTTAAAGAAAACTAGAGGGCAATTAAAACCCTTTATGTAGTTAGAAACAACAGAAGCCCCTGCACAAGGAATGGTCCTTATGGAAGGCCTTATCAGAAGCTAAACCAAGTATAAATGAAGGATTCCCTGATTGCAAATGCAAAGACTAGCACATTTCTGGCACACTGTAGGCAGGAGGCTTGGATGGAATAAGAGGAAAATAAAGCAAGCAGGCAGCAAGTCATCGTGAGCATGGGCCTGAGAGGGGAAAGAAAGCAGAGCTCCGTGGGACAATGAACGGACTTGGCATGCTGTGCTGCTGTTTCTCTGAAAACAGTAAAAACAGCACTTTCTGTACCTTCTTTGTAAATAAATGGGACTGCACCAAAGACTATACCTGACTCACATCTGTCTCTCCTCCTACAGGGAACAAAACAGCAAAGCCTCAAATACTGGTTAACCACTCAGACGAAAGGGGCAACGTGTTATGTCTGGCGCAAGCTGGCAGCTAAAAATATAACTGTATGTGATTCATCTTTTGGGCTATTCCCTCTCAACATTTTATAGTGTATTATGTATCTAACATAATCTTAACCAAGGTTTATATATCCATTTCACTAATATGGCATAAAGCCAGTGATTCCTAAACTATGGTCTGCTGCTCGCTGGTGGTCCTTCTGAACACCTGCTCTTGGATCACGGAGAAGGGTAGTGTTATGTGCTGGCAGCTCTCCTTCTTTTCCAGATGCTGAGCAGCTTTGAGAGAAATTAAAAACACATCCTAACCTTTCTTTAACATTATTACTACATGCAAATAAGTATTCTAGCTGCCACAGGGATGATCTGCGATTGCAGGTGGGATGTGACATTATCAATGCGTATATGACTTTGGGGGAGGGTCCACAGGATACTTTATTGAGATGTCATTGTATATGTGAAAGTTTGTGAACCTCAGTTCTAGGTCAGTTGACAGAAACACAGGTATCAGATCTAAACTAATGGGACATTTCCTGGGAATTGTGCTTCTGGATTCATACGAACTAGTTCTAGCCTATAATGACATCTAAGGTTATAGATAGTATTGGGATTAAGGAGTTTAACTTTAGGCATGCATGTTTCTAAAGAGTAATCATTTCCTCATCTCTGTACTCATCTCACATGCTTGCTGGGTGACATTCATAAAGCATTTATGTAAATGAAGGATGATAGTGTAGTTAAAACAGTAGACAGGGAGTCAGGAGATCTAGGTTTTATTCCTGGCTCTGCTACAGACTTTTCCTTTAGGCAAGTTGCTTTGGTTTCCTGATGCACAAAACAAGAATAGCAATTTTCAGTTCACATGGCTGTCATTATTGTAGATGAAGCAAATCCTCTGATGACAGTTGCCAAAAGGCTATACTGCTTCTCCTATGCAGATATAAAACCAGGGGAACTTCAAGAGGCCTAGTGTTGCTAAAGAATCAAAAGTTTTAGTAACTTTGGAATCTCTCTCTGGTCTGGAGATTGGGCTGGAAATAAGAGCAGAGGAGTAACAAGGGCAGCAGGGGCAGTAGCATTGGCCAGGCTGGCAGTGGTGGGGGGAGGAGGGTGTTGCCATTCTTGTACAACCTCTAAGTCAGTAGCTGGGATGCATGTTCCCATCACCCAACCCTAGTTATGCTACTAAATATCACCATCGCTGCTTTTCTGATTCGACTTAGGGGCTCTGGTCAGGGCAGGCATAACGATATTTAGCACTTGGGCTCTGAAAGTGGAAAGTTTCTGTCTCAGGAACTTAGAAAAAGAAAAAAACAATGCTCCACAACTGACTAGAAATGAGTTCCCTTCTTTCCCTTTTCAAGTTTGGGGTCCTACTCTAAGTATATCTCACCTCTATCTGTTCCTAGCTAGCCTTTTTCAGTGAAAGATTCATTAACATACCTGAGGACAGCAGTGGATTCATTCCATTACAATTGAATGGTCTCTTTCAGTCTTTACTATCTAGCCCTGTAAAGCTGCTTTGAGAATTCAAGCCATCTGTGTGTCATGCCATGAAATGCACTATAAAAAGGAACATTTAAGAAGAGAGGCTGGGTGAAGAAAACATGAAGAGTTGCTTTATATTTCATTCACTCCTGCCTGAGGTCAGCCTGAGATGCTCAAAAACACAGCCCAAGAATAAATGATCAATGGAGGTTTTTGTTGACAGCTTGTTGACTGAGACTGGAGTTACCAACCATTATCCCAGAGGTTTGCTGAGCCTGGGGCATTTCAGGCCCATATTAGTTGTGCACTGTCTGGAGGAGAGGAATTTCATTACATAATGGGACACTATGAGAGGAGGGGGCTGCGTCTTATACATGCTTAAAATACTATCTGTGGCTAGTTTTTGGCATGCTTCCCCAACCTGCTCCACCTTTTTGTGCCTGAATGTAATGCATACTATATCCAATGTGTGCAGTCTTCTTTTTGTGGAATCAGACTAAATGTGTGTGTGGTGGTTGAAGAAGGCAGGGTAGAGTTGCAACTTGATACACTAACTTAGAGATGTATAGCATAAACTTTTGCAAGCAGAGGGCTTATTTCATTAGATGCTGTGAAGGGACTGCTAAATAGAAAGCAGCTATCAGAATGCAAAGGGTAGAGGAGGTGGGAAAGGGAAAAGGAAGGGCACTACAGAGAGAGGCAAGGTGGTTAGGAGACAGAAAAACAAAGCAGTTGCTGAGACCATAGTCAGGAAGACCTCTGGTAATTGAGACTCTTATAAGTACCACACATATAGTTTGTAGCAGAAAGCCTCCTTTTCCTCTTGCCTGAATTTGCTCTCCCCTCTTTGGATATGTTTCTCTTCTACCTTTGCTTCCTTCCTCTTTCTTTCAGTATAAGATAAGGAATTGTGTTTTAAAGTTTGTATGTGTGTATTTTGTATCTCCCCTTGTATTTTGGTATTTTTATTTATTTGTGTGCCATGGCATTACTCTTGTACCTTATATTTTATACTCCTCACCTTTTAACTAAATTTGTTTAGTTTCAGAAATAAGTTATACATTGTAGCAATGTTAACAAGGGCAGACATCAAACTGCCCCTTCCCTGTATCAGGCTGGCCCCTGAAAGAGCGAGTGAATCAGTGATTGAATGCGTAACACAGTAGCAGGCGGAAATTAACACCTAGGAAAACCGCAGATCAACCAACGGAAGAAATCAGTAGGAGACAATGTAGCAACCGGGAAGTCTCTAAACTTCACTGTTCAAGGGCTAGAAGCCCTGGTCTGAGTTAATCAATGCCAGGGACCAACTTTTGGGCTGAATATCTCCAGATCGACCGCTCCCAGAGCCCTATTCAAAATTAATCAACGGACTCCCAAACCTGCACGTACATGCCGATGACCCCTAGGGCTGACAGATACCATCCAATAGCCACTGAGGGGCAAGTCCCACGAGGGTTAACAATCCCTGGATTGGGCAAACCTGAAAACTGGGGAGTCACCAAAGTCTGCCAAGGACAGATAAAAAGCAGTGAAAAGTGACCCTCGGTGGCACCCTCTTGATCTCCAACTTGACCAGCACCCGACCTGTCCAGCCAGAAGGACCAGCCGACGACCCCCTTCTGGAGGATAACACCACGCTGAAAGAAGCCTCGACTGGCCATCAACGGCAGACTCCAGCGCTTGTAGGATAGGTATACCTGACTCTTGTAGCTTGCTACTGTGTGTGTGTGGGGGGGGGGGACCAGCCCCAAAGTTTATGATTTGACTTCATTACAGTGTTTCAATCCACCTATTAAACCAGAATTTTAAGGATCCCGAGTTGGACATTTGTAGCCAACAAGTTAATGCTTGAGCTAGTCAAAATTCTGACAGAACAAATTTTCCGTCAAAAATACTGGTTCAGTGGAATCATAGTGTGTCATGGGGAATAAATCAAAGCTTTCAACAGAAACACAGAGAGTAAGCAGGCTGGCTGGCTCCCTGGCAGATGAGTTGGCTGGTTGCCTGATGGACGGGTGGGCAAAGTAGGCGGCTTAGCTCCCTGGCTGGTGGATGGACCAGGCTGGAAGCCTATCTAGCTCCCCTTCTGGTTGGCAGGCAGGTAGGCTCACTGGTGAAATGGATTGTATCAATTAGCCAGAAATTCTGGTGGTTGCAATTTTCTACTGAAATGAAATATTGAATTTAAACATAGGCAGGGAAGGTTCTTTAAGTAGATGTGATATCTTTTATTAGACCAACTGAGTAGTTGGAAAAGTTCAATTCAGTTGGTCTAATAAAAGACATCACATCTGCTCAAAGAACCTTGCCTGCCTATGTCCTTAGACCAACATGGCTACAGCCAAACACCCAGCAACATGAATGACTTGAAACATGAAATAAATGGGAATTTCCTCTTCTAGCCATGTGTAATCACCACAGGAATTCAGAACTGAATTGGTCAGAGGCTTCTTCAAATAGTCAGTGAACAGCAGTCAGTGGGGCAACAACCCAAAAGATACAAACCAGAGTCAAGGGAAATAGAACCAGAAATGACACACAAGAACAGTATAAGACTTCAACAGACATTTGCCAAGGGTTTATATACCCTCCAAAGTGAATACTTGGCAAAATGGAATTCATCAAGTACACAGACAAGTGACTAAATGGGACTGGCCAGGAAACAATACGTCTTTACATTTCTCCTCTTCCCTTAGAAGGGCATCTTCCAGGATGTACCAGTTGGAACTCTTGGAATAAATCTTGGTATTCAGTAGAGACCAAAGTGTTAGGATTCAGTTTAGTTTGCAAGCTAGAAAACATGGTAGGTTTCATCCCATGATTTTCCATAGAATCAGCATTTGGTTCAACAAGGCACAACCAGCAATAGAAGTTCAGGTAGAATCAGACTTGACACATTTTCCACCAGATACCAGGGTAGTATGCTGTAAATTAATAGATTCATAGATGTTAGGGTCAGAAGGGACCTCAGTAGGTCATCTAGTCCAAACCCCTGCCCTGGCCAGGAAAGAGCACTGGGGTCAGATGATCCCAGCTAGGTGCTTGTCCAGTCTCCTCTTGAAGACCCCCAGGGTAGGGGAGAGCACCACCTCCCTTGGAAGCTCATTCCAGATTCTGACAACCCTTACTGTGACAATATTATTTCTAATGTCCAACCTAAATCTGCTCTCCAAGAATTTGTGGCCATTGTTCCTAGTTACTCCAGGGGATGCCCTAGTGAATACAGCATCTCCTATTCCTTGCTGCCCTCCCTTGATGAATTTATAGGCAGCCACAAGATCACCTCTCAGCCTTCTCTTGAGAAGGATGAAGAGATCTAGGTCCCTCAGTCGCTCCTCATAGGGCCTTGCCTGCAGGCCTCTGACCATATGAGTGGCCCTCCTCTGAACCCTCTCAAGATTCTCCGCATCCTTCTTGAAGTGCAGTGCCCAAAACTGGACACAGTGCTCCAGCTGCAGCCTGACCAGTGTTGCATAGAGGGGAATCATCACCTCCCTGGACCTGTTCGTTGTGCATCCGCTAATGCATGATAAAGTGTGGTTAGCCTTGTTGATCACTTTGTCACATTGACGACTCATGTCCATCTTGGAGTCAACTATGACGCCGAGATCCCTTTCCACTACAGTGCTGCTGAGAAGGCCCTTCCCCAGCCTGTAAGTGTATTGGTGGTTCTTTTTCCCAGGTGCAGCATTTTGCACTTGTCTTTGTTGAACTGCATCCTATTTCATTCTGCCCATTTTTCCAACCTGTCCAGATCCACCCTGCAAACTTGGACAGGGTGCTCTCCATGCCCTCGTCCGAGTCACTGATGAAGACACTGAATAGGCTTGGTCCAAGGACCAAGCCTTGCAGGACTCCACTGCCCACATCACATCTTTCCAGGTTGATATCGACCTGTCCACAACCACTCTCTGGGTGCAACCCCTAAACCAATTTGCCACCCACCTGACCATGTAATCATCTACATCACAGCATGTCAGTTTATTTATGAGAACAGAATGAAATACCGTATCGAAAGCCTTCTTAAAGTCTAGGTAGATGACATCTACCTCGACTCCTGCATCTAAGCATTTTGTGACCTGGTCATAAAAAAAAAAAAAAGGTTAGTCAGGCAGGATCTACCTGCAGTGAATCCATGCTGGTTTCCTTTCAGCATTATTTCTTCTGCTGGGCTCCTGCAAATATGATCCTTAATGATTTTTTCCAGAGTTTTACTAAGGATAGAGGCGAGACTAACTGGCCTATAGTTTCCCAGTTCCTCCCTCCTCCCCTTCACATTGGCCCTTTTCCAGTACTCCTTCCTGTCCTGAAGTTCTACCTGAACTTCTATTGCTAGTTGTGCCTTGTTGAACCAAATGCTGATTCTATGCTCAAAAACCTATGCCAGTGGCTCTGAAATCAAAGGCTGTCTGGTATTACTGGAAGATATGGTGCATTAATCAGACTGAATTGCTAGATTTTAGGATGATCTTAGATCATGACTCAAAGGTGCACAGTTACATTGGTGGAGGGGTCAAAGGTCAAGATGCTTCTACAGGCTGCCACAGGCTCAACAAAATTGAATTACTTTCACTTGACAAGAATATTATTGGACTGGGCAAGAAGTGACTAGCCACATCCATTACAATAAAAACAAAATCGATTCTATTGCCAAGGGTCTTTCTCTTGTTAAAAAAGGCACCTTGACATTGCATCAATCTGTACTGGATTGGATCAGGTGTGGGTTCCACATATGCAGGTAGCTGAAATTTGAAAAGTGAGGTCGAATCTGATTTTGAGACCCCCTTCTTCTCTTGCCACTGCTCAAAGAGATGGTTGTTGATCCAATGGCAGAGTTCAGTGAAGGTATTCAGGAGACCAGGAGGCTTGCTCCTTCCCTTCATCATTGAAACCATGGTGAAAATGAAACATTTGGACCACCTGACTACATTCAATGTTGACATCTAAGCATTGAAAGTGGACAGCATAATCACAGACTGTATGGCAACTCTGTCTTAATTGTTTTAGTGTAACTTTTATAGTTCAAATCTGATTGGTATTGTCAGACTTGGGGGATGGGAAGAAGCACAAATTAACTCATCAAAATCATTCAGAATAGTACTTTAGTCCAGAAGAGGTAATGCCCAACCCAGAACTTCATTGATAAACCACATGGCACACTGACCTGCTTCTAACGTTGTCAAGAGTACTTCCAAGCTGGGTCGTTATAGTTGTCAAAACACTCCTCCACAACAGATGATTCAGAGTCTGCCTTGGGCAGGGGACAAGCGCATGGAGAAGACAGGCCAATGGACTTCCACAGGACTCAGTGCTGGCCCCAACCCTGTTTAACTTGTACATAAATGATCTACCAACAACCACATCCTGCAAGCTCATCTATGCTGACGACATCTGCTGCGCCACTCAAGCTCCTTCTTTCCGTGCTCTGGACCAGACCCTGAATGAAATGTGACAAAATTGGTAGACTATTGTACCACAGGTTGACTTATGCAGAGTCCTGCCAAAACTGTATCTAGTGCATTCCATCTCCACAGTGCCAGTGCTAAAAAAGAACTTAACATCTATATGGGTGGTCAGAGACTAAAGTATGATCCCTGCCCAACATACTTGGGAGTGCCTTTAGGGTGACAGAACCCTGACTTCCCAGGAACACCTAAAGAAAACAGCAACAACGGTCAAATCCTAAAACAACTTACTAGCCAAGCTTGCTGCAGCCACAACACTCTGGACCTCAGCTCTTACCCTATCATACTCATCAGCAGAGTATTGTGCACCCGTTTGGCAAAGGTCATCACATACACATCTTGTTGATACTCAGCTGAATGCAACCACGCGTATCATAACTGGAACCCTCTGCCCAACTGCCCTCCCCTTGCTTCCCATCCTTGCAAATATCACTCCCCCGCACGTCCGTCCACTGATGATGACCTGAAAGTTGGTTGAAACCATTTGTGCTGCACCTTACCTACTGCTCAACAATGACCTGTTTAATCCACCAAAGACCTGCCTTTCTTCATGATGCCCCTTATGGAGAAACCTCCCTGACCAGGATCTGTTTGCAGATAATGATCAAGCTATTGCTTGGCTTCACAGATTTGCATTTGCTAAATAAATAAATAATACTGA
Source organism: Alligator mississippiensis (assembly GCF_030867095.1). Lineage (NCBI taxonomy): Eukaryota > Metazoa > Chordata > Crocodylia > Alligatoridae > Alligator > Alligator mississippiensis. The sequence goes on along the minus strand of NC_081824.1, from coordinate 172,158,767 downwards.
TAAACAAGTTAGCAATCACTCACCCTTTTGGGGTGTGGCCACAGCACACCTGACATGGCATTAGTTTAGTGACTAAAATCTAATTCCAATCTCATTTTTCTGGTAATGGCACTTCAGGGTTGTGGTCTGTTATTGCTGGTTGTGAAAGCTGAGCTGCCCAAGCGATGCAGCTAGAGTGAGCAGAATTCTGGGCTTGCAGCTGGTTGACTTGGCTCTGGAGGTTGTGACTCAGAGAGTCTCCTTCAATTATTACAACAGCAGCAATGCAGGATAAAGGTGGTCTGATGGGGTAATCTATTCCCTAACCCCTGAGGTTTCTTTAACTAGTCAACATGCCAGGCAGCTAACAGCAATCAGTGGGAAACAAACTGGAGTCAAGGGAAACTGAGTCAGAAATGACAAACTGAGGCACACAAAAGAATAATGTGGATAATTGAGAACATTGAACAGACTGTTGAGGGAGTATATCCCCTCAAAAAATGAATATGTGGCTAAATAGCATTAACCAGGAACTGGAATAGGGTGTTAAATAGGTTTGGTCAGAAAACAAAAGTTGGACCGTGACTGTAAAGTGACATTACATTTGCCAATCTGTACCTCAGTCTGTTTCTTGGGATGGTCACATTGATCCAGTATATCCAAGCAAGCCTTAGCCACAATAGAATTTGGCATTTTTTGGAGATGATCTTATCATCATCATTATCAGAGCTGTAAAGATATGGCTGGGTGCCCAGGGCAGCTGCCACACACAGGGGCAGTGGTGACTTCTGGTTGCTGGTGCACTGCCAGTCCAATTATGCATCTGTGATCGGTAGCCATTTTTGTTTTGCTCCCCAGCACCCCTTCCCACCCCAGCACAGGTGTCCCAGTTGCCCCCCCACCCCCTACTTACACCACTGATTATTATGAGATAATCACATTCACATTCTGGAGCAATAGCATATTTAAGAAAGGGACCCTTTGCTTGGGTTCTGAATTTAAAAAAAATGCTGGGATTTTTCATGACCTTTGTTACATGTGAAAGCATGTGATGTGATGATCTTGTCTATTTCTGTCTGTGTATAAGGCATCAGTGCCTCATGGGCATGACTACAATGTCATTTTGTTACTTATACCCGGGTTTCTTGACAATGTCCTGAGTTCTCTCTGGCAGGGAGTTCTCACGTCAGTAAATAACACACGTGACAGTGTGCTGCCTCAGATCCTGTTTCTAGTGACCTCTTAGCAATTTCATCTATTTGTTTTTTGTACACAATTTCTTTAAACTTGACTTATGTGTTTGACAAGGGAAAGACCCTTTGAAGTGGATACTGAAGATGCTGCTACCTAGAGGCCAGTACTAGCAAATTCTGACTATTTCCCTGCCTCCAAGTTTATCCCCCTGTCTTTTGCTGAAAAGAGAAAATACTTTATACCTCATTCATATTTTTGCCAAATCTGTTGCCAGAATCAAGAATGAAAATAGGTATTTTTCTCTTCAGGCAACGTCATACATTGTTATAGGCCCAATGTGTATCTACACTGAAAGCTTCCCCCAGTCAACAAAACTGTACATAGGTACTTAATCATATATGATGCCAGCCATGTCATTCCTTTATGTGTTGTTGGCTACTTAGTTAGTCTATAAAGGTGCATATCTACCCTGCCTTCTGACTGACTTCAAACTAATACAGCTAACTACCTCTCTGTTGGCTACAGAAACAAATGTGCCTTAACTACACTAGCCCAATAGGCTGCCTGCACTTGGGAAAACCTACAGTGTTTTTGACCTTGACATTTTTTACTATTTTGGCAATATAAAGGGTCTTAAAACAGAGGTCTTAAATGATCTGTGCCAGAGTCTTATAAATGATAATCAAGCCCTTATTTGTTTCTTTGTAAAAAAGCAAGACATGAACTCAGCCTCAACTTCCCTTTAGTTTAGATTCAGAAAAAAAAGGCAAGAAAAACAACAGTAAACTATGTTAGGGGAAAATGTGTGTCCCTGCTCTATAACAGGTTGCACCAACTCTAAAATCAAAACTTGACCCTGCACTCCCCATAGTGTCTTAAATTGAAGTCTTAAACTGTAATCCCACTATACTTCCAAGATCAAGTGTCAGCATCACCCAAGGTTCAACCCATGAATCCTGAAAGGTCAGCTAGCTTGAGTTTAGAGCATGACTTACCTTGAGCTAGAGAATCTTGGATGGATGAAAGTTGGGTTGGGGAAACACTTGCATTTATACTTCAGGCTAACCCAAATCCTAGGAGGATAGCATGGAGCTTGCATGTCAGTAGCAGGCAGCATTACTTGCTCCTTTGCACTGAAGCCTTCCCCCTGCAGTCTTCTGCAGTCTTATAGGAAGTAGCTATATAAAGTGTGGATCCCCCAGAGAAGAGGTGGAAATTGAACCTGAGTTAAGAATATCTAAAGTGAATGCTGTGACCCCCTAAGGTATTTAATAAAAGAGGTCACTAGCCCTTGATTTTCTTTGCCTTTCCTATGTATATATTAACATTTTGTGTCAAATGAAGCTGTTTTCAGCTTTTTTATTTTTTGTGAGGAAAAAACCCATGCATTAGCACCATAAGGCCTACCAGTTTCTGTAGTTAATAGCACACAATGGAGTGATATGGCTTGCATCACATTCAACCACCTCTAACTCCCGCAATCTGAACAACTATATACAGTTGTGTTGACTCAGGGTGGTCTTCAGTGTGGATGAGCATTGGGCCTATTAAAATTTATGGGGTTGATTGAAGAGAACATACCTGTTTTGGGGGCTATACAGAAGTACTGGTCACCTGCAGAAAGAAATACCTCACTTCAAACTGTTTGGTACTTTGGGTTCTGTTTTGGTTTAGCTGCAAAACCCATAACCAGTTCTTCAACCAGTCCTATGGTAAGCCTATTTGTACAGAATTAGCTTTACAGAATATCATCTTGCTTTTCCATGCTTCAGTAAATGATGCTAAATGTTTGATTTTTTTAAAAACTATTTATTCTCTTTTTTCATTTTGAAACTACCACATGATTTAAGGGACAGTCAAAATGTAGGTTGGCCCATTTGCCTGAGCTTCTGAAGCTAAATCTGCATAATTCCTGAACTTTTATATCAAAGTCCTACAGAATTATATTTATTTTAATTCATTGCCTGAGTGCACATCCCAGTGAAGACACAAAATCATATTTTGTAACGCCTATGTGAATACCTCAACATACTTTAGAGCCAGTTTATTGAATCCCTCAGTGGTCCTGTGAGTAGATATGTGTTATCATTTGGAGAGTAGGGAACATGGGTCATGGGGTGGTTTTTTGCTCAGGCCCTTGCAGGCAAATTCTGATTCAGCCTGGAACAGAGCCCCAACTTCTGACTTCAGGTCCTATGCTTAAAATGGCAGTCTAGGTTGTACCCGCCTCCGCTCTACCAGGTGTTCCCGCGCTGCCTTTGCCCGGGCCCAAGGTTTCGTGCGCCCTGGCTTCGTGAGTCCATCCCGGAGGTTACCCCTGCTGGTATCAGGGGAACCCCTGAACTCACCTGCCACGACTTTGATGGTACCTTCAGTGGGGGGTCCTCCCTTGGGGTATCCACCGGTGTCGGCGCATTCCTCGGCTGGTAACCTTGGGGCTCTGTCCTCCCCTACACCCCGGCCGCTCGCCACCTTAGGCTCTTCCTCCTATGGCCTCAACATAGCTCCTGGCTTGCTACCCTCTCGCCTCAATACGCCGGCCGTCAACAACGGTCTTCGGGCTGGACGTACTGCCTATAGGGACACCAGCCCGGTCCCTCCGGCCTGCTACCTGCGTTCCTCCGGGGGTCCGCGAGGTCGCCGTATCTACCGCCAGCTCTCCTCTGTATGGGGCACCCGGTTACCTCACCGATGCCCCCTTTCTCGATGCAGCTGGCCTCTCCGCTGCTCCTGCCGCTCACGCCACAGCTGCCTTCGCTATCAGCTCTGTGGTCTGGGATCCAGCTAGCTCCTCCCCCGGCCCTCTTGCCAGTGCAGCAGCTGGTTCCTTCCCCAGCTAGGCTGCCTGGGGCCCTCTCTGCCCGTTCTCCGGCTCTATTGCCGGCGTTACCACTGGCTCCTTTCCCAGCTACGCTGATTAGGGTCCTGCCAGCTCCACCTCCGGTCCTGCTACCGGCACTGCCGCCAGTTTCCCCACCAGCTAAGCCGATAATCACAGTGCTGGCTTCTCCACCAGCACTGCTGCCAGCTGCTCCGCTCCGTCTCTCGGAGCCGGGTCTGGCTCCACCTCCTTCCTTCCCACACTCCGCGGGTGGTGGCTGACTCCCCGCTCGCTGAGGCTTCTCGCTCCAGCTTCCTCCACTCAGCCACCCCGTTGCCTCGGCGGGGCCGCCTTTTGTTCCTCCCGGAAGGCGTCCTCCGCCCCCGCTGCTTTGCCGCAGCCGGATAAATGGCCAGCTGACAACCCGTGCCGGCATTCTCGGCGCATGGGCCTCCCTCGGCTCTTCCGGCCCTGCAGGAGGTAAGTGGGACCCTTTGCTGCCCCGGGGCCTTCTGGTGTCCCAGCTCCCCTGGGACACAACCCCAGCCTCAAGATGCCTTGGGGCGCTCCTATTTTACCTTTCTGAGTTATACCGGATGAGTTGCCCGCCTTGTCCGTCTGGGGTTCCATTTGCTCGCTCGAGTTCTTGCTGTTGCACCTAGACAGGAAATCCGCCACGGTGTTTGATTTTCCTGGCCTGAACATGATCTGGAATTTGTAAGGCTGTAGGGCCAATGCCCATCAGGTGATCCGGTCGTTATCGGTCCTAGCAGTGCTTAGCCATAGGAGAGGGGCATGGTCCATCACTAGCTTAAACTCCTGGCCCATTAAATAATACCAGAAATGGTCCATGGCCCATCGAATGGCCAAACACTCCCGCTCTATTGTGGCGTACCTCCTCTCTGCTGATGACAGCTTGAGGCTGGCATATGCTATTGGCCTCTCGATCCCTTCCTCCTCCTGCGTGAGAACAGCCCCCACTGCCATTTCGGATGCGTCTGTCTGTAAAATGAAAGTTTTCCCAAAGTTAGGAGTGTGCATTATTACGTCGTCGCAGAGGGCCCGTTTTAACTTCCCAAAACATTGCTCCATCTGCTCCGTCCACTTTACCGCCCCGTTCCTCCTCCCCTTCAATGCCTCTGTCAAGGGGGCTGTCAGCTCCGAAAAGTGGGGCACGAATCTCCGGTAATAGTTGGTCAGCCCTAGAAATGACCGGAGCTGACGACAATTTTGGGGGGCTGGGAAATTCCGCACCATCTCCACTTTGTTGGCCAGGGGTCTGATAGTGCCCCTGCCCACCAGGAATCCTAAATACTTAGTCTCCCTTTTTGCTAAGGCGCATATCTGCGGGTTTGCTGTGAGACCAGCCTGCCTTAGCTCTGACAATATAGCCCGGAGGGCCTGCTTATGGTGCGTCCAGGTTGGCGAGTATATAATAATATCGTCGATGTAGGCTGCCACATACCCGGCATGGGGGGCCAGCAGTCGATCCATTAACTGCTGGAAAGTCGCGGCTGCCCCATGTAGCCCGAAGGGCATTCTTATGAATTCATAGAGACCCCAGGGTGTGCCGAAGGCCGTCTTTGGCCGATCTGCTGGGGCACTGGGATTTGCCAGTATCCCTTGGCCAGATCCAGCGTCGATATATACTGGGCTTCTCTGATTCTTTCTATTAACTCATCTACCTGGGGCATGGGGAACGCGTCGAAGACTGCCAGTGCGTTCAATCTTCTGTAATCGATGCATAGCCTCAGCGACCCATCCGGCTTTTGTACGGGGACCAGCGGGCTTCTCCAAGGGCTTCGGGATGGTCTTGCCACTCCCAGCCACAACATGGAGTTCACCTCCTCATGCACGGCCTCTAGCAAGTGGTGTGGAATGGGCCTCCACTTCTCCCTTACTATAGCCCCCGGTGGTGTTTTAATGGTATGAGTCGTGCCCCAGACCCATCCCGGCTCTTTACAGAACACATCTTGGAATTCGTGAATTAACTTCCGTGTCTCCTGTTTCTGTGGTTCGGACAAGTCTTCCCCCACTCCAATTAGTTGCTCTATCTCTCTAGATGGTGCCACATCTTGTCTGGACCCTTGGGGCCCCAAATCCTCTTCCTCATTTTCTACGAAGGTCACCCAGCCCGCCGGTTCCTTCCACTCCTGCAGCAGATTCACATGGAAGATTTGCTTCTCTCGGAGATGGCCCGGCAGGTGTACTTAGTAATCTACAGGCCCAACGCGTCGAAGAATCTCGAAGGGGCCTTGCCATTGTGTAAGAAACCTGCTTGTGGATGTGGGTAGTAGCACCAGCACTCGCTGCCCTGGTTCGAAGGCCCGTTCCTTAGCGTTGCCGTCGTATCTCTCCTTCTGCCGAGCCTGGGCATCTCTCAAATTCTCGCGAGCTATGTTCTGAGCCGTTCGTATCCTTTGTTGGAATGCCTGGCGATACCCTGCCGGGTCCTGTAGTACTCCGTTGTCCTGCTCCCATTCCTCTCGGAGGACCTGCAGCCATCCTCAGAGACGGTGCCCGAGAACCAGCTCAAATGGGGAAAATCTCATGGAGTCCTGAGGGGTAACTCTAAGAGTGAATAGGACCAACGGCAAAAGTAAATCCCACTTCCGAGGGTCTCCCTGGATGCACCGCTTCAACACCCTTTTGATGGTGCCGTTTAGGCGTTCCACCAGCCCATTGGTTTGGGGGTGGTACACCGAGGTACGTATCTGCCATATCTGCAGGGTTCGACACGCCACCTTCATGACGCCGGACATGAAATTTCTGCCCTGATCGGTCAAGATCTCTTTTGGGACTCCCATTCTTGCAACCCATTTTATCAATTCTTCCGCCACCCGGGGAGCTGTGGCTGTTCGCAATGGGATGGCCTCCGGATAACGCGTCGCATATTCTACCATAACTAAAATATACTGGTGGCCTGAGCTGCTATGGGGTAAAAGTCCCACGATGTCTAGGGCCACCCTCGCAAAGGGGGTATCTATGATCGGCATTGGTTGTAATGGGGCCCTGGCAGGGCGCTCGGTCCGAGCCTTCTGGCACTCTGGGCAGGCTGCACATCAGCGGGTCACCTCTTCTCCCATCCCGGGCCAAAAGAACCACTGGCCTACCTTTGCCAGGGTTTTATCTCGCCCTAAATGGGCCCCCACTGGGCTCACATGGGCCAATTGCCAGACCGCCTGGCGGAACTGGCTAGGGACCACCAGCTGCGCCTCTACGGGACCCTCCCGCCTGGGCCCTGGTACGCGGTAGAGGAGGTGGTTTCTTACCTCGAAATGGGGTTGCTCTTCTATTGGCGATGCAGCCTCGTCCCTGGCCTCATGGATTTGTCTCCAAAGGGGTCCTCGCTCTGCGCCTCCCGAAACTGTCTGCTACTAGTGATATTGCCTAGGTCGAGGCTTATGGGTTCCTCAGCGTCGGCAGGATCTTCCTCTACCTCCCCTAACCATCCTTCACTAGCTCCCATCTTCTTACGAGCTAGCTCCACATCCCTCACTCGCTCCAGCATGTCGTAGAGGGGTGTCCAATCCCGGCCTAGCAGCATCTCGCACACCAGTTTAGGCACCACCCCTACCAGGAGTTCCCCCTGGTGTTCCATGATGCGCAGCTGGATCCATTGCCATCCCACGTGTTCGATTTCGCCATGGAGGCAGGCCACCGTTACCGGGACCCTCCTTCTGGCTTGCCGGCGGACCATATCAGCCCTCACCACGGATTGCGCGCATCCTGAGTCGAGAGTGGCCTGCACAGGGCGGCCGTCCACCCAGGCCTTAACGGTAGGGCGGCTCCATATTGCATTCCCTTCACAGCTGGCGTAGCTGCAATCCATAGGTTCACCCACCTCCGGGCTACGGTGCCGGTCAGGGAAACCTCAGGTTTTGTTGGCTGGAATCCACTGCGCAGCGGGCTGCGTAGGGCATTCTCGCGAGAGGTTCCCACTCTGCCCGCAGCGGAAACATACTGTATCCCTGCCAGCCCCCCAGATAGGGGCCCGCTGCTGTTCCGCTTCCTTTAGCAGCACCGACGCTGGCCCCGGGCTTCTCCTTTCCCTCAGGTAACTCGCCTCCGCCACCGCAAAAGCTTCTGCCAGCTTTAACGCCTCTTCCCAATTCCGGGGGGAGTGTTGCCGCACCCAGCGCTGCGTTCTCTCCTCCAGGTCATTCTGGAATTGCTCCAGGATGACCTGATCTGCCAGGTCATCGCGATCAGACCCCACTGGGTTCACCCATTTGTCAAGAAGGTCCCGCAGCAGCTGTAATAGTACCTGGGGCCGTCTCTCGTCGGGTCCTTTCCTGGCCCGGAACAGGCATCGATAATGGTCGGGGCTGATCTCCAGCCGATAAAGTATTGCTTGCTTCACCTGTTCATAGTCCCGATATGCCGCCTGTGCTGCCCCAACTACCAGGGCCCCCAAATGACTGGCCCAGTAATCCTGGGGAAGGCCAGTCATCAAGGCATGATGCTCGAAGGCCTCAATGTATGCCTCAGGGTCATCGTCCTTCATCATTTTTGGCATTTTAAAGGATACCTGGCTACGCCTAAGCCATTCCTGCTGGCGGTCAAACATCTGCTGCTGGGAGTTGACAATCTGAGTGAGGGCCTGCAGGTTCTGTCCCAGGACGTCAACCGCTGTCATAGGCACGGGTTGGGCGTTGGCATAGGCCACTATGTCTGGGTCTTCCATGTTCCCGGCCAATGCACCATTTTGTACCCGCCTCCGCTCTACCAGGTGTTCCCGCGCTGCCTTTGCCCGGGCCCAAGGTTTCATGCGCCCTGGCTTCGTGAGTGCACCCTGGAGGTTACCCCTGCTGGTATCAGGGGGACCCCTGAACTCACCTGCCACGACTTTGATGGTACCTTCAGTGGGGGGTCCTCCCTTGGAGTATCCACCGGTGTCGGCGCGTTCTTCGGCGGGTAACCTCGGGGCTCCGTCCTCCCCTACACCCCGGCCACTCGCCACCTTAGGCTCTTCCTCCTATGGCCTCAACGTTGCTCCTGGCTTGCCACCCTCTCACCTCAATACGCCGGCCGTCAACAACGGTCTTTGGGCTGGGCGTACTACCTATAGGGACGCCAGCCCAGTCCCTCCGGCCTGGTACCTGCGTTCCTCCGGGGGTCCGCGAGGTCGCCGTATCTACCGCCGGCTCTCCTCTGTATGGGGCACCCGGTTACCTCACCGATGCCCTCTTTCTCGATGCGGCTGGCCTCTCCGCCGCTCCTGCCGCTCACGCCACAGCTGCCTTCGCTATCTGACCCCCGTCATTCTTGACAGGCAATTGACTAGTACTTAAAATAAATACCCTTCAAAGAGACACTGTTCTAACCAAACCAATGATACTAACAAGTTAAAATCACATGCCCATCTATAGTGGTCAAAAATGTCCAGTCTATTTTGACCAAATCAGGTGCTGACACAAGCCTTGGTGCAGCAAAGCACTTAGGCATGTGCTTACGTACCATTGAAGCCACTGAGCTATAAGAATGCCTAAGACCCTTGATGAAACATAGGAATGCTGGATCAGATCCAATATCCATTTAGTCCTGAATACTTCTGATAGTGTCCAGAATACGATGCATTAAAGGAAGGTGCAAAAATTGTGAACTAGGGAGATATAGGATTGTTTGCCCCACACATTAGTTTAAGCATACAGACTAAGTATAGACATTCAAAAAGCCAGAGGCGGAATTGATGCAGTCTATGCAGGTTTCTCTCGCTGCGTAGATTAGATCGGGAACAAATGGAACATACATTTGCCCTTCTGTAGGGGAAGGCCAGCAGATGCCTGCTCTGGCCAACGTCAGGAGCGGGGCGCTCTTGCACACCTGCCAAAGGCAGGCAAACAGAGGCCATCCCTACTGGCTGTCAGGCAACCTCCAATGCTCTGCTGCCACCACCGACCGTCCCGCGTGCCACGGCTCTTGGCTCAGGCAGCCCAGAAAAGGCGGGGGGTGCGGGGAGTGAACAGGGAGTCTTCCTGCTCAACTGGACACAGCTTCTCAGTGGCAGGGGAGCAGGCGGGGCAGAGAGTACAAAAGTTTCCCTTCTGGTCCCAGGGCTGCTCCCACAGCTCCAGGACTGCACAGCCCCACTGCACCAGCCGCTGCTCCCAGCTCAGTCAGGAGGTAGCCCAGAACAGGTAGAGTGGGAAGGGAGGGAAGCAGAGGCCCTGGACCCCGAGACCAGAACAGTGCACAGCAGGGGCAGCCCCTCTTTCCCACTGACTGGCTCCACACAGCTTCTGTCTCTTGCCAGCTGTTAGCAGAGACAGAAGCTGTGCTGGTCCAGTCATCAGGGGAGAGGGGCAGCCCCCATCACGTGTCCTCTGTCCAGCTGTTCTTTCTGGGTCTGGGGGGGCAGGGGCCTGTGCTCCCCCCTCCACACCAGCTGCCAGGCCTGGCCAACAGGTGTAGGCAGGATGTAGGGCATGGGAGCACAGGCTTTGCTGCCTCAGATCTGTAACAGCTCTCCAGCCTTGCAAAGCAGTGTTAGAGGAGATCAAAAAGGATCCTGGGATGCCAGAGGACAGCAACCTAAGTTGAGTCAGGAGGGGATGGGGTACAGATGTTCAGTAAATCAGTCTAACCTAAATGTATTCAATCTGATACTGCATCCATCCAGGTCTACCTTAAACTGGGTTCCACCATTTTATACCAGTCTATGTGCACTAAACTTCTGCTCTTTTACAGGTTTAGACCAGTTTTTGATCACTTATACCAGTTTATGTGTAATTTCTGTACCTAGCCATAGTGTACAGGGTATTATTTTAAACACTTAAGTATATAGTGTATCTGTTCCAAAACTGTTATCATGGTTAACAATGACAATGCAAGATATTTTTGATTTCCATATAAATATTCAGTGTAGAGCTTGCTAAGTACTAGGTGATAATGCCTTCCTGTGGCAATGAGCTGCACACTTTAATTGCACATGGTGAAAAAAAAATCCTTTTGTCAGTTTTGAATTTCCCATCTTTGCCTTGCATTAAATGCCCTACTGTTCTTGTGTTATGAGGCACAGAGATTGGGGATTTTCATTTTTCCACTCTTATGAAGAGGAAAGGGGAATAGTCACAATCTTTTCAGTTTTATGAGAGTCTTTCTAGTGCCTCCATCGTTCTTGTAGCTCTTTTCTGGCAGACTCCTCCTATTGCCGCATTATATTTTTGGAGATTAATGACTTATGCTGCACACATAATTTCACCTGAAGTTACATCAATTCAGGCCACAGGTGGGAGGGTCATCATACATACGGCTGTAACAGAGGTACACTCTGTTATACATACAGTACATTTCAGATCCAATTTACTCAAAGAAAATATATTTCCAAGATGGTTTTACCCCATCCACACTGACCAGGCAAATTTTGTTAGAACATAAGGTCCCTCTCTACACATTATAGATACTGTGCAATGAACTGGTTAATTGCACGATTATCCAGAGACCAGCTGTGTGTGCAAAGTAGCTACCATAAAAAGCTCCATCCAGCTAGAAAGGTAGACCTTGAAAATGTATACTATATAGCTGGTTGCTATCGATCTTTAATTTGCACGTGTAGCAGGGTCTCCTCTGTGGCTGGGAGCCCCACCAGCTGAGCCCCATGCCCAGCATAAAACCCATCGGCCCAGGAAATCATAGTTGCTATGATCCCCAGGGCTCTGCAGCGCGTAAAGCCTCTAGGCCCTGGAGATCCCAGCTGCTAGGATCCCCCAGCCCTGAGAGTTCATGGGGTACCCTCACAGCTCAAAGCCCCTCAACTGAGGGGCTCCCAGCCATGGAGCTCCCCCTGTACTAGCAATCAGGTGAAATGGGATCTAATGCATTATCATACCTCCTGCCATGCACTTGTGGCATAGCACAATGCACGATCGTGTGGATGGTGTGTTAGATTCCACTATGCCTTTACCTGCACATGTAGAGGGGGTTTAATATATCCATAGACAAATTTAATCCTCACTTAAGCACAGGTATTAAATATATGACAGCTTTGCCTTTTACCCATTCAGCCTTGTGAAAGTGGTAAAAGAAGGAACTATAAGGACAATTTTGCCATTTCATCATAGTTCGTTTCTGCTCCTGAAATTTGCTTTTTCCATGCAATTCAGCAAAATTATTATTTCCACATCGAAAACATTGCCAACTGTGCATTATTGTATATTTTCAAAGCCAAACCAGCTTCACTCCAAATTGGAATTTTGTTTGCTCCTAAGTAAGTACCTTCCTGCTGGAGCAGGTTATCTAGAAAAGGCTTCTGTTTGCTTTGTTAGTAAATGAGTCACTTTCCAAAGAATATGCTCCCAAATTCAAGCAAACTCTTTGGCCCAGATATTTAGATTTCTAAGTCTATGCAGCCACCCCAAAAGATGGGGTCCTTGCTTTGCTTTAGGACAACAATCTGCTTTAACCCTGGGGAGGAAAATAGCTCTCCCATTCTCTCAATGGATTATCACATGCATTTCCAGAGCTTGTAATCACAGAGCAGGAAGTCTCCTGAAGGTAGCCACCAGGAAATACTAGCCGCAGGGTGTGCATAAACTCTGTCCTCTCAGTTGTCTGATTCAGAGCTGCATATGTCATGAGTGTAGGCCCTTCCTAACCCAAGGGGTTTTCACCCGCATCTCCCACTTCCTATGAAAGTCCATTAACTACCAAACAGCAGGTAGGCTGAGGATGTCCTTCATTCCATTTGTTTAAACTGGAAAGAAACTGGTAGAAAGGAATGTAAGGGTGTAAACAGACATCGCCTTTGTGCCTCTGTACATTTTTTTCCAGCAGCCCAAAGGAAAAGTAAGCTGATGTCCATACTCCTTTTCATGCTACAAATAAAGGCTGCAACAAAGGTCATATCAATTTATGTCTTTGTTTATCAATGGATGCCTGTTTACTTTATGGCACAAGGGTGTGGGCATCCCAGAGCTGCTTATGCTCTCCAGCCACCCTAAGCAGGTACTCTGGGGCATAGCCCTCTGCACCCTGGGAATTCCTGGGCAGGATCAGGTCCCTTAAGCCCTGGGAGCACTCTCCAGGGCACACCTTGATAAGTAGGGGGTTTCCCAGATTCCCTGATTATGGAGACACAACCCCCCGCAGGGATGCATCTCAGTAAACTAGGAATCTCCAACTTTCCCCTCATACCAGGGCACACCCCAGAAATCCCAGGGTTGCATTTTGGTAAGCAGAGAGAGCTAGGGAGGCACTTCCAGGGCTTTCGAGGCCCAATCCTGCATGGGAATTCCCAGGGCATGCAAGACTGGGCCCCTCAAGCCCCGAGAGAACATATCACCTGTTGTCCCATAGCATCAATAGACGACATGCATTTCACCCCATGAAAAAGAACAGCTGTGCCTAAGAACCACAGGACCAGAAAGAGAGTTAGCAAGATGGAGAGCTCACACCCAGTGAAGAATGAGGGGAGGGGAAGCTCCCTGGGTTCTGCTCCCAATGTTGTTTCTTTTCATTAAACAGTCATGGGGAACAGGAGCCAGCACTGTCTGTTATCATTTCCAGTGAACTGGTCTCTGGCAGTATGCTTTACATGTGCAAATGACAAAGCACTGGCGATTTTTTTACTAAAAATATTCTTCCAAAATACTTGGTTGTATTATAGTGCATATTGAAAAGCAAACAGGGCCCAGGGTATAAGCTTGTCCAAGCGCTTTGTGGCATCTGCCTAAAGACAGATAGATTTACTTTAATTAAACAGGTTCAAAGCTGGTCCTAATACAGGGGACTTACAGCAGAAATCTTTGCTACATATGACTGGTAATACTTTTTTCATCTTGGTGGCATAAACTCTGAGGCAAAACATACAAAATATATAGTAAAGGCCCATAGTGTACAGACACAGAAGCCCCACTGAACTGAGCAGGACATAAAAGCATTCAGGGCATAAAAGCATTCAGGTTCAGGCTATGCTATGAGGTTGGGTCTCCTTCTGATCTCATTTATGCCTGTTTAACATCAATGTAACTCCATTGATTTCAGTGAAATTTAACATGATTAAAAAGTCCCATTTTCATTAAACTCGTGAACACGTGTGTAAAAAAACAAACAAACAAACCCTTCACTGGTGGATGTAATGATTCTTCTCTATAAAGTTTGAAGTGTCTTGAGATGTAGGGCCAGATTAACCCTTTAGTGGGCCCTAGGCAAACAAACTCATGGGTCCCTACTTAATACTGTATATTTATATTACTTTTTTCACTCAATAATTATAAAATGTAAAATAAGCACAGCTGGGCCCCTTCTTCACTTAGTGCCCCAGGCATGTGCCTAGTTTGCCTATGCATTAATCCAATGCTGTTGAGATGTAGTACAACCTCTTTATAACACACACACATTCTAGCAGCAGGGGCCAATTTCTGCATTAATGGGACACAGAAAATTGACTAGTGAACACCTTCCTTGAATTAACACCTCTCCTGGTCCTAGGAAAGGTGCAGGGGTTATTATAATGAGGTTGTATGCTTTGAAATAAAAGGGTTTCTGCTACAAGGCAATGACTGCAATTGCAGGCACAGCAGGACAATAAGCAAGTAAGAATAAGGCTTCAAACTGCCAGAGAGCTTGAAAAATTACCCTTGCCCTCCAACACACCAGCCCCAGGAATACTAATAACTTGGGGACCATTTGAATCTATTTCAGGCTTAAATTGAACTTAAGTGATGGATAAACCTAGGGTGGCTTTTGCAGGTGACTGAATTTTTTCCAAGGTATGTTTGCCTATGCTAGCTCATTTCTGGAACTGCTTGAGAGGTATCCCTTTCTAAAATGCTCTGTTCTGTTTGGTGGTGGTTCCAATTATTTTTCTTTCAAGTTCTCTCTAGAGGTAAGATATGTAGGACTCCAGTGCTGAAGTTGCAGTGCAAGCTTTTTTCAGCCAGAATCCTAAAGCATGTTCTTGGCTGGCAGCCACTAAAGCAAGAGAGACAACAAACCTGTTTATAGTAGACATTTTATTGCTGGAAGAAAGTCAACAGACAAATTACTGCAACCTGCTTGAACCAGATCAGACCTCCTGGGAGTCAAAGCCAGGATTGTCTTGGGAGTGTTTGTTTTGTCGTTGTTTAAATGAACGAGGAAATCAACGAGTATATTCAAAGCAATCACCCAAGTAAGTAGTTGATTTGGACAGACAGCCCCCGAGCCACTACAAATGGAGCTGAGCAATTGCAGCTCTAGTTGGTCTCAGGCATTAATCATACCTGGATAAGCACAGGTGTTGCGTGAGCTACAAATTTCACCTCGATCAGCTGCCAGGCTTTTGTCTGCTAAATATAGGAGTGCAGTTTCTGTACTGGCTCCATCTGGAAGCTACCCTGAGTGAGGTTCTGAGTTGTCATCTCCTTAGGGCTTGTCTTCCTTGCTAAAAAGCTGTATCTTTTTTTTTATGTTTAATCTTTGGAAGGAACCAGGGTGCATCAGCTATCCTGTGACGTAAAAAAGCAAATGGTGAGGGGGTCAAAATGCCCCTGGACTTATAGCAGGAGTAAGGGCTGAGGGACAAGAGGCAAGTGCTGGGCTGTACAGGACAGAATTAAGTAAAACGTTGCAGCTTTTTTTACACCATCAATCGAGTAGCCTGCAAACTGACCTTACTTAATAGACTAAAAGAGTTTGTAACAAGAACCCATACTCTCTCCCTCTGAGAGAGCCTAGTAGGTAAAACGAATCAAAAGACAGACCAAAACCACAATATAATCTTAAAAAATTAAAGAAAAACAGATTTGGGGTCAATCTGATGATTTTTCAGTATCTCACTCATACATTTTGAACTTTGGGAGTTCACAATACTTCACCTTCCACTTCCATAATTGAGCCATAAAAGGTTGCTTGCTGGCAGATGCTGTTCAAAGTTGGTGGACCTGGTCCCTTAGTCTCTCTGAAGGAATCTGCCTTCCCGCTAGCCATAGGACAACCCTTTCTAAAGGGAGAAAATAAAAACTGACCCAGATGTAGCCTTGGCTACAATAGATACAGCACTGTTATAAACCTAGCTAGATTTTGAAGCTGTCTTATATCTTCTAGGTGGAGCACTGCCTGATGTGTATGTAAAGTATAGAAGATGCCTGAAATGCCTTCACAATGCCTTTATCTTTCAGCTGGTTGAATTAACCCCATTTGTGTCCAACAGAGATTGGAAACCTTGGTATTGGAGCTGCATGTGTCCTCTGCATTTCTTGCCACAAGGCAGTATGCTTGTCATCTGCAGTGCTGCTGGGTATTGAGATATATGCTTCGAGAGTGCCAGAATGCTGTGTATGTGTTTTGCCATAAGATTTACGTCCTTAGCAATATTGCTCTGTGGATGCACTAAACGTTCAGAATGATAAGAAAGGCAATCAATCACTTCAAGCAGCCTGTGCCACTTCAGTGGTTTCCTCATAAATATACACACACAGCATCTGTTGCCTGATCCACAGAAACTAGATTGGAACAGCATTCTCCCAGCATTGAACTAGATCTTTGAAATTAGGTTCCTTTACCCTTAATGTAGTCATCGCTGCCCATAGGTGTTATGGTACTTATTTTCAGGAGCAATCAATTCTTTAGGCAGGTGAAATGAATTGGCAGAGAAACTGAGTGCATACGTATTTCCCATGAAAGAAAAGGTAGTGTAAGAATAATGTTGTAGCTGTGATGGTCCAGAAATTCTGCAAGAGGCAAGGATTCTCTAGGGTGATATCTTTTAGGATAGGGACAGAAGTTGCACACAAACCAGCATAATTGATTGGAATCTAGTTCAAATCGGTAATGTGACAGAAGTCCAGTGCGCATAAACCACTTTCAAAATGGTCAAAACTGGTTTAAGATAAATCAGTTTATTGAACATCTGTCCCAGATCCCGCCCCTGCCCCCAGATTCAAGTCAACTCACAGTCCTAGGATGCTTTGTACCTTCCCCACAACCCTCCTGCACAGGATAGGTGGGCTAGCCTTGGCCAAAGTTGTCCGCTCCAGCCAAGCAGGAAGGTATGCTCTAGCGACCCACTGGCTTCTGGGCTGGGCTGCTGCAGGCATATGGCTACGTTTCCAGAATCAAAAGTGAATCTGTTCATTTGGTTGTTGATTCAGTCTATACATCTTAGATTAACCTGTGAAGCTTGAATTGATTCAGCCTCAGGCTTTTTGACTGTTTGTACTTAGCTTTATTGGACTGACTACTAGGCCTGTGTGAAGTGGCTAGTATTCGCTTCGGATTCGGCCAGTTTCGGGGGACAGTGATTCAATTCGGTGATTCGAATTGGTGTCCCAATTCAATTCGGCTGAATCTGATTTGGAGATTCAGCTGCTGCCGAATCACCCAGGCCAGGCCCATCCCCTGCCTGCTGTCTCAGACCCAGCAATGGCTGCCCTGCCACGCCCAGCCCAGTTCCCAGCTTTTTGGGAGAAAAAAGCCCTGGGTGCTCACCAGGTGCTGTGGGTGGGGCTCTTACATGGGGGGGCTCTTACACAACCCCCTGAAGCCCCAGGCTACTGCAGGAGCAGAGAGTCCTGGGGCTTTTCTTGGTTTTCTTTTTTCTTAAAGAGCCGGAGCTGGCCTGGTTGGGGCACCCATGGCGGGCGGGGGGTTGGGGGCTCATGCAGAGCCCCCCATGCAGTAGGGGGAAGTGGGGAATCACCCCCCCCCCCCCCCCCGCTGAGCACCAGGGCCTTTTTTTAAAGTACTGAGCTGGGCAGGGCAGGGGCACTCTATCACAGCTACATAGTTGGTCCAATAGAAGAGATTATCCTAAGGAATCCTTACCTCCCCATTGTTAGGGATGTTAGCAAAAACAACACAGTAGAGAAGCAGCTGAAATAACCCAGTCCTCAGGTTCCTGCTTATGGGGGCTCTCAACTGGCTTCCAGTTCCTGCTGATTTTCTCTAACTTAAGAACATACAGGAGTGAAAGCTTTTCAGCATACATGTTTAGCATGTTTGCTCCTTAGGAAAGAACTTGTTTCTTTCTTTATACTGCATAGCTCCAAACACATAAACAGCATCTTAATAATAGACACAAAATGTGAAATTGATGCTAAGCTAAGCATTATTTAGCCTGTCAAATTACTCAACCACCACCCCTGCCTTACATCAAGACACGCAATGCATCCTTGGCTTGTGAGGAGGAGTAAGATTTTTCTTCTAGTTAAAAGAATCAAATGCTCATTGTCACATAGTAGGCCAAGCACTATTCCCTACATGCTTCAGTACCAATAAAGGAATAAACTAACATCCATTTTATCATTATGCTCAGAAATTAGGGATCTGTGGCATGTCCTCCCTCCTACAGCACTGCCACTTCACACTCTCTTTCCTTCTCCCTCCCACTCTTGTCTTTTATATTCTAATTCCTCTCTCCTTTCTGCACTTCTTCAGATGCTGTGAAAAGATGTAAGCTTTGTGGTGGCCAGGCGATTGCTGGGGCCCTTGCTGGGAACCCAGAACGTTAGGTGGGTACTTTGACGCGTGGAGTGGAAGTAGGCACGGATGCGTATTGGTTGCAACAAGGTTGTTTACTTACGCTACTGATGTGTGCAGCATAGGAAGAACTGGCTTAATTGCAGTTACAAACGAGTTACAAACGTAGCGAGAGAAACGTCGCAAGAGCCCTTGAAGCGAGATGAGACGTTCCATAAACAAATTACCGAGCTCACAGGAAAGGGGGTACGTCGGGGAGGTCGGTGACGGGGAGTCGTTAGTGGGTGATCAGTCCGCCAAGTTTACTCTGAGGTATAAACGGAGTTCTCCAACGTGGGCGGAAACTGCACGGACTTTTATATGTTTAGAGTAGCCAATGACGGGCTGCTAAATAGAGCGCGGAATGGCTGACGTCACAGCGCACTTCGATGACCAAATTTGGGAGTGGAGGTCGGTCCATGCGGTCTATTGTGACATGGGCACTTGCTCAACTTGGTTATGACAAGCTTCAGCTCCTGAAAGCTTGTGCTATATAGCTACTTTGATTAGTCTGTAAGGTGCAAATCTACCCTTCCTTCCACTTTTTGCTTTCCTCACTCTATATGATACATCAATGAGTTTCCTGTTGGTGCTTTATAATTTCCCTGTCCTCCAAAAATTCTAAAATCATGAGCTGGGGTCCCAAGAATCATTAGATCTCTTTTTTTATTTAAGACTCCAGTGTTCTTTACATTGGTCTTGTGCTGCTATAGCATCTAGTGATCACAGTTTCAAACTTTCCCTTGCAACCCAGAAGGCTAGAAGCTTTCTTTGAAATAAAAGCTAAGGTTCTGAAGTAATGGAAGGAAACCAAAAGTCGGGAGTTTAAAAAGGCTCAGCAAACATTGTGAGAATTGCCATTATACTGAAATATCTTGCAGTACTCATCATCCCTTTTGATATTAGCCAACTGGCTTACACAATTACTTCATGATTCAGAGGTGACAGACAGGGAAATCCCCATGTGTAGTTTGTTACCTTTGTGATGTGTTTGCTAACTCTTAGAGGAAAATCCTGTAAAAAGCAACCTGATTAGTGTTATGCAGTGAAATTCTATAGTAATCGATTAAGTCTTTTAGAGAAAAATCTGGCCCAACTTTGAAGGAAGAAGAGTTTCTTAAAACCTTTTGTTAAGTGAAAGAATCTAACTAGAATTTAAGGAAAACCGACAGAAAAGGAGTCAAGTTGGGCTTGTAGCTGCCTGTCACAGAAGCACTATGTCAATACTGTTTGCGATCAGTGCATTAATGTTGCCAGAAAATATTTCTACTGCTCTAACTCTTTCTGCATCTATGGAAGAAGATAGCTTAGAAGATAGACTTTAACCAGTATGGTTGCAAGTTGCCACCCTTGGTTTCAGCCTCACTGGTATGTCTGTACCCAACGAATATGCAAATAGCAGATAAATGAAACCTTCAAGAGTTGGTGGTTATTAAGAGGGCAGTGAAAATCCCCGGGCATGGTAAATCTTCACATATCATGAACTTAGGTACTTTCTGTAGATTTTATGCCTGAAGATCAGAACTTGCTTAAATTTTAGGGTGTGTAAAAAAAGTGCTCCATGCACATTTTACAGTGCTGTCATTTAGAACATTTTTATAGAGCTACACAGTTACAGCACTCTCAAACCTGACAGAAGTTCAGTGTTTGATTGCGGGGAAGGAGAAAGACCTCTGAGTCTCCCTGCACTTTTCAAGCTAGGAGGCAAGTGGTACTCTGCAGCCTCCTGGGGCTGCAGGAGACTAGACAGCTGTAGACCAGTGGAGAAGGTGGAGGCTGGGATGAGAGGCTGTCAATCAACTTCTCATCCTACCCACACCTCTCCCCACCTAACAGCACTGGGAGCAGGCATCACTTCTCCAACAGGCCAGATAGCAGCTGTCACCCAGGCTGACAGCCTGGCTCCAAGCATTGGGTCCCCAGCCATGCAGGTCGGAAGGGGCATATGGTTGGGCATGTGTATGGGTGTATGCATGTGCATGTGTGTGCACGCGTGCTTTCGTGTGTCTCACCCACAGTGTGTCCAAGTATCTGCCCCCTCCAGCCATGCAGAATCTCAGGGGGGTGTGTGTGTGTGTGTGTGTACGCACATACCAGGAGGCAATAACCGAGCTTGCAAAGCCAATAGGTACTGGCAGGTGTCACAACCCAGTGGTTTTGGTGCCTCGGCACGGTGGAATTTTCCCGCCACATGAGAGCCTCTTGCAAAAGTAAAGGCTTTCTGTTGCTGCAGAAAACCCCCAGTGCAAGAGAGTTCCCGCCATTCGGATGTAAATTTGTGTCTCGCTATTGGCCAGTTCTAAATTATGCACACGTGGCGGCTAGTAATTGGCTTGCTGGCCATTTAAAAATTAGCGCGACTTCCACCCAAGTCGGAGAACTTTGAGCACGCTGCAGAGTGCTTTTGAAGAGATCTGACTCGTGGCTGAGCTAATCGATATCCTGATCACCTATCGATTCGTCTCCCCATCACCGAGCGCAATCCCAGACGTATCCCTTTCCCCGCCAGCCCGATTTGTAGACGGACATGCTGGCCTGAGCCCAGCCAGCTGGAACAACTAACGTAGTTGTTCAGACGACCGGACCATTTTTCGTCACAACAGCAAGCGACATAAGTAAAGTTTTACAACCATAAAGCTTTCTCGGCCTCTCTATTCACCAGCCCGCCCCGACGAACGAGTAATTACTACTGAATCATCTCGAGTCGGCTTTGGCCGTCCAAGACATGGCGACGAGGATGGGATTAAAGGGCACGGTGATGGAGAAGAACCTAATCAGGTGCTGCCCCTGGCGCACTGGGACCCGCCACGTAGAGAATGCCAACGATCTATGGGCGCATATCGCTTACCACCAGGCGGTAGAAGGGGATGAAAGAAATATTGATGGTTACTTCTCCGTAAAGAGAGAAGAAGCCGTAGTGAAGGAATGGAGAACTAAGCTCTATCCCTTGGGGAGTTCGGATGTATAATGGGGAGCAACTGGGTCTATTATCGACCCCCGGAGGAAACCTCGACCATATCCTTAGCCGGGGTAAAAGCGCGTAAGGCAGAGAAGCTGACCCCCACTCAAGAGTTCGCTCAATGCATTCGATACTTAAGGGAAGGAGGGGAATCCACCCCCATGGACTGGTTTAACTGTCCGGAGTTGGTGCCGGAATCACGGGGTCATGAGCTCCTCGTTCAGCTCCGGGAGGATTTGGAAACTAAGGGCCGTCATGTGCCGAGATGGGGTCTAACCAAATGGAAGGGAAAAATGATAAATATGCTGTTCCGTACAGTAGCGAGTCTACTAAGGGATACGCAAATTTAGAGGCACAGATGCATACAGCGGGTAAGGAGTCGCTGGAGCAGGCAGCAAAAAGCTCCGGAGCGGCGCTCATCAGAAGCACCAGCCGCATGATACCGCTAGCAGAAAATGGCACCGAAAGAAGCGCGAGTCATCCGGGGAACCCGGAAAAGAGGGGCGGAGCTTCAGAAGACCCGGCGGGGATCCGCCTAGCGCCTCCACCCCCTGAGGTGACGTCGTTCCCAGCGGCCCCGCCTCCTTGCCAAGGGGTGGGGGCAATGGGAGGAGAGATATACCCAACGCTCTCAGACGAAGAAATTAACTCTTTCTTTACCGCAGCTCACCCGGTAGCTGTGACGAAGCATGTTGCAGATGAAGATGGTGCCACGCGTACTACTGTCATCTCATGCACATGCACCAGACCAGAGATTCAAGAGCTTTGCAAAGAATCTAAGATAAGATCAGGAGAAACCTTGGCAATGTGGTTAGGGTGGTTAATAGTGGAATTCGGATCTGACACCTTGGATAAAGAAGAAGCGAGTGCCTTGACCCGACAGGTGGCATGGAGTGGTGGGCGTGCTACCGATTTGAATGTGGTCACAGACAGTGCCCACTGGCCCATCCCGATCCCAGCGCTTGTAGTGGGACAGGTAACCCACAAATTTCACACCTGGCACGAAGGTCGTCCACAGAAGGCTACTGCGGAGCAACTCCTCCTAGCTATAGTTGGGGTGTCATATCTTTCATGGAGCCCGAGAACAAATCCAATGGGACTAACAGCCGTACAACGAAAAGAGAGATGGGCTCATCGCCACCTATCGGACCCAGGGGCAATCCCAACGCCCTTGGAAGCTATAGAGGCCTGCGTGGAGGTATACGGAGGAGCAAATGCCGTTACACTCTGACTCTTCTTGAACCCAATGGCAGGACAACCGGTGGGAAATCTCTTGGGCCATCTCCCACGTCTACAAGCACTTATGCAACGAGGTGAAGAAGCTTCTGATACCATAAGGGACTGATCTTCGATATGCCCAGCCGGAACACTGAGACCCAGACGGCAAGAATTTATCCCTCGACGAGAGCAAGGGTGGTCACCCACAGGAACCCCGAAGGAGAGAACCCTGAAGGAAAGAACCATGTTTGGTTTTCTTCTCTCCTGCACCGGACTTACAAAGGCGCAGCTACGAATTTTGGGAGAAAGGGGCCAGTCTCATCTGGCTGAAGCATTAGGATTCAAATTCGAGGACTCATCAAAAAACGAGTGATGGCCGTCGGCTCTGCCGGCAGCCTTCTCCAGTTCAGACCTGACCCTACGGTTTCTCGACCATACGCCGAACTCACCGTTTGTAACCCTACTGATCCGGATGACCAACAACAAGCGTTCTTCCTTCTCGATACTGGAGCTCAGACTAATGTAATTACCTCAATAATACCTAATCAAAAGACCACCAAAATGATCAAGGTACAAGGGCTTAACGCTATCGCTGTCACAACGAAGGTCAAATTTTGGGTCCAAGGCTACCGATACCCCTTAGAAGCTGTCCTAGGGGGCATCAACATTTTAGGAATCCCGGGGATAAAAGCGCTTGACCTTAAAGAACAAGTGCTACAGGCATTACCCGTCATTATCCCAGAACAGGATTGGCATCGACCAACGCTTCGTAACAACTCCACCTGGCGATATCGACCAATCCCAACCAAGGGTTCGCTATGAAGCCCGGTTGGTTGTAGACTATCGAGAAGTCAACAAAAGGTGCCAAGTACTTCAACAACTTAATCCGTCTACTCTGCCACAGTGTATGTTTGAGATGGCACAGTTCCAACAAAGTAAGTGGGTTGGAGTCACATTGGATCTTAAGAATATGTTTTTTTCCATCCTGATAACTGACCCAGAAGGAATACTAAACATGTGTATTGATGGCATCATGTATAGGTAGACAGTTTGTCCACAAGGATATCATAATGCTCCATCATTAGCCACAGGTGCCATGAATAACACCCTGAAGAATTTTCGAGCTTCATATTCTCTTCCTCAAGAGAAGGAACTAAAGATTTGGAGTTACGTGGATGATCTCACCATCATGGGCCGTGATAGTTCCGTAGTTACTAGTATAGTCAGTCAACTAGTCACTCACCTTCAAAGTGAGGGATGGACAATCAACGAGGACAAGTCATGCCTACATCCTGTAGATGACATTACGTTCCTTGGTACTCGATACATCGGATCGATCCGCCACGGAATTTCTCATGAGGGTCCTGACGTCGATCCATTGAAAACATTCTTCCCTACAACTAAGAGGCACTTTCAACAGCTGTTAGGTCATTTGAATTGGTATCGACATTATATTGAACCTAGTGATTTGGCACTCCTCACCAAATTGCAGCGACAGATCCGTAATAAATCCCGAAAGTCTACACCCTAGACAAAAAGAGATCAGCAGAATCTGCTTCGCCTGCTAGCTACGGTTAAAGATACACAACTGCATGCCATCGATCTGGGCGAGTCACTAACCATAACCCTCAGGTTCACCATCAACCATGTGTGGGCTGTTGCACATAATTCTCATGATGAGCTAGTATATACAGCCCATAGGATGCTTCAAGCGGCACAACATTGATATGGAGCTATAGGAAAAATCCTCCTAGCCGAACAATTGGTGGAGTCTTTAGCAAGGGGGCATGGGACGTTACGCGCTCCTGGTGCCACATTGTTACCCTTGCTGGATGGAGTTGACCCACATTTTCAGGGAGAATCTAAGACCTGGAATACGCTAGTACTTACCCACCATTACAACTGGCATTGTTGGAGGTTGGAAGATACAGTACCTGATCCAAGCCCAGAAGATGAGGAGAAGGTCCCTACATTGTATGGAACTTCTGCCTTGGCATGGATGGCCTCGGACGGAACCTCCCAACATGGCGGAGGCTATGGATATTATTGCAAAGCTTGCAATGATAAGGAAATCTTTCAAGCTGACCCAGATGATAATTCGGCCCAAAGATGTGAATTATTAGGATTCCTTAAGGTACTGGAACATTGTTTAACACATCATAACAATACACTCCCAGTTCCGATCATCGCAATTGATTCGCAATACATTTATAAAATTCTTACGGGCACAGCTTTTCCTTCTGAACATTTGAATGATTGGCAAGATATTTGGGAAACGTTAACTAAATTCGTGCACCTTCCGTTAATTAGGCACACTAAGTCCCATCGTCCGGATACCGATCCAGTGCATGAGGTAACTGATAAGTTCTTAGAAGATCCACTCCGAACCGACATAGTCCTGCCTGTCACATCTACCACTGATCCTGAAGCAAATCCATTCCTCGAGTGGCTTCATGAGAATTGGGGTCACCCGGGACCACGAGCTTGCCATCAACGTTGGTGCTGAACCCTTACGGAGCCAGCTTCATACGGAGCTCGGCGTGATTGGGAAAAGGTAGCTCAGGCCTGTGAGATATGTGCTAAAGAAAAGTGTCATATAACCAAGCACCAACTAGGAGCTTTCGATTCTTCACAGTTTCAAGCAGGAAAAGTTTGGCAGGTAGATTTACTGGGACCCCTCCCAGGGTCTAAGCCGCCAAATAAAGGACTAGTTGTTGTCGATTTGGGAACGAGACAGTTACAGGTTATCCCCCTACGGAAAAGTAATGCCACTGCTGTCATTTCAGCTTTGACTGCTGTATTTGCTACTTGGCAACCTCCTCATGAGATTCAGTCTGATGGAGGACCCCTGTTTAACACTCTGGACAAATTCGCTCGTCTTCATAATGTAGCCTGGCATCTTCATTTGCCATACCATCCGCAGACCAACAGTGTAGTGGAGAGACACATAGGTCTGTACAAGGAGCAGCTTCGCCTTAGAGAAGGAGGGACGTTTAAAAACTGGACTAAATTTAATCACAATGTCCTTATTTCACTAAACACTGCTAAACCATTATGGGACGAAACTAATGTTCAGAAACCTCCACCTTGGGAGCCCAAGTTCCAACCAGACGAATTAGTGTGTATTTCGATACCGCACCCCCATCAGTCTCATCCACAAGTTCACAAAGGGACAGTTCAACGATCGGGACAATATCCTAATACCTATTCTGTCCAATTAGAAGAGAAGCCTGATCGTCCTCCTATTATCGTTCATCACAACTGGATGACCCGCCATCCCAACGTTTCCCCAGTATCCTTACAGTAAATCCAATTATGAGTCTTTTGTCTTGTGTTGTTGTTTTCTCTCTTCACAGGTCTAACCCCAGAAAAGCAATAATTCACAACTGCCCGAGTGTGAGATTCATCAAGCCCCAGATTGCAGTTCGTTCGAGTTAGTAGAGTGATGATTATGAAGGAGACACTGAGACGGGGAACGTTCATTAGCTCAGGACCTGCTATAATACTGTTTTCTTATTGTTATTAAGTATTTTATTGACATTGTCTGTTAATAGGAGAGGACGGACTGACTACCAGACGAAGGAAATCCCAAGCAGATGTTCTCCAATCAGACGATGATCAACAGTTGTTGTTATATGTTCAAAGTTATTGTACTTTGTAACTTGTTGAAAAGACCGGTCTATCAAGTTGTTTGTGTATATATATATATATATATATATATATTACTGGTTGTTAAAGCTTTGCCAGGTCAGTGAGTCCCGAAACAAAGATGCCGGAGAATAAGCTCATGTGTCTAAAATTCCAGTTGTGCCGTCGGCAAGGGGGCATGTCACAACCCAGTGGTTTTGGTGCCTCGGCACGGTGGAATTTTCCTGCCACATGAGAGCCTCTTGCAAAAGTAAAGGCTTTCTGTTGCTGCAGAAAACCCCCAGTGCAAGAGAGTTCCCGCCATTCGGATGTAAATTTGTGTCCCGCTATTGGCCAGTTCTAAATTATGCACACGTGGCGGCTAGTAATTGGCTTGCTGGCCGTTTAAAAATTAGCGCGACTTCCGCCCAAGTTGGAGAACTTTGAGCACGCTGCAGAGTGCTTTTGAAGAGATCTGACTCATGGCTGAGCTAATCAATAGCCTGATCACCTATCGATTCGTCTTCCCGTCACCGAGTGCAATCCCAGACGTATCCCTTACCCTGCACTCCTAAGAATTTGGGCTTGTCTACATTAATGCAAACTCCTAACATAGACATGCTGCCCTCGTGAGGTATAGTTACTGGTATGGTGCATTTATACACACCATTATACTGGTGTGATGCAAAAGGCACAGTAAGCTCATTCAGCACCTGGAGTTGAAGGAGGGAGGATGCTGACAACCGTAGACCTGGGGGTGAGAAGAATGGAAGGAGAGGGAAGTCTTACCTGCCCAGGCTCTATGCACACTGAAGGCTGCTGCGGCTGCTGCTGCTGCGGCTGCTGCTGGAGAAGTGTTGCCTCTGGCACCAGCAGCCTCATGGTGTGCGCTCCCTGGGAACCATGTCTGGTACCCAATTTGCTCTCTTCCCCACCCCAGATATGCTGTTGGGTCTGGGCCTTCCATGAGAAAAATTCTCTGGTGGTGGGAATGGGAAGCACCATTCTGCTTTCCCCACTTGTCCCCCTGTTCCTAAGATACAGTGCTTGGCGTGGTAGGGCTGCTGGGCAGCACAGGGCTCTCCTTGCAGCGACAAAGACCCCTCAGGGGAGACCGTATTCTGGTGCTCCTTGTAGTTCGCATCCAGGATTAATGCCCCCCCTCACCCTCCTTCTCTTTCCCCCCCTGCCAGTTATGCTACTGGGTCTGCACTAATCCTAAAAAACAGATGTAGAAGACATTAGGGGATGGATGCACAAAGGGGTTGAGACTTATCACTGCTTACTGCGATAGATTATCTTACCCTTATTTGCATCTATAGGTAGGTTTCACTCCTGCTTGAACATCACCAAAGCAAAATTGTACCACCTGCTACAAAAAGACCTGAAATACAAAGCGACATGTATTCATTGTATTACTCCATTCATTTGAAAAGATATTCCCTTGGGAATGTGGCTGTGAGCTTGGAATAACAGTACGACATTCTTCTAATTATTCATAAAATTGAGATGTTTGCTACTGTCCTAAACATTGGAGTAGAAGTAGCATTGATGTCATCAGCTAAACAGTCTGGGATGCCTGTGGTTTGGATTGTGTGAGTTTTCTTTTAATCTTGGCGTAGCAGAAACAGTTCATGTTAATAACCATGCACTTAATTCTCACTGACTCTCCATCTTAAAATAATAAATCATTTTTTTAAAAATAGCAGCACAACCAAGTAGAACAGAGGACAAAAGAATGACCTCTTTTGCCATGTGTACAAGTCTCTCTACAGATTTAGGTTGAAAGGGTTTATAAAAATTCCACAGGTTTTATGGGCATTTCCCATCAGTTTTTATTGCCCCAAGTCACTGAATGAGAGATGTTTGAGGTAGTAAAAAAAACCAAACAAAAAACAAAAAAACAGGCTTCACCCAGCACTCTGGATGAAGTGTTTTATCCAATATGAGTTTAAATGTCACAAGCAGCAGGCTTCCAGCTCTTCCTTGAGACACCATGACAAGAAATAGTCCCTTCTGAAGGAAAATAAGATGTTTTCCCCCTGATATTCTGTCTTTTTCTGAAAATGTTCCTCTCCTTAATTTCACCCCATCACTCCCATTTTCCCACTCTGGATTATCGTTTTCTCTCCCTGGTGTTTATACACTTCATATGCTTGCCATAGAATTATTGCACCTTTCCCCTTGTACTTACCGAGTGTTTAGCCAAGCTGTAAGTATGTGTATATCATGATTTAAGTCAACTCCTCCAGTCCTTTACTCAGATATGTTGCTCTTTTCTAAAATCTTTCCAGTTTTTCATTTATCACCATTTGGTGCACTCATCTCCAGAAACAAATGCAGTTACAAGAAAAATTTGAAAGTACAAATAAAATCTGAAATGGTGGCCATACAACTGTGCTCACAGGAACGTGCATGGAACTTTTTCCTTCCATCCTTCTTGTCCTTCCATCCCAAATTAGGATTTCTGAAATTCCAAAATGCTGGGGGAAAAAATGTTCAGTTTTGCACAAAAAAATTAGCTAAAATGTAGTGGAAGTCTCTTCTACATTCTACAATGTCTCATTCTATCATAACAAATAATGTTAAGAATCCAAATGTTTAATTTTGAAACTCAAAAGCACACTTGCAGGTTCCCAGCTATGGATCTGGTTGCCCCAGCTACAACCAAACCTCTCTTCTCGGTTCCACAGCCAACAGCCTGGGAGTCTCCAAAGTTTCCAGACTCCTAGCTCTGTGGACTAAGCTTGAGAGATCACCAGACCAATCCAGTGAAGCTTTTATTTATATATATACTGTAGTTCTGAGAACGTAGACCCTATCAGCCCTGGCTAGAGCTGTTGTCCAGGCTCTGCTCTAGTGTTTGGGGTTCCAGGACTTCTATGTTCCAGTTCCATGGCAGGGAGCCTCAATGCACTGGCATCCCTCTGCCTGACAGAGTTGTTCTTTTGCCACAGTCCATGAAAGCCCAAGCCTTAATGCGGCCTGCATAGTAGTAGTCCCAGAGCCAAGGCTCCACAGTAACTCTCCAGACAAGCTAGCAGAAAGCCAGGTAGGTTTTGTACAGGGCTCTGCTGTGTTTTCTCAGAAATTAGTTTAGAACAATAACATTTCTGCAAAACATTTAAGCTTTGAATCTTTTTTTCCCAATGAGTATCCACAGTGTCAGTAGGTTCCTTAACAAGTTTTTGTTTTTTCCTCACCTTCACACAGCCGGGTATGTCTGATTCATTTGGCTATTGGCAATGTGCAAAGGGTCACCAAGAAATCAACTGAAAGGAAGAACTGCTTTCCAAATCTGATAGAGAGCCTCTGCAGAAGTTCTTATCATCATCTTCTGAATGTGGATTTGGGCAGATCAGATTATCTCTTCATCTATTTTTGGTGCTTTAGCATCATAGCACCTTCCAGAGATTTTTCAGTGATATCTCTTTCTTGTTTCCCTTCCCTTATCCTCTGTTTACCTGTCTATCTTTACACTGTTAGTACCTTAAATCAGGGACCACCCTTTCTTGAATGTTGGATTACACACCATATAGAGGGGAAGTACCATAAAAATAATGAGGTGTATATAACTAATCTAATAGCAGTTCTGAAGCAAGCTTGTGTTTAGATGTTATAAAATAGGCACAGTACAAAATAATTATATTAGTACAAAGACACTTTTTATAGATCAGGCCTAAATAATCCAGCCCAGAGATGATGAAGGAACTAAGAATCTGTGTTACCACAATCCACAGACTTTGGAATCCACATAGGTGGTATATAAGTGGAAAAATACTCAGTTTCTCTACCAGGAAGGTTACCCACACTCTCCCAAACTAGTTAGGCTTTTCTTAGCTAAAAACAAATACAGTCTTTTGCGGGAAGAGAAGAAAATGGACATCTGAAGAGTAACAACAGGAGCCAAGGAGTGAAAAAAAAATACAGATTTGTATTTCCTTTTTTGCATTTCCCTGTATCTGACCGTATTAAAATATTATAAATTTCATAAACCATAGGTTGTAAGGGAATAGAATAAGCTAAAGCCTACCAGTAGCAAGTAACAGTCTAACCCAATAAGACAATGCTGTCAAACTATAAGTTTTATTATAGATAAGACCAAGGGCAGCTGGCAATAATTAAAAAATAGAAAAGGATGGAGAGAACCATAACAGCATGTATTCTGCAATAATCACTAGACAGAAACAGTAAACTTTTTGAGACCTCCTTTTCTAAGATCTCTTCACTTTTTATTTGAAAGCTTTTATTTGAAACTTTCAAATAAAAAAATACCTCAATCTCAAGGTGATTTACAAAAGACAAAGAATAATTATGATACTCTTTGTTCTCTTTTTCTTCCTTATGATGTCCTGAAAAGCAGAGGTGCAGGGTGGGGAGAAGAGATTTAAAATATTTGCATCCTTTAATCAGGAGTTTCAAGTCTGATCTTTCCTGTCTTTGTGAAAGGACTCTTTGGAGATCTTGGATATGGATGGTGAACTATATCAGTCTTATTTCAAGTTTACTTATAGTATTGTATCAGGCTGCTAGAAAAGAAGGGGAGGGAGATGTCAAATCTTTTAACAGTAACTTATTTTCTCCCAAACATTTCTCAGACATTTAAATTGTTAAATATTAGACATGAAATAGCAGAGAATTGTGAACAGTTTGAATAAAATTTATTCCTTGCCTCAGTTAATCAGGCTTTATTTTTCCAGGTATGTAATACCAGATTACAGTTCTTTATTCACTGATGGAATTTTTCAGAAGAAACGAGGTAGACAAACTTGAATTTCTCTTCTTTTTTTCTTTTTTTTTAAGAAGGAAAGTAAAGGGGGGTGGGGGGGAGGGGAATGTCAGTAATGGGAGAGCCAGAGAATCTTTTAGGTCTTTTTATTCTAAACTTTTTTATCTATCTTCATAATTTACTGGTAATCTTTCAGATGGAAATATAAAAGCTCATCAAGTAACAGAGGCCACGTCTACCCATCTCCCTATAGAGACACAGTGACGCGCTATGTTGCTGTACAGTGTGCCATGGTGACATGACGATCACACAGGTCTACACATGATCTCTAGCTATGTTGCCATGGCAGCATGCGCCCCGCTTATAGTGCACCACTACAGCAGTGTAGCGGGGAAATTTAAGTGTGAGCCTCCTGTACAGCATGGTATGGGCAGTTACTGCATCATGTCTTAGTACTTCCAAGGAAGTACTACAGCCCAGCATAGTAACAGCATCCCCATATAGTGACATACAGGTGACCCTCGCCATTCGTGGGGGATACATTCTTGTATCCCCCATGAATGGCGAAATCTGTGAATAAGGCACTGCGTTCATGAATGCCATCTGCGTTCATGAACGCAGTGCCCCCAGCAGCTGTGCAGGGAGGCACGGCTCCGCCGGCGGCAGCAGGAGCCTGGTGGCAGCAAGCATGGAGTTCCTGAGGAGCTCCTGCAAGTGTATAAAGTGTATTTAAAATGTGGCTTTGGCATTCGCGAATATTTGAAACCACGAATGCCAAGCCCGTGAATAGTGAGGGTTTTCTGTATAGACATGCCCAGAGCTAAGTAGATTTCAGTTCCTCCAGATGCAGCTTACACATGAGAGCCAGTACTTCCTTGGAAGTACTAAGACATGGTGCAGTAACTGCCCATACCATGCTGTACAGGAGGCGCACACTTAAATTTCCCCACTACATTTACTACATTTGACGTAGTAAACTGTAAGCATTTTTATTAACTTTTAATGCTGTGCATTTCATTGTGGTTCTTCTGTTTTGATGGGTTCTTAAATTGTGCTGCCACAAGGGCATAGACCAAAGTATCATGGCTTGTGCCCAGAAAGCTATTTGTGGCCACCAGCAAGAATACAGAGGTGCTGTTTCTATTATCAGATCTTTGCTCTCTAAAAACATAATTTTAGATACTGTGTGCAAAGACTTTTCCTGGAAAAGTCACTTGTATATTCTTATGTAGGCTTAGAAAAACTGCAGATGATCTGTAAGGTCCCTTCCAGCCCCTAACATCTATGAAACTATGAAACGGTGGGAAGCTGTTCTAAAAACAAGAACATGTATTCAGTGGTGAGGTAGAGAGGCAGGGTATTGTAACTTGGAGCTTGCTCTGAATTATGATGATGACTGATGTTTCCAGTTCCCAAGAAAGCCATAAAACCTGAATTCTCAGCATTCAAAGAATGACATGGAGAAGATGCCAGTCACTCAGCTTTCCCTCTGGCTTAACTATGCAAAAGAATTTGCTTCTGGGCCTGCACAGTTAAAGGGAAACACCATTATGGAAACTGCTTAGTGACTTAGTAGGTCTAGAGATTAAGCCACCTTACTTTCTCCTGTTTGCAAAGTCCATGCTGAAATATGTTTACTGAAGAAAATAACTTCAGTATCAGTTCCCCAACACTCATAAGCAGCTCTTCACCAACAAGCCAGTGAGGAAGTCCAACTGGTAACATATCCTTTTCAGGGTTTTTAGGAGTGACTATATAATTTTAATTGTATATCATATAGGCTGAAAATGTTCATTTAAAGAGAAGAAAAGTTGCAGTGATATGCAAATTAAAAGGAAAACACACATTAATAAATAAATCACTTATTTTAACTCCAGTCTAGTAAGAGCCAGTTAGCAGTGCTGTATTTTCACTCAGTTTCCCAAATCCTGTGATAACCACAGTATATAACATGTACATATTCCACTGTACCATTCTGACCATTCCACTTGCTGTTACAGCTCCAGAAGGAAAAAGACTATATACAAGTAGCTACTATCTCTTTCTCTCGGTCTCTCTCTCTCTTTTCTCTAATTGGGTTATACCTTCAACTTTTGGTAAAGCAAATGATTTAAAAAACACTGTTAAACTAACTTTACAGAGCAGTGTTCAGGTGACTCCCTCAGTTGCCCACAGAATATTAACCTGCATTCATTTAAGGGTGCAAAGCTCATATAACCATGCAAATTGTGCAATTGAGTGCACAATTATCAGATTTACCTGCTCAGGTATGGGATTATTTAAACATACACCTTTAGATTATGTAGATACACTTACCAAATCCTACTGACTAGAATTCCTCAGGGCAAAGCTATGAGAGGAAGAAAATCTTCAGTTAAGAATACTTTTAACAAGTTGCTCTGAGTCAACATTCAGCTTTCACTGGGCATGCCCCCACGAGTGTGCACGTGTAGGGGTATGCATTTCCTGTGGGACAAATAGCAGTGGCACATATTTGTGCCGCTGCTATTTGTCTCTGGGCACGCCCCTGCACATATAGCAAATTACCCCCAGTGGGGTAGGGGAGGCTGGGGCCAGCACCTGGGATGGTCCTGGGGGCCCCCCCAGGGCAGCAGCAATACAAAGCCAGCCACTAAGAACCTGGCCGGCAGCCTGAGCATGGCTCTGGCTAGCCAGGCTCCATTTCTGGTGGCACACACAGTGGTGCTACATGCGCCGCACCACTTTAGTGGTTTTTTGTTTGTTTGTTTTGTTTGTTGTTTTCTTTTTACACCAAGATGTCCCAGTGTCACCACCCCCCCCCCCCCCCCCCGCACTGTAAATTAGCAGTGTGGAGAATGCAAGCAGTTTCTGGCACCACAAGCTGCACATGTGTGCTCATGGGGATGTGCCCACTGGGTCTGGAGCATGCAAGGTTCCAGACACCTTTTGTGAAGTGAGGTGCACCCTAGGTTCATACTTTGGGTGCTCTGTGATTTGCAGGATTGGGCTGTTGTTCTCCAGTGAAGGAAATGAATATGTCATTATTATACTAGAAAACATTTTACATGTATGGGGGTAAACAGGTGTCTAGATGCATAACTATTTTGGGCTTTTTGTTTTTGTTTTTATTTCCAGTTCTGGTGCTTCTTACATGTTCACTTCCCATCACAATTTTTTCTAATTATTCCTACTGCTTCACCCACTGACTACATGTTTTTCTGAGAAAGTGTAAACAACTTGCTGAGAGTCAGGAACCAAGAGGTTGGGCTTTTTTTTAATTACCCATTTTTAAAGGGCTATATTTGATCCCATAGACTGGACCTTGAAAGGAGAATGTACCTTCAGAAATGACCAGTGCCCTTCAAATTCTTATCTAAAGGAATCCCACAGGGAACCTTGGAGCTCTTACAAAAGTTTGGACGGTCTGTTGTTTATCAATTTTCCAAGGACACTAGTCTTTGGCTATTGAGCCTCTGTTAAGCCACCAACTGTCCCCTCCCTTTCTTCTTACTTTTAAAAGTAGAGTTAAACATTGACTTCAGTTTGCTTCATACCGTCAATGTGCAGTGCAAACACATTAGCTAGAAATGCTGGCAAGATCATAACTCAGTATTAGCCACTGAGCCCTGATATCATTATCTGATTATGTCAAGTAACAGGCTCTCTAGCAACTACTAGGAAGCACTTTGGGTCAGCTTACGGTGGATATAGAAACTGTATAAGCTTCTTTCTCCCAAAAACTGGTAGTCAGTTCCCTAGTTCATACAGCCAGGACCTTTCTCGCACACAAATCTCACAAAAATTCAACTAGCTGAATAGATCTCATTATTTATTTTTCACCTATAAGAAAGTACATGTTCCTATATATTTGTGTCACAAGCAGGGCCCATGGCCAAGCCAGGAATTGAACTGAGCTCTACATAAATTATTGTAGTGTATGAAGGAATGTTTGTATTTCACTTATACATAAAACAAGTCCTGGTAGCCAGGTAACAGAGCTACTAAGATGATCCAAGCAGTTGGATCTAGTAGTTGGAGCAGGAAGTTAGAAGCAAAACTTTGGTTATATTCTTTGTCCTGTTATCCATTTCTTATTTGTGGCCATCTCAGAATCTTGTTTTCTCTACCTGTGAAAATATTTTTGACATCACCTTAGGATTAAATAAGGCTTGGCAAACAGTTTGGGACCCTGAAATGAAAGACACTATACAAAGGTGAAGTATTTCTAGCATCATAGTGCTTGATCCAACACCTTGTGGTTTTGTGATTCCTACATAAATCTGAGGGGCCAAATTTTGCCATAACTGCAACCTGGAACAGAGCAAAGGCTTTTCAACATTCCCCCTGTGTAACCTTTAACTTTTTTAGCCATGTTCCCTCCCTAGTGAAAGATTTCTGCAGCAACTGACTCATCTTATTTACATCTGAAGTGTACCTAAGAAGTGCCTGTGCTTGTGGTGTGGGTATGTGTATACATGCTGTACAAACCAACCAAGGTTAAAGCTCACAGTGTTAAAAAAAAATTCACAGACATTTGTCCCTGGCTTTCATAATCAAATTAGTTTTTAAAAAGGTTTCAAACAATGACAGAACTACAGCCATTACATTCACAACTTGTTTTTCTTCATTTTTACCTTGAGTCAGAGTGCACTTTAATGAACTTTCTGTGACAACTGAGGTTAAGATAGTTGCAAATAAAGATGAGCCTGAACCAAAGCCCCAGCTCTGGACACACCTGAACTTCAGGAAAGTTCAGTCCAGGAATCAAACTCTGAAACTCAGTTCTACCTTGAGTGGAACTGCATTACCCATTGAGTCTTTCCAGGTATCTAAGGTGAGCTTGTTCCCTTCACTTTTCTGTGCCTCACATAACTGCTACCAGGATCAATGGGGTCTTTACACCTATTATCTGTAGCATTCAGGAATTAAATTAAGGCAGTAGCAGGTAGGACCATGACACTCTCCATCCTGTTGGCAGTAGAATACTCCTCTTCCTCCCCTTTGATTAGAGAAGCATCATTCTTCCCCAAGCTGCTGCTTCTCCTTAGCTGGTGGAATGAGAGCTCCTTCTCCTGTTTCACTTTACTATGAACACTGTTGGCTGTGAAAGCCTTCTCAGAGTGAAAATAAATTCAGATACACGGTCAGTGATACCACGTGCAGAGCCATGTTCAGTAAATCACGTCTGAATGCAGGAATCCTATAAACATGTGCAGCCCCTGATCTGCTTATCAGAACTTGTTTTTATTGTTGTTTTTTAAAGATACTTGTCTCTTAGGCCCTTTCAAACATTTCAGGATGAGACTGCACAGGGGAAGGCCAATAGTATCTGCTGTATAAGAAAGTTACCAAGGACTTAGTGAACATTATGATAACCTAGCATGTGCAGACTGATCTTAAACTGTAAAATACAAGGCATAGCATTTCTGTTGGATTACAGAAGGCCTTGAGCTGATGCTGAAGAGAGAAGAAAGGCCGAGTGATTGCATCCAGTGAAACAATACCCAAGTAATGTGCTGCACAAATGTCTTGTTATGAATGCAGATTTTTATTTTAAAAAAAAGAAACCAACTAACCAAACAAGGAAAATGATCAGTCTTGTCTATTATTGATGTGAATGTGGTGCTCCAAATTTATGCTGGGTTAAGAGTCAAATTTATCCAAGTGAAGAGTCAGCATGAGGACTAACCACAATTCATGTATCTGAGTATTAAGTACCAGCCTTGTGTTTGCGCTCTGTGGAGGTCTGAATTTCATCCTACAAGACTGAGCAGGTGACACTGTCTGATGAGAGAGGAAACTTTTAAAAACATGGGCCATTGAGTTTTTGCTTTGTTTTGTTTTTAAATTACATTTAAGTTGTTTTTCACTTATCTTCCTGTTCTATTCAGGGGAAGCTGTTTTTGAGGAAGCCAGGAATGTCCCTGCCTCAGCAGGTGTACTTGGAAGCCTTGAACTGTTGTGGCAGCGCAGCCACTGGCCCTAGTAGCATTCTGAGCTTTCGCGTAGTAGGTTGGGGAAGAAAAACAATGCAATATACACAAAAGTGAGTTTGACACATTGTTCCTTTAACCATCACCAAACACATTATGGGGCAAATACTCAAATAGGAACACTTCTGAATCAGAAACACAGTCCAGCCATTAGTGAAGCATGCAGCTAGAGAGGACCGATTCTCTTTCACTACCTTATTATTATTATTATTTATATCTTTCTACAGACCCAAAGGCTTATATGGTGCTTTATGCCAAAAAAAAAAAAAAGGTGGCCATGTCCCACAGAACTGACTTCTAATTTCTTCCAGAGTGAAATTCACCCCTGTGCAGAAGGTCAACACAAGATGTCTTGAGGACTTACGTGTTGTATAGGCTTTATTCCAACTTTCTACACAAGAATGAACTTCACCCAATGTAAAATACATCACTGAAAAGAGAATATTGTTAGAAGGAACAGCCAGCTCAGTCACCAGTGCTCTGTCTTAGAACCCCTGTTCTATCATTTGCCGCCTTAGTCCGCTAAGGCCAGGTACATACATTATACTTTTACCACTATAAGTGATTGGAAACTGGTTTATACCCATAACAGAAGTTCAGCACACAAAACCAGTCTATACCCATAACAGAACATTAGTTCAGCATAAACAGACTGGTTTAAAAATGGCAGATTCCTGTTTTAGATTTGGCTTCCCCACCAAAGGGCAAATGTGTGTTCTGTTCCCTACCAATCTAAACTACACCGCTTACAGAAAACAGTGTAACTTAGATTGATTCTGCCTCGGGCTTTTTGAGTGTCTGTATCTAGCCTAAGTTTTGGTTGTGATCACCATGGATGCAGACTTCTGAACTGGAAAGCTAGGGCACCTATACGTGTGCAGTGAGGCTGCTCCAACCCATTAGCATTACAGCGCATCAGAGCAGGCTTGATTAATCAAGGCTGCTGGAACATGGTAGTCACTGAGCTCCAGCAGACTCCAGTCACCTGTATCAGCACCCCCACTGAAAAAAGGCAGTGGGACACTTTAACCAAAGCTCATTTAATGAGTTTTAAAGTGCCCCCACCACCATTTTTCAGTGTGGGGATGCTGATACATGTGATGCTTAAGGCACTGTAATTAGAGCAACTCTTGGAGCTGCTCTAATTAAAGCGCCCCGCCAACTCCCGGAGCACATGTATAAATGCCCCCTGTGTCTGCACATTTGGGTCTAGAGAAAGTATGGACAAGAGAGGAATGCCAGATTTTCAGAGCTCCATGGGAGGGAGATATGTGGCCCAAACCGATGTAAAAAGAACAATAAGACTGTGCCTCCAAAAAAGCTGTGATATACAGCCAAGCCCTCAGATACCACCGCATCTGTACTGAAGAGAACACCCGGGATCGCCACCTCACCAATCTTAAAAAGGCTTTCACCCAGCAAGGACACTCCTCCAGAGAGGTAGATCGCACGTTTGAAAGAGCCACCTGGATACCACGTGAAGAACTGCTGCAGTACAGAAGAAAAACACCCACAAATCGCACACCGCTGGTTATGACCTATCACCCCTCCCTTGAACCTGTACGGAAAATCCTCAAAAAATTGCAACACATATTAGAAAAAGACCCTATTCTTAAAAAGATCTTCCCAGAGCCACCCATCCTAGCCTTCAGACAAGCACCAAACCTCACCAACCGCATCACCAGAAGCAAACTTCCTCAACCCCAGAACACACCAAAAGGATCCAGACCGTGCCATGACAAGAAATGCAAAACCTGCCCCCACATCTCCACCACCCCCACTATTACTACACCCCACAACAGAGGCATCAGCATCCCAGGATCTTACAGCTGCACCTCCAGGAATGTAGTATACCTCATCCAACACACCAAATGCCCTGATGGAAGGTATGTAGGAGAGACCAGACAACAACTGCGCACCAGAATGAATGCACACCGGAAATCCATCAAAGACAGAAACACTCAATTACCGGTGGGGGCACATTTCTCACAGGAGGGCCACTCTCTCTCCAATCTCTCAGTCCTGATCCTCAAGGGAAATTTACACAACACATCCCAGAGACGAGCCTATGAGCTCCATTTCATCAACCTGCTGGATACTAGAGATCAGGGACTAAACAGAGACATTGGATTTTTGATACATTACAATCTGCCTGGCAACTGACTCCCCAGCCCAGCCCCTGGCTTCTTTACTTTTCATTCCATCCAGGAAGAGCACGCAGCCACTGCTGCAGCTTCCTTAGCCTGACGAAGGGTTTTTGAACCCGAAAGCTTGCTTAATAACTATTCTCCAACCATTTGGGTTGGTCTAATAAAAGATATCAAATTCACCCAAGGAACCTTGTCTGACAATAAGACTGTGGCTTTTGCAGCTATGCTACAGGAATGTGAACATTTCACTCAGTTACTTAGCACTTCACAGATTGCTTTGAGATTTATGAAAATATTGGTTTTTGACCTTCCTTTTTAGTGTTTTTGCCAGATGATTTCAAAAGTATTTATGTTCTGATCTGTGGTCTGGGAAATGCTAAGTGGCCTTCCATCTCCAGCTTAATGCACGTCATGGCTGAATGATTCTGAATGTTCACTGTCATTTGAACCTGCCCTTCACAAAGAGTTATCATTTGGTCTTCCTTCTGTGCAGCTCAGGATCAGCACAGGATTTGCTGGAATCTCCTATTGTCTTATCCCCTCATTTTACAAACAGGATAAATGATGTTAAGAAACTGACCAAAAATGAAGAGAACCAGATACACAGCTTTGAGGTTCATTCGACAGGGATTGGAAATAATTTTTTCCATTGTTATTCAAACACTTAAATGCTCCTATTAGCTGAATGGTAGAATGTATTTTTTGGAAAGGAAGAGAAGTGGATCCCTGCAGGGGAACAGACTGGGCTATATGGCAGTCTGGAATTATTTGCTATTCCCTCTGCTAAGTAAAAGTGAAAACATAATTTGGTCCAACAACCAAGGAGCGCATATTGCTGCTATATCTTGAGGCATATTTTCCAAATCTTGGGATGCGCTATTCTTTTCTCTGCAAAATGGCTCTGATTTGTTATGCACCTATTGTGAATAGACTGCTTGGAATAGTAGAGCTCATAAACTGGAAAGACCTTTAAGATCATAGAGTATCTTCCTGGCAATGAAGGATTTTACCTAGAAAGGTGCATATTCCTTCTTCTCTCTCGATATATATTCTACATTCTACACACTGTAGAGAATAAATGTATTAGTTAATTTGTACTTTCGTGTACTTTCCCATCCTTAGCAGTGAAGCATGAGAACTAGGTCTTCACCTGTCAGTTATGTAGTGATCTGCCTCTGACTCTGGAAGACTAGCACAAAGATTAGCACAGGCTTACATTCCTAAGAAAGGCTGCCCCGTTTGAGCTAAACAGTGCAAGAGGAGAATGATACATCTCACTTAATTCTTTTATTGAACTGTCTTAGACATTACACAGTTGTTAACTGATCTAGAGTTATAAAAATATTTATCAGCTCCTTCTGTCAAAATTAAACTTGCATTGTCAACTGTTTATATAGAAACAAACTGAAATAACATACAACACCAGTAACTCCAGCTGTCAAGTTCTGGCAGTTTCTGCTTAGTGAGATCAATGCAACTTCATTCAGCCTAGTTAGTGAGAATGATATTTTCTCTACAGCAGGGGTGGCCAATGTGTGGTCTCTGAGCTAAATGCAGTCCAGAAAGCAGCCCCAGGCTAGATGTATATTTAAAACACAACAGAAGCAGTGCAGTGCTATATAACTCACCCTACACTTACATTTAAAATTTTCCTTGGAGCAACAGGGTCTAATTTCTACAGGACACACTTTGCATTCAAATATATGCTGCTGCAGTCAGATCTTTCTATGCATGCAACCTTCATGCTTTTAGTCCATCATTGGTACAGCACTGACGTGGGAATAATTTTGCAGACCCTCCCAACTCTCTTAAATTGCATCACAAAAGATGATGATGCAAATTGCACTTTAGACCCACAGACACACCCTTACTAATCCTGGTTGTCACAGGTTTGGAAAAGTTGAGGGGGGAAAGGAAAGGGCCAGGTCCTCCAAAACTGTTCACACAGGGCATCTTTATTGTGTGCATGCCTGAATACAGACTGCTCACATAAATCAGCATTTGCTGATTTATGGAGTTCTTTGATCCAAGTGAATTCAGTCATGTGAAGGGAAAGCATTTAATTTTCAGTGTTAATGGCCAGCATCATCTTCAGAATGAACTCACCAGTCTTCTTGCTTGATGAAATAACTAGCATGGCTTTATTTCCTTTGTTGTTGTTTTATTTTGGCAAGAGCAACGCCTAATACTCAAAGGAAGTGAGTTATGAAACCTCTGCTGAACTTACCTAACAGCCTGCTAACCATTAGGTTTCACAAGCCTTCTTGGTAATGAGCTCTATAAATGAGACCTTTCACTGATCTAGATCACTCCTTCAAATCAAAGGAAATCTGGGTGAAGGAAACCTGTTTCCTATCTGGCACAGGTTTGGAGGGCGGTAGGGGTGAAAGGGCTAAGGAGGCAGCTGAGTACCTACCTATACAGAAGGGAAGCAATCCTCCACAAATGCATCTGAAGGAGGGAAGGCAAGGCACAATTTGAGACTAATCTAAATGTCTTGCTATCCCTTCTCACAATATCAATTCTCCTTTTATTCAATAAAGGATAATATTCCTTACAGAAGCTGAAAGGAGTTTGGGAGGAAATTTTATCTGGCCTTTTCTTAACACAGCCTGTTACCACTAATTGCCATCTACTATTTTAGGATTCTAACCTGCAAAATATTAAGTGCCTTCCTCTCTCAATCATGCTGTTTGGCCATGATATCATGTTATTTTTATCACAACTCACTTTGCCTTTGTTACATTTTAGTGCTGCTCTGTCTCAGTATTTCTGGCATCAAGGAGAAGAATGCCATACCGCATGGCACTGTATGCAGGGTACCTATTTATCAAATCAGAATCAGCCCTACAAGCTGTTGCTGCAGAGCCGCTGTATAGGAGATAGTGATAATTTTTTTGGTTGCGTGTCTACCCTCATTATGACACATCCAAGAGATTAATTTGCCTTTAATGGAGAAGAGAGAAGAAAGCCACAGACTTTCTCCACTTCCTCCCCTACAGAAAACCATGTGATACCTTTCCTCTGAAGGGAATGGATGAGTGAAAACTATTATTGTAGTAGGGAATTCTATGGGTGGAAAAAAAAATTGGCACCTGCACTCAGTAGATCCTTTGCCACTGGACATTTAAAAAAAATAAAATAAGGTTAATAATCCATTGAATTATACAGTTTTGAGGATAAAAACTTTAACAGACATTTTAACATCTTTTGTTTTAAAATAAACAAAAAATAACAGTTTCTTGGGAAATTTGTTGCACAAATTTAAGACTTAAACTTTAAGTTTTATATACCAAAAAAGAAGCATATTGTCTTGGAATGGTCACTGTTTTTTCCCCTGCATCTTGATCACAAGATCACTGTCACCTCTTTATAGGTATCACAAGTGAAATGAATACAAGACTGCAAAAATTAAAGTGGATTTATAGGTATGGTCTAGATATTCCATGCTGTTGACATAAATATTAAAATCAAGGACTAATATAAGATTTGGATTAGTTTCCATGCTTGTCAAACAGAACTGGCTCATCATTGAGCAGATTAAATAGAAGTTGAAGAGTTTCCTCATGCAACAGTTTCAGAGAAACAGGGCCACTCAGTTCAGTTCTGAAGATACATTTGCTGCTGTGGGTGTTGAGAAATAACCTTGTCACTGGAATGCACAGATAAACTATGAAATATCTGTGTAAAAGTCCAGGCATCACAGTGGCAAAAAAAGGTGCTGCAAATGAGTTTTGCTGACCAAATAAATTACAATCATCTGATAATATCACAGTAATATCCCAACTCCCTTTTCTAGTTTATTGAGGGACATTACTAATCTGACACACAGAAAATTCTGTCTCCAGTATA
Organism: Alligator mississippiensis; assembly: GCF_030867095.1. Classification (NCBI taxonomy): domain Eukaryota; kingdom Metazoa; phylum Chordata; order Crocodylia; family Alligatoridae; genus Alligator; species Alligator mississippiensis. The sequence continues at coordinate 172,115,824 of NC_081824.1, read as the reverse complement.
GATAAGCTTAACCTTAGAGCTCTCGCATCTACCTTCCTCTATACACGCACAAAACCAAGGCACGATTTGCAGTTGGCAGCTAAAGCAAATGTGGGGGGGCCAAAGCTAGATAGCTAAGGAAGCCTGAGAGATGCAGCACTGATGGTCATCACCTAGAAAGAGAGCACCAGCAAATCAATGATAAGCTAACCAGTAATACAGCACCAGCTGAGCTAATGCCCCTTTTCATGGTGTACAAGGGCTGCAGCACTTGCTGTAACACTACAGTTTTCCTTTGCCCCAATGTCTCTTCATTTGCTCAGTCTAAAACATTTTCTGACATTTACTCATTCATTCATTCATTCATTCATTCATTCCAGGGCTGTTCTAGGAAACATCTGTATAGCAAATGTGTCTTGGATACACAGCTTAGTTGAAAGAGATTTCCTCTTTGGACTGGGCAGCTTGAAATGATGATGACCTATGCAAATAGTGCAAATGATTGATACTTGCAGTATTGCTTACCACAGTGCTGTTTCACCCCGAACATTTTTAATGGATTTTTGAAGCCTCTGAATGAACCATTTTGGCCTTTTCATTAACCCAACTAGCATGGAAAGCTGTGGGCCCCATGTAGCAGGTGCTGTGGGTTAACAATAGGGGCACTGTTTAATCTGAGAAAGGCAGGGAATAGAAAAGAGCTATGGCTAAAAAGAGACTGGATCTTTTATGAGGTCAAGAGAGGCATTTTAAATCAGGAGGCGTAAAGGGAGGTACCAGCTATGAAAAAGAAATTCTTTCTTGCCACACTTGCTTAGACTGCAGCATGAAAATATGCCTTGTAATTCATTCTGAGGCAGACAAAAGGAACTGAAGCATGATAGCCAAACAAAAGGAGTTTGTTGATATGCATAAGATGACTGTTACATCTAGGGGTTAGAGTTGGTTTCATGCTGAATTGCCGTAAACTATTTCTCACTTTTTTATCATGTTCACCTCCTTAAAACCCAAGGAAACATCTAACAAGTACACATGAGTGTGTTAGGGTTTTGGTTCTTGGGGAGGGGGAGACTTTTTCTGTAGGAATAAAGAACATATTTACATACAACTTACACTTTTAAAAATGTCAGCTGACTCTATTACTAAAAGGCCTGGCTAAGCAATCAGAAGTAAAGAGCTGAAAGTTAGAAAGGATCCACCTAGTGTCTGTAACAATTGTGAAAAGTGTGTGAGTTTGTTTTTGCATCAAGCTCTATGATGGTGATGTGATTCCATTCTTTCTTTAACATGGTTGTTTAAATTTGAAAGATATAAATGGCCCCTCAAAAAGATACAGGTGGACAGCAGGAAAGCGATGGTTTCGATAATGTCATTAAGGAGCCCATGGTAAATAAATAGGAAATGTGCATGGAGCGGAATACAAGAACATAATGTTGGTCTACTTGGACTGACCAAGTTGCTTATTGCAGTATCCTACCAGTGCTGGCAATTCAGAGGAAGGTACAAGCCCCCATCCCTCAAATAAGTAATTAAAGGGAGCAGAGTTCCTCCTTAACATTCTTGCTTTAGTTGACAGGAGGATTTATATTCCTTTTGAATTTATATCTTTATCCTATGTAATGTAATCAAGTATGTTCTCTTTCTCCATGTAACTGTCTAGTTATTGTGAATTCTACTCTACCATCTTGGTTCAAGTGATGTCAGGGGATAAATATACGTTGTGAAAAAGTTTCCCCCTTTCAATCAGACTTAAAATTGCCACATTCAGTTTCATTAAATGTCCCTTTTTACTTGGCTTGGGAGAAAGCAAATAGAAATGCTTAATTTACTTTCTTTGTGCCTTCATTATTTTGCAGAAGTTTGTTTTTTTCCCCTTCTGTAAACAAAACAAACAACCCTTTGGATCTGTTCGGAAGGAAGCGCACCCGTGGTTCTAGGATTCTTTTTTTCAAACTCGGGCATTCCCATGAGAGGAGGGAGAGATCAAGCAGCTAACACATTGAATAGTCCCGCTATTAAATTGCTAATCTGGAAAGAGCGCAGGGAACCTACTGTACAGTGTAGTCCCCAGTGATGAATGACTGCATTGTTGGGAATTACTGTTTATTTAAGGAGCAATGCACTTCTCCACAGGCAGTCTCGCAGCATAGGTTTGATGTATGTCACTCTGAATTTTACAAACCAGTTTTTCTGAAAACCCACAGCTAAAGCTACTCTTTCCCCTCCCTCCCTCCACATTTTTTCCTATTCCCTTTTCTTTCTTCTTCTTTCTTTCTCCTTTTCTTGTGCCCTCCTGGGCCACGTCTGCACTACAAACTTTTGCCAGCAAAGCTCAGCTGCCTGGGGCATGATCCCTACCTGACATACCTGTCCTGTCAAAAGCTCTTAGCATAGATGCAGTGACTCTGGCAAAGCTGCTTTTGCCAGAACAGCTTTTCACTCAGAAGGGCTAGAATGACCACTGTGCATAAAAAGCTGATTTTTCTAGTAGAGCATGTGAGCAGTACTCTGACATTAGAGCATCACACACAGCAATACTGGTGAATACAGCAGGGGCCTGAATTTTCTCAGTCTATTGCATGTTCCCGGATCCCCATTCACCCAACAGAGATACAACAGCTTTTCTTCTCTCTTTCATCCCCTCTTCAGAAGGAGGGGAGCAACCACTGTGAGCACAACCCTGAGATAAGTGTTACGAACAAGCTGTGCCTCAAGCTGGAAGCTTTTGGGTCTCATGGAAAGCCACAAGCAGGCTTGTTGTTCAAAACATACAAAACCTTCCAGGGCACTGGTGCTCAACCTTTAGCCTCGTGGGGCAGGGTTGGCCCATGGGCCAGTTCCAAAGCAGGGTCAGTGTCTGTAACAGGGCCCTGAGCTGCCACAGTCCCATGCATCTGATCCAGCATGCAGGGTCATGCTATCAGGCTGCCCCCATGGGTCTGGAAATTGGGCAGCAGGGGAGTGGCAGTTAATGTTGCCACCACTTCCCTGCCGCCAAATTTTCAGCTGGGGAGGAGGGGCCTGGTGGGCTGAATGAAATGGCTCTGGGAGACTTGGCCCACAGGTTGGGGGTTGTGCTCCCCTGTTCTGGAGCCTTTCCCAACAGAAAGAGTGAGTCTCTTCCCTGAAGAGCTTTGCAATCCTGCCACACACAAGCGGCACAATGGTGGGAAGCTTGGCAGACCACTTCCTCTGTTTTCTTTTGCAGACCCTCCTGGCTTTGTTCCTGTTCATGGTGCCCTCCTCCCCGCCATCACCAAGGGGGGCTTATAGCTCTGCTTGGTGGGCTTTGACCCATGTCCCAGAATGGCCTAGCAAGAGACAAATTCCAGGTGACTTTGCTGGATGGGGGGGGAGCCCAGCTGTCTCACAAAACCTTTTCTAGTGAAGGTTCATCCCTTGCCTCAGCCTCTCCCCGAGCAGAGCCACGCCTCTGCCCCCACCCACAACCTCTCCTCATCCCAGGGGCTCAAGATGTACTGGCCTTCTTGAACTGGGGAGGGCTGCCTCCACTTGTGTGTGGAGCCACCACCAGTCCTCACAGAAGTGAGATGCCTCATTCCCCACTTTCTTTTTCGTTTGCTTTTGCTGCTCTACCCCAGCTTGAGAGGCCAGGCTGCCCCCTCTCCCCAGCCACAGGCAGAGGGCCGCCCTGGCCGAGGCTGGGGGCTGCCGAGCCCGGGCAGGCAGGGAGCTGCCCGCATGCACCGCCCGGGGGCGGGGAGCAGGGAGGGCACCAAATTCAAATACAAAGGAGGAGGAGGGGGAAAGGAGGCAGAGGGGAGGGAAAGAGGGAGGAGAGAGTGGGTGGGGAGAGCGAGCGAGCGAGGCAGAGGCAGCGAGCGAGCGAGCGGGCGGGAAGGAAGGAGCGGGGCAGAGAGCGGTGCTGGGGCAGGGGCAGGGGCAGGCGGGAGAGGCGCCCCCTCTTGCGGCTGCGACCCGGGCCGGCGCCGGCAGCATGGTGGACCGCGGCCCCTTGCTGACTTCTGCCATCATCTTCTACCTGTCCATCGGGGCGGCGATCTTCGAGGTGCTGGAGGAGCCCAACTGGCGGTTGGCCACGGACGCCTACAAGCTGCAGAAGTCGCAGCTGCTCAAGGAGTTCCCGTGCCTGGGCCAGGAGGGGCTGGACAAGATCCTGCAGGTGAGGGCGCGGCGGGGGGGAGGGAGGCCGGGCGGGCGGAGGTGGCCTCGCGCCGGGGCCCGGGCCCGAGCGGGCAGGTGCCGCCGCGGGGAAGGCGCGGGGCACAGCGCTCCCCCCGCACGGATGTGCCAACGTGTGCACGCACCTGCGCCCACACACTTATGCACATACTCATGCACATACACATATGTGCGCCAGGGGTGGCCTTGGGGTTGTTGCGGCCTGGGCAAGAGTCATTTGCAGTCCCTTACAGGCTTAGTTCTGATGAAGTCCAATGCTTGTTGCAAAATTTTGGGGCCCCCAAAAGTGTGGGGCCCGGGGCAGCCGCCTGGCTTGCCCTCCCTTAAGGTCACCACTGTGTGCACACACATACTTGTACGTGTGCTTCTGCACGTGCATGGGTCTACCTGGATGCACATGGACACATACGCATGCAGACAAGTATGTGCACATGCACACACGTGGACACACATACATATTCACGCATGCGCGTGCACACACCCTCAAAGCCCAAGCTGCTCACCGGAGCAGCATGTTAATGGTGGTTTTGCCAGGGAGGTGCCCTGGCCCTGGGCAAAGGGGTGCTCGCCTGCCCCGGGGTAGGGGGAGGAGGAAGGGGCAGATGGCTCTGACCGAACCCCGTGTTCACTTACGGTCGCTCAGCACCTGTTCTCCGCAGGCACTGCGGGACCAGCAGCTGCCTCATTTTGGGGCTGTGTCTATGGGATTAGGGTTCAAGCCTAAGGAATTTGGCTTCCTAAAAACTATTCTTCAGCCTTGCATGGGGGTGGAGATCTTTCATTCCCTCTGAGAACAGAGGCATTTTCTGGTTGGTTTGGGAAGGGGTGGGTTACCCCCTCCATGTTGAACAGGTCTCTGCTTTTTCTTACTACGCTTCTCTAGGCTTTACACCTTCACTGTCTCTTCCCCAGCTAGCCAGCCTGGTGAACTCTCCCTTCATGCATTCCTCTAGCCATCTTTGAAAGGAGAGTAGCAAAGCTAACAGTTTCCCTCCTCTTTTTTTTTTTTTTTTAATCCCAGCATGGATGCTTTGGGACCTCTCGGTGACAGAGAGAAAGCTGAGCCCTTTCTTTGTTTGATGTGTGTGTGTACGTGTACCCCTCCCAAGCACTTTGGAGGGGAGTCGCTCAGAAATGTGTCCCTGCATGGGTGGGAAGCTTACAATTTCACTTGTATTTTTGTGAAGCTTAGGATAGGTGAAAAGGTAAAAACTGTTGCACTAATCGCTAATTATCAAGAAACCTTTTAATATGGCAGTTAAATTTAGCAGACCGTTTAATCTAGTAGTCCTCAGCGTATGATGACCTGTAGGCAATAACAACTAGCCTGCCATGGAGAGTATCATATTTAACTCTCCCTGTTAAACCTCAGTTTTAACTAAAACTTCCTGTGGCTAGTGACAACATCAGAAGGTTTCACAGTCAGTGCCCATGGGTCATGGACCATTGGTTTAACATGTGGCAAATGGGGTTATTATTATTATTTTTATAGACTCCATAACCTCCATGATTTGGAGCACACGGCTTCATCACAACCATGAGGAAGGGACCTCTAACCTTGCTGTACATGGAATTCCTTTTAATTCATGATCCATTGTGTGTTACTGATTAAACACTAATTCTGTTAGTTTCCTGGTATGTACCTAGAGTATACACTAATTGGCACCACTGTATACTCCATCTGCTTGAAGTCTAGGGAATAGTTTTTATACTTAAAAAAAACAAAACAAAACAAAAAACTAACAACCCATACATTTGAGGAAAGGAGCCCTTAACATGGAGGGAAAGCAGTGTCAAATAGAGAATTAAGAAAAGTGTGATTGTCTGGATGTTAGGTTCGAACGGAGAGAATAAGCCAGCTAGAAACTGCTTAACAGAAAAACCTATTTTACCTCCGAAGAAACATTGACTTAGGTCTTCCAGTGTTCACTGTTATTAGTTATCTGCTCTGCTGGCATGCTCAGCACTGTGAAAGTGTGGAACAAGCTATACTTTTGCTTCTAGGAGTCTGCAATTTAGCTTCCTTTTTTTTTTAACTTTCATTTACTGTAAATCTATCTGATACCTGAGATGACTAACATAATTGACAGATGTTTTCTTGCCACCACTTTAGTATGTCCTTGTGTGATACAGTAGAAAGGGTGAATAAAGGCTTGAAGTTTTGCAAGGATTGTTGGAGGTTGGGGATATGTACATGGATGTGTCTTTGCTGAACACAAGTTGTCTCTTACCTGACTTATAGCCCACAACACCTACCATCCACACAGCTGAAAATCTGTTGTGGGTTCAATGTACCCAAATAATTTACCTGACTAGGGGCCTGTGTTAAAACCAAGATGCAGTTTTAATTCGAGCTGAAGTTTCCTCACTCATGCAGTAAGGGATGTAAATGGAGAGAGGGACATAGTTAGCCGTGTTAGTCTAAAGTCAAACAGAAGGCGGGGTAGACTTGCACCTTTATAGACTAACCAAAGTAGATGTATATAGCAAACGCTTTTGTGAGTTGAAGCTTTAGAGCAGGTGTATCAAACATAAGACTCACAGACTGGATCTGGCACACTGAGCCCTGCCATCTGGCCCTTGGTGTGCCCCTCGGTCTGCCCGTGTGGGGCACAGCATATGGCCGTGGTGTGGGACTGATCCACAGGCCACATCAGGCCCATCTGATCCCTTGGTCGTACCCGGCCCAGGTATGGGGTGCAGCCCAGGCCATGGGTGTATGTGGTCAGTCCTGCCACCCCCAGGTACGCAGTGGAGCTGGGGTGGTGCAGCAGTGGCCTGACTTGCTTTCTGGCAGCTCCAGCGGTAGTGGCTCCTTCCAACTGCTGCTGCTGGACCCTCCCTTCCACATACCTGCTCCAGTGGCTCCTCCAGCTGGTCTGGAACCCATGCTACATGCAGCGTGGATCCCAGAACAGCCGGAATGAGCGCCATGTGTGGCACAGTCTGTCCAGAGCAGCAACTGCACTGCATGTGACACCTGCCCTGGCAGCTCCGGGACTGCACTGTATGTGATGCCTGTTCTAGCCAGTCCAGGACCTGCTCTGCATGCGGTGCTTGTGAGCACTGCATGCAGCACAGGTCCCAGACTAGCTGGAGCAGATGCCATGTACAGTACACATCACAAAGCAGATACCACGTATGGCACAGTCTAGCTGGGGTGGGCACTATGTGCAGTGCAGCTGCTGCTCCTGTTGGGCTGCACCACACACAATGCCCATTCTATTTGCTTTGAGATCCACACTGCATGTGGCATAGGTCCCAGACTGGATGGAGCAGCTGCTGAATCAGGTGTGCTGGGAGGGGTTGGGGAAACAGGTCTGTGGGCCTGATCTGGCCTGCAGACTGGTCCCATGCCACTCATCAGGGAGTTTGGCACCCCTGCTTTACAGCATCTGATGAAGTGAGCATCAGCTCACAAATGCTTGTGCTATACATGCATTTTATATACATGTATATGTAAAATCTACTTTGGTTATTCTAGAACAGGAGTGGGCAAAATACAGCCTATGGGCTGGATCTGGCCTCCCAAGGGATTTTGTCCAGCTTACAACTGTTCCCTTGGTCTTCCTGGCCCAGATGTGGGGTGCAGCCGAGGCTGTGGGTGCATGTGCCTGGTCCTGCTGCCCCCAGACATGTAGTGGGGCTGGGGAGGCACAGTTGCAGCCAGCCTGACTTGCATGTGGCAATGGCTCCTTCGTGCTGCTGCTGCTGCTGGATCCAGTCCCACTGCCCAGGCACCCTGGCCTGTCTGCCCCACACCCACTGCCATGGGCAGAGCCCACACAGGCAGGGCTCATGGCTAGGAGGATGGAATGGGACCATGGGCAGGCAGAGAGCAGTGTCCAGGAGCAGGATGGGTGGGGCTGGGTTCATAGGACGGTGACAGCACTGAGCTGGGATCTGGGGCAGAGCCATGATCTGCTTCCCATGTGTCCCTGTGATAGGTGCTGGCCCCATGGGCAGGGACATACAGAGAGCTGATCACATCTCACCTCTGCCCCAGGCCTCAGCCCTGGCCCCACCTGCCTGTTCTGTTCTTGGATGCCACTCCCTGCTTGCCCATGGACCCATCCCATCCCACAAGTCCTGCTGGTCTCCATGGAGACCCTGGGATTACAGGGTGGTGACAGTGCAGGGCTGGGGCCGGGGGCAAAGCCATGATCCATTCCCCACATGCTCCTGCCTGCAGAACAGGTGCCCACTGCAGAAGTGTGCGGAGAGTGGATTGCAGCTCTGCCCTGAGCTCCAGCCCTGCACTGTCACCACCCCATGATTCCAGCCCTGACCCCGGCTGCCTGCTCTACTCCCAGGTACCACACCCCAGCCACCCGCAGCACTGTTCCAGCTGTCCAGCTGAGCACTAAGCAGAACTGAGCCTCTTGGGGAGTTTTGGTGAGCTGCTGCAGGATGGGGGAGTGCAGACCCAGCCTGTAACAGCTTACCAAAACTCCCTAAGTGGCCCTCTGGCCCAAACAATTGCCCACCCCAGTCTAGAAGATGCAAATCCACCCTACCCAATGTAAATGAAATCAGTGGAGGGTGATAGTTCTCCGGTGTCCTTCCCATAATTCCCTGGAAGATGGGTAGCTTAATCTGCACCTGAGATAACTGGCTTAGAGAGATTCCAAGAACATCTCAACACACAGAACCATGTGATATGCCTCCTATATGGATAAACAGGATGACACATTACTACAAAGCCTACCTGTGTTAAGAACGCTTGTTTATAGTTAAATGTAGTTATTTGTTTAACTATAATGAAGACATTTCATACAAAGATTAATAGAAAGGCAATGGAAGCTGTCCAGCAGCCATAGCATAGGATGAATAAATGAGGTGCACAGAGTTCAGTACTACAGTAACTAAACTGTTTCTATTACCCAAGGTAGCCTGGGTAAGTTCAGACTGCAACACAGTGGATGCGTCTATACAAGACACCATGGTGACGTAGCATTGGGGGGCTTGAACTGTGACACCAGTGCTACTGCACGGTAGGGGCAGAAATGACGTGTGTGGTACCAGGACTGTACAGTACTAGCAGTTACTGTAGCCATTTAGTACTTGATTTAGCAAGTACCTATTGACTGCGCAGTAACAACTTATATGGGCTCAGATTCATATGGGCTCAATCTCCATCTCTGCTGACTATTTTCAAATCTATCACATGTTCGGTGTTTAGGCCCATCTCCTCACATGTGTTCTGTTTCCAGTTCAAACTCACTTTAGCTTTAAAAAAATGCCCCCTCAGTTTTTCTTTTTCTTCCTCCTCTTGGGGACAGATGGTAAATTCATCATCCTCCCTCACACAAGCAGCCTTGCAACAGTGAAGTCATGCTTATGAGGTTGTTGGTTGTAGCACACCACCACCACCAGACTCTCCCTATGCCTGAAGAAGGGTGTTTGTGCCTGAAAGCTTGGAACAAACAACTTTTCCAACTATGTAGTTGGTCTAATAAAAGATATCATGTCTACTCAAAGAACCTTGTCATGTTTATGAAATTTTTGTATACCACGCCATAAGTGTGTATGACACTTTTTCTTTTTGAGGACAAAGATGGGGTGAAATCCGGCTCCACTGAAGTCTGACAAAAACCTACCCTGATTTCAGTGAGGCCAAGATTTCACTTGAGTTTCTGCATCATGTATAGTTTGAGTCATAGTCAAATTTTCTTTTCTCAGCCAATACCTATGATTTTGCTGAATCCTGTTAGTTCTTTAAAATGCTGCTAAAGCCTTGCCTCCCCCACCCCCTCTCCCCTGTCTTGTGCCAATTACTAATATCCTGGTTAGTCTACCTTGACTCATTTTACACCCCTCTAGCACATCCAGAATGCTACTAGGAAAAAAACCCAACAACTTTCTCTTCCTCTCCTGTATCTCAACTGTCATGCCCCTTTTCTTAGCTCCCATATATGGTTTTAACTTTCCGATCTTGCCTCTGAGGTTCTGTATGACACCAGTCCAACTCACATTTCCACTCTTGTGTCTTCCTCTCATTTGGTCTATTCTCCTCAAACTTTTATATTGCGACAGAAGTAACAACAGAAATGTTTTGGACAGCTTTGTACAGCTGGCCCTTTGAAGAGTGTCAAACACACATGTCCTTTGAAGTACTCTGAAAGAGGACCTCTTGAAATGAAGTCCTCTCTGAAGTATTTCATTTTTTGTTGCATGTGCACAGAGACAGGGGACCCCAAGGTCCTCCAGAATCCCCCAGTGCTCCACTCACCTTCCTCTTTCTCCTACTTCACAAGGGAGGTAAAATGGGTTGAACAGTCTGGCAGGTTGACTGACAATTTGCTAAACTGCCCAACAGCTGGGTCTTGCTGCTAGTCCTGTTGCTGTCACCAGAATGCACTTTCCAGCCCAATCCCCACCTCCTTCATTCTGGTAAGAGGGGGAGAGGAGAGGTTCAAGGGCTTAGGACTGGAATCCCAGTTCCAGGGGCTGGGGAGCCACTGCACAACACCACAAGCTGCCTGCACTCTTTTGCCAGACCCTTGCTGACTTCCACTGGGGCTCTCTAACAGGGAGCCAGAGGCTTCTTTTACTTTTAAGGAAGATTCAGCATCTGGGAGGTTTTCCAGGTGAGAGAAACAATGCCCTTGATGAGTTGGCTGCAGAGGAATAGGCAGCCAGGGGGAAAACCAGAGACTGTGAGTGCCTATTGCAAGCGTGTTGCTCTGCAGTAGGATGGAAGAGCAGACCCTTGCTACAGGCAGCCAGGGCACTGCTTAAGCAGTCAGAGCAGCAGTTGCAAACTGTCTGGGAGCCAGCCCTCAGGTCCTAACTATAAACCCCTGCAGGTGACCTACATGGTGACCCCCTATGCTTGTCACCACTCTGGCTCCCCCTGTCAGAGTCCTGCATCCACCCTGCCACTGGAGCCAGCCTTTCCAGCTCCTAGTCTCCACTAAGTCTTTGGTCTGGGAAGAGAAGGGCAGGGGCTGAGAGTCAAGTATCCCAGTGGCAGGGCATCCTTGTTGCTACTGCTGTTTCCCACTCCACCAGACTTTCTGCTCTGACAAAAGACATTCTCTGCTCCCTATAGTGCCCCGTAGCTGGAGAGGTATAGCTGTATGTAGTCACAGCAGTTTTGAAGTCTTCCAGCCAGAGGGTGCAGCAGCATTTCTTGTATGTCCTGTGGCTGAAATGTTCTCTTTGCAGCATTTTCAAGCCTCTTATACTTGGGAATATTTCAGCAGTTACTTTTGTCCACATACTTCATTGTTCCTTTGGTATCCTTTTGTTCTCTGTGCTTGTCTTCTCTACAGTCCACTGGTGTTGAATAGCTACCTTGAAAATGTGCGCCAGTTGATTGTTGTCAGTTCTTCGCTATCCTCCCTTAAAATCCAGTTCTGTATGAAGCCTACCAACAAACTTCCATAGACCTTACTTTAAAAATAGCTAATAATAATACACTCTGAAAACCACAAGAAATGCACAACCTAAGTCAATGGCCCCAACACATCCTCCATAACATGATGGCGGAGAAGAAAAGTAACAGGAACAGGCTGCGTGCCATGAACAGGAATCTTTTTCCTCTCATCCAGCAGTCCGTTTTGATATAGTATCCTCTATACTCATAGACTAACTAAGGATAGATGGTATCCTTAATTGGATACTATCTACCCTCTGTAGTCTATGTGGGGCAAGTCAGCTTTGTGCAGAGTTGATTAACTTGGCAAAGCCTTGTGCTAACACAGCTCAGCCCCATCCAGTTTTGAATCTAATGCTTGCAAAACTTGACATGCCTTGGATATTTCAGCATGTTACTGCCCTGTTGTATGAACTTGAGTGTATAAGCCACTACATTAACAGTTAGTATGGAGCACTTCTGCATGGTACCGTATTGTGCTATGTAGGGACATGCAAATAATTTCTTTGGGCATAGGAGCAATGGATATTCTTCATGCAGAGAGGCTGAAGATTTGGGTCTGGAATATGAATTTAAGCTCCAAAATGCCAGGGACTTTATTAATGTACCTATTTGTCAGATCACCTTAAACATATTAGGATATGAATATTAGTCTAAATTTTATTTTAAGACAGATGGACAGTATTGTGTCAAGTTTGGTCCATAAAATCAGCTCTCACTACCCTTAATGACAATAGCCATTCACTGAAATAAAAGTAAGTTCTCATGGAGACAGGTTAACAAATGTTTCCTACAGTATTTGCAAACCAAACCAAGCATATGCTAGAGTAGAGAGCCTACAAATGAAATAATCCATTGGTTTTCACCATTAAAACTAATCAAAATTAAGGTAAATAAGAAAGATAGTTCAGCAAAAAATAAACTGTTCTCTTTGCATATTATAGTTTTAATAACTTGATGAGGTCTTTGTAATAAAGATACAGAAATTTTATTTTCTATAAATGATTCCTAACTACTAATTTTCAAGTGTCTCTTTGGGGACTTGTACAGAATTAGCCTAATGTACACAGTGAGTTTCTGTGTTGTGTAAATGGTTGCTTTCTGCCACATGATACTGTACTTCTGGATAAAGCAGATAAGCCATGCTTTAGCTTTCCTTTGAGCAAAGACTCTAGCTGACAATTTTACACAGGCTTGCAAGGAGACTTGGGGGTAGCCATGTATACTGGTGGCTGGCAATGTCTTCCAACAGCAGCCCAGAATGGCTCAGCTCAGGTCTGACACAGGCCACCATTAGGACCTGGCTGCCCACTTCTCTCTGTCACCTGACCATAGCATGGCAAGGGTAAAGCTCTCAGCTGTCAAATGCTGGCCAGATTCAGCCAATAGGCCATAGGTTGCCGACCCTTTACCTATACAGTACAGGAGTTTGTTCTCTGAGTTTCCTTGTTCAAGGATGGATATGCAACTTTCCACATTCAGGAAGGTTCTGAAGATTTAAAAAAAAAAAAAAAAAAGAACAGCATAGGTGTGCTGGGTATTTTTCTGAAGTTTTTTGGCTAAAAATTATATTTAGTTAAATTATCCAGAGTCATGCACTCAAAAAATGGAAGGCCTCATTGTCATTGTTTGTTTTTATTTATTTTATTGTTGCAAGCTTTTTGCTTTGCCACCTTGCAATGGCTAACTCAGGAGAAAGCTGCATGCTGTGTCTGGCTTCAGGTGAGGAAGGTTATTACTTTGGTTTCATGGAACCAAGCAGCATGCTTTTTTGCAGCCAGACTGGCCACCAAAGGGAAGAGAAGAGCAGTGTGAGGGTGTCTGGCTACTGACTGGTCTAAAAAAACATTTTTACAATATGATAGTATAATATAGTTATACCAGTGTGACCTTCAGTGTGATGCATTTGTACTGGTATAATAGCTACAATCATAATAGCTACTTCTATTTTACTTATAACAGCACCTGTACTAGAATAAGCACTCTAATGAATACCAGCATAATTGTCTTTGTTAGTGCGGTAAAGTACCACTTCATATCTGTGTAGTCAAAGTTGCATTATGTTCCAGGGGAGAGACAAGGAACAGCCTGCTACCACAACCAGATGGCTTGGGAAGCTTTGGAGAAAGGAGGGAGGCAAGGTAATGACTTCCAAGAACTTTCCTCCCCTGTAGTATGAATGCATTTTCAGGACAGGAGCAGATATGCAGCCTCCCCCCTCCTCTTCAGTTCCTTTCTACTGCTCTTTGCCCCACTCACGTCCTGAAATGTCAACCTAACAATACAGGGGCCTACTTGTAAGCTCTACTCAGGTGAGTAGAGCTGTGTTTGGAACACTAGACCTAAATCTTGTTCACTGGGAGATTCTTAACTGTCTTTACCAACATCAGAAAGCCCACACTTCCCTTTGATAAGACACAAAGTTTTAATGGTGACAGAAAAGGAAAGAATACAAAGATAAGTGCTGGAAACTGTCATTTTCAGAGAAAGTACAAAAAGAAGACAGAAACTGCCAGTTTCAGTGAGTGATGTTTGTCTGCTTCTTCCAAGTGCTGGAACAAATTAGTAAGGTCTTGAAATAAAGAGCTTACTACACTGTAAACAGAAAGTTTGAGATGCATCTAAAGAAACCAGGTAGCTCAAATATTTGGACAAAGTCCAGCGCTATAAAAAATGTTTAGAGAACTTCAAGAAGTGCTCAGATGAGTATGTGGGAGGGTTTTCTGGCTAAAGAAAAAACAACTTTAACTGACACCCAGATTTTTAGAAAAGAAAGATACAGAAGTTAAAAACTGCTGGATGAAAAACTGGATTGAAGGATTTTGCCTCAATTGCACACTTCTTCAGGTGTATTTGGGGGTGGGGGTTTGCCCTCACATGCATTGCTTCTTGGAGTGTGTGGTGCCATCCATGAGCAGAGCTAGGTAATCACCCCTGTATCAGAGTGTGTGTTATGCTACTTCTGAAATATGGTGTTATAAAAGAAACAAAATGGCTTGTCTTTGAATGCCATATTTCCATCAGTTTAATTCTGCATATTTTTTGTTGAACTTGGCAGCTTATGTAAACTGCTTTTCTAAAGTTGGAATTAAATTTTAGTTTCCTTTCACTTGCTCAGCACTCAGTAAAGAGGCTAAGTGGTTTTTACTGTTGATAATGCAATCAGAGTTTCTTTTGCTCTTCATAGAAGAAGGTATCAGGGATATAGTTTCATAATTTTTCTTCCACATAACTGGGGCAGGAAATGTCTGAAGCAGTTATCCTGACACCCTGGTTATATATGCCTAAGGTGCTGTAAATGGGAGAGAATTTTAACAGGAAAATGGATTCTGTAGTTAACATTCCAGGGTATTGCTGTCTTCCCAAAGCAAAAAGACTTGGCCAACATACACTTCTTAGTTGAATTACATAGAATATATCTAAAGTTTCTGTGGGTAGACCTTATAAACCTGAACAACATCCATAGGAAAGGGACAAGTAGTTGCTTAAGCAAAATCTTTTTTTAAATACAAGTCTGATTTAGTGCCTTTCATCCCAAAATATTAAAATACAAATTAAGACTTACCCCCAGAAGTAAATATTGTTACATATTTTTAAATAGGTCAACGAAGGAGTTGGAGTGTGTCATGTCTGAGGTTGCAGAGCTAGGAATAGAACCCACAACTTTTGTCTTCCTACTAATTGCTAGGTTGCTCTCTCTCATGAGCCTTTGTAGAGAACAGCTATACTAGGAAAACTGGGAGAGACAATTTACTGGTGGAAGACAGTAGTTTTTTATAAGATTTCTGTGTGGGTACAGGTAGTACCACATGCAGTTTTAATTTTGATTACTGTGTTGTTTAAACATGCTTCATGTTGGATTAGACAAGGTGGACAAATTCATTGACTGTTACAGACTCCATGGCTTGTCACCCATCAGCAAAGAACTACAGATCTTAACTTCATTAGTACAGACTTAGGTTTGAATGCTGCTAATGTACTGTTCTTCAGTTATTCCAGGAAATAATGCTTTACATCATACTACCATGCATCATACCTCTGCTTCTGGCTCTTATTAAAATTCAGTGTTACATTCATGTTTCACTGATCTTTCTTCTGGAACAAAATATTACTTTCGCAATAAATAAAAGTTCCGTTTTTGTTTTTATTTTGATTTATTTTTCCCCAATGCTGTTAAGTCTATAGGGTAATCATTCTTACTAATGTCAACGTAAATGATGCACTACCAAAAACAATTTGTGTTGCAACTAACTCAGTAAGTATCTTGCTTACTGTCAAGCAAATGTGAAGGCTCGGGAGAAAACAGCCAACTCTTCTTGTGTAAAAAAGTAACCAAATAAACATAGTTAAGACACGTGGCTGAAGGCTCATATCTTGTTCAAAGAAAAGCTGTTTTCGTAGTCTGCATGGAGATCATGACATTGTGCTGTACTTGAAAAATTCTTGCATTTCAACCCTATGATAGACTTCTGGAAGGATTACCATAGTAGCCTCTAAAATAGTGCAGTTTCTTACAGGAACACCAAGTCCTACCGTATGTCTTTGAAAAATACTAACCTAACTGCAAATCTAGTTGACCTGGTTTTTAGAGGCCAAACATAGTCTGTGTTGAATATTTAGTGGCAGATTGATTATATGGATTTAATTTTTTATTTCTTATCTAAGACGTTTTCAGGTTATCAGAGAATTTGGTGTTCCAATACACATTTATGTGTAAAAGTAGGGGAAAAAAAAATAATCCTTGAATTCTTTACCCACATTTGGCAAGCTTCCCATATCTCCTTTTTTCCTATGTATCTGAGGGTTTTTTTTCCTCCAACAGCTTTGGTTTAAGAATATGATTGATTTTGTTTTTAAGTGTTAATTTGGGAATTTGTCTTAAAAATGGTATTTGAGAAAAACATGTAACACTTAACTTCAAATTCCACTGACCTTCAATAGGGCTTAATCCTATGGTTGAATGTTTTATGGATATGGGACAGCCTGGTCTACAAGCTTTCCTTTGAGAACAGTTTCCTCAGTTTCAGTGGTTTGATTGGCTAGTATAGCAGGCTTGTTCATTATTCTTATTTCTGCTGTTTAAGCAGTCTGAGAGAGAACCTGCTCCTGGACCCACTGAAATTGGAAAGATGGTGCACATCTGAAAGCACAGTTTTGTGCGTCTCATATTTGCCACTTCATCTCAGGTTCAGGCTCCTTGAGCAAAAACATGGCTGGCTGTAAGATTGTATTACTTTCTGTTCTTTGATTAACTGGTGGTTTGTTATGCTCTTATGCGTGTTGGCAGTATCTTCTTATCACAAGCATGATTGTAGCTTTTGATAATTCTGCATAAAATATTAAAGAATTAAAAATCTGAGTTTAAAAAGGGAGAACATTCCCTACCACTTCTTGTCCTAGCAGTTCTGCTTTTATTTCTGCCCTTCTTCAGTTGGTATCTTATCTTGCGTTAGGTTGCATTAAGTCAAGAGGCCCCAAGAAGCTAAATAGCTTCTGAAAGCTGCTGCTGTGTATGCTGTCCTTTCCTTAAAGCAGTAAGTAGTGAGAAGAATCAGAGAAGTAATATAAATTAATTGCAAAGCCTAGAGATTCAAATGGGGTTGGAGTCATCCCAGCATGAGCATTTCTGAAAGTTCCTTTTCACTTATTGTGCAAGTCTCTAGTTCCTTCTCCACACTTACCTGGTTAAAGAGCCCTTATTGTGGGGCTAATGTTACAAAACCTTATCTAGAGTTGTGTTGCCTTCTCAGAGAAGTGGGAGTTGGGCACATTTGCACAAATTGGTAAGGACTGGAGGGATTCTGATGTTACCTATTCATCGACCCAAGATTGTATGGCCCTTTCTAACTGCACGGATACAAGATGCAAACCTTTAAGACATACATATGTGCCACAGCAAACATACAAACTAGTCTGTTTTCTGAGGTTGCCGTAGGTGCAAAAAATCCATAAACAAATGGGTCTGAGTTGGCTTCAACAAGGGAGAAACATCTAAAGTCTAGATTTTGGCCATCTGTAACAACAAAACTCTACACATTTATCCATTTAATATTATGTCAGATGAAAGCTGCTTTGGTCCAGTCTTTATGCCTTATAAACTAAAACAGAACCAGAGACTGGGACGGCAGAGGGATGCTAAGGCAAGATAGCACAAAATGCTGTACACTCACGGATAATGCTGAGAGCTTATCGCTGCCTCATTTGAGGATGATTATTTTTGTGATGCCTACTATTATTTCTTGCTCCCCTCTCCTACTTCCACCATTCAGAGCAGTGATTCTCAACCAGGGACCCAGCTACCACAAGATCTTGTCCAGGAGCTGCTTCAAGAGAAGGAGCAGCTGTAACTACTGTGTATCTCTTTACTGGGTGTGGACAATAGGAGAGTAGACTACAGGCTGGGAGGCTGTGCTCCTCCTTTGAGAAAAAATGCATGTGGCTTTGCTGGTCTCTATCTTTAACCTTCTGGGGAAAAATGCCAAGGAGCTTCTTTTATACACTCAGAGTGTAGTGTGGGGATGGTAACAGCAAAGGAGCCATGGAGAGGAAGTAAGAGAGGGGGTGGGTGGGATCTGGCATTAAATGACTAAGCAGAGGCTGGCTTCTCTTTGTTCACAAACCCCAGATGCAGCGGCCTAGCTTGGAGCCCTCAGCTGGCTGTGCACACACCTGCAATGTATTGCTAAACTGATCATTTGGGAGTAAACAGCGAGACTGTCCACAAAATCTGGTTTTATCGTTAAAACCGTTATTATTTGCCAGCTACAGATTTGCATTTATTTGCATGTTTCTTTTGTTCTGTCACAGGCCACTGGCTAGTGTGGCATGTAAGCAGGGGTGAGGTTTGAGTGTCTTAACACAACAGTCACTTGCTGTGCCTACACTGAGATTATTAAAAAAGTGTCAAGGTGTGCATTTAAAAAACGCAAGCTTTTCATCGCTGATGTAGATATACCCTGAGAGTGATTATACATTTGTGATGATTGCTATTTTCATTTTGGGCTGTCAAGACACAGTGTAAGCATGAGTAGCTTTTGTTTGAAAAGTTGAGCGCACGCACACGTAAGAGTGAGAGAGTAATTTTGCAACAGTAGTTGTGGCTTATCTAACGACTGCCCTAGAGCAAGTTGTTAGAGTCTGACTGTTGTAATCAATCTTTTTGTGATAACTTTGCTACACACTACCTGCTTGTAAGGTCCCAGACCTTTCAGCCTAATGTACAGCTAAAGACGATGCACTTGTTTTACTTTGCCAAAAATATCTTGTAAGACTTACATTTCTGAGCGGCTTGGCTTTATTTGCACGAAGTTTAAAAGTGTGTACTCCACTTTGCTGTAATATGATCAGCTGGTCATTTGGATAGGTGTCCTAGCAGCTGTTTTCTCTCTTCTGACCAAGGAACATTGAGAGAGTGCAGTTTCAGCACCTAGTCTGAACGGAAACTTGCAGCTGAACTCATGTGCTTGAAGAAGGGCATCTGGCTCATTTGAGTGAGTCTGTTTTTGTCCTATATGGTTTTGATGATCTTTTGCTAGTCTGAGGACAGATTAAATGGAAGATATTACTACTAAGCAGAGTAATGGTTTCCTCTTCCAGTAGTATGTAGAGGCACTTGCTGAGTAACCACAAAAATTACAGTTACAGGGTGGCTAGGAAAGGAAGGAAAGAAAGGGTAATACACGGAAGCCAGCAACTTCTTGCTAGTTGATTCCTCTTTTCATTATAGCAGCTAAATGATTCAAGGATTGCTCAGCTTTCCCTCCTCTCAGTATTTTTGTTTCTTTTGCTATATGTCCCTAAGTATAAATATTGCATGTTTTCTTTCACCTTTTAAATAGCAATTCATTTTAGAGATATAAGGGTATGTTCCAAGTATATGGAAAATATTACCAGTCTTAGAAATATGCACAGTTCAACAGACATTAACTCGCATGTGAACCTTTGGATTTATTCCAGCCTGAAACACTGTTATGCAATTGGTACTCTTCAGTGTACCAATTCTTTTACTACAGTGTAAAATTCCAGGGAAGCATCTAAGTCGTTAGCAGAAGCTTATATCTGTTTAAGTATGAGTGTGTGTTTGTTTTGTTTTAACATTGATTTTGAATATGGTCTTAAATGTTTGGCCCTTAGACTATTTGTAAAGAAAATATGATTTCTGCTGAAGCTGACATATGGGGATTTCTTAAGTACCTGGGAATATTGGGAATTATTCTACATTGAGAGACAAAACCAGGATTGATAGACATACGTTAGATTTCTATAACTTAAAATCATATATGGTATGCTAATAACTTCCAGTGGATACCACAAGGTTCTGTTGCAATGTTGAATGGATAGAAGTGTTTTGCATGGTAACAATTGGGTAAGGAAGTATGTCCACGAGGCAGTTTAGTGTTAAGACGACGTCTGCAATGTGAAGATCTTTGAGAATCCTTGCTACTGACAATGCGAAAGTTCACGAGAAATGAGGAAACAGAAGCAAAATTTTCTTTGCTTAATTGTTCCTTTTCTTATTTATTTATTTTCTTTCCTAGCAAAAGTAATATAATTTTTACTTTTGTTAATGAGGCTTTCAGGGAGTTTGAACAAAATAACCTTGCTGGGGACATCACAGCTTCAGAAAGAAAGGATTGAAACTTATACCAAAGCTCTCAATAAAGAAAGTCATGCTGTGCTTCTCTGTAGTACTTCAGTGACCTGGCTTGTTATGTTATCTTAGTTTCTAGAAACTGAGAACTACACATCAAAACTTGGCAGTATTCTGTACAGTTTTGTTTTTAACTCCTGGTAAGTGTTCAGTCACCAGGTTGACTGTGCTGACTTCTCCAATTTAAATCCTCAACCTTAGCATAAGTTCTATTATATGGAAAATATCTACCTCTGGAAGAGAACACCTGTTTTCAAATGGGAATGGGACAAATTGGCTACTTAAGCCAAACATTTAAATCACAGGGAGTAATAAGGTAAAGAAACTGACCTCTCTTCTGAGCTTTCCTACCTCTGGTAAAGAGTATTTACAAGCATAGGTCTGAAAGGAGCTTTTCAAACTTTTCCATCCCACACAACTCTACAAGGTGTGCATTTAATTTAATAAACGCTAAAGGACTGAATCTAATCTTTCTCTCACTGATATAATTCTACTCAATTACAACAAGGTCAGTGAAACTTGAATCACAATGTAATGCTTCAAAACTGCTTCAAAACTTCTTGGGAGAATACTGGCATATATTTTTCTACTCCAGGAAGCCTCCAGGAGAGAATGGTTGGATTTTAGATAGTAGTATTTAAAAAACAAAACAAAACAAAAAGTGTTCTGGGTTGCCAAACAAAAGCAGCCAAGGAATAAGGGGTATACTTCATAGGTCCAATTCTCATTCATGCTAAAATCTATAGTAACAATCCAGTCTTGCCTGTCTGTGTATTGTCTGCCTTAAATGACTAAAATAACTTGCATTGGGAATTTTGACTACTCTGCACCCACTTAGTCCTTGCTCCCCAGCCTCTTCCCCCATAAGAAATTCTTATTTTCCCGGAAAACCAGCAGTCTCAGAGATCATTATGAAAACATCCCTTTTTCTGACACCTGATGTAGCAATGCAACATGACGTAACTTTACATTGAAGAACAAATTTTCAAAGATCTTGCATGATGCAGCCCTGCTAAAAACAAGGCAAATCTAGTTTTGTCTTTTAACAACATGTTGAAGGCAGCATGAAAGAACTTTGCATTTCTAAAGCTCAACATGAAGACTGACATCTAGTTAACCACTGAGAAGTGTTAGTTTAACATTACAGTAAAAACAATTATAGGCCAAACTTTAAAGCTAACTTCAAGCTGTGAGAGTAAGCTTGCTAAAGCTGTTGCAGTCAAACAGAATGGCTTTTAATTTATTTACACAAAGTATTTTCCACAGGATATATCCCAGTTCAGTGTGACAACTTGTTTATCATGGGTTTCTGCCCAAGGACTGAATATGATACAAAATTAAAGATATTGCCTAAAAAAAAAAATTCCTTCTGTGTATCTTTTCCTTTTCTGTCTCTGTGGTCTGGCTTTTAGATGAGAAGCTCTTTAGCTTAGAGCAGTAGTTTTCAAACTGTATCCCATGGCACCTTGGGATTTGCAATATGTCATCAGGAGTTCTGCAAAGAGATGGCAGAGTGGGCCAGGAGGTGTAGTGCACCACCATTGCCAGGCCAGGTCTTTCTGGCTCCATGTCAACTCACGGCATAGGGTTGGGATTCTGCAGCAGAAGTAGTGATATTGAAAGGGTTCCATGGCTTTTGTAAGTTTGAAAACCGTTGGCCTAGAGAACATCTCATTCATGTAGGGAAGAACACAGAATTCAGTATTAATAACTTGACAATCCCAGACATAGTAAGAGGGCATAAGACAGAGGTTTGAGTGATGGTGTGTGTTTGTTTTTCTGCATGTATACTGGAGGCATTTTATCCATACAGCCCTACTAGTAAAATGTTCCCAATGTATATTCTTCTTATTCATTGCAAAGTTTTGTGCTTACCAGTTAACTTTTATTCCCCAGACCTTCAGAACTGAGCAAAACAAATTATACCAGTAAAAGTGTAGTTTTACTAGTTTAACAGTGCCTGGATTTTTTCTGGATTATCTACTTGGATCCAGGATCACACACCTGACTGCTGTGCCTATGCTACAGAACTGTGCCAGGATAGATGTGACCATATACAAACCCTCATCCAAGCTATGCATCTTTTATTTTGAAAGCATTCAGAGTTGAGTACTGTACCTGAACTGGAGGAAGTAGTAGCATGCCAAGTATTTACTATAGTTCTATATTTTCCTCTAATAAACTGGAGTCACTTTAGTCAAGGCATGGGTGATCTGGATGTATGATAACAGAAATCTGAAATAAGTTTCTGTGGAATTTCTTTCTCACTACTCCTGTTAAAATAAAGCCATCACCTGGTGCTCTTAAAATGCATCCTGCTGCTGTTGACTTTGGAAACTTGCTTCCCTTCCCCTCTCATGTTTGGAACACTATGTAACGAGTTGTCTAGGAAGAGCTGTCAAAAGACTTTGTTGCTTGATTTATTAACAAAAGTATTTCCATGGTACTTAACCAGGTAAGTTTAAAAGTACTATACCTAGATACTGAAGGTGGCATTCCATTCTTCTCTAGACATGTATAAATTTGGTCATCCTCATGGTTGTATAAGTCCCAAAAATGCCACTCACAGTTAGGACTATGCATGCAGGATGACTGCCAAAGCATTTAAACGACATGCTCAGGTATAAAACGCAATGTGTGCATAGGTGGCATCTTTGGAACTTAGACAACCACAACCAAACCTGGGTGGCCAACCTGTGGCAAGAGTATCACAAGCAGCATGGGCAGTCACTGTGTGGCATGCAGCAGATTGGGGTGGGGACAGGCAGCACAGTGAAGATAAGGCAGGAAGCAGAAGGCAGAGCAGCAGATCTGGCAGGGAGCACAAGGAAGGAAGAAGAACGCGGAGCAGCAGATAAGGTAGAGCACAGGGCTAGGAATAGAAAGCAGAGCGGCACATTGTGCAGGGGAAGGGGATTGGAGTAGCATTTGGGGAGGGTATGTGGCTACTCTGTGGCACACCTGCCACACAAGTTGGACCCCACTGGCAGCTCCAGCTTCTAGAGCGTGCAGCATGACACATGCCTGTGTTTTGTAGTTGAAAAAGTTACTTGATAAAATTGCTATCACCTTCCTGTCTGTGTTTTAGCAGGTCAAATGATCATATTTTTGTTTAGCTGCACAAATGCTGCAACACTAAAGGAAAGGAGCAACATTTTATTTTTTCATATGTGTACTTAACAGAATTGTGTGGCTACTATTTTTGTGTCCTCCTTCTGACATGGTTAGTGGAGATACAGTCCACAGACCCTACCTCTGCTTTTTTTTTTAATAAAAAAAGGGGGGGGGAGAAAAATCATTGTGTTTTTCGTTTTTTGTTTGTTTGCTTTTTTTCAGGTTCTTTTTGGCTTGTTCTGCTGTAGGTTTTGGATTGGCAGACATTAGACAAACTATCATCTCTTGTACTTCAAAACTGAATAGATTCTCACTGAAAATTGCTATGTCTGTGTTAGCTTCTAACTTCAAACTGTATCTCTTTGTTTTTAAATACAAAGTGAGAGAGAGAACACTAATTAATGCACCCAGACAGTAAGACCTTGAATATAATTCACAAATTTGAAGTTCAGAATTGAAGGCTTTACAGTTATATCAAAGCTACTCTTCAGTTTTGCCTCCTTTTTGCAGCCACGTGTTGCCTCCATGGTTCATAATACCCTGTCTGCATAATACTAGTTGGTAAAATGATCTAGTAAAATGAACTTTTGCCTAGCAGCTCAGAGCTTCTGAGGCATTATCTAAGGAAGAAAGTTCATCACTTTAATGATATTATTTCCTTTAAAAAACAATATTCATTATTTTCTTTTTAGTTAAATTGGTACAAACCCAAATGACTTCCATAATTTTGATTTAAAAATTTTGATTTAAGAATATTTGAAATAAGTTACTATCAAACTGAAATAATCTTCTCAGCTACATTTGTGTCTGATTTCTAAATCAATTTAAATCATATCTGTTTTTACCACTGTGCAGTTGTCTCATTTAGGTAGTCTGGGTCGGGGTAACTGACTTGTGTGGGCTTGAACAAGTCACTTAACCTTTCTACCTTCATTTCCTTATCTGTAAAATGGGGCCAGCAGCATTTACTAAAGTTGCCTGAAAGGGGTGGTGGTTAACTGTTACCCACCATGTTTGTACTGTGATATGACAACATTGCTATCTAATCTTCCAGTGGTTCTTCCCAGCTCCTTGTGTTGTCTCAGCTGAAACAATCCTTTTTCCTATAAAAAATAGATGTGCCAAAAGCATGTCTACACTACACTGTTCAAAAGTTAATCTGAGTTAAGTGAAGATGTGAAGTTCAGTATATTAAACCCTTTTTGAATGTGCTCTTTCCAAAATGAAGTGACCTTAGTACTCCTGTGCATTAACTTCAGAATTAAGCAAACTTGGGTCACCTACTTCTGCAAGAGAACATCCACAGAGTGGTTCACTATATTTTCACTAGTGTGTTTAACCTCCTGCTTCATTTGTCTTTTATTTCCTGTCTTCATGTAAGATTGTCTTTGAGGAAATAGTTTTATTTGCATGTTAATCACAAAAACAAGGGAATGATGCTTGGAGCCCTGCATGACTATTCAGAGTGTTCACTCCTGAAACTGTTCTGCTCTGATTTAAAAAAAAGAAGGGGGGGTAGCTTTCTCAAATACTTTTCTAGGTGGGAGCTAGTATCTCTACAAAAAGAAAAAATGAGAAGAAATCGTTCACATCACCTGACAAAACTTGTAGTCAGTGCACTCTGGCAAAAAAAGCAATAGCCTACAGAAAGGTGTTTGCCTTTTAAGCCTCACAAGCAAGTGGGAGGGGGGAATTCAGTGCTAATTGAAGGAACTTTTGATTTACCCATGTGTGGAATTTACAAGTTGGTACATTTCAGTTTTCAATACTGTAAGGACAGAACAGTTCCAGTTAACTAAAGCTCACAATTCAGCAGGTTATTGTTTAACTCTGCAGGCAACCACAAAAGGAAATCGCCTCTTTGGTCTCTTTCCATTAATATCCCATGCTTTTTTGTTTGTTCTATGAATTATGACTTTACAGGAAAATTTAAACTGTCCATGACGTATGTCACGTAAACACAGGTCTTATGCAGCACATACTGTGAAAATATTGATAGGCCTCCAAGAGATTAATATACAAACAGAGCACAGCCCTCTTGCCCAGGAGGGACCGTGACACTCATTTGTATTGCCGAGTGGTAATCGAGCTGTTTCAGTTACCTCTTTCAACTTCATTTCCCTTTCTGTGCTGCACTTCTGACCTTCCTATATATTTAAATCATGTCATTGTTGGATGTGCACTTTAACCTACAAATATTCCAAAATTTAGGAGTTTATTTTAAAGGTAGACTTCCTTCGCTCTCCTGTTTCACAAAACAGTCATTCTTACTGAATTCCTTCCACAGCTGATATTGGACTGCCCTGTGAAAGGAGGCAGCTAACAGCAGGGTTCCCAAATGAGATGATCTGCTAACAGAAATGGGTGGCAGAACAGGTGTGCTCAGGCACTGTGACCCTGTAGTAAGTGAATCCTCTGGTTGAGGGAGCCTAAACCTGCCTGTTTCATGGGATTGAAATGAAAGGAAACCTATTGAAACATACAGAATTGGAACACGGGCAGGAAATATGCATTTTCTTTTTTGGTGGAGGAGAAAATCTGTTCCTAAGTCTCCCTTTTTTTCATATCGTTAATTAAGCCATTAACCAATCTGAGACTTGGAACTTGCCTTGCAACTGCTTGAAATTGTGAGGCTTCTAAAAATATGGGTGACTTAGAGTACTGCTATATTTCCTACCATAGCCTCATGGTTATTTGATGCAAAAATAAGAGTAAAAAAAATTACTGAAGTGTAATCTTTCTGAGAGAAACAACAGAATTGTGCACTTGGTGTACATGCTGAAACAGCAACACATATGCCTGAAATTTGGCATAGCTATTTCTTATCTAGGTGGCCAAATACTGTGCTTCCTTTTGGGATGCATTCATCCTGTATGACAGTGGTTAAAGGTGCTCATCCATCTTGTTTAGTTCACGAAGCCAGGCATCAATGAAGGCAAATGTGTTTTTTGTGGGGTTTTTTTCTTTCTAAAAGCATGCGATTGAGGAGAAGAGTTTTGCTTGGTCTATGAAACGGAGGGCAGGAATTTTTAATCATAGTCTGCAGGATATTGTTGAAAATAACTCAGAAACTCTTTTGCGACAGATAAATTTTCATGAGGACACTTGTCCCCCCCACCTCCCTGCTCTCAATAAATGCTGCAGATTTTGAATTAATTGTTAGGAATGCTAAAATCAATAGTAGTATTCAAGCCAGAACTAGGCTGACTGCAGCCAGCTCTCACTAAGATCTTGTTTGAGATGACATTTTTAACTGTTTTCCTGTTGACTGAAAACAGATCTTAAAACTTTTATAAACTCAAAATATAATGTGTTTATAAAGGAATCTCTCACAATAGAGATAACGATGAAAGACATCCGTTTCTTTGTTTTCTTTAAAATAAAGATCTTGTAAGTCCCTTGGACAGGAATACAAATGGTTGTAGTTGTACTGTAACGCTGTGTGAGTTTGTTTGTTTCTTCCTCCTTTATCAACACAGCTATTTGCATAGCAATGTGCATAGGCAGTTGTTTCATTCTTTGGCCTTTTTTTTCCCCCTGAGGTCATCAGAACACTATTTGTGAGGGAGAGCCCCTGCATACCTCTGAAACATGCTCAGGGAAAGGTACACTTATTGGATATTCCTGTATAAGTTCTGCACAAAGAACTTGCTGTTCATTCCAAACAATATTAGAAGACAGCAGTATTTGGCAGGGGCTTATAGCATATCTGTCATTGAGAGTCTCAGATGTGGAATGACTTCTTCCTCTAAGTACATCACCATCATCTTATTGTGGTAGTTCTGCTTTGAACACTTTTGTAAAACTGCTATTAAATGATTGTCCAGGCACAAAAGCCTGTTTCCCTTCCATTTGTAACTGATAAAGTTTAACACTGTATTTGCTCATGAAGTGGGCAGGGAGCAGATACTTGCTCTGGGTGAAGAGAACTCTTCAGAACAGATTTAGGGAATGCCTCCAGTGACAAACCTGAGTAGGGGGGACCTTTGTTTGTGCTAATGCATTGGGTCTATTCAGGCGTGTCCAGCTAAGCATGGCTGTAGGTGTTTGCAGGATCAGAGATTACATTGATCAATTAGTAACATTCAGAACATATGCTGTGTGTGTTTGAAGGTGTAGCAGGGAATTATAGAAAGCTGGGGTTGGAAGGGACTTCAGGAGGTCATCTAGTCTACCCCCCTTGCTCAAAACAGAACCATCTCCAGTTGGATCAACCCCATCCAAGGCTTTGTCTAGCTGGGTCTTAAAAAAACTCCAAGTGTGGAGATTCCACAAACTCTGGGTAGCCCGTTTCAGTGCTTTACTACTCTCCTAGTAAAGAAGTTTTTCCTAATATCTAACCTAAACTTCCCTTGCTGCAACTTAAGACCATTGCTCTTTGTTCTGTCATCTACCACTACTAAGAACAGTTTAGTTCCATCTTCTCTGGAACCACCCTGCAGGTAGTTGAAGGCTGATATCAAATCCCACCCCCCTCAGTCTTCTCTTCTGCAAACTAAATAAACCCAGTTTCCTCAGCCTCTCCTTAAGGTATGTGCCTCAGCCCTCTAACCATTTTCATTGCCCTCTGCTGGACTGTCTCCAATTTGTCCACATCCTTTCTGTAAGGAGGGGCCCAAAACTGAACACAGTACTCCCAGATGTGGCCTCACCAATGCTGAATAGAGCAGAACAATCACTCCCTCGATCTGCTGGCAATGCTCCTACTAATGCAGCCTAGTACAGGGGTCAGCAACCCCTGGCACGTGCGCCAGGCATGGCATGCAAGTCCATTTTGCTCAGCACACCACCACCAGCCCAAGCTCTAAGCAGCTGCTGCCAGGCACGGAGCCCAGGCTGCTCCCAAGCAGACCAGGCTCCACGGGCTGGCTGCAGTTGGGAGGCTGCAAACAGCTGCTCCGGGCTCCGGCATGTCAGCACTCCAGCACCTTCCAAAGTAGACATTGTGGGGTTTTCGGCACTCTGGCCAAAAAATGTTGCCTACCCCTAGCCTAGTATGTCATTAGTCTTCTTTGCACCAAGGGCGCACTGTTGGCTCATCCTGCTTATCGTCCACTGTAACCCCCAGGTTCTTTTCTGCAGAGCTGCTGCTTAGCCAGTCAGTCCGCAGCCTGTAGCAGTGCATGGGATTCTTTCATCCTAAGTGCCCAACTTTGTACTTGTTCTTGTTGACCTCATGAGCTTTCTTTTGGCCCAATCCTCCAGTTTGTTTAGGTCTCTCTGAATCCTAGCCCTACCCTCCAGCGTATCTACTACTCCCCCCAGCTTGGTGTCACCCGCAAACTTGATGAGCGTGCACTCTATTCCATTTTTCAGGTCATTGATGAAGATACTGAACAAAACCAGCCCCAGGACTGAGCCTTGGGGCACTCCACTTCATACCAGCTGCTAGCTAGACATCAAGCGATTGATTACTACCCTCTGAGCCTGATGATCCAGCCAGTTTTCTGTCCATCTTACAGATCATTCAATCCATCCTTCCTTAGCTTGCTTGTGAAAGTGTTTTGGGAGATGATATCAAAAGCCTTGCTAAAGGCTCTCCCCATATCCACAGAGCCAGTCATTTCCTCATAGAAGGCAATCAGGTTGGTCAGGCATTACTTTTTCCCTTAATGACTCCATGCTGACTGTTCCTGATTACCCTCTTCTCCTCCAAGTGCTTACAAATGGATTCCTTGAGGATCTGCTCCATGATTTTTCCAGGGACTGAGTTGAGGCTGACTGGTCTGTAGTTCCCTGGATCCTCCTCCTTTCCTTTCTTAAAGATGGGCAGTATATGTGCCCATTTTGCAATCATCTGGGACCTCTCCCAGTCACTATGAGTTTTTGAAGATAGTGGCCAGCAGCTCTGCAGTCACATTGACCAACTTCGTTAGCACCCTCAGGTGCATTGTGTCTGGCTTCACAGACTTTCAGGTATCCAACTTTTCTGAAGAGTCCCTAATCTTTTCTTCCACCACGGTTGGCTGCTCACCTCCTCCCCAAACTGATGCCTGGCGCAGTAGTCTGAGAGCTGACCTTGCCTGTGAAGACTGAGGTGAAAAGGGCATTGAGCACTTCAGCCTTTTCTGCATCCCTTGTCACTAGGTTGCCTCTCCCATTCAGTATGGGACCCACACTTTTTTCCTGACCTTCCTCCTGCTGCTTACATACTTATAGAAATGCTTCTTACCCTTCATGTCCCTTGCTAGCTACAACTCCAGTTGGGCCTTCGTCTTCCTGATTTCATCTCTGCATGCCTGAACAATACTCTGATACTCCTCCCTAGTTGTTTGTCCAAGTTACCACTTCCTGTAAGCTTGGTTTTTGTGTTTTAGCTTACTGAACAGTTTTCTGCTAAGCCAAGCTGGTCTTCTGCCATACTTGCTAGTCTTCCTGAACATCAGGATAGTTTGTTCCTGTGTCCTCAATGAGGTTTCTTTAAAACACAACCAGTTCTCCCAGACACCTCCCAGGGGATCCTGCCCATCAGTTCCCTGAGTGAGTCCAAGTCTGTTTTTCTGAATCCAGGGTTCTTGCTCTGCTGCTCTCCTTCCTTCCTTTCCTCAGGATCCTGGACTCAATCTCATGGTTGCTGCTTCCCAAGTTGCCATCCACTACTACATTCCCCACCAATTCTTCTCTGCTTTGTGAGCAGTAAGTCAAGAAGAGCATGGCCTCTAGTTGGCCTCTCCAGTACTTGTCCCAGGAAGCTGTCCCCCAACACTCCAGAAACTTCCTGGATTGCCTGTGCACTGCTAATATTGCCCTCTCAGCAGATGTAAGGGTGATTGAAATCCCCCAATGAGAACCAGGGCCGGTGATCAGGAAACTTCAGCTAGCTGGTATCTGAAGTACTAATGCATAGAATTTGATCTATAAGGTGTTCAGATATGTGGAGGATATAACAATGCATGGCTGTATCCAGCTTGATCAAATGTTCATGTGCCATTGAATAATATGAATGAACTGTCCTAAAGCATCTTTTAAAATTATTTATAAGTTGGAGTGATGCCAGGTAAATGATGTAAACAAGTAAAGCCAACCTGTCCACCGTTTCTGTTATCAGTTCTCCGTTTATAGAAGGCTTGCAGTGACTTTTCTCAAACTATACCTTACAAATTCATGACCTGTTGGTTTTGAAACAAATGGCAAAACCTCTCTTGGCTTTAAAGGCACCTTTCAAAATACTGATGCAGTTTCTGAAACCTCCTTCTCTACTTTGGCTGGTCCACAGACAGACGCATCCTACACTAGGACCTGGAGGACAGAAATTGCATGAAGTGGACAAGTGGATGAGTTGTATCTTGCCTGAACCTGCTTCTTGTTGTGGGAAGACAAGATTAAGCCAAGTCAGTTGGATTTTCATTGTATGGACATGTGTGTTAATCTTCCTGTTGGAAATGAACAGTTCCATGTGAAAGAGCCTCTTTGGGGGTATTGTCCTTTGCTTAATGAGTTTGTGGTTGGAGTTCGGTTTAACTGGGATTCTTTTTCCTAGACGGTGATGTTTCCAATGTTTTAAAGCTAATGGAAAGGGGGCCAAAAGGGTTAAGCCAGGGAAGAGTCTCATTGTCCACCCATCCCCCTCTTTTGGTACAGTCCCACAGGAGAGGATTCTCTTGTCACGTCAGTGACAACTATTTCCCAGGATATTTTCCATTTCCTTTAAAACTCCCAGTCCTTGTTCTCTACACCAAAGGACAAAAACTAAAGAGAGAGAGAGAGAGAGTGCACTTGCATCTTGGGAAGACTCCTGTCCTTGGGCAGACTCGCTGTTGCTCAACTGTAACTTTCCATGTAGTAATTGGAAATACTACAGAATTCTGGGAAATTTTGGTTCCCAGAGTGGTAGTGAAAAGGACTTGAAGCAGCCAGACCTGGTGGTGTCACTTAAGCTGTGTTGTTTTGTTTTGGGGGGGATGTTGCTTTTGACATGTTTTGTTTTTTTTAATAGGGAAGCTAAATAAGGCTTTTGAACAGAGAGTTTTGAATACTTACCAGCAGTACAGAGGGATGGAGTGCCTCCCAAGAGATTCACATCCCTCAAACTGCTGTGTCCAAATAAACACTTCTGTTGCAAGGAGCCACTGGTGGCATGATCTATGAAGATAATTGATGCACGAGTATCTCTCTTGGATAGGGTTGGCTTTACTCTTTAATATGCAAACTATGCTGTTTTTATATCTAAAACAGCCCCAGTAGAAATGTAAACCTCACCTTTCCCCCATCTATGCACTTTTTCCCTTGTATCCAGCATCTAATTTTGATTGTAAGCTCTTCAAGGCAGGGAGTTGTCTCTCAAGCACTGTCAGTGCATGCCACAGGGAGTAATCTTTTTGGTCAAATAGAAAACTAGCTCTTCATGTTCCTTCTGGCAACTGGGATGAGCCGCTTGAGGCTTGTCTAGATGCAGTTATTTTGGAATAGTTCCACTTTAAATACACACCCTATCTTCATTGCAGAATAATGTTTGTATGTTTAAAAAAAGCAAACCCAAAACAGCAGCAGCTTTTGAGAGAGCATTTATGCTTTCATGTCATCTAACATGCCTTTACCTCAGCTTAATTTTCCGGAGTGTCACCATATAGCGATGCCCCACAAGACTTCAGAAAAGAAAAGATTTTAGGTAAAATTTTCAAAATTTCTTGAGATAGAGTTGGCAACAGTAGAGGTGTGGAAGAGGAGCACTTTAACGGGGCTTAGCTCTGAGTCCAAACTGCTTCCAACCTGGACTGCAGGGCTGTCACAGGAGCAGAGCCCCACTCCTCACCCTACCCCCTCCACTGGCAAAACACCACAGAAGCCCCCTGGTTCTGCAGGCTGGATAAAATGGCTCTGTGGGCCACATCTGGCCTACTCAACTGTTCTGTACCACACTATGAATTATCTATGTTTTTCTGTGAAATGCTTTTGGGTGCAGAGGGTCTTATGGGGAATGAGGAGAAAAAACAATATATAGTTTGTGGGGAGAGAGGTTGTTGTCAGGAGGAATTAAAAAAGCAGAAACTGTTCTGAGTGTTGAGCATATGTAGCTTTCTCCATCCGTAACTCTGGCAGCTGGGATGAGAGAGTTGTTTGCTTAATTTGTGAACCAGAGTGATTTGCAGTGGTTAGAAGCAGCAGCTTCTTAATCCAGTGAATTTTTGCTACAGCATCACAGTTGTTAGTTTCTGACTAGGGGTTTGAGCCAAATAAACTCCTCTAGCAGCGAAGAGACAATCAGTGTTGTGAACAAGTATCTCTGTAATAAATAGGAAGGTTTGTTTCCTCTTATCTGTAAGCTGCTCATTTGTTTCATTGTCAGATGTTTACAATTTAACTGTATTTGGTGATTCTGAAAAATACGATCTATCAATCAGCTCCATGTCAGAACAAGTTGTGTTCTTCAAGGCAGGCTTGTAACTTATTAACCCAAAATGGCTTATATTGGTCAGTCTAATGAAAACTTTGTTTCTTTTTTAAAGAAAGTACAATGATGTTGGCTTGGAAAGTGCATGCTTTCCCATGGCTTTTGTTTATTGCCTATTGGCCCTGAAGATCTTGCTCACAATAACTTTAACTTTTCCACGGATAGTGTTTAAGGGCATTTTTACATGTGTTTTGGCACATGGCGCTGGGAGCTTTAATTAGTGAGCTGCATAAATTAAAAGCGGCCACACATCACGTGCATCAGCATCCCTGCGCTGAAAAAAATGGCAGCGAGGCACTTTGAACTAAAGCTCATCAAACGTATTTTATTTGAAAGTGCCCCGCCACCGTTTTTTTCAGTGCGGGGACACTGATGCACATGACGGAGAACAGAGCACATCAGTTTCCGTGCTCCAGCAGACTCGATTAATTGAGCAGGCTCCGCACGTGTGTATAGGAGCCCTAAGTGACTGCAGGCCGTGGGATGGAACCCGGGGCAAATGATTTTCGTTGTGCAGTTCAGGACAATGTTGTTGACAGCCCAACACAAATGATGTTGAGACTTGAAGTTTTAGTTGTTGATAATCTTTTTTAGATTCTCCACTGCTGAATAGAGACCTGAAATAAAACTTCTCTGGAGTACACTGTTATTAACACATGTATTGCAGGAGTATGTGCCTTTGTTTTCATCCCCCTTTTTTGGATCCATATGTGGCCTTTTCCATGCTAACAAATGGATGGTTTGGTCACCTGAGGAAAGCCTGTTGCTATGTTTGAACTTGGTAACAGCTTTCTTAACTTCCTAAATGCCTAGCTCTGTTTATCATCTTGGCCTGCATGACGATCTGTTATGCTTTCCTGGCTGACCAGTGAATCTGGAGGAACCTTCACCCTTTGATCCTTGGCCTTCCCTCCCAACACTTGCTTGGAATGTGTCTGGTTCCAAAGTCCTGTGCAGCACAAGCTCGTTCAAATTCTCTACTTTCCTTGGACAGTGAAGCTAGCCAGTCTGCTTGCCAATCATGAGGAAGACCAGGAAATTCAAAAGGACTACAAGCCCCCTACCAGTCCTTTCTAAACTTTTCTAGAAGGCATTTCTGACCAATTAACTAGCGACCAAGACTAGAAAGAGTGTCATGCAGCATGCCATTTCTCTCCCAAATCCTGTTAGAGGCAAACTGTTTCTGGCGTCCTTTTGCATAACAAATATGCAAAGTGAAAGGCTGGCATGTATTTACTTGCATGCTTTAAATATTAGACTCTAAAGCAGAGACAACTCTGTATGAAGTAGCATGTGCTGGAGACTCTGTTAGGTAAGGCAGAGTATGCTCAGATGCAAGGCAAGGGTGCCGAAAGAATAACATTTAAGAGTAATAGAAGAAATGCAAAAAGTATAGTAGCGAGCCTTGGATCCTCAAAACTATCTGTGCACAAAGCAGCAGTGCTGCATCAGTTAGCATGAAATACTGAGAAACTGCTGGGGCAAATGGAAAAGCAGCAGAATTAGTAGTATTAGGTACCATGGAACAAAGTGGGTTTTAAAAAAAATTTTATTACCTTGTTTTGATAGTAAAGTGAAGTTTTAACAATCATTTGCATAAAACCTAAATGCTACGTTCTAGCTAGAGAGCTATCAGTGGCTTATTTTGAAGAATGTTCATTGTTGGGTTACTGTCATTCACCTTGTTAAAGTCACACACTGCATTGATTCATGTTTAGGGGAGAGACTGGGGTTTTTTTTTCTTATAACCACATGGAAAACGGTGGATTACATGGATGCACTTCAGATTATGTTAAAATGCTGGTTCGGACATGGTCAGATTTTGATACACCAAGTAAAAGCCTTTTTAATTTTTTTTAAAGGTTTCACAGCAGCACATGCTCTGTACGTTGAAAAAGGCTGGTGAACAGCCACATGTCAAAGGAGCAGTTGTGTCCCATAGTTAACTTCTGCTGTTATAGGAAACCTTTAAGATAGCTAGCAGCATATACCTTTTAAATCAGCTTTTATAAAAAGCTGAGAGACAGAAGAGGGAAAAAATATGCATGGCCTGCACCTTGTAAGTGCCTTGTCAAGGAGTATAAACTGCATGGCTAACGCTCTTCAGGTTTTTTGTTTCTTTTTTTTTCCATGTTAAGGAGGGAAGAAGAGAAGGAACATTCATGTGAAATGTGTATTGCTAATTAGCTTATGGTAATGTCTGGCTGAGTAAAGCTCATTTATATTTGTAGATGTCAATACATAATGAAAGATCATTTCATTCCTTGAAGAGTGCAGACCAAGAATATTCCTTCAATTTGACAATTTCTTATTTAATTGAAATACAACACAGCCTCTGCCAGTGATCTTTCAGCAGATTGCTACTGGTTTTAATCTTATAGTATCATTAAGTCATAAGTTTGTGTCTAGCTCAGATGCTGCTAATTTTCATGTTGAAAGAAGGAGAGAAGTCTTTGAATGTTATTTTGGCAATCATGGCAAAGTATGAAACAACTGCTGGAATTAGCAGTACTATGGAGTTCTTCAGGACCTAGAGAACTTCAGTTAGATTGGCCTGGAGGAAATGCCTGTCTAAGGATTTTTAGCTAATTGAGGTTCAGTGGATAGGATTTGGATGTGTGCTCTAACTGGGTGGGTGGGTGGGTGTGTGTGTGTGTATGTGTCTCTCTCTCTCTCTTTCTCTGTCTGTGAAATCTGGAATTTTTCTCATTTAATTCATCACCCACCATCCTTCCCCAATGCAGGTGCTGCTGACTCACATCCTGAAACTTGCCCCAACCACCTCCTAACACTACTTTCTACACAGGTCAGTAGAGGACATGCAGCTCTCACAGGCTTGTAAGATACTAGGGTGTTGTCTGTTAGCCTTAGACAATGTGGTTCACCTGTCTTATTTTTCTTTCTACAAAAAAGGTCGCAAACCATTCCCACCAAAGTGAAGTAGGAAATCCAGAACTCAGCTAAAAGTTTTTTGGGTTTTTTTTTCCCACATCTGGCATGGCTGTTGTTCTGATGAACATCAAATTCATATTCCAGCCTTAGATAATACTGAGAGAGAAGGGAAATGAAAGGTCAACCATCCTAAGTCCTGTTGATTTCCAGAATCCCGCAGAGACTGTCAAGTGCCTGAGGCGGTCTAAAAAGCTCGCTGACTTGGCCATCCATGCTGACCCTGGTCACATGCCAGGGTGTTTCAAGCAGCTGGGGACTGAGGGGCCAAGTGAGCAATCATGATGATGTTGTCGTTGTCTGAGATGGGAAATTGGGTTAGGCAACAACCAAAAGCTTTTTTGCTTTCCTGGTGATTTGAAACCACTGTGAGAGGGAAGCCATTGTCTGGCATGTCTGAGAATTCATAGGCTGCACATGTTCCTTACACAACTTGCCTCAAACTCAGAGAGAGATATAGGAAGGCAGAGGAAAACCTTAAAAAGGTGCAGCTGTTTTGCATGCTATCCTGTGTGTTCCTCTCCAACTTGTTTTAACTCTGTACCTGAAGCAATGAGACTTCATCTTTTTCTCACTCCACCCATCCACCACCAGCTTTAAAGGTTGCATTAACATAATAGTTGTGAACTCGTGTATTGCTTTAACCTTTCATATTCTCTTCAGTTGCTAGCCATGGTCTCTGGCACTACCTGTATTCAGCAGTCCAAGATGGGCACCTGTACACATGACAAAGCTATGCTTTGACACATGCTAGTTAGCATGCATTGGAGCAAACTGAATCAAGTCTGCTGGAGTGTGCTAATTAGCGTGCTCCAGCAGCCTCCGCATCATGTATTCAGCATTCCTGCGTTTCAAAATGGCAGGAGGGGCATTTTAACTAAAGCTCATTAAACGAGCTTTAGTTAAAGTGCCCCCACTGCTATTTTGAAATGCAGGACACTGAATACATGTGATGCTGTGGGCTCTTTAATTAGAGCAGCTCTGAGAGCCGCTCTAATTAAAGCACCCATCCCACTCCGCTGCAGAGCATGTGCAGAGACCCCCGTTGTTGCTATTTGTAAAACAGATTGATTTAGTTTAAGTTGTATGAAGTCCTGTGTGGATGCTCTTAATTCAGCTTTAAATCTGGTTGATAGATCAAGTTAAGTAGCTATTAACCAGACTTAATTCGAGACCTGTTCACACTGGGTTTTGTATCACTTGAACCAAATTGGTTTAAAAAAAAATCCATGCTGAGAGTTTAAAGTGGTGTCTCTTTCAACATAAACTCACAGGCTAGGGCTCTGTCTCCAGGTGCCTGGAGATGGAGCAGCTTGCATCACTCTGACTTTCTTTGGCCTACAGGCACAATGGGAATGCATCTCTTACAGCCTTGAGAATGTACACCTGTCCAATGCTGTTAATTAATGTAGCACTTAAATACTTTCTGCAGGGGTCTGGGTAATCTTTCCAAGCTGGTTTGCCTGTTTATGACTGAGCATGGCTCCTGTTACCATTGCCTGCTCTCAGCATTAATTTTACACCATGCTAGAGTTTCAGTCCACGTTAGTACTTCTGCTGCAGACTTCACTAACCCACAGAAACAAAACAGAAGAGAAAGGAAAGTTCTCTTTCAGAAGCTACAGGTGGAGATTTCTCCCTCCCTGGACTGAACCCCTGGGGCTCCTTCCTTGCTTGTTGACCTGATCTCTCTTCCCCTCTTGGAAAAGCTTGTAAAATCAAAGACATGACTGCAGTGCTGATTGCCTGTGAACTTGTCTCCTGCTATTTCACTCTGTTGCTGCTGGATTCGGTTAAAATAAGAACTGCTGAAAGAGGAATGGCAGTATAAAGTTTCATCTGATTACAAATGCAAACCCCATGCTTCTGGACAGTTTTATTGTGATTGGCTAAATTGTCAGCATTGCATGTACCCATGATTAGATAACTAATCCACAGATTTCTATCTTCAAATTTATATAAAATATAAATTTAGTGAGACCTCCATTGAATAAAGCCTAATGTGAAGCAACGAATGAAGGAAAACCAGGTCATGGGAGTTCAGATCTTCTTTGGAACATGGGCCAGTAAATATCAAATGAATCTAGGGTAAAAGAGCCAAATAGTAAGCACATATTAAATGGAAAATGTAACAGCCATGCAGTATGCTGGCCAGAAATGGGGTTTTTGAGGATTGCATCAAAATTTTAGAAGCCAGTTTAGCATGTCTCTCACCATGTTTGGAGGATGAGCACTGTTTCTTCCACTGAGGAGTAGAATATCATCTCCAAACAGAAATCTATTACTATACGAAGTTGCACTGATTAGTTTCCATTTATACCATATTCTTCATTTTATAATCCATCATATTTTATTGCAAAGCCTCTCAACACATGTTTATAAACCTACAGCTTCTTGCCACATCCCTGTGGGTTAAATGCTTTCATTTTAAAGATGAAGAATATGTGAGTTATTGAGAGGTTAGTTCACTTTATCTCCTGCCATTCATTGTCAGAATTATAACTGGGGACAGAGCCCAGGAGGCCTGGTAGAGTACACCAGCTACTGCTTTATACCCTGAAATGCACTGTTCAGTTCTGGAGGCTGACATGTAGAAGAAACCTGGTATTTTCGTGGTGAAAACATGATGAAGGCTGACTGGGATGATTCAGGGGTTATGGTACTCATATTTATTCTCCTCCTCCTCCCCCTTCTTTAACCAAAAGTAGTATTTCACATTGGGAAAACATCATTATTCACATTAGTGTGGGGAGTTTTAAAACACTGCAAAAGTGAGTAACTGGACAATTTGGACATATAATTTGTTCTATTTTTGCTCATTGTTCATCAAACACAAGAGGGGCGGGGGGTGTTAGGAACTAGTGACACTAAAGGGCAAGTACAGGAAAGGATGTCTAAAGATGGGTTTACGACTATGCGACTGCTACAAGTAGATGTCCACACCTCCTCAGAATACCTTGGATAAAATTAGTTTTGTGCGAAGAGATGAGATGAGGTTAATGTAAAAGAAGGAAGACAAAGACACTGGTCCAAAAGATTTCTCACGTTCTCCTATTGCTGCACAAAGTGAAAGCCTGAAGAGCAGAATAAATTAATTGTTTAAACCATCTGTACTTCTTCTCCTACATGTCCAAATGTCCTACCTGGCTGTTAATCCGCAGAAAATCTCCTTTGCTATTGTTCATTGTAATCTTGTCCAGCCACCTCTTCTAGAATGCCTGCAAAATCCCCAAATACAGTTAAGCCTTTTGAGTTTAATAGTGTCTTGTTCACAGAGTTTCTTCCTAGTTCTTAGCTTTAACTGTAGTATCACCGATTATGCTAGACCTTTTGCTTGCATTTAATCTTGTGCCAGGTGAGTCGCTGATAACTGGCTTCACCTGGGAAAATCTGCTGCTGTTGTGTAACAAAGCAATTTTTATGTGCACATCATATACGTCTGTCTTATCTGGGCAGATAAGTTTTAAGGCATTGACTTATCTTCAGATAACGCTGTTCTAGGTACAGCCATAACAATCTGGTTATAGAATTTTAGCAAGTTTTACCTGGACTTGGATATCATGGATTAACTAGAAAATCACTGCAGGTGTCTAAACAAAGTGACTATGGCCGTGCCTATATGTGGAGTTAATGCGAAGCAGTAAACTCCAGAGTTTATTGCTCCCAGGCATGCTGTTTGAACGTGCTCCTGTTTGAATGTGTGCCTAGGACTGCAGCGTGTTGAGGCAGGTCGGAGCAGCCCTGGCTGGCAGTGGGCCCAGGCGTCTGCCAGCCAGTCCAGAGCTGTTTCCCTTCAGCTCAGCATTCTGCAGAAGGGCTGGCTGAGGCACAAGGATGCTTTAGCATGGGGCTAGCCGGTAGGCAGCTCCTGCATTGAAACACCCTTGTGCCCCAGCCAGCTGGGTCAGCGTCTGTATGTGCATTGTTATGGAGTTTTTTACTCTGCAACAGGATAGTACTTGTATTTACAATACTACCCTGCTGCAGAGTAAATTAGTTTACTCCAGCCTAATAGAGGTGGACTTGTAGATGCCAAGATGTTTGCTGCACAGCTAATTAGTCTACTCCACAGTAAATGTCTCATAGATGTGCCCTGCCCCCACCCTCATCTTCTGTAGGGTCATGCATTATGTGTGGGGATTTGTTGTTGTTGTTTTATTCTCATCTACCCACCAGTAGTCTGAAGCTGGCAAACTGAGTGTCCATTTCCTTGTGAATATCATTCTTTTTAGCAACACTGTCAATTGGCTATTTATCACATGGCTGCTTAACAAAGATGCATCTTGTTTCTATGTATTAGACTAAAGCCATGTTCCTAACAGGTTGGTTTAAAAAGGAAAATATAAATCAGTAGCTTTCATATGTGATTATTTATATAGACCAGGTGAAAATCCTTATTTTTATGGCTAAAACCAGGCCTGAAACATTTTTGGTTTAATGGTTGCAACACGGTTCACTCCTGTTCACTTGGATAGGACTCAACAGGTCAAATACTTGTATTTTAACATAATCAAATGCCTTGGGTTTTGCTTATGTACTTATTAACTCTTTTGTTAAGCTCACTTCTTACTCTAGATCTGTATTATCTGCTCAAATGCTTTTCCTTCTCTTGTTCCTACTGTGATACCTTCTAAGTAGGTTGCAGGCATATATTTCCTCACATCCCCTTCTAATGGGACTGATCTCAAGGTGTTGTGTGGAGTAGCATCTTTTTTCAAATTTCCAGCTGTTGTATTGCCAGCAGGACTGACAGCAGTTGAGACAGGCTACAGCCTGTTGGCTTGAATAGGTTTGTGAGCCACATCCTAATGACCTGTTCTGAGAAGAGGTCAATAACCTGGTGATCAAGATGCACATAGACCTCTTATCATTACCATTACTGAATTGGTAATGCAATGATGAAAATTTGTTTTAATGTTAGTATAGGAAACGTTCCAACTTTCTTCCACATGCTTATTCTGAGCTTTTGTTTCAGAGCAAAACATAGGAGGATGGGAGAAAGATATAATGATGTATCCATAATATCTTGTTTTGAATCTCTTCTGCTTCCCACCCATGACATGCACACTTGTTTAAAGCTTATTCTGGTTTTGCAGTCATCCTTATTGTTATGGGAAGTCTGAGTGGCACAAGTCTAATGCTCTTTAAATGTTAGTATGCAGAACTTCCTTTGTAAACAGACTTCTGTGTAGGGGCAAAGGGGAGAATGTCATTAATTGGTACTTTTGACCTTTGACAAGTCCTTGGGGAGGCTAATCATTTAATAAGTAACATTAAAGATGTAATTGAAGGAAATCACCTGCTGTATTGCAGCAGTGTTTTATGCTGGAAGAGAACTAAGAAAGAGAACACTGCCCCTTTTTATTAGGTTGGAAAAACCTTTTGGCTTGTATTTTTGCTAATGTCATCAAAAGGTGCATTAGGTTTTTTTCCCCCTTTCTTGGATTCCCTTCCTGTAACCTCCATTTAATAGCTCCAGGCAACCTAGGGTGCATGTAGACATGCAGGGATGCTGCTCTGACACGCTGTAATTGCTGCATATCAGACCAGACTCGGTTCTAATCAAGTCTGCTGGAGTGTGCTAATTAGCACACTGGCAGCCTCTGTGTCTCATGTATTCAGCATCCCTGGACTTCAAAATGGCTGCGGGGGCACTTTAATGAAAG
Source organism: Alligator mississippiensis (assembly GCF_030867095.1). Classification (NCBI taxonomy): domain Eukaryota; kingdom Metazoa; phylum Chordata; order Crocodylia; family Alligatoridae; genus Alligator; species Alligator mississippiensis. The sequence goes on along the minus strand of NC_081824.1, from coordinate 172,074,530 downwards.
CACCTGCAGCGTCTCGTGTATTCAAAGTCCTGTGCTTCAAAATGGCAGCAGGGGCACTTTAGTTAAAGTTTGTCAAATGAGCTTTAGTTAGAGTGGCTTTCGGAGCCACTCTAATTAAAGCATTCCCCCCCGGAGCAGGTGTAAAGACGCCTCTAGTGACTAAACAAAAGTGAATAGCTGGATTGGTTGGTTGATTATTTACTTGCTACTGCTGTTCAGTAGCAAAACAAAGAAAAAAGTTGAATTTGGGCCAAACCAAAATGGAAACATTTCGAGATTTTCAACAAAAAATAATAATAATTTTGGATCAAACTAAAATAATTTTGTTTTGAAACAAAATGAAATATTTTATTTTCAAGTTAACATTTTTAAAAATAATTTTAGATCAGTATTTTAAATTAAAAATGACGTTTTGAAAATGTCAGAATGAATTGCTTTGGCATTTCCAAACTGGAACTTTATTTAAAGATTGAACCGCAGTGTTGGGCGCTTATTTTTCTACTCGACACTCCAGGGTGGAATGTGAGGAAGGAGGTGGTGGGGAGGAGGGTTTGCTTGGTACATTTAGTATTTATCACAAAAAAAAAAAAAAAAAATATTACCAATCTTTGCTAGGCTCCTATCTACTGTCATCACAGAAGTGGCAAAATTGACCATGTTGCTAACATACTGATTATTGGAATTAAAAAAGGTTATTAGTTACCAAACAAATTTCTTGCACATACAGCATCTTGCAGCTTAATGGTATCATGTCCATTTTTATTATCTACTTATGCCAAAAAGACTTAATTATTTCAATGTGGTCAAAAGTTACTTGGCATAGAAAACTGCTGTATGTGTATGTATGTGCTGTTGTTCAGTAGCCAAACAAAGAAAAAAGGGAAAAACGTTGAGTTTAAAATGTATATATTTTAATCTTGTTCTTCTACAACTGGAATGTATATGTTGTTAATGCTCTGGGGCTTCAGATCCACAAACAGGCTTATTATAGCGAAAAGGTACTGAAAATAATGAAAGTGGAGAAAGTCTGAAGCAAGACTGCAGCTCATAGATAACTGCGTTCCAGTAGGAATGAGAGGGAGGTGCAGCTTTGGCAGGGGAAATGCTATGAATCTGAATTTTTTAAGTGTTTATACAACAATGAGAAGAGCAGGCCCTTGGTCCCTAAGGACATTAACTGGATGGGTGTGAGGGGCAGCTGTGTTCTGCTCACTCCAGCTGCCTTCTCCCTCTGGAGCTGGGGCCCCCTCACACCTTCACAACACCACCGCTTGCACACTGCATGCTAACTGCTTTCACATACTGCTAAACAGAGCTCGTTAGTTCAAGTTGAAGGTGGAGTAACGTAGGATGAGATAATGGCCCAGTGACAGAGGAGACTGACATGTTACTGTGTATCTTAAGGTCAGTTGCCTTGTGAAGAATGAAACTAATCCAAGTGAGCTTGGGCGATAGGATGCAACTTGGAACCAAATGGTTGCAGTCTAACATGTAGTGTAATTTTAATGTGTGCCTTTTCCAAAGCATGGAAGATTTTTTGGCAGCCAATCAGGCCCCTGTATCTGTCAGCTGCCTTGGATGCTATTGACTATAAGGTTTGCTAGACACCTTTGCAGGAGCTGGAGTTGCTTTGGAATACCTCCATTTGTTTTCTTGTAAGAGATCAGAGACTCAGACGTATTTATTTATTTATTTATTTTTAATCTATGTGTGTGGGCTGCCTTTTCTCTGAAAGTGGGTTATTCACTTTAGACTAAATTCAGCTGCAAAATGCTACTTTTTCTTTGAAATATCTGTCTACATACAGTTTATTGGTTTGAATTCACAAATTCCTATCAAAATGAGACCTTTGTTTTTCTTGTCATCCTCCGTTCTCAACATGTTTGTGAGATTATCAAGAGTATCTGCGCTACAGCACACTCAGTATGTGGTATCTAAACTTAGTGCTACTTTCTCAGGGTGCAGACACATGACATGCTTACCCTGGGGTAATTTTGCTTTGAATAAAATTGTGCCTATATCTGGAGAGCCATACAACCAGCTCTCTGGGGATAATTGTCTGCAGCAGGTACTACTGCAATTCCTCACCAGTAGCTGGGATGTGAGCCAGCAACAACTTGGTTTGCAGGGCTGGTCCAAGGGTAATTGGCACTCTAGGCGAACTGTGTACCTCGGTGTCCCTGCCACTGTGTACCGCAGCACCCAAAAGGTAGGAGTTGCGATTCTAGTGATCTTTCCTCTGAGATCTTTTCAGAGGTCTTTCTCCCCTTGCTGAACCAAAGGTCTTAGACCAAGGTGGAGCCATAGCCAGCCAGGGCTGTTAGTTAGAATGATGTTCCTGTTGTTCTGTTCTGCATATAATTTTGGCGCCCCCCAAATTTTGGCACCCTAGGTGACTGCCTAGTTTGCCTAATGGTTGGACTGGCCCTGCTGATTTGCAGTGATAGAAAGGGCTACATTGGGATGAAATTTATTAGAGCTTCAGACACCAATGTAAAGTTTTACTCCTCACTTTCCAAAGGGTAACTCTTTCCCAGAGGGAACTGATTTACACCATTGTAAGACTGTTCATTGTCTGTTTACTTCAGGGCAAAAGTAAAGCAAAGTCAAATTATTCCAGAGTATACAAGCCATGTGTCAACACATTCAGTTTAGCCTAGACTTCTAGAAGTACCTTAAGAACAACTAAGAAATCTGAAACTGCACCCTAGGATTGCTTCGAGGACTAAACGAAACAATTACAGATTTTGAGAGTGAAATCACTAGCAAGCTCTTTCTTGTTACTTGAGGGAGGTCCAAGTCTGTCAGAATGAGAGTTAAATGTATTATTTTTAAAACTTTCTGTAAACTTGTATAGGGACTTTCTGTGGTCATCAGATTTGTATCACACTAGTGCAGCCTCCTATGATCCAGTTTGAAAAGCCCAAGTCTCTACTCAGATGTTTCCTAAGATTAGCTAGACAATATATAAGGTTTGCTCACAACTTTTCCCTCTAGACCCAAGTGAATATCAAAGCTTTTAATTTGCATGTTCTATGGGAGCACAAATAATTGATGCTATCCACCAGACAATAGTATAAACGAACACAGGGCATTCATATTGGCTCAGCTAGTACAAGGGTTTTGAGAGAGAAGGGTGAGTGAGAGACAGGCCTAATGCAGGGAGTGCCACCAGATTCCTTATAGTGTTAAGTTTCATGGGAAAGTTAAGCAAAACAGAAGTGCAGTATCATGCTGGCTTGTAAGGTACCTAGCTTTGCCAGGGACAACAGGTGAACTAGCACTAATGTGTATTATTTTGTGTTTCTATTTGCATAGCTTTGCTAAAGGATTCCCTTTGGTCTTTCTCATGCCTTGGTTGTGCCAGGACTTACCAAGAGTTTCAAACATTGTTACAAATATAGTTGTAATACAGCAGGTGCCCCTGTGCAATACTAACTCTGTATTCAGGAACTGTGCTGCAGAGTAGCTGAATGCTACTTGGCTAAAATAATTCTGGGAGGTAGATCATGATTTGCTCTGGTACCTTTGTATGTCTAGCCATAGTTTTCTTCCCAGGTAAACCTCACATTTAAACCCCTAAGTAAACCCTCATATTCTGCAACAGCTTTGCAATCTATTTCTGGCATTTAGCAAATGTTCACTGGGCAAGACAATTTACATTAGGTAGGTTTTCAACTTTTTAGCAAGGGTGCCAAAGCAGTATTTGTGCTTCATAGAATAAACTTACACAACTATTTTGTGCTGTTGAACTATGGGAAGACACTAATGGGCATTTCTTTCTGCTTCAAGTTACGTGCTGGACATTATCTCTAACCAATGCTATGTATTGTTATTTGTAGGTAGTATCAAATGCTGCTGGGCAAGGAGTTACCATTACGGGCAACAACACATTCAACAACTGGAATTGGCCCAATGCCGTGATCTTTGCTGCTACTGTAATCACGACAATTGGTGGGTATTTATCATGTGAGTTCTCTTGGCTGCAGAACTTCTTACAATTCAGTGGCCTCTTGCTCTTTCATTCATGTATCTGGCTATCCATTGAAGAAAAATATACTTCCTAATAACCATGGGAAGTATAAACAAGTGAGCAAGCAACCTTAGAACATATGTTTTCATGAGGCATGTGTATGAGGCAGTTATGGTTCATCAACACTCAAATCCTTGAAGTATGTAATAAAAATGTTTTCCTTGCTGAGTAATTACATATCCAGCGGCTTGATGAAGTGGGACTGATACAATCCCAGTTCCAATCACAGTTTATATTTGAATGCCTGTTTGGTATAAACCTGGCATCAAGTGCTGCTTATAACTTAAAGGAATATTCACTGGGACTCAAAGTACAGGTCTTCTACTATCCCAAACAGAGTATTGATAGATTCAATCTCATAGGTTCTCTGAAACCTTTTTGTTTTATCATCTCTTTCTCCATTTTTTTTAGGGGAAAGGGCAAAAGGTATGAGATGGTCTAAAATTCACCACTGATCTATGCAGCTAGAACCCGACCAAAAGGTTTTTGCTCTTTTCCAATACGCCGTACCTTGGAAAATCAGCTTCTCTCCCAATGCAAAACCCTGCCTTTGCTATTACAGAAGGCCTTCACTGATATATCTGTAGGACCCTGCGAGATTCAGAAAAAGATCAGGGTTATGGGTTGGTTGTTGTTTGTTCTGAAAAAAGAACATCCATGGTGTTGGAAAACACAAACTGACCAGAGGAGGTGACCAAGATAGAAACCTTACTGCTAAACCAAATACAGCAACATGTTCCCCCTGTTAATATTATTAAAAAAACCCTTGAAGAAATCTGACTTTATTTTTGCTTGACTTCCAGCAAGAAAAGGTCAGGAAAGCAAACATGGTTTAAACAAATTTCAAGCAGAGGATTAGAAAATAAGCTAGTTGTCTTTCCTGGGTCTGTGCTCAGAATACCTATGGTTGCTTGTTGAGTTCTGTTACTATCAAAGATTTAAAGCCCTGATCAAGGCAACTTGCACAGTTGTGACCTATTCTCCTCCAGTTGGGTGTCTGATTGCCTCTTTCTGCAGAGATGCTGGGGTATAACATTCATGCCCAGAATGGAGATCTCACAAGGGGTGCAAATTTCTTAGCAGTGGCACTTTTGATTTGCAACTTGATTTTTTTTGTCTTTATGGCAGGAGATGCGGGGGAGGGATTACAGAGGTTGCATTTGAATCAGTTTATAAGATTCAGACTTCTAGCAGTATTTTACCAAAAGGGGAAAAAAACACTTTAGATGCTTCAAGGTGAGGGTTTTTTTAATCTCTGGTTTATCTGATGAGGAGAGAGCTCTCAGAACTTGTAGATAAACCAGGAGGCAACTAAAATGCAGCCCTCCATTCCCAGCCTCCACTTAAATATAATACGTTACTTAAAAGAAGGCTTCTAAGTATTTCAGGCCATCAGCATTGGGCAGGAAAGGACTGCAGCTTTTGAGTTGTGGATATTTGGTACAGCAAAGGCTCGGACAATGGCTTGTCATCTGTGTATAGACAAACTTGTACTGCTATATGCTTAGCACAAGCCCATAGCTCGTGTGAGCTAAATTATATCTTCTTATCTCTTTTTCAGGATATGGAAACGTTTCTCCAAAGACACCCTCTGGGCGTCTCTTCTGCATATTTTACGGTCTCTTTGGGGTTCCCCTCTGCTTGACATGGATCAGTGCTTTGGGGAAGTTCTTTGGTGGGCGTGCCAAGAGGCTGGGCCAGTTCTTGACCAAGAGAGGAGTAAGCCTGGTATGTTTCTTCTCTGGCCAAGTGTTCAGTATGTGACTTAACCTAGTTCTTTGCATGCCCACTTACCTGGATAGTACATTTGGACATATCAAGGGGCAAATTCTGTAGTGATACTACACAATTTGACCTGGAGCAGAACTGGACTCTGTAAGCTGTCATAGACTAATCATAGAGAAGTAGGGCTGGAAAGGACCCTTAGAGGCCATCCAATCCAATGCAAGGCAGGACTATCCCTGTCCAAACCACCCTATGCAGTCCATAATCTAAACTTTTCATAAGACTGCCATAAACCCTGAGACAACACAAGACATAACATCCTGACTTGCCACAGGTAAAGCAGAGGAACCATGGCAGCCAGTGTCCTGCTTCTATAAAAGGTCATTAATATATGCTAGGGATATTTCAAGTAAAGGGCCACACCCCCTGCTATAGAAGAAGGCAACAAAATGCACAGTCCATACCTATCTGACCATGGGGTAAAATTCCTTCCTGATGTCAGATATGGCAATCGGTCTGACCCTGAGCAGAGGAGCAAGACCCTCCAGCTAGGAACCTCTGGCTTTAAGTCCCAGCAGGAGCATTGGCACACCCCAGCCAAAATCCCCAGCCTTGGCTGAAGCCAACAACAAATGACTCTGAGGGAAGCTTAAAGGCACCCTGACACATGTAGCAGAAGGGTGGGTTGCGGGGCACTCAGCACAGCTGCAACACATGAGGAATACCCATAGTAGAACACAGGCATAGCTGTGCCTAAACTATCCTTGACCAGTGGCTGTCCAACCTCTTCTTGAACACTTCCAGTGACGGCCAGTCCACAGTTTCCCTAAGCAACCAGTTCTACTGCCTAAGATCGTTTGCCTCAGTTTGTACAGCACCTTGCACAGTAGGTCATGACTGGGGCTTCTGGGTGATCCTGTACTCTTAGTTCTCAGTATAGAGACACCCTGCACAACAAAACCTGGGGTATTTTTAGATGCGCTTTTGGCATAGCACTGGATGCTTTAATTAGCAAGCCGCACTAATCAAAAGTACCCATGCATTGCGTGTATCAGCATCACCGTGTGTCCCCACACTGCTTTAAACTATAGTTCATTGGACATGTTTTATTTCAGAGCACACACCTGCCATTTTGTTAGCGCAGAGACGCACAGCGTCATGTCAATTTCCATGCTCCAGCAGACTCAATTAATGAGTCTGCTCTGATGTGCTGGATTGCCAGCTCTTCAGAGCAGGCTCCCCATGTGTGTAGGAGCCCCTGTATAGCAGCGTGACTTAATGCAGTAAAACAAAGATCGTACTGTGTACTACTCAGGGTAAAATAGAAATATGCAGACACACGACCAATTAGTAAAGGGTTTTGTGTTGGGGGGAGAGGGGATTAAAATGACCTCTGCACAAGTTCTGGCTCTCTGCACCTGTATGAAGTTTGCCTCTAGAGAACTAACAAGCGTTGTAGATTACAGAATTGCTGTTCTCTTGAGGGCTGCCGTCTAAACCAGTGCAACTTGAGTGGCTTGAGTAGTCCCCTGAAAACAGATGGAACTGATGTCCATGAGTTCAGAATATGGCATGCTTTCTTCTAAGTGCCCTGGCTGCCCCTCTCTCTCCTCTCCAAAACCCTTTAACGCACCTTCCCGTCAGCCTCATGGCGCTCCCTCATTGATTGTTGCTAGCCTGGCTCTTTTTCTGGTTTCCATGCCCTTGCTTCCAGTGTTCTTTTACAGCATCCTTTTTTTTTTTTTTTTTTTTTTTTTTTTGCTACCAAAGCTACTCCAACAGCTATTGCTTATGACTGGATCACCCTGGACAGAAGTGGTGATATGCTCACAGACTGCAGTGATTTCTAGCTATTCAGGCATCAGTGCTTTTACCAAACCTGTGTACTTCACTAACTTACTGCTGCTACTGTAAGGAATTCCTCTACCTTTTGGAGTATGCATGCATGCAAAAAGTACTTGAGGAAATGACCTGAAAGCGCTGTTTTTGAGGTGTCTGAATGATGTGATTTAGTTTCCATTCATTCATTTACTATTTTTAGTCCCCTTTAGCCATGGTTGCTAAAGTCTTACTGCAAAAGTATGAATTGACTAATATTGCTGACATTGGACACACAACAAAGTGCACTGGTTGAAAGAAAATGTGACTTCTCTCTAAAAAGCTTTTTTGTTGTTTTGTTTTGTTTTTTTACTACTTCCCAGAGGCAAGCACAAATCACGTGCACAGTTATTTTCATTATGTGGGGAGTTCTCATTCACCTGGTTATTCCTCCCTTTGTCTTCATGGTGACAGAAGGCTGGGACTACATTGAAGGTCTCTATTTCTCGTTCATCACTATCACCACCATAGGATTTGGAGACTTTGTTGCTGGTCAGTAATAACTTACTCTCATGTTGTTCAATGTATGTGTCACATGTGCTGTCACTTCCCTGAGATATAAGATTTCCAGAGCCTTCTGCTTTACTGAATATTTCCATGGTGGTCAACCTAATGATTCTCAGCATTCCCTAATGGTTAATGCTGCTTCAAGGAGCTCACCCTGCAGCTTCTTTAAATGGTACTTCAGGCCAGATTCAATAAAGAGTTAGGCACAGCAACATCTAATCTTTAGTATGTGGCTCCTGAATGGAATCTAATGCTTGTGTTGTGAGGGCAGCCCACTGTATGTGCCTAGGGAGAGTTAGGCACCTCTATCGTAGCACCATGCTAAGCAGGGAGCTACCTAAAGTTTGCTGTTCACTGCCTAGGTCTATACAATAGGGAAATGCTGAGGACAGGAAAGGGAAGGTGTCTCAATCCCATCTTTCTTTTGCCAGGATTTATATGTCTGTCTGTAGCCCTGAGTAAGGTGCCTGCATCTTTTCATTTAAAAAAAAAAAAAAAAAAAAAAGAAGAAAACGGTGCTCACTCTTTTTATTTAGACAATTCTGGGAAGAAGCACGGTGCCCACCTCTTGTGCACTAGTCAGGTGGTCAGAGCATTTGCCCAGGATTTGGGAAATCTGAAGCTTTTACTTCCTTCAGCCTGGGAGGGGTCATGCCTGCCTACCTATCCCACATCCCAAGAGAGTTCTCTACCTGTCACACTATATGGGCTTGGAAGAGTTCTGGTTTCCACCCCTGCTCTAAGCACTGCTTATGTATTTTATCCTTTGACTACTTAATGTAAAACTGGAGTTGGGGTAGAAAGTGCTTCTTTCCTGCCCAAGCTTGCACTGGTCTCAGCAACCAGTTGATTTTGAGCAACTCACCCTGAGAAACTGACAATGTGGGGTGAGTGACTGAAAATCTCGTGGCTAAAAACACAACAAATAAGTTCTACATTAGTTGGAGTCCTTCATTTTTGGGTGACTTTGAGAGTACTGCTGCTCTTATGATTGTCAGCCGTAGCTCTAATTTTGAATAATGAACACCTCTTTATACATCTTGTTTAAGGCAAACAAGCTTCCAACCAGGCTAGGTAAACAGGGTCCCCATTTTTCAGATGTGAGAAATTCAGACGTACTAATGTTGAAGACTCAGTTTTTAAAGCAACTTCTAATCTTGGGCACCACCTACAGACACCTCGGCTCTGGTTTGGCAAGCTGTATTTCTCCCGTGAAAATAGTAAATGCTGATAGTTCCAACTGACTTCAAACTAAATTCAGTTACGAGTGACTGCCACCTCTGACTATTGGTTCCTGTGTGTCTAGAGCCCAAAATTACAGAGCACTTTGAAAAACTTGGACATGACTTGCCATAGTTGCTCAGGAGAATTTGAAACAACCCACATCTTGGCTCTTAACATTGTTTTAACAACTAAACTGTCCTTTCATTCTGATCCATTTAAAAAAAAAAAAAAGTTTGGGGTTTTATTTGCAAGAGACTTCTTTTAAGGTTAGTCCCTTTCTAGGACAAACTTTTTCAAACACTTTCTACTCTGATCCTGTTTTTAAAGGCAGATGTAAAAACTGTGTCCTGAAAAACCTTCAAGGTTTTTTCACTCAGGTTCATGAAGGTTATGCCTGGTTGAATACTTTCCTAAAACTATATACAGTCACAACATGATAGTCCTGTTTTGAATTATTTGCAGGTGTAAACCCAGAAGCAAACTACCATGCCCTTTACCGATACTTTGTGGAGTTATGGATCTACCTGGGCCTAGCGTGGCTTTCTCTATTTGTCAATTGGAAAGTCAGCATGTTTGTGGAAGTCCACAAAGCAATCAAGAAACGGAGGAAAAAAAGGAAAGAGTCATTTGAAAATCACCCTCAGTCTAAAAAAGCCCTTCAAATGGGCACCTCCAAGGATGTGAACATTTTCAGCTTCCTTTCCAAGAAGGAAGAGACCTATAATGATCTCATCAAGCAGATTGGGAAGAAGGCCCTGAAGTCAAACAGTGATAATAACATCATTAAAACAGACCATTCCAAACCAAATATGCAGATTGCCAATAAAGATATCCAGGTGACGTACACAAAGAGCAACTCATTCAATTATGATGAGGTTTCCTTAAAACTCAAAAATAGTCGCATTGCGAGGCACCTAAATGACAAACAGACAGACAGCCCACTGGACTGCAACATGTTTGTAAACCAGCTGGACCGAATCAGTGAGGAAGAAGGGGAAGCGTGGGACTCCAGGGATTGTCGTCCCCTAATCTTTGAGAACGCCAATATAACTTTTGTAAATGAAGATGATGATGAAGAGCAAGATCTTTCAGATGATGAGGAAACTTCCAAATCCTCCATGGATGACAATCTTGTAGAGGAGCCTGAGACTCCCAAAACCCTGATGAAGTTTTCATCTTCAGATGAATCCACATTTACCAGTAATGAGCTGGAAACTTCTGTGCCTTATGAACAACTGATGAACGAGTATAACACAGTAAACAATGGAAAAGCTACAACGTGAAGCAGCACTCATGCTGACCAATGGTTGTCTGATGTTGGTTAATAGATGGGAGCAAGGAGGAAGGCAAATTTGTTGCTTAAAACCTCCTGTCTCTCTCTCTTTTTTTAAAAACAAACTAAAACTCCAGTGTTTTAATGTTACCTACAGGGTTTTTTGTTTGAGAAACCATCCATTCAATTTTGCTTTATGTGGTGTTTATTGTTTGTTTGGGTTTTTTTTAAAGCAAGTTTTAACAGAATGACAGTTTAAGGGTTTGAGAAGGCTAGAAGGAAGTGCGGGGGAAAAGACTAGTTATTACACTGGATCTATTTTGTGCTTTTCCTGAGGGAATTAGTTTGGGGGTGAAACTACAATTGCAGACAAACTAGTTTGGGCATCTGTAACATGTTTGATTACTGTACTAGATTTTCACCTCTGGAAACATGGATTCAAGTCCTGCTTGGACCACACGTGAAAAGTCGTATCGTAGTTGAGACTCCCGATTGTGCCATATTCTGTCTCTCTTCTCCAAGAGAAGGAAAAGCAGGATGTACCAAAGGTGAGAGTAGAGGTGCATTGGCAGAGCTGAATAAGGAAGCTTCCACAGCATCAGATTATGCTAGTGCTAGCAAAAATGAAGAGCACTAACTTCTTGAACAAATCCATTTAAAAGCCCAAAGGAACTGGTTTAGAGAGCCTTTAATGAACAAGGACCTACCCTAGAATGAAAATCCTTCTTGGGCATGAAAAGTATGTGTGAATGAAGTTCAGGGTCTAGCAGCCTGATTGTGTGCAAGAAAGTAGTGAGGAGGGTGTGGAGGGGACACCACCCTGATCAAAGTAAAGAAGAGCACAACCGCCATTTGACAAGCTTTGTGGGTGGAACATGTCCTTCTCCTGCCCATATTCTAGAGGAAATGCTTGAATAAACTTTATATGATGCATCTGTACAGGTGAAGTTTTTTAGTGATACTGTTCTTTGAGCAAAACCATCTTTTGAGTAGAGGATACCCCCTGAGTGTTGTAGTGCCTCTTGGAAGGACTTAAAGAGCTGCTGCAGACCTTATATACAGTGTGTTCAATATCGCTGCAAAATCTTTTGCTGTTTCTTGCCAACTTGGTACTTCAGATTAGACTTGAACCTGAGCATTTGTTTTGTACCAGTAGTTGCTTATACTTCTGCATATTGCATCCTTAAGAGGACATTCTATATGGTTATTTTACCCCAAATAGCTGGGTAATGCTAAATCTTTGGTACCATTTTCAGAAGTGCTACAGTGATTTAGGCTCCAAGTATCTTTTTCAAAACTGACTTGAGAAGCATAACTTGCTTTTAAAAAGAGACTTGGACCCCTAAGTCACTGTAGCAGTTCTGAAGATGTTATGTCTCGGCTCCAGTTAGGGATTCTTGCTATGGGGTGCCAGGCCTGCTTTTTTTTTTAAAAAAAATGAACACCATACATTTTGAGTAAAGAAAATGGTGGTATATGGTTTTATATTTCTCTCTCTTTTTTAAAGAGCTCTACACATGAAATGTGCCAAATCCTTTCAGATGAAGCTCTTGATTTATGTTGGCAAGAGGTATGGATTTCAGTGGTCCAACATATTTTTAGAACAGACAATTGCTGGGATTTTAAACTTTTTAATATTATTAGGCAAGTTTATGTTTTGTTTTACAGTATTTAAGTCATGTCAACATGCCTTAAACTTTCAGCAGTCCAGTGAACAGTTGAAACTAAACTCTAGCATTTGAGAGGGTGGAAAATATGGCTCTCTTTCTAACTTTGAGAGGTTGTGTAAAATTTTTGTAATACTAACTTTGAATGACTAAGCATACTAATAACAGTAAATATTAGCTGCTGCTCAAATCACTAGTTTCTCCTTCGATACAAGGAGAACTTGTGGAAACCTGGCACTCCAGTTGGATATCTTGTTGACGAGAGTTCTGAAGTCACCTACTGTGAAACAAGGAATGACAGTGTTCATTTCTGTTCAAAAGCTTGTACTATTTGCAGGAGCTTCTATACACTAATGTTAACTAAGGGCAAGATCCTGCCCCATTACACTGGTCGGAAATGTAAAGTGTGTTTCATTGGTTTTAGTAGTTACTCCACCCTTACATTTGCATGGCTGAGGAGAAAAAGCAAATCCAACGTGTAATTGCAAAATATTGCTGCTGTTTGGAACCTTGATGGAAGGACATAATCAGTTTTTTTGCAACTGACAGGAATGAGCACATTTGTCTGAGCAACATTTGGTTCGTTCTAACAGACTTTCTTTTCATAGCCTTTTATTGTGATGCCAAGCCCCCCAGGTGTACCTCCTTGTATTAAGGGTTCTGAATGATGACTGTGCCTTGGTGCCACTAGTACTGTAAAAAAAAATAAAAAACAAGAAAAAAGAAATAGTAGACAGTATGCAATTTATAGAAGGTGTAACCCCCTAGTGTAGCAGGTCAGCCTTCTCATTAAGGAAAATGCACATCCTTCAAACAGAGCACTCCATAAAGCATTTCTTGCTCTTCAACTAGTCTTCCATTGTAAATTACAATGATTAAGGCTATAGAGACAGTTAATTCCAGGTAGAGTTGGAAAACAAAGATTAAAAACGCAATATCAAGCGTGTTGTATGTTATATTAAGTAAAAGAAGAGGGATAACCAAATGTGGCCTCCTGCATTGGAGGGTTGAACATGTGAAGTAAGCCAGGGTGTCCATTTTACAACACATCGGCTGCTACATGGTAACCATTGGCTTGGACTGCTCATATTGAGATTTTGCACATTGGAATCTGTATGTTCTCCATATCAAACAGCACCCGTGTATTTAAAGATGTGGATAGGCCTGATCTATTCTGTGTTTCTAAGTTTAAATGCAGAACAGGGTCACTGCCAAACTGCCAGTGCTGTCATCTTAGAATATCAAGTCTACATGACGCATGTCATGGGCTTTCAGGTACCAATCAGTTTTTCAAGAACTATGCAGAATTCCTGGGTTTGAGTTTTTTAAAACATAATTACACTTCACAGTTTTTCTCCCCAGCAGCCAACCATGTGCCTTGCTCTAACTCTAATGCTGGGCAAAATTTACCAGTCTGCAAAGAGCCAGCACAAGAAATGTTGTTGTTAAATCCAACATGCATCCAACATTTAAGCGGGACTAAATTGGTTTATACCCCTTCTGCAAAAGGGTGGTTTGTCCACTGTCCTTTTAAATGATGGTGCCAGACAGACCTTTGTCTACAAGTCTTCCATCCTGTTTAGGAAAAACAGCAGGCTAGAGGCTTAAATTAGCATTATCTGTTTGCCTTTTTGATTTCCAAGTAGTGAACTAGAAGAGTGTCTACCCTACATTTTGGCCTATCGGTTTCAAAAGTGCCTTGGGCCACTTTGAATTCCCAGATGCTGTTTGGTAAGATCTTTATAATGTGAAGTAGTTCAAGGAAATTACGTTCATGATTTTGGAGAACCATTTTTTTAGCCATCTGGTAAATATTTTTTGCTGAGGTAATTAACTGTCTAGCTGTGTTTGGTTAAATAAGTGCATTTCTATAGATGGGATTGTATAGTCATTTACTAATAAAAATCTGCAAGACTCATGGCAGACACTTGTATAAATTTGGAGAGAGGAGGGGGCAGGAATCCTTCTAGTGGACTGCTGGTACAGACCTATTTCTCGTTAACTTTGGGGCATTAATCAGAGTGAGGGTCCCTTCCCTTCTCGTGCCCAATTTCCATTGACCAATTCTGCCACAACGAGCCAATGAGATGTAAAAGGCATTGACAATTCCTAAAGGTCTCTTTATGTTCTGTTGGTGAATCTTGTTCCTACAGTCAGTAAGGTGCCCTCCTCTTTCTTAGCACCCTGCCAATTTTGTGTGTCACTTATTGCTTTTTCTTTTGTCATTCAAATCTGTTTTAGTGTGACCAAATGAACATCAATGGTGGTCTTGTGTCTTGTGGTATAGAGTCTAATGAATCTGAGATATGGGTACGAAACCACTGAATAATATACAAATAGCCTTGGTTTATTTTATTTTTACTTTTTCCTGTGATCGTGATTTATGTGAATCTGTTGCTGGCAACAGATGTCATGATATTACCACCATTCCTTAGTGATATACAACATTTTGTCACCCTGGATAAGTTCTGATTTTTTATTTATTTTTTTTTTTTTTTCCCCCTCATTTGGTTTTCATGGTATAGGTAAAATTATACCAACATTCACAATAACATGAGACCAAAAAGCAATACTAAGCCTCTGGACCTTAACGGAAGCCTAAGAATCCCATTTTATCTCTAATCTTCATGCTTTCTAGGCTTCATTCTAATTGTGACACTTAACTTTTTTTTTTTTTTTTTTAAAGTAGAGTCTCTGCTTTCCATGCAGCTTTTAGTGTTTGTACAGTCTCGGCTGTTTCATCTCTGTCACTCCATTGCATGAAGAGATAGTCTGTTCTTTGTTCGCTGATTGTCACTGGAACCACACTGTATGTAAATATTGGATAAGTCTTTGTAAAAATGTAATTTATTTTAATATTTTGCAATAAAATGTTAATTGTACAAGTTTATCTGTATTCATCACTGCAGAGGAAAGAATTGAGAAACTAAGCCTTATTTCCACACTGCCATGCACCTACATTGCTCTTTACAGACAGAGCTGGTCTTGTTCCAAAGAGCTTGAAGCTAAAGGCCTGATGTAGAAAGTTGTTTTGTGCAGATGCCTGCACCCATGTGAAGCCCCAGTGACATTAGATGAACAAGATCTGGTAGGTACAGCATAGCAAAGTATTACAGAAAAGGGACTATGGTTAAGTCCTGCAGGAAGAGTTAAATTAGGAGATGATGCTGTTAAGTGTATGCAAAGTTTTGTATTCAAACGTCTTTTCCTTGTGGGGAAGGAGGGAAGGTAACTTTTTGGGTTTTTTTTTTTAAATATATTAGACTGGAGTATTTAAGTGAAGGTTAGGATTAGCAGGCTAACTAGAAAATCTCAAGATGGGATGCTTTTGACTGCTTTCTGAATGCCCCATTCTGTACATCAGCGGGGGCAACCTTTTTGGCAGGTGTGCCACAAGTTAGCCCTGCACTCCTCCGAAGTGCCACTCAGATCCCCTTCTCCTGTCCAGTCTATTATTCCACCTTCTGTTTCCTGCCCTGTTTGCTGTGCTGCCTGTCCCCTCCCTGATCTGCAGCTATGATGGGTGGCCACATACAGAGGATGCCTGTGCCACTTGTAATATGTGCATGACACACTGGCCACCCCTGTTGGATGTGCTTAAAGGTCTAAAAGGGAGGCAGATCTTTTGTATGCGTGTAGATGCCCACAAACACGCACATGCATACATGCATTAATACAATTACATAACAATCTTGCATTACCCCTCTAAGGATCTTTGGTGGTTAAGCAAATGCTTTTTTCTCTGGCAGCTTGACTATTTGCTGAGAGTCAGCCATGCCCGCAGAAGTTAGTGGGTGACTACATAATACTTAGCACTCCTGGAAACAACATACCCTAGTCAGCTCCTACTCTCCACCTGTACCTGGGAGCTGAACAGCTCTGGAACTGGGGAGGGGGACACATGGGGCACAGGGGCAGTAGCACCAGGACTGGTGGGGAGACACCATGGTAAGACACGTTTTCCTCCCACGTCCTGGCATTGCTCAGCCCCCAGCTCCCCCCAGACATGGGTGGGGAGTGGAAGCCAACTGGGTCATGTGTTGCATCTTCAGTGGCAGGGCTGAGGGGACAAGGGAGCTCTCTGTCCCCAGCTTGGTGCTGCAGGGAGAGAGAACTCCCTTGTCCCTTCAGCAAGCAAAGGAAGGGGAGACCTCGGGGCACTGCTACTGCTTGGCCACAGGTCATTGCCCCAAGCCAGTGCCACCAAGCCAAGCTGCAATCCTGAGCTCCACATGGCTGGGAGTGTCCCTTGCTTTTGGGGCAGCTCCCCTCAACTCCCTGGAGCCCAAACCTGACCACTGTCCCTCTGCGAACCCACTGGCTGCTGCAGGGGGGCAGAGCAGGGCAGGGGGTGCAGGAGCAGCCCTGAACTCAGCTGCTTCCCTTGGGAATAATTTTGATCCCAACACAGGTGCACATGTAGATGCATGCCCGGATGCAGTTTACAGCACTTTATTTTAATGTGCTTAACCTTAAGAGACACTAATTGCACATGTAGACACACCCAATATGGAACACAACTGCTGTTAACGCAGAGCGGATGGAGACTGGGAGTGCTACGTATGGATTCTGTTTATTATAAACGCGGAGAGGAAAATTCTACTAGCTGACTCTCCACCAGTTTACTTTTAGAGGTGCCCTAGCTAGGTCTTAACCAAACTTGGAACTGAATTAGTAGTGTGTGCCTGTCAGTTCTTGGGTACTGGCACCCCTGCTTCCAAGGCCTGACTCACTACCACTAGTCCTGGATCCTCTTGCCTCTGTCACTGAATCCTGGATCCATGCCGATGCCCACAGATCCCTTCCCTCTACCACCAGACCCACCAGAGCTGCTGCTGTCCCCACAATCTGGCTTGAGAGAAACTGACAAGGTCCAGATCTGGCTCCAGGCCCAAGGTGAGTTTTGATACCTGTTTGATACTGGATGTGTCTACATGAGAGTTACTGTGGAGCTGACTTAGCTCTACAGTAAATGTCCCGGTGTCTGCAATGTGCCCCTATTAGGGTGCAGGAAACTATCTGCTAAAATGTGACAGAAGCTCCCCAGCTCCGCAAGCCAGACAAAATAGCTCCAGAGGCTATATTTACAAGTACTATCCTGCTGCGGAGTTTTTTTGTGCTCAGCAGCGCATGTAAGCACTGCCCAGCTTGCTGAGGCACAAGGATGCTTCAGTGTGGGGCTGCCTGCTGGCTAGCCCTGCACTGAAGTACCCTCATGCCCTAGCCAGCCACTCTACAGCACATTCAGCCTGGTCAGAGCAGCTCCAGGCTGGCAAGCTGACCCCTGGGACCCCTTGCTAGCTGGGACTTCTCCAACCAGGCTGCACATGCTGCTCACAAACTCTGAAGTTTATTACCCTGGAGTTAATTGTTCCACATTCAAACAGTATACCCAGGAACAAAAACTCTGGAGCAATAGGTTACAGAGTTTATTCATGTGGACTAGTTGCATGTGTATATGTGCCTACTATCACTGAACCCCTGCTCCCAGAAGAGCCTATGTGGTTGATAGGTAAGAGCAAGGGCAGACTTGCCCCTTTCCTCTCCTAACTGACATGTATTTTAGCAAGTCATTTTACCCTCTGAAATGTGAGTGACTGCATAGCACTGTGAAACCCTTGCATAAGAAGTTACTCTTCAAGCATAGCATATATTAAGCTGGGTCCTCTCATTTCAAGAGCCTCTTGGAACAGGTATGAGGTTGCACCCTGTTCATCATGTGGCTTAAAAAAACCCAAAAGTCCATGCCTAGACTCATGTAAATATTGAGGCCTGTAAGTTCACTCTGATTACATAGGTGAAGAAAATAGAGAAGAGGTAGGTGGAAGGAAAACTAACCCTGCCCATGATGCACAGTTCTCATGTATTTGGTGTAACACTTGCTTACTTGGCAGGCTCTTTACATCTGCCTGTATTACATCAGGATTCTCAGTCATGTGTCCATTCAGCTGGGGTGTGGGCAGACAAGCAAGTATTTTGCCTGAAGTTGCTTCATGCAGTCATCCCGATGGCTTGTGCCTAGCATGGCTCAGCTCTCTGTGTTGGATTATAGCCAGGTACATTCAGCTCGGAGAATGTGGCACCAGAAGTCATGGCATGAGGGTAGTGCTCTCAGACACTCGCTTCCCTGCAGCTACACTTGTGCATCCTAATGCTCTAGGCACCCTCATTCAGTGTCCTCTCCAGCCCCATTGAGGTAGGTGCTGGGAGAGCAGTTGGTGTGCTTTGCCTTGGCTTGAGCCCTCTCGGGATTTTGGGGAAGAATAGGCAGCTAGACTGTTTTGTCTGTCAGATGAGAAATGTGTCAGTAAATAGAGAGTGAGAGAGAGCAAGAGGAGGAGGAGGTAACTGCTGCAGTGTCTGTAACTGAGAGCAGATAGCAGCAAGGGAGTAGAACCACATTTCCCTCAGGAAAGCATCCCCTGGTCCCCTTACCAATTTAGGGCTGTAATAAGTTTTACAGGAGGAATTTCTTTAAACTTGGTAAGCTCTGTATGCAGATGAAAGGGAAAGAGGTTTCCCTATAGCTTATACCCCTTCCTGGTAAACATACTGACACTGATATAGGCTTCCAGCTCTGCTTTTTTCTAACAGTCCTTCAAGCTGTTGACACTCTGCTTAGACCCATTTATTATCTATAGGCCTTGTGCAGCTTGAAATATTTCAAGTATTTAGCGGACTTGTTTCTTGCTTCTCCATTTCCATGCTGGTGGATGCCATGCCTGCTGCATACCTGCATAATGTAGCTGGTGCAGTTTCTGGTGACTCATATGTAGGCATATCTCAACAGCACAGGGCTTGCTCAGTTAGGCTATCTTTCTTGTGTCTCAAAGGAGACTCTATCCCAGAACGGAGCAACATTTTGGCATGGGGGCTGCTTTCACAGAGCTTAGATCTGAGTTCAGGCCACTTTCAACCCAGCTCACCTATCCACTACTTCCCTCCACTGTGCTGTTGCCGCAGTTTTTCTCCTTGCTGCCCGGCCAAAACCTGCCACTGCTAAAATGTCACAGAAGCTTCCCCAGCTCCACAAGCATGACAGAACGGCTCCAGGGGCTGGATCTGACCCATGGACGGCAGGCTGCTGACACTGGCTTCAGCCTATCTGGAGAAGAGAGGGAAATGTGGGGGTGACTGTTGAAAAAGCCTTGTGACAGCAGAGCCAGATAACACTATTCTTATATTTTATCAGGGGTATTTAACAGCCAGCCCACAGAACCATTCAATCTAGCCCACCAGCAGTCTGGAGGGTTACCAGAAGTCGTGGAGGTGAGGCTAGTGTGGCCTGCTGCTGAATTCAGGGTCACTGAATCCCAATGGACACGGCCATTGGTAGCAGGGAGGCAAATGAGGGCTTGATCCCTGTTGCAGCCCTGAATCTTTGCTGCCTCTACTACCCAGTCCTAGATCCACACTGCTGCCCACAGACCTGCTGCTACTGGACCTCTCATATCTGCCACTGGCCCCATTGATCTGGCCTAGGGAGGAAGTGCCACGGTCTGGACTTGGTGCCAGGCCCAGAGTGAGTATGACCACCCTGTTTAATACCATCACTTCAGAAAAAATACATCCAAAGATGCCCTCTCTTGGCTTACACAACTCTTCTAACTTAAGGAACAGTATTGGGTATGGTACAAATATCAGCAAGAAATGTATATACAAATTGGGTGAGTCCACTGAAATGTGTCATGCCAAATAAATGCTAAACTAAAAGGGTGGTGATAAAAAGGGTGGCTGGAGGGGACATCCCACAATAAACAGGCTCAGACAATCCAGCCTGGAAGCACTTCCTGTGTCATCTACTTTCCCATTGAGATATCATGGACAAAAACCTGTTTCCCTACATGACAGTCAATGGGTGTACCTGTTTTATCTGATAGTACAAGCTATCCAGATGCAATAATAATTAACAGTGCCATGCCTAGGGACTTCTAGGCCAGCTGCAGAAACTGTAGCATTAAAGATGTTGATCAAATTAACTAGGCTAGCAGAACTAGCTAACAATTATTACAGCTAGTTGAAAAAAGATTTGAGACCGTAACTTCTGTGTCACAAAGCATAGCAGTGGGGAAAATTTTCATTTTTGAAGACATGCATTGAAATGAAATGATTTGGAATAATATAGAAGTAAAATTTTTCCAGTTCTTGGAAATCTAAATAAATGTTAGTTTTCCATGTTCAAAGCTTCAAGGCAAAAAGTAAAAGGGGAAGATCAATTTCTCTCTCCATCTCTTATTTTCCTCTGAAAAAGAATGGGAGAAAAGTGAAAGCAAACCTGTTTTTCATGCTTTGAGTGTGTTTGGGTTTTTGTTACTCTTTCCACTTTACTTTTGTCCCCCCTTCCTTTCCTCCCCTTTCCCCCATGGGTGGGAACAACCATAGTGAAAATACAAAATTGGGAAATACTGGCAATATTCATTTAGAAGTGTTTAGAAAATTCAGTCGGGCATTTGCCCATAATTTTTTGAAGGAAAATATTTGATTTTTCCAACTGGCTTTGTTAATTATATAGATCAGGGGAAAAAAACTTCCATACCTTTCTGTCAGCCTACTTCAATATGGGCATGTGGCAGTAAAACATACGCTGTCTTGTGTTGAGCACACTGCTTCTTCCGACAAGGAGCACACGCCTAAACTGAGACCAGGAATGCTGTTCAAAGTCTGTCAGTATTCTTGCATCTTCCTATAGATTGATGGTTTCAGGCATTTGCTGACTATAGAGGTGTAAAGAGAAATACCATCAGTTTCTGGGTGTATGAGGAAATATCATAATTATTTTTCATGTCATTAAGATCAGAGCATTAAAAGTTCTGGTGTACTTATTTGTGGGTTGGGCACTGCCTATACTGATGATTAAAAATGCTGGGGGCAGAAAAGCTTTCATTCCAGCATACACCCTGCCTGGGTACATGGTGTAAATATACGTATGTTGTCTAATACCTGAAAGAGATGATTTTTTTCCCCTTTAGGTCAACATATAAAAAGAGTGTCATTGACCAAAAACAAAAACAAAGAAAGCCACCCCCTACCTCCAGCTAGAAAACAGCTGAAAATAAAATAGAGTTCACCTAGCAAAAGTTTTCCATCTGCTTTCCTGCTTGTGTTTTTCCCTCTCAGAAATGAAAGCTGTCTCAGCTTGGACATGATTGCCTCAACCTGTTAAGTAAGAGAAGCAGTTTTATTTATAATGGCAGGCTTGTCCTTTCCTTGCAACCTGCATACCTATGCTTATCTGCTGTACATTGGCAAATCAATGGAAAGTAAGGCAGTAGCTCAAGACTCCAGGCACAGTCTCCCTCCTTTGATATAGTTTTCCTACTCCCTTCTAGCTGGGATCTTTGCCAACTCTATCTCTGGCACAGCTGGAAAAGAAGAAAAAATTAGTAAGTAAATTGGCTCATTTTGAAATTGCTGATTAAAATGGGAAATGAATGTAAAAATGGCAGTAAGCAATACAGCTCTGGCATTGGGTGGGAGTCTATACCCACTGTGACCTATTTTGGGGCCATCAGTTTTTATGAAGCAATAGAATAGTTGTGGCTGCTCTCAAAGATGTTTAACAGATTTTACAGGGAGCACTTGGTTAAAATGAAACAGCAGTGGTTTGAAAACCCACCCTGCTGCTCTGTGGCAAGGTTTTCCAAAGAGTAGTGGTCCTATTTTGATGGACATCCTTTAGTCCATCAAAAGAGCTACTTAACAGGACTAATAAGTATATATGAGAAAACAGTTAATTACTGGTTAAGGAGAGGGGACAGATCACAGATTTTCAAATTGCATACTGCATGGTGCTCACTGATTGTGCAATGCTGTTATTTCTACATGCATAACTGTGAAGGAGGAAGTAGGTACTCATGAGAAAGCTAGTCAGCACTACAAGGTTTCACTGGAAGAACTTTGGGTGCATCCATGCTCAAAGCTCTTGTGTGATGGAAAAGCGCGACCTCTACCTCCTGTTTCTGCCAGCAGTTATACTCTCCCAAGTAAAGGAAGGTTTCTGCTACTGTCTAGCAGTACATGTGTGCAAATACTTCTCTTCTTTCTGCTGAATTTAGCAGTTCCCTGAGAAGGTGGTGCTTTCCCAGGGTGCACGTCACACTTTGCTGCCACAACTGGTGCTGTGGAGCCACCAGAAGCACGCGCATGTGTTATGTCCTTCGGCAGTGGTGTCTACTGTCTGCCAGTACAACCAGCTAAGAGTAACCAAGGCTGTTAGGCCTCCTGAAGTGAAAGGTGGGAAGGTATGCTGTAACCACCAGCAGGGAGAGATAAGATCCAAAGAGAGGAGGTTTCTCATAGAAATACTGGAGGGAGCAAAAGAGGAGGGAAAGGAAACTACAAGATTAGAACCCTACTTCAGGAAAGGGAGCTAATTTTAACTCTGTACATTTACACCAATGCTTTCTTCCATGTTCTCCTTTTTTCCTGAAATGTATTTCCTGCACTTGTACGCAAACCTGCCATACTCCTCTCCTTCATATCCAACCTCCCTGCTGTGACAACTATGAAAGTGAAGCCCAGTTGGTATGGCAGGTATGGAGAGGCAATTTAATTTTTAAGCATTCAGATCATTTAGCACCAGCAAGTTATACCCAAGGCATTCCTAGCACTGAGAGGCAGGCCTCACGCCTTACTGGGGCCATGTCTTGGGTTCCAGCACAACATTTAAACGTGATGAATACCTTCCTAAGTATTGTAACTGCCAAAGAGATAGTGTGGCCTAGTAAATGGGATTATGATTGTTTTTTGGGATGGGAAGTAATTGTTTCCTGTAGCACTCATTGTGATATGTGCTTTGTAAATATGTTAGAGGGAATTATTTCTGTCCTGGAGGCTAACAAGTAAACAATTTAATAATGAGGGAAAAGGGATGAACAAAGGTGTGGTTGTCCTAATAAAGAGACATACAACTTGAATATGATGCCTAAGTTCTCCCTCCAATGTGACACCATCTACAATTTTTTTTAATAGGCAACATAACAAATGAGTCTTTGGGAGAAAAGGTTGAAAAAGGTTGTACCAGGCAGAAATGGAAGTGTGAAAAAAGGCATGGACATGTTTGCATGAAAAGCTGCTATCACTGGAGAAGATGAAGTATGACTTTAGTAGGAAAGGATTTGTAAGTGAGGAGAGGCAATGTCATGAAAGATTTTGAACCACAACAGGAAGTCTGATGTAGTAGGAGAGAGGAGAGTCTTTGCCATAGCAAGGCCAGCTCTGAGCTCCCCTGCTGGGCCATAGGAGCTAGACAGTGCAGCACTGCACCAAGCAGTGGATCTGGGGGCAGAGAGTAAGTGGGGCAAACTGAATGGTGCTCCCTCCCTCAAACCCAGGGAGCCTTCTCCAGAGCAGGCATAGCTATGCACCCAGTATGTCTGTATCTGGAGCAGGGATATGAATGGGACACCAGGACTGGATCCCAGAGAGATCAGCCATAGAGCTGCTGCTGCTACAGCAGCATCCCTTCCCTCCCCTTCCCCCCCCCGCTATCCACAATGGTTGGTATACCTTTGTTCCCCCTGCCCCAGGAGCTCAACGAGCCTCACTAACCTTCTGCCTGAAGTCAACAGTGGTTGAGAAGCACAGCTCCCTCAAAGGGTTGGTGCCAAAATAGCCTGAAACAAAATTTTCAGACAAATGATTTCACCTGCTTTCTTGAGGTGGTAACTGGCCACACAGTGCCAATTTATCTGAAGAAGCTTAACTACACAGTGTTGATAAATGACTAAATTGTACAGTGCTTTGCAGCAGGAATATTGGCTCGGAAGAAGAAGAGTTGCCAACCTGTTAAGAGAGAGTGCTCAGGGATAAGAGGCATTTCTTCTCAGTAAGTGTGCAATCTGTTAGGCTAAGAACAGACATTCAAAAAGCCCGAGCCTGAATTGATTCACTCTTTGCAGGTTAGTCTAAGATGTGCAGCTTAAACTGATTAATAACTGGACAAACTTTCACTGTTAAATCAGGAAATGCAGGCACATGCCTGTAGTGGCTCAAGCCAGAAGCTGGGGGCACTAGAGCATGCCTGCCAGCCACTACCAAAGGGAAGGGAAAAGAGATGCCCTCCAAGACTCTCACCCCTCTCTGGTGGAGTGGAAGGGGTTTGGCCAGGCACCAGCCAAAGTGAGCACAACACACTTGATGCCAGCCATCAACTGGGAGGGACAGGGGGAGAACTGCTGTCAGACTAAGGAGTGGGGATGGGGGAAAAGTCTTTTCTCTGAAGCAAATGTGTTGAACGCAGCAATTTGCAAAGCGTACAACAGGAAACTACCAAAAATCTTTGCCGAAACTAAGATACAGCCCAGTAAAACACAGCATACACAATTTAGTCTAACTTAAAAAGTAAAGCAGGAAGACAAGAAGTGGTCTTACTAATCCTGAAGGCAGAGTGTCTCCTTACAGCCAGGCATTCAGAAAGGCTTTGTTTAGGTATTCCCAGCTTTTACACATTTTCCGTTTATAATATAAATGTATCTCACTGCATTCATTGGTGAAGCTGTCTGCAACATCCCTTAAGTACATCTCAGGTCTTTGCCAACACTTCCCAACTCTCAGGCTGGTCCTCTAAGCTGTGGGCTCACAGGTGCATCCCTGCCTGGCTCTGCAGCCAAACCCCCAGGGCTTCCAGGGGAGAGAGGGGACAGAGGAAGGAATTAACTCCATCCCTGCCTGGTTGAAGGCAGGCTGCGGCTGCGGCTGGCAAACCCCAGGTTTGCCCTGAAGCTTGTCATTAGGGAAAAGGGCAGGGGGAGAGGGAATGGAGAGAGGAATTTGCCTCAGTGGCCATGGGAGGCCAGCATCTGGCCACACCCTGCCTCTGCTCCATCTAGAGAATAGAGGGGAGGGGGCAGCCCAGCTCACTGGAGCAGAGAACAGAGCTCCACCCAGCCCAGAGAGCATGCTGGGAAGCTGGGGGAGTCTGATTTATCTTAAACCAGCAAGGGGTCTGGGACAGACATTGCATAAACTGGTTTGAGCCAAATCAGTTAAGCCTGATACTACATTCAACCAGGTTTATCTCAAACTGGATCGGCGATTTTCAAACTGGTTTACGTGCACTGACTGTCTGTTCTGCTACAGGTTTAAACCAGTTTCTGACCACTTAAAGCAGTTTATGTGTAATGTCTCTCCTTAGCCTTAAAGATTTGGACTGAGGGGAAAATGGATGAAACAAGCTTTGCTTTGTGAACTGCTGTCTTCTGACCCAATATGTGACCCTGTGCCTTCATACACTGTGCAGGCTTGGAAATGTTTGGAATATATTTGCTTCCCTTGGCCCAGAGAAGCTTTTCTGAAGGAGAAAGGGAGGGAGGAGGGGAGGGAAAGGAGGAAAAGGCTTTGAGGTTATCACAGTTTATTTACTTAAAAAAAAACTAAGACGAATTAGGTTGAGGAGATCAGTGATGGATCCCAAATGCTATTATACATAGGTTCTAGGAAGTTATGGCCCACGAAACATCATCTCCAAAGCATGATATTACTGCTGCTAGTTGCTCTTTATCTTTCTTTTCCGTCTCCCATCTCTTTCCATTTCCCAGTCTTGTACTCCATCTGACTTGTAACTAATTATTGCGGCCTCCTAGAAACGTCACAGCCATTCCTAGGAAACACACAGGGTTGATATACACATTCAGGGAGGCTGCTCCGATGCACTCTAATTACACTGCATCAGAGCAGACTCGATTGAGACTGCTGGAGTGTGGTAATTACCGTGCTCCAGCAGACTCCAGCGTCACATGTATCAGTGTCCCCACCCTGAATAATGGCAGTGGGGCACTTTAAACTAAAGCTGGTTCAATGAGCTTTAGTTCAAAGCCCCTCGCTGCCATTTTTCAGTACAAGAACACTGATACACATGATGCTCCGTGTGCTTTTAATTAGTGCAGCTCTCAGAGATGTGCTCCATAAAGTGCTCCCCACCACCTCCCAGAGCACATCTATAAATGCCCACAATGGCCACTTGGCATTTCACACTGACAATAGGGACAAAACTCAACTCCCCCTGTTCTGAAGGCACAGGCCCTTGCCGCTTGATTCGAAGGAGATTCTGTCAACAATATAGGACCCGTTGCATAGTCAAACAGTTCTGATTCTCTCCATTAAAGATGCTGTTTCCTGTATATATACATTAGAGTATATTATATAAATCATAAAGCTACACGTGTGTGTGTGCGCATACGTGCATACATACGTGTGTGTGTATATATATATCTACCTTCACTAGGGGTATGTGAAGCAGGCCCTATTCGATTTAGATTTGTATTCAGCCCAAATCAGGGACAGTGATTCGATTCGTTAATTCGGATCACTGTCCCTGATTCGATTCAGCCGAATCCCAATCTGAAGATTCAATGCTGATTCGGAGAATCATCAATTCAGACATAGACACAGCTTTAAATGTTTTTTCTACATACCTTGAGGTACCAGCGAGGCTTGTGAACATTATGATGCTGGGGCGAATGGAGCATCCCACTGGAGTGGGGGGGGTCCTCCACGTGCTTCGCAGTGAACCCAAAAGTGGACCAGAAGTACTTTCAATCCACTTCCAGGTCCACCAGGGAGCTCAACAGGCCCCCTCCCAACTTCCCCAGCTTGGCAGTCAGCCATGGGGGGACCCTGGGTGCTTCCCTTGACCCAGGAGGCACCAGTCATCGAGCCAGGAGGGTGTGGGGAGGCCCCCGGTGCGCTCCCCAGAGGACCCAGAAATGGACCAGAAGTGCTTCTGGTACACTTCTGAGTCTGCTGCCGAGCATGCTGGGGAGCCCCTTGTGCTCCTGGGGGACACTCCATACTCTCCAGCATTGCAGCATTCACAAGTTGCCTGCTACTTCGAGGTATGTAGAAAAAACATTTAAAGCTGTGTCTATGTCTGAATCTTTCCAAATCTCTCTGAATCGATTCGGAGTGTTTCAGTTCGACTTGGAGAGATTCAAGGGTCTTCTAATTCAATTCAGATTCAGAGATTCGGCCACCAAGTTGGGCCAACTCTGGCAAATCGAATCAGGGACAGAAGCTTCGCACAGCCTTAATATATACATATAACTATATATGTGTGTATAGATAGATAGATAGCTATATACATAACTTGTCAAATGAGCTTTAGTTAAAGCACCCCCAAAGCCATTTTGATATAGGGGATGCTAAATACATGAGACATTGCAGTGTTTTAATTAGGGAGCTGCTCTAATTAAAACACCCCCCACCCCCCATCCCTCCTGTCCCCCACCCAGGAGCAAACGTATAAGCACTCATATCCTAGCATGATTGCATTTGTAGCATAGACAGGGTCTAAAACCACATTCCTGTAGCAAAAAAATAGGCAGTTAACGTGTCACTTTCAGAAGTGAACCCTTGGCTCCAATAATTCAACAGAAGAAAAGCAATTATATAGAGTAAAATATGTATTATCATGATAATTTATTGAAGAAAAACAGTGACCTACAGAATGAAAACAGAGAAAAGAGGTGAAAGTCAGAAAGCAGACAGCATAATCCACTGGCAATGCGTAGGGGGTACACGCAGGTGCACATGCACCCCCTGAGTGTGGCAGTGCACCCCCTGCAAAAAGGCATTGCTGACACTGTCGGCAGTGCCTGCAGGTGGTTGCCACTCACCACCTTCCCCTCCCCCCCAGCTGCTGACACCGCCAGCGGCATCTGCACCACTGGTCAGTGCTCGCCACCACCGCCCACCTCCCCCCCACTTGCCTTTGCCATGCTCCTGCCACCAACAGTGCTGCCGCTGCCTGTGGGAGCTTGCTGTGCCCCCACCAGCCTCCCCGGGCATGCAGCATTCATGCCATAATCTAGCATTGGGCTTTATGATATCAAAGACTGGCTTTTACAATTAACACTACAAAAATCTACATGTTTTCTCTCCATATCACATTTATTTCTGATAAATGCCAGGGTGACAGGAACTTTAGAAATCCCTCAGACTGATGTCAGGAATTGTTTGTGATCTATGCTACCTATAACAGTTAAATGTAACATTCAAGGGTAAAGTGAACATGGAGTTATGACCACATTTTCTGTGTTGCGTATGGCTTCTAAGCAGGCTTTTAAGTCCCTGAAAGATGTACGTACCTCAAACCCCTAGCACACTTAAGACATGATTAACCAGTTATTCATGTCTTAAGTTGTTATCTGGCCACATACTTGGCCAATTAATGGCTTAATAAAACAAGAAATAAACCACAAAGTTATTATGCAAAATATGTGTAGTAACTTTGTGGCTGGTTCCTGTCGTGCCATTAATTAAACATGTGGCCAGGCTTACCGGGGATCCCAGCCTCCAGAGTGCAACGGAGCCCTTGACTCCCATGGGCTCAGGAGGCTGGGAGTGCCAATTAGCTGATCGGTGCTGCCTCTCTGGGCTGGTACATCAAAGTCAAGGTCCCAATGTGCCCCCCCCAGGCTGGGAGCCATGATCAGCTGCAGTTGCCAGCCACAGGGGTACGCTGGAGCCCTTGACTCTGATATACCCCCTTGGCTGGAAAGGCAGCTAGTGGTTCCTGAAGAGCTTCTGCTCTGGATGAACATGAAGTAGCCAAAATTCAACTGAGCTCAAGAAAGCAGAAGCAACAGCTGGGAGAGAAAAAACAAAAGGGTTGAGGAGGACACGGACACACACACACACGGAAGCAACTTTGAGGGGTATAAAAAAAAACCTCCATTGACAAGAGAAAACTAAGATAACTTGGAGTCATTGAGGAAAAGGCTCCTAACTGCCATCATCACTTTTGAAATTAAACCATCATCTCTCTTTTTGCCCAGTACAGCTTTTTCCCTTACATGACTTGCCTTTCACGGATGTGGGCTGAGGATCCTCTCAGTAGATCTAAAGCCTAAGTAGGGCCTGAGGCAAGTAGGTTTGTGGTCAATAAGGCCAAAATACAATCTCAGCTACCTCAATCATGCTTAATGTGATGTATAGTGCTTAGATTTTGCCTTCTATGACAAGGTAACTGGCTCTGTGGATACAAGGAAAGCCATGGTAGTGATATACCTTGATTTCAGCAAGGCTTTTGACATGGTCTCTGACAGCAGGTTGCACACCAAGGTTATGGACTCTACATCCTTTGAGGTTTTTAAGACTTGGCTGGAGTGATGTAGTTAGGGATGGTCCTGCTTTGGGCAGGGGATCAGACTAGATTATTTCCAGAGGTCCCTTCCATCCCTAACTTTCTATGCATCTATATTTCTATGATAGATGAGGCACAGGTGCAAACTCCTTCCTGGTAAATGACTGTTCCCTGTCTCATGATCCCTTGCAACAGCAGGGTCTGTTTGAGATGACACCAACAATATGGATCTAGCTTTCACCTTGATTAGATCCAGTGCTGATGTTTCTATCAACTTCCTTTGCAGATTTTTTCCAGAGGGCTTAACTGTTCTTAAATATTTCATAACATATAAGCCAATTTTTCCCCTGACTGAAGTTTAATTTCATTACCATTTCCTTTCCTTGTCAGCTGGTAAAAATAATTGGTTCTTGTCCTCTTTGTAATAATTATGACTTTCAATTTCTGGTTGCTCAGAGCCTGGAGGCCTCTGGGCACCATAATAAAAAGGAATTAGAAACTCTTGAAGCTTCAGCTTTCCAACTTCTAACAAATGCAAGGTCTTAGAAGAAAACCAAAGTCAAATGCAAAATAGGGAATGGCTAGTTAGGCAACAGTACTACAGAAAAGGATCAGTAAAGAGAGGTTACTATAGTTCATAAACTAAACAAGTCAGCCATGTGATTGAGACTTACCTTTTTTGCAACACTTTCTGAGATGTGATGAATCGGGCATGGATGCTTCCACCTGCTCATTTTCCCGGTTCCTCTTACAATCCTTACAGCATGCAGAAGCAACCAGTTGTTCTCTCAACTGTGATAATCTATGTCATAGTACACCCCCATTAATCTGATCATTCACTTCCTCAAATCACATGTTTGCTGGCTGGCAGTATCAAAGTCTCCCATCTTATTGGCTGAGGTGGAATTAGGGCAGGGGTGGGCAATTATTTTGGGCAGAGGGCCACTTACTGAGTTTGAGCAAGCTGTCAAGGGCTGCGTGGGTAGCCCTGCCCCTTGACTGGTGCTCTGCTCCCTGGTCGCCATCTTGTGACCAGAAGTCCCATCCCCTAACCCCTGACTTTTGCCACCAGAAGTCCCTTCCCTTGCCCCGGAAGTACTCCTTTCAGCAAGGGGTTTTGCCATCTCAGAACCAGAAAAATAACAAATTATATTCTAGAAGAAAACATCTACAACATTTATTAATTTGATTTAAAAAATAATTTTATCCTGATTTACATGTGTTTGTGTAGTATACATAGAGGTGATTGCACAATAGCTTAAAATGAAGTCTTACTCTTGTATATTGTGTGGGGGTGGTTATAGGTTTATGGGGGGATGTGGGGATGTGGGGTGTGGAGGAGGGTATGGGTGTCTGCAGGGGTGGATAGGTGTAGGGGGTGTGGGGTGAGGGTAGGTGTGTGTGTGAATATGTGGGGTGTGGGTGGGTATGGAGTTTGTCAGGGGCTGTGTGTGGGAGGATGATGGCTGGGTCGTGTGAGGGGGTATGGGGGGGTCTGTGTGTATGGCAGTGCAAGGATTGGTGTGTGTGTGGGACTCACCCTATGAACACACACACACACACTCTGCCCTTGCCTACACACACCCTCTGCCCCTGGCTACACACGCATCCCTCCTGCTCCTGGCCCTCGGGTACCGGTGCGGTCTGTGCTCCCCAGTCTGGCAATACAGCCTGGGGCCACATGGTGCTGAAGCAGTGCGGGGGCAGGAAGACAGGGAAATGGCTGGGGGTGAGGCAGGGCTGGGCTGCTCGGTCCTGCTGGCTCCCCCTGGGTCCTACTGCTTCTGGCTCCTGTCAACTTTGACAGGTAGCCAGGACCAAATAAATATTAATTTACTAATATTTTAGGGGCCCTGCGGGCCAGACAGAATGGGCTGGTGGGACAGATCTGGCCCATGGGCCATATTTTGCCTGCCCCTGAATTACAAGATCCTAAGTCTACCCTGCCTCTCGGGTCCCAACCTAGAGTCTAAAATTGGTGAAAGGGTAGCACCAATATGCTACACTCTACTTGTACTATGACACACATCCCTGAACCACTTCTTGCCTCAGTGTCTTTCCTTTTCCTAAGAATCTGTTTTTTGCTGCTGTCTTCTGTCTACAGCCCCAACCACTCTGCAGTCTCCCCACAGAGCTCTCCCACTGGGGGAGCTCTCCAGAAGCACATCCCAAACCTGGGAGTGCTTGTCCCTTTGGCTTCTCAGCTGTGTATTTCCAGCTTTACCCGTGGGGACTATAAAATGGTATGGACCAGCAATGGGTCCCCATAGGTAGACCTGGAAATGCACAAATTTCTATGTCTTCTATGTGGGCTTCACTGATGCTTTTCTCTGCACATTCTGGGTTGGGTTTACCGTCCTATCACAGGTGGTTAACCCGAGGGCCATATGTAAAAGATGTGAGATTTTTTTTCTGGTCTGTTTGGTACAAGTGAGGCCTCATATAAGAACTGTGTCTAGTTCAGGGACAGTCCTCCAGTATGTAAAAGTTTGTTAAAAAGATGGTGCTGATTTATTGTTCTCCATGTCCACTGGGGTGGGGGGAAGAACAAGAAGAAATAAGCTTATATTGGAGCAAAGATTTAGGTTAAAAATTAGGAAAAACTTCCTACCTAAAAGATCAATGAGATACTGGGCAGGTCATGGACCTCTTTCCCTGGAGGTTTTCAAGAACAGATTACATAAAAATCTGTCAAGGATGGTTTTTGCATGTCTACGTGATCTTTCCTCTTTGTAGGAGGATGGCCTAGTTCAGTGGTTCTCAAACTTTTTTGTACCAGGGCTCATTTGTAAACATCAATGGCCAATCCCAATCCACAGGCCCCTGGCCCTGCTGGTGTCCCTCACTCCCCACGCACAACCCCCTGGCCTTGCCAGTTCCCCTCAATCCCCATCCACAGTCCCCTGGCCTTGCCGGTGCTCCTCACTTCCAAACCACAGTCTCCTGGCCTTGCCAGTGCCCCTCACTCCCAAGCCACAGACCCTTGGCTCTGCTGGTGCTTTCTCCCTTGACACATAGTCCCCTGCCCCTCTGGGCCATGCTGGTGCTCCTCGCTCCCAACCCACAGCCCCCTGTGCCCCCCCCAACCCTGCCAGAGGGGACCCCCAGCTGCCCCCATCCCACTCAGGCTGGAGCACGATGGCTGCAGTGGCTCTGGCTCATGTGGGCAGCAGTGGAGCAAGTCCAGCCCTGGCATGGGCTGGAGGGAGGAGGAGGGGAGACCTATGGCACCCTCCCATGCCCTGAGCTGGAGTTCCCATGCCATGCCAGGCAGCCTGGTCATGGCTTCACTTGCCCCCTGAGTGGTATCTCCCAGGCGCCCCACACCTGTGAGTATGGGCTCTGGCCCCAGTGCTGCCAGCGCAGCCATGCAGCTCCCTGCTGCCCCCAAAGGACCCACCACTACCTTCTTCCCCTCCATCCCGTCTTCCCTGACACAGCCTCAGCGCCCAGCCACCTTCCCCCAGTGCTGACAGGCAGTTGCCCCCCACACACCCCCATCCCCTTCACACACACCAACACGCGCGCACACACACACCCAGATGGTCCCCAAGCCCTAGACCTCCAACCCCGACACCCCATAGACTTACATGTATCTAGCTGCTGGGGCTGTTCGCACAACCCTGCCTGGCTGCATGCCAGCCACATGCATGTGTGTGTACAGACACACATGCACCTGCTGCCTCCAATTGCCCTGAGCAACTCCTTGCCAGATGCAATGTTGCCAGCCTGCAAAGGGAAACCCATGCTTTCCCACAATTTTCTGGGACTTGCACACAACCCTTTCAAATATTCTTTCAACCCACTTTTGTGTCTCAAGGTATGGGTTGAGAAACAAACATTGCCCTAGGTGATCTCATGTCTTGATCCTTCCAGCCCTACATTTCTATGATTTCTGTGTCTTGTGCCCAGTTCTGACAGATAGCTGGAATATACTGTTGTCTAGCTTTAGCTTTCATTCATGCATGCGTAGACAGTTTTCAGTGTGAATTCAGTGGGCACATCCACATGAGATGCTTTACACAAGATTAGAGCAAATTACTGTGCAGTAAGCATCACCATCTACACGTGCAGACACTTACTGTACAGTAATTTGCTCTAATCTTAAGTAAATTTGCTACCTGTAAATACAAGTAGCAGATTTACTCAAGAGTAATTGCTGCACAGTACAGCATGTGTAGACAGCTGACCAGGAGGAAATTTGTTCCTGGTCAGCCAGGAGATTGCTCCCTGCCCCCGGGAGCTGCCTGCTCCTGGGATGGGCTCTGTCACTGGAGTCTGGGTGGGGAAAATGTCTCTTGCCCTGGCAGCAGGGAGCTCCCAGCCCCTGCTCCACAATTGTAGAGCAGGGGCTGGGAGCTCCCTGCTGCTAGGGCAGAGGAACATTGTTCTCACGAGTGGTGGAGCCCACTCTAGCAGCAGGCAGTCTCCCAGTCCAGCAGCAGCAATCTCCTAGCCCCCCACCAGAAAACAGCTGTCTCTTGCCCCATGCTCCCTGCCAGCCCCTGGGCTAGCACCCAGGGGGGGCCTAGATCTCCCCCTAGCTACTGCAGGAGCCCAGTGCAAGACTGGCAGGGATGGAAGCAGACTGCTGCCATGAGCAGCAAATCTGTTCCCACTTCCTGGCATGTGTAGATGCCTGCCAGGGGTGGATTTACTCTAGAGTAATTTACTCTAGAATAAACTCACCCTGAAGCATTTGCACATCTAGACACACCCAGAATCTCTCTCTCAAGCTGTTTTCTGCATGCTAGCCATGACTTAAATAACCAAGGGCTAGCCAACATGCTGTAGCCTCACCTACTACTGGGCAACCATATTATAAAACCATATTGTAAAATCTGCCATCATGCTGCCATCATAGCCAACATCTGCATTAGCCTCATATCTAGGAAAATTATTATCTGAGCACATGTCCTAAGATCCATAGTTCCACAACTGTGTTGATCTGGGCTCTCACACATTCACAGGGTTATAGGTAGCTTGCCTACTCCTTCTGATGGTTGTAGTAAGAAAATAGTGTTGGCCTGGGAAATCCAGTCCCTGGCAGAACCCATCTTCATGTGTTGCCAATTGAAGTTACGGTACTTTCTTGCCCTACTAACTAGGACTCGTAGCTACTGCTTTTGATTAAACTAATGTGCCTTTGGACAAGCTGCTATCAAAATATGGAAGCATGTGCATCAAGGGCTAATTTTGGCATTTTGAAAGCAGAAACACAACAGTGGCAGTGGGCACAGAGGCATGAACGT
The DNA here is from genome assembly GCF_030867095.1 of Alligator mississippiensis. Taxonomy (NCBI): domain Eukaryota; kingdom Metazoa; phylum Chordata; order Crocodylia; family Alligatoridae; genus Alligator; species Alligator mississippiensis. The sequence continues at coordinate 172,039,888 of NC_081824.1, read as the reverse complement.
AGCAGATGCTGTATTTCCCAACAGATACTCTTCCTCTCTTGCAGACTGATTCTGAAGAAGAGCAGTGTCATGATGGAAAATCAGTTATATAAGACCTCCTAATGCCATGTTGTGGCCAAAACAGCTAATGTGATCTTTGGACACATAAACAGGAGAATACAGAGTAAAAGCAGAGAGATTTCATAACCTCTGTATTTGGCACTGATGCAACTGCCACCAGAATATCATGTCTACTAGTTCAGGTATCCACACTTAAAGAAGTATGTGGTAGAGGGCTTGAGGCAATCACTAGAATGATAAAAGGATCACAAAACATGCCATATAGTGAAAGGAACTCAAGTGAGCCCTCACCTCCTGAGATTCAGAGATCATACCTTCCAGCTCCTGCAATCTCTGGCTATCTTCACATGTGCCCCACCTATCCCCTCTCCCCCCTTCTATGAGCTACAACTGGTTCAGTACATAGCGAGCCTCTTTAAGGGAAAAAGAGTGCACCTTAAAGCCACATACAGAAAAGCAAAGACCCTTTCTTAAACAGAATGTATTGGTTAACTGAAGTGCAGCCACCTTGTGCAGAATGAATCGAGGCCACACTTTAAACAGAATTCAGGTCAGCCAGAACCCTATACTGTCTTTGCCCAAGACTGTCTGTCAGTCCAGACTCCCTATGTTGTCAGCTGTGTATCTGGGAGTCTGTTTTTCAAGCCAGCTGGGGTTGCTTTGATGCTTATGCATTTCTGATTTAATTAGTCTATAAGGTGCAAATCTACCTTTCCTTTTTCCCTGGGTGCTAGAGACAGCAGAAGATCTCTAGATGATGGGGCCTGAATTCATGATGCTCCAGTGTTTCTTTGTATGTAGATTGGTCCATTATTATTTTTGATGACCCACTCTCTAGCAGCTGAGACTGCTGTTTACACAGACTGACCTTCATTCCCAGGTCTAGTATAGCACATTCTTTCTTGTATATTCTTTCCTCTTATATAACACCATACAGTCAAGTTAGGAAAACGCCAGCATCCACTATTAATCATAACAATATTACAAAACACAACATTGAAATGTTATAAAACAGTACCACATTCTGTTGCAACTTCTTAAAGAAAAGATTAAAGAGTAACTTGATAGCAATCTATAATTAATTACACAGGGAATAAAACATTGACAATGGGATCTTCAGACTAGCAAACAAATTTGTAGCAAAGGCTGGGAATTGAAGCTAGGCAGGTTCATATTTTTGAACACTGGGGGAAATTTTGAACACAGGGAAATTAACTATTGCAACAACTTACAAAGAATTGCAATTTAATATTTTAACTAAAAATTGGATTTTCCCCCCTCATGCTCTAGTGCAAACAAGAATTAGTTCAGAGAAGATCTATGCTTTATATCATGCATGAGGTCAGATTAGATGACCACAATGGTCTTGCCTCACCTTAGAATCTGTTAATGTTTGTTTATTGACTCTTTTGGACTGTATGATGTTTAACAACATGCATGTGATTGGGGCACTGTTGTGTACTTTTCGATATATAGGAGGATAAAGAGGAGTTATTTGGATTAGGATGGCTTTCTGACAGGTTCCTTCAGGGTTTCATTACAGACCACTGCTAAATGTACATTGCAGCAGATATGTGTGTGTATTCTTGACCTGCATGGAAAATTCACTGGGGCTGTTTAATGGGATTATATAACATACTGGATAGTTGCTGGGAAATCCAATATAATGTTTATTTCTATATTACATAAATATGCCTTCCTTTTTCTTTATTGAAGATGATTGACAATAAAAATGTAGACATACCAGCTGCCCTAACTTGGTTCACATGTGCACAAACATAAGACAAAACATAAAACCGTGTCACAAATAAGGAAGGTACCTACCATTTGTTGATCTTTTCTCTGTTCCCTGCATGTGAGTCATTCTAAGAGTAGCAGACACTGCAGACTGTTCGAGGTTTCATAGCTCATTTCCTGACTTGCTTACTCAATGCTAGTCACAAGTTGTTGAATATGGTAGTGTGGTATGGTAGTCCATGGTGCACATGGATCTACATGGGTGAGCAAACAGTTACCCTTTGTCATGCCACATCAGAGGAAAATCAGTGGCATTATAAAAGGTAGTAATGAATTCTGTCATGTTATGGCTGCAGATGTCTCTTCACCTGAGGTGCTCACACTCTCCAGTCACCCTGGGCAGGCACTCTGGGGGTTTGAGAACCTCTCAAGCTCCTGGAAGACCTGCCCAGCTTTCCCTGATTATAGAGAGGCAACCCAGGAAACCTTGGGGTGCCTCTGTGTAAGCACAGAAGTAGAGACCCACCATGGGATCTCCAGGGGCAGTCTTCATAAGGGCGGAAAGCCCATGTGGGTCCCAGGGTGGAGGCAGGGGACCTGAAGAATCCCTGGTGTCCTGTGCCTACACACTAGGACCCACTGATCCAGACCAGTTAGGCTTTCCCACCTTACCCAGACCTGCCCCTGGAGATCCCAAGGGCTGCCCTAGGTAAGTGTGGAAAGCCTGACTTTCTCTGTTTACACAGATCTGCCCCAAGAGAACTTAGGGACACATCTGGGTAAACAAGGAAACCCAGATTAGCCCCCTTTACCCAGATTCACCCCCAGGATCTCTGGGGACATGTTGGGGTAAACAGTAGGGCTATGTGAAATGGGCCCTATTCGATTCAGATTCAGATTTGGCCTGAATCGGGGACAGTGGTTCAATCCATTGATTCGGATCACTGTCCCCGATTCGATTTGTCCAAATCCGAATCTGAAGATTTGATAGTGATTCAGCAAATCAGCAATTTGGACACAGACACAGCTTTAAAAGTTTTTTTTCTACATACCGTGAGGTAGCAGCATGGCTCATGATCACTTCAGTGCTGGGGCGCATGGAGCATCCCACAGGAGCGCAAGGGAGCTCTCCAGCGTGCTCGGCAGCAAACCCAGAAGTGGACCAGAAGTACTTCCAGTCCACTTCCAGGTCTGCCAGGGAGCATGCTGTCCCCACCCCCTGCCTACCCAGCTCATCGATTGGCCTCAGGGGGACCCCAGGTGTCCCCCCAGACCCAGGAGGCACCAGTCGCCGAGCCAGGGGGGCGTGGCCCGCCCCCTGCACGCTCCCTGGAGGTCCTGGAAGTAGACAGGAAGTGCTTCTGGTCCACTTCCAGGTCTGCTGCTGAGCATGCTGGGGAGCTCCCCATGCTTCTGTGGGACACTGCATCTGCCCCAGCACCACAAGGTTCAGAGCTCCTGCTACCTAGAGGTACATAGAAAAAACACTTAAAGCTGTATCTATGTCTGAATCCCCGAATCTGTCTGAATCTCTCCGAATCAATTCAGAGGGTTCCAAATCAATTTGGAGAGATTAAAGGGTCCTCTAATTTGATTCAGATTCGGTGATTTGGCCACCAAATTGGGCCGAATCAAATCGGGGACTGAAGCTTCACGTAGCCCTAGTAAGCAGTGAATGTCAAGGTGGTCTCAGGGCTTGAAAGACCCAATACTGCTTGGGAATTACATTTTGAAGCCTTTTATTATCTCCTAGCCACCCTTGCATTGTTTAATAAATCTAAGGCTGTCTCAATTGGTCCTGACAGAAAAAGGAAAAACAAATCAATCAACACGTGTAGTAGAGTGGGGAAGCCCAGAGGGAGAAGTCCCCATTTTCCCTCTTCCCCTCAGCTGTCAGGAATCATGCTGTCTTGTCAGCACCAGGACAAGTGGCAGAGGCGTCTGATGCTAGGCAACAGGCCCTACAACCAGAGATGACCCTATATGCGGCCCAGGGCATATCAGCCTGTGCAGGCCCTGTGCAGGGGCGGGAGTGGTGAGTGGCCGGAGCAGAGGTAGGGGGTAGGGAGTGGCTGGAGTGGGGGGGAGGGGCAGAGATACTAGAAATTCCCAGTAGCCACCCAGGGAGATACTGTGCCTAGATCCTGACTGTGAAGTTAACAGCAGGAACTAGTGATCACTGTTATGGAGGTCTGTGGTGGGGGTGTAGGGGTGGAGGAGCCCCCATTGTAGGCCCTGTGGGGCCCTGTCAAAGGCCATAGTGAGCTGTTTGCCTGAGTGGGAGTGACTTTGATGACAGGACCTTCTGCTTTCTATGGAACGGAATTCTACCTAAAATTCCCATCAAGTTGTGGTGGACAAGTATTCTGAGATAGTGGACAACTCCTAGCAGGGTACACAGTTCAGGTCAAGCCTTAGAGAGGGGCTTGACCACAGCACCCTTTACTCCTTTTAGTTTCATACTTATTGGGCATGTCTACATGTGACACTGACTGCACAGTAGCCAAATAACACTGCACAATAGCACATCACAGCATGGACAGTGCCAGTATGCTACTGTACCATATTATAAGGCTACTGCACTGTAGTGTCACTTAAAAGGCATTCACTGGTGCTATTGTGCAGTAACTCTGGTTACTGCACATTTATTTAGTACTGGATTATACAAGTGCTAAATAAATGCGCAGTACCCACTGTGCAGTAGCTTCTCATGTAGACATGGCCATTATATCCAGCCATAGCTAAGTAGTAACTTTTACTTTTAAAGAATGTCATTCTCTTTGCTTATTCTTTCACCCAGAAAAACTTCTGTCTGATATGAAATATAAAGGAGCTTTCTCAGGAAAAGGAGCAGTGTGTTGATTTTTACTTTCCAACTCTTGCAAAAAAATTGTTTTGGGAAAGGAAAGAGGTGTTTGCCCTCTACTGAGAATCAGAGCAAGAAGGGTGATTTTGTCAAATTAGTGATTCTTAGGCTTTCTGGGCCAATGGATCATGGTCAACCATCAACATTTCTCATCAATCACATCACATTAGCATCAATCGGTACAAGGGAAGGTCTCAATGTGATCTTCAGATCACTTGTGGACCATTTACCATAGCTTCTTGGACCACAGTTCAGGACTTACTGCTAAACCCATTCAGGCTCCTACAACCTTCCAAGGAGTTGTACTGCTTCAGATTACAGAGTAGAAGAACCAGTCATTCCAGGCCCTGGGGAGGAGAATTCCGTGTGTGTAAGAGAAATATCTCTCTGTCTTGTGGCAAAAGTGCTGACAAATGATTGCACAGAAAGGGGAAGTTACAACGGTACCCAAGGTGGACTTGCTTGTTAAGGAATCTCAGAAAGTATCTGGAATAGTTACTGAGCAGAGAGTCTATTTTAGAACTCCCCACAAAGATAGACCAAGGTAGGATCAGCAATAAACAATCTTCTACATTAGTGAGAGTTCACTTTAACATCCTGTGATATTTAGATGGTAAAGCTTTTAAGGTATATGTTACTGCAAGTTCCATTTACCCCAGAACACAGCCAAAAAGTTTTACTTTTGCAGGGTCTCTTCCTCCAGACCCTGCTTGTATACCATTTTAAGCAGCATAAGTCAGAAGAAAGAGTACTGATGATGGGGGGGTGGGTTTGGACAAGAGTAATAATGCAGCATTCACTCAAAACTGATAACTGAAGCAGCAGCTGTAAGTATAGGGTAAAATCCAACAAAAGTCTTTGCAATATCATATATAAGAGCAAAGATGGTTGTAATCATCATACTTGGTGAGATGCTTTGTATCTGTTTCCCCCACCCTAGCTCTTCTGTGTGGTTCCCTGTCATATTACTGTACTTTTCTTGGTCTGAGACAGGCAAGAGTTCCTGCAACTTGGCACTGACATTCTGAGACTGGCAGCCCTGTGGTCCTTGTCCAAGTTGGCTGCCTGGTTGAGGGCTTTCATATCTTAGACTCCCAAAATACAGATGTGCATTTGTTCTGGTTCACAGATGTGTCCAGGCCTGGGCCACTGTCCAGAACTTGATCTAGTTCATCCTAAGACAGTTTGGGCAGCACCATATATATTATTGCTGTCTTTGGCTTTCTGGAACTTCACTTTGAAACCTTTCATTTTCTTCTGCACTGCTACCTGATCTGCTGTATCTGATAATAAGCCAGTTGGCTGCTAGCATATACCAACAGACAGTTTAAAGTTACTTTTTGAGTGCATCTATATGAGACATTTACTCATATAGATGCACTCTCATAGACTAATTAGCAACACAGTAAATGTCTCATATGTACATGTTCAGGGCTATTAGGCAGGAGTAAACTAATAAACTCTGCAGGAGGATAGTACTTGTAAATACAAGTACTATCCTCCTGCAGAATTTTTTACTCCACAGCAGTGCACATGCAGATCCTGGCACTGCTAGCTGGGGCACAAGAGTGCTTCAGAGTGGGGGCTGCCTGCTGGCTAGCCCTGCACTGGAGCACCTTCGTGCCCCAGTCCACCCCTCCTCAGCACATTGAGCCAGGGGCAAGCAGCCCTGGGCTAGCAAGCTGACCCCCTGGGTCCCCTTCCAGCCAGGACTCTTCTGACCCAATTCAATGTGCTGCAGTCCTGGGCGCACATGCAAACACTGTACCCTGGAGGAATAAACTAATTGCATGTGTAGACGTGCTCACCAGGTACAGGGATGTGCCTGCTCTGGAAACGGCTCCTTGTGTGTGCAGGGGGGAGCACCATTCAGTTTGCTCCACTCACCCCCTGCCCCAGATACACTGAGTGCCAGAGTTTATTGCTTCACCTTAATAGCATGTGTAGATGCAGCCTTTGAGGGGTTAAAATTGTAGGGTTTGCTTGCTTCAAGCCAAAGCTGCACCATTCCTCTGATTTGATCCCCTAACCAAATAAGCACATGCTAACACATGGACTTCTTACTGGCTATTGTTCTACTGTATCAAACACCAGAGATGGACCAAGTTGGAGATACTATGAGCAGAGTGGGATTGAAGACCTTTGAGCAGGGACGTGTGCAAATAGACCACCTCTGGTTAGGGGTCAGAGTACAGGAAGATGCCAAGAGTATGCCTGATAGGGAAGCATCTGGTAAAGCACTGGATCATCAGGCTGGCTTTGCTTCATGTTTTCACTGCAGTTACCTTGAGCTACCAGTATGAATGATAGGACAGCTTTGGGTATCTTTACACATGCATGCGTCACAGCGCTGGGCACTTTTCAAAGCACCTGGCTCTGCGACACATGCAGTTGTGTAAGTGTCAAAATGTGTGTCAGCATGGAGAAAATGGAGGTGGCACGCTTTTAAACTAAAACACCTCAGAGGTGCTTTAGTTCAAAAGTGCACTGCTGCTATTTTCTGCGTGCTGACACGCATTTTGCTGCTTACACAACTGCATGTGGCACAGAACAATTCATGTCAGCTCATGTGCGGAGCAGTCTTGATTAATTAAATCTGCTCTGAAGCAGCGGATTGCTGACACGTTATGGGAAAAAAAATGTGTATAAATGCCCTTAGAGTCTATGCTACATCTCAAGGTGTATATAGCATTTCACTATCTGGCACAAACACAGGTATGTAGATGTGGGAAAATGGAGAACATTAAGGGGAAAACCCAGGGGTGCATTCATGTTGTCTGAAAAAGGCAAATCCTAAACTAAACAAGCCTTGCTCTAGTACCTTTCCCTTTAACACCTTGTTTTCCAAAGGTCCAATGATTTCTTGTGGCTGTTTTCTGGACAGTAAGCTTCATTGTTCCTTCAGTGTGGTGTAAAAGGAGTTGGAAACAGAGATGTAGTCTCAGCCTTCCAGTTCTGTCGCCTTCCTCCCTTCTTTCCCCTGCCTCCTCCTCCCCCCCCCCCCAGTAATTTTATTCACAGGATAAAATCAGTTTTGTATAAAATGTGAACTTTTGCATGGTTTTCCTTTGAGAATATTGTCTATTTTTTAGCTACTTGAGTGCTTTTTACTAGCCTATAGCCCACCAACTGGAATCTAGACAGTAGGCATCAAACAGAGGTTTCCATCTCCTATAAGGGAGGATCTGGCCATCAGATTTGTCATAAAGCAAAAGGGTTGTTCAGTTTTCTTTATAAAAGTAACTAGAGGTTAATATGGGACTTCTGCTTGTGTGGCATCTCATTCCCTTGAAATTATTGTGCTTTAACATGATGACAAAGCACACAGCAAAACCTGGCCATTGTCACTAGGTACGATGATACTGCAATCACATTAGAGATAGAATCAGGCTAGAACCTTCAGACTAAACACCCCCCTGTCTCTGGGCTATTGAATATACAAACCGAATTTCTGCCATTTCAGCCCATCTCTAATGATATACTATTATGCTGTGGTGTGACCCTCCCCCCCACCCCGCACTGTGCAACGGGCTTGTGCTGTCTGTTAAAGTACAAGGGAAACCCACTCCTGATTCTCTGAAATATCAGCTTCACTTGCTGTAGTAACTTATTGAAACTTTGAATATTTTTTAAACAGAATTATGATTTTTGCTGAGTATGGGAAGAGAACTAGTTGTGTTTCCATACAGAATTCACATCCGCCTCTGAAATCCCCCAATTTGCATGTTTCTTTCTTCTTTCTTGAAAAAGGAAGTGATCCCTAAATACGTTATTTGTGACGTGATTCTGTTCCTCTAAGAAGCTAACTCAAGAGGTGTTTCTGTTTTGCAGGGAAGCATGTACCACTCATTAGTCTCACATCAAGTGTAAAGTCTTCACTTGGAACTGTTTGCCCTCTACTGGAATCATGCAAGAGTTGCAGTTCAATAGTATTCAAAGTCACGTCCTGGAGAAAGAACACGCACTCTGGGGGCACTGAATGAGAATCCTGATAAGAAAGATTGGTTCATGCGATATGATGTCCTCAGGATCCAGATACTACTTGAACTGTTCAAATTCCTTGTAGTGGGGATGGGACATAGAATTTTAACTACCCCTCCCCTAGCCCCACTCAGAGAAAACGCACATAAATATTTTAATTGTGAGGTCTGATTTCAAGCTAGTTATGAACAGGACATTGTTGAATAGGTGGAGGTCACTCTGGTGGTCACCTTTTCTTATTGTTTATTTCCTTTTTCTTCATTGTGCAGCCCTATTCATTAATATGCTGTGTAGGAAGTGGGAGAGAGAGAGAGAGAGATCTGGGTCAATGACCTGGATGGTTCAAAGTGTATGTGACAACAGTTAATAACGTCAACAATCGAGAACAATAAAAAGTCCTTCTTCAGGTATATGGTGGGAAAAGGAAAGCTCAGAGCAACATACACTGTGACTACACAGTCCGGTGGGTGGCAATTGGCTGGAGGGTCGCACCCAGAGAGTCGTGGTGGATGGGTCGGCTTCGACCTGGAAGGGTGCGGGCAGTGGGGTCCTGCAGGGCTCGGTCCTTGGACCGATACTCTTTAATGTCTTCATCAGCGACTTGGACGAGGGAGTGAAATGTACTCTGTCCAAGTTTGCAGATGACACAAAGCTATGGGGAGAAGTGGACACGCCGGAGGGCAGGGAACAGCTGCAGGCAGACCTGGACAGGTTGGACAAGTGGGCAGAAAACAACAGAATGCAATTCAACAAGGAGAAATGCAAAGTGCTGCACCTAGGGAGGAAAAATGTCCAGCACACCTACAGCCCAGGGAATGACCTGCTGGGTGGCACGGAAGTGGAAAGGGATCTTGGAGTCCTAGTAGACTCCAAGATGAACATGAGTTGGCAGTGTGACAAAGCCATCAGAAAAGCCAATGGCACTTTATAGTGCATCAGCAGATGCATGACGAATAGGTCCAAGGAGGTGATACTTCCCCTCTATCGGGCGCTGGTCAGACCGCAGTTGGAGTACTGCGTGCAATTCTGGGCGCCGCAATTCAAGAGGGATGTGGATAACCTGGAGAGGGTCTAGAGAAGGGCCACTCGTATGGTTAAGGGCCTGCAGACCAAGCCCTACGAGGAGAGACTAGAGAAACTGGACCTTTTCAGCCTCCGCAAGAGAAGGTTGAGAGGCGACCTTGTGGCTGCCTATGAGTTCATCACGGGGGCACAGAAGGGAATTGGTGAGTATTTATTCACCAAGGCGCCCCCGGGGGTTACAAGAAATAATGGCCACAAGCTAGCAGACAGCAGATTTAGATGGGACATTAGGAGGAACTTCTTCACAGTTCGAGTGGCCAGGGTCTGGAACAGGCTCCCAAGGGAGGTGGTGCTCTCTCCTACCCTGGGGGTCTTCAAGAGGAGGTTAGATAGGCATCTAGCTGGGGTCATCTAGACCCAGCACTCTTTCCTGCCTATGCAGGGGGTCGGACTCGATGATCTATTGAGGTCCCTTCCGACCCTAACATCTATGAATCTATAGGGCCCCTGCAGGACAAATCAGGACAGTTGGTGGTTGACACGGGGAAAAAAGCAGAGATCTTCAATGAGTTCTTTACTTCAGTATTTTTATGTACCGACCAAGCCAATTCCCCCACCTCGATCATTGATGGATGTCCACATGTTACCACTCCGCCTACGGTTAGTTCTGAAATAGAGAAGGAGCTCCTGGAGGAGCTGGATGGGTAGAAGTCAGCAGGGCCAGATGACCTCCATCCACGGCTGCTGAAAGAATTGACCAGTGTCATAGCTGAGCTGCTGGCACAGCTGTTCGAGCACTCGTGGTGCTCTGGCCAAGTCCCTGAGGACTGGAGAAGGGCCAATGTGGTGCCTATTTTCAAGAAAGAGGGAAGGGATGAGCTGGGTGACTTTTGACCATTCAGTCTTACCTCTATTCCTGGGAAAATGCTAGAGAAAATAATCAAGCAGGGGAAACAATGCTAAGGGGAAACCAGCACAGGTTTGTCACAGGTAGATCCTGCCTGACAAACCTTGTAGTCCTTCTTAGCATCTCAGAGGCAGAGAGGGATCTTGGAGTCATAACTGACTCCAAGATGAACATGAGCCAGCAATGTAACGAGGCCATCAACAAGGCCAATCGCACCTTGTCATGCAGTAGCAGGTGTATGACTAATAGAACAAAGGAGGTGATGCTCCCCCTCTATGCGGCACTGGTCAGGCCGCAGTTGGACTACTATGTCCAGTTTTGGGCGCCACACTTCAAGAGGGACACAGGGAATCTTGAGAGGGTCCAGAGGAGGGCCACTCGCATGATTATTGGCCTTCATAATAGACCCTATGGGGGGAGGTTGAGAGAACTGAATCTCTTCAGCCTTCACAAGAGACGGCTGAGGGGAGATCTTGTGGCCGCCTATAGATTTATTAGGGGAGGTCAACGGGGAATAGGTGATGCGCTGTTTACTTAGGCGCCGCAGGGAGTGACTAGGAATAATGGATGTAAACTAGTTGAGAGTGGATTTAGGTTAGATATTAGGAAGAAATTTTTCACAGTAAGCGTGGCCAGGATCTGGAATGGGCTTCCAAAAGAGGTGGTGCTATCACCTAGCTTGGGGGTCTTCAAGAGGAGGCTAGATAGTCACCTGGCTGGGGTCATCTGACCTTGGTCCTCTTTCCTGCCAGGGGCAGGGGGTCGGACACAATGATCCATTGGGTCCCTTCTGACTCTACAGTCTATGAATCTATGAAACATTCCACAACACTTTACATCCTAGTTTGTTATTATAAAATACTTGGCTTGAGTAAGAGACATTCTACTGAATTTCTCAGTTTCTCACTGCAGTCTTAATAACCTGTTAAGTGAGGACTTATCTGTCTAAAGTATTAATATGTGGCAGGCTAGCCAATGGGCTCACCAGCAGCCCAGATTGTTAACTTGAGCCCAAAGTGGCTCAGGTCGATTGGTGGGGCATTTCCACAAACCAGGAGGAGGCAGGAGGTAAGCTTGCCCCACCCTGCCCAGGGCCAGGATAAAGAAGAGGACCTGAGGGGGAACTAACTCCTCAGGCTTTCCCTTTGGTCCATTTTCAATCTGGGGGTGGAGCCTCCAGAAGGGATAATAGCCCACATGTCCAGCACATGGGGGGCTGTCTGCAAGGGTCAATGAAGACGGAGGCTTGTGAAGAGCTGGTAGAGCTGACCAGAAGGGTGGAGCAGTTGCCCCAGAAGGTGCCACCACCTAGCTGGGAGCAGCAAGCAGCTGCATCCCCAGCCCCGCTGTGGAGGGAGCTATGGCGTTGGTGCACAGATTGGTGCACAGAGGGTCTGGGAGTGGACGGGACCTCAGCGGCTACATGAGGCAGTGCAGGCCCCCATCCCTGCACGACGCAGGAGCCCAGCTCCTGTGGTGCACAGAGTGGTGCAGGGGGCTGGTGGAGAGCAGATGGGACTTTGGCAGATGTATGAGGCAGCATGGGCCCCCCAACCCTGCATGAGGCAGGAGCCCTCGGTGCACAGATTGGTGCACAGGGCTGGAGAGGGTCCGGGAGTGGATAGGACCTCAGTGGCTGCATGAGGCAGCGCAGGTCCCCCTACCCTGCATGAGGCAGGAGCCCTCAGTGCATGGATTGGTGCACAGGGCTGGAGAGCTGATGGGACTCCAGGTCTGCATGAGGCAGCTTGAGTCCCTGACTCCATGAGCAGTAGAGGTTCCACAGTGCATGGATTGATGCACAGGGCTGGTAGAGCTGGAAGGGACCCAAGCACCTACACGAAGCAGCACAGATCCCCAATCCTGCACGAGGCAGGAACTGGGCCATCGGTGCATGGATCGGTGCACAAGGCTGTAGATAGGAAGGGTCACCATGGCTGCGTGAGGCAGCATGGGTCCCCAACCCTGCCCTAAGCAGATGCCCCCTTCGGTGCACAGGGTGGTGCATGGTGGGATGAGAGAGGACTGAAAGGCCCTGGTAGCTGCACGAGGCAGCTTGGGCCTTCCTGCCATGAGCAGTGACCGGACGGGCTGACCACCCCTGGGAGGGAGGACTCTGGGAGTTGTGAGTTATGTAGGGAAAAAGGGATTCCCACAGGGGAGGAGGGGCCTGCCTCACTGCGGGTGATCAAGGGGAAGCCCCTGAGGAGTGGGGACAATTTTAGCCTGGGCACAGAGGGGAGTCTAGGGCCCCTGTTTGTTAAGGGTGGTGTCATGGTTATGGGCCCCTCCTAGCTGAGCGACTTGGGAGAGGGTAATGACGTTCTATTAGGTAATGGGATCTTTCCATGGGTTGTCATTTCTCCTTTGGGCACAGCTGCTGACCCATTGTTGTGGTCTGGTTCCTTACTGTCGGGACTCTTGTTGTAACCCCGCATCCTTATTGTAAAGGATTGTAAGCCATTTTTTATATTTGAACTCATTGTATGGGTTGTCTGTATATATGTGTATCTCATTTGGTGTAACCTTATGTGTATGTTCAATTACTGTCCCATCACTGCCAGACATTCCTGTCATAGATTTGTAGACTAACCTATGCTTTATCATCAAGTGCAGTTATGACTCCAAGATCCTTCTCTCCCTCTGAGCTGCTGAGAAGGACACTCCCACAACCTCTGACATCCCTTCAATTGGACAGGAGGTATCTGCCACGTACCACCCAGGTTACAAATATATAGTTTTAAATGAACTCCTTCAAGATGATATTGGCAAAGAAACAAATAAAGTAAAAGACTTTTGAAAAATTATGCAGTTTTCTTCATCCCCATACATCAGCTTTTAGATGTTGCATTGATGGGTGCCATGTGAATGACAGAGAGCAAAATTGCCACCTCATTTAAACTGACTGTATGTGTTGTATATCCTCCAGGGGAAATGTGCAGGGGGTGGCTGCAAATCAACATTTCAGTTGAGTCTGACTTTGATGCCAGACTTTGATGCCAGACCAGACTTTGTTTTGGGTTTTTTTAGAACAAAGTGATTTAAAATTACCACCTTTAATTAAGTACAAATTAGCATGCAGGAAACCTCAATATTCCTTTTAATGATTGTCCATATGTGCATTCCACTGCAGGGCATGCTGCTCCTGCATCAAAAGTGTGTGTGGTGTGCACCTCCTACTCTTCAATTCCTCTCCACTGCTTGAGATGGAGACTTGCTATCCTCACTGGGTGTGTTTACACAAGGCATTTACTGAGCAGTAGACTAATTAGCTGTGTAGTAAACTTCTCAATGTCTACATGTGCACCCCTATTAGGCTGGAGTAAGCTAATTTACTACACAGCAGCGGAAGTGTAGACGCTGCCCCAGCTGGCTGGGGCACAAGGGTGCTTCAGTGTAGGAGCTACCTATCGGCTAGCCCCACACTGAAGCACCCTCGTGCCCCAGCCAGCCCCTCTGCAGTACATTGAACTGGGGAAAGCAGACCCAGGCTGGCAGGCTGACCCCCTGGGACTCCCTGCTAGGCATGGGCCATGGTGTAGAGACAGTATGGAGCTATGAATAGCACTCCGTGGCATTGGGGCATGTAATGGGCAGCCTCCTGCATTATACCACTGGTTATGGGAACAGCAAAGTCGTGGCAGGTGAGACTGGGTAGACTGCCCTATAGACAGGGGGGCGGGCTGACTTGGCCCCGAGCATGCCCCCTGTCACACAGAGCAATAAACTCTGGAGCAATAAGTGCTGGAGTTTATTGCTTCGCATTAATATGCACATGTAGATGTGCCCACTGATCTCAGTTTTAGGCCTTAACATTCATTTTTTAATTGTTCATAGATTTTTTTTGTAAATTTCAGTCCCAGTTAGAATGTTATTGTTCTTTCACTGCTTGTTGGCACTGAGCAAAGCAGAAAGGAAATATTGGGTTTTGTTTTTTATGGTAGGGCCTTTCTGGCCCAGGAAGGCTTGCCTTTCCTTCCAAGGTGACTAAGTCTTCATTTCTTCTTGTATCTAGCACAGCCTCTTTTAGCTCTCCAAGCTTCAAATATTGTTTCGCATTTGATAAAACTATACCTGCCAGCAACAGGCACTCAAATGCTTTTTCTGGCTGGGAGAAACCCATTATGGGATCTATAGGCATCTCATATTCTAGGGAAAAATGCCATTTGTAGTTCCTTCACTTCCCAAACCAGGAAGGAAGCAAAAAATTAGGGTTCCAGCCTCACATTTCACCATTGCTGGCACCAGAGAAGTGGGCTCCTGGCAACATGAAGTCCAAGGCAAGCTTGAAGAGAAGATTCCTGTTCTGAGACTCCTGTCCCAAGAAGATTCCTTGCCCCAAGTATTTCCCAGAAAATGTCAGAAATTTTTGGCACTTAATGCTACCGAGATCCTAGGACCCTCAAAAGAGACCTTTCACTCCGCCAGCCAGAAATTACCAACTGAGCAGCATACTCTTCACCAGATCAGGGTTTTCAGTTCTATTGAGGTACAGAATGACCCAGAAGCACTTCTTGATCCTGGTCCTTGCTCTGCCTACCACCCCACTTTACAGTCTCAGGGAACCTCTTTGTCCTACAAGAATCAGAGTCTCTGCTGCTTTTAATTCTGGTACCAGCAGTAGTCCATCTGAGCTACCAACACAGGATGCTTCATGGGCACCAGGACCCTTCATACTGCCTCTTGAGTTCTTGCTCTCACACTCCTTGCCACACTGAGATAACTACCAAGACTCTAGCCATACTTTTTAGAACTAAATGGCCACATAGTAGATTTTGGATCCATTTTCTTACTTGCCCCAGATCAGGTGGTGGCACCACTGAGCACCCCTCAGTTACACAGTTTTAAAGGGTTTTAGCATTTGATGGAAAAAAGTGGCACTAATACACCAAATTCATTTGGAGAAGGAGAAGGCATTACTTTGGATCACTTACAGTGAAACTGCATATGATGAAGCACTTAAAGGAGACAGATAAGTTACTGGAATTCTTTGAGACTTGCTGTCCATATGAATTTTTCAAATCGCATCCTCTGCTCCTTTCCATTGGGATTCTGTAGCTGAAAGAAAACTGCAGGGTGGAAGGAGCACATTGCTGCTTATGCTTGGAGGAGCAAGATGTCCAGGGCAGCCTAAGGGCCAAAAGGGGAGCACATAAAAAGTGGAAACAGGGAGAGATCACCAAAGATGAATATACCTCCTCTGCTTGTGCTTGTAGGGAGGCAGTTAGATGGGCCAAAGCTACCGTGGAGCTGAGGATGGCACCCCAAGTAAAAGACAACAAGAAATTGTTTTTTAGATATATAGGGAGTAAAAGGAAGACCCAGGAAGGAATAGGACCCCTGCTAAATGGGCAGAAACAATTGGTGACAGACAGGGGGGACAAGGCTGAACTCCTCAACGAGTTCTTTGCCTCAGTGTTCCTAAGTGAGGGGCACGACAAGTCTCTCACTGGGGTTGTAGAGAGGCAGCAGCAAGGTGCCAGACTACCATGCGTAGACCCTGAGATGGTGCAGAGTCACTTGGAAGAACTGGATGCCTTTAAGTCGGCAGGCCCGGATGAGCTCCATCTGAGGGTGCTGAAGGCACTGGCCGACATCATTGCAGAGCCACTGGCGGGAATATTCAAACGCTCATGGCGCATGGGCCAAGTCCCGGAGGACTGGAAAAGGGCCAACGTGGTCCCCATTTTCAAAAAGGGGAGGAAGGAGGACCCGGGCAACTATAGGCCGGTCAGTCTCACCTCAATCCTTGGCAAAGTCTTTGAAAAAATTATCAAGGCTCACATTTGCGAGAGCCCGGCAGGACAAATTATGCTGAGGGGAAACCAGCACGGGTTTGTGGCAGGCAGATCGTGCCTGACCAATCTAGTCTCTTTCTATGACCAGGTTACGAAACGCCTGGACACAGGAGGAGGGGTGGATGTCGTATACTTAGACTTCAGGAAGGCCTTCGATACGGTATCCCACCCCATACTGGTGAACAAGTTAAGAGGCTGTGACTTGGATGACTACACAGTCCGGTGGGTGGCGAATTGGCTGGAGGGTCGCACCCAGAGAGTCGTGGTAGATGGGTCGGTTTCGACCTGGAAGGGTGTGGGCAGTGGGGTCCCGCAGGGCTTGGTCCTTGGACCGATACTCTTTAATGTCTTCATCAGTGACTTGGACGAGGGAGTGAAATGTACTCTGTCCAAGTTTGCAGATGACACAAAGCTATGGGGAGAAGTGGACACGCCGGAGGGCAGGGAACAGCTGCAGGCAGACCTGGACAGGCTGGACAAGTGGGCAGAAAACAACAGAATGCAGTTCAACAAGGAGAAATGCAAAGTGCTGCACCTAGGGAGGAAAAATGTCCAGCACACCTACAGCCTAGGAAATGACCTGCTGGGTGGCACAGAGGTGGAAAGGGATCTTGGAGTCCTAGTGGACTCCAAGATGAACATGAGTCGGCAGTGTGACAAAGCCATCAGAAAAGCCAATGGCACTTTATCGTGCATCAGCAGATGCATGACGAATAGGTCCAAGGAGGTGATACTTCCCCTCTATCGGGTGCTGGTCAGACTGCAGCTGGAGTACTGCGTGCAATTCTGGGCGCCACACTTCAAGAAGGATGCGGATAACCTGGAGAGGGTCCAGAGAAGGGCCACTCGTATGGTTAAGGGCCTGCAGACCAAGCCATACGATGAGAGACTAGAGAAACTGGACCTTTTCAGCCTCCGCAAGAGAAGGTTGAGAGGCGACCTTGTGGCTGCCTATAAGTTCATCACGGGGGCACAGAAGGGAATTGGTGAGGATTTATTCACCAAGGCGCCCCCAGGGGTTACAAGAAACAATGGCCACAAGCTAGCAGAGAGCAGATTTAGACTGGACATTAGGAAGAACTTCTTCACAGTTCGAGTGGCCAAGGTCTGGAACGGGCTCCCAAGGGAGGTGGTGCTCTCCCCTACCCTGGGGGTCTTCAAGAGGAGGTTAGATGAGTATCTAGCTGGGGTCATCTAGACCCAGCACTCTTTCCTGCTTATACAGGGGGTCGGACTCGATGATCTATTGAGGTCCCTTCCGACCCTAACATCTATGAATCTATGTATATGCACAGTACAGGTACTGCTAAAAGCAAAAAGATCTTTGAGCTCAAGCTTATGAGGTGCTCCTGTGACTAATACTAGAACTAGAGGTCATAAAATGGAACCAGTAGGTACTAAGTTTAAAACTAACAAAAGAAGTTCTTTTTCACACAACATGTAATACAAGTGTGGATTGATTTTTTTTTAATCCCCCCACTCCCAAATCAATTGTGGAACTTTTGAACAATTGTGGTACTAATTCAACTGTGGAACTTATTGCCACAATGGAAGCCGACAGGTTATTAACCTGATTCAAAAAGGGATTGGACAAATTCTAGGAGGAAAGGTGCACCAGTAGCTATTGAGCATGGGCGTTAGGAGTACAGCCTTTGAATCAGAACTTCCTAGACCTTAAAGGTTGGAGGCTGCAAGTGAGAGAAGAACAGTGGAAATAACCCTGGTCATACCCTGTTTGCTCTCCCTTTCAGCATCCATTCTCTGCCACTATGTGACACAGGAAGCTGGGCAGGATGAACTTATGGTCTGACCCAGTAAACGGCAGTTCTTTATGGAGTAAATTCACTTTCAAATAACCGATTTTAATCGTATTTAGCATTAGTATTTTTGTAATGATTTTCCTAAAGAAAGTTTGATTCTTATTGCTTGGTACTTTGTTTCCCTATCAAGGGGCACGGCCAGACAAGCATGCATGTGCATTTCCCCAGGGACAAATAGCAGCAGCACATAGTTATGCCACTGTTACTTGTTTCTGGGGAACACCCATGCACATGCAACTCAGGCGCATGGCAAGTTGCCTTCGATGGCATAGGGAAGGCTGGTCTGGCCCCAGCAGCCTTACCTGGGGTCCTGGGAGCCTTCTGAGACACCACCAGTGGCGACCCAGGTATGCAGAGCCTGGCTAGCCGGGCTCTGGTTTCAGGTAGTGCATGCTATCGCCACATGCGCTGCTACACCTTTTTTCTGACATGGGTTTCTTTTACACTGGGATCTCCTGGTGTCAGAAAAAACTGCTGCACTGCAAATTAGCAGTGTAGAGAGAGCCTGAGTATGTGGTGTGTGTGGTTTCTGGCACCGCAGATGGGTCTGCAGCACTGCAAATCACACAGGTGCACTCATCTGGACATGCCCTAGGAGGATACTGGTCATGTACACACATTTATTTAAATAGTTTATGAACATAACACATATTTACTCAGATTCTTAATGATTGCACTTTAATATGTGGGGAATAGTAAATGATTCTTTGCTTATTTACATTGCATGGAAATTGGAATTAAATTAAAATACACACAAACAACATTTTTAATTAGTTGATGGAAACTACCGCACTTGTCCTAGATCGATAAGAAAGAAAGAGTAAAATTATCAAAGCATGTTTTGCATTTAAAACAAACCAAGTGATTAAATAAAGGAAGTATTACCTGTAGTTAGTGAACTGATTGGATTGCTTCTGGTCACTGTCCTTCAGAGCTGTAAAACCAGCAAATTCAAATCCTTTTATGCTTAGTTTTAATTCATAGACTGAAAGAGGAAAACAGGCCTTTCTACTTTTTCAGCTGTCAATCAGTTTTTTAACTTTAAAAGAATCATTGACCAGAACTCATTGAATAAACCGAAATAAATAAAATATTCTTACTGCACCTGCAGAAGCAGCCATGGCTGTGTTGCTGCTACACTTGACATAGCACTGCAACAGACTCTGATTCCTGGTACCTAACTAGCAGTGTTCAGTAGTTTAATAAATGTGTTAAAAAAGTTTTAGCAGCAAAGATGTATGTCTTGAATGCTATTATTTAACTTAAATGATTTTAACAGATCATAGTAAGTTTGTGGTGCCTTAATATGGGCAGTTTTAATTTCAAATTTAATTTTAAATAGTTTTATATTTTAAATAAATGAATTTAATTTCAACAAAAAATGTAATTTAAGTAAAACCCCTTTAAAAAAAAAAAAAGACACCATCAAGTTTTATCCATACTGAGCACTTTTCAGTGAAGGCACTTGTAAAAAAATGCCTTTATGTCTTGTGCTGTGGTTGCTAGGCTATTTGCTGCAGTGGTCCTATTGTGGCTTTGAAGCCCTCTGTGGGATTATAAGTAGTAGGGCTATGCAAAACATCATCATTTCATTTTGAAGCACTGTCCCAGTTTCATCGAAACTGTTTTGCTGTTTCGACGTGTTTTGATCTTCCGCTCATAGGCTATAATGGGGAATCATGAAATGCTTAAAACTTTGTCATTTCTTGCTTGATTTGGGATGAAAACTGCAGGGATTGTAGCCTCCTCAGAGGGCATGAAGACTGCCAAGTTTCAAGGAGATGGGTGCAGGGGTTTCTGTGAAACTGCACCTCAAATTGTTCAAAACACAACTCCAGACACTTGCTGGCAGAGGCAGCCTCCTCTGATCCAGCACACAGATCCAGGGCTTGCACCCCTGGGAGGAGTCCAGCACAGCCCTGCAGCCCTCCTGGGGGTGCAAGCCCCCAAATCTGTGTGCTGGATCAAAGGAGGCTGCCTCTGCTGCTGCCACCTGGGACCAGCGCTGAAGCCAAGTAAACCTTGCTTTGAAACTCGAAATGTTTTGAGTGCCCTCATTTCATTTTCAAAGCTGTTTCAAAGCCTTTTGCTCAAAACACATTGAAACAGCTTTAAAACAAAACTCCTGGTGAAATTTTACACATCCCTGATAAGCAGGACTATCAGATGTACTAGACAGAAACTGTTGTCTCTTTTCCTATAAGATGGAAATAATACCTTATGCCTTTTTTCCCATAAGATGGACAGTTGCACAGAAAGAGAATGAAGGTACAGCATTTTAATTTCCATTTTTTTTTAATGAGAAGATCCACTTGAAACAAGATGCTATGGGCCTGCTTTGGAAAACTGAAAGTCTGTAAAATGCTAGATAGAGTAGTTACTGTAAATCTCTTTCCATCCACAAAACTCAGGTCACAGGTTCCATCCTCCAGTGTTAATTATTTAAAATTAAGTCCTACCTAGAGAGAACAATAATTCAATATCACAGAAACTAGTTTATTAACCAAGGATCTCTGGTTTTGGGTGCAAGACCATTCATAAATGTAGCACTCATCTGTCTCCTGCTCAATGACTTCTAAAAATGTGAATCCAAGAATATTAAAGTAAAAAAATATATCTGGAGCTTCAGGAGGGGCTGCTGCCAAGGAGGCTAGCCTGGTTACTCCCAGCCCTAGGGACTGCCTCCTCCAAAAACAAGCAAAATAACATCAAAATTGTGGTAGGTGAGAGACTAGAGGTGAGGTGGGGCCAGGAAAGAGCTGGCAGATGGTGTCCCTCTCCACCCCCTGTGGTCCAACCCAGGTGCCAGGGTGGCAAGCCCCCCAAAGGTACCACACTATTCTATCGAGCCAGCTCACCTTCTTCCATGAAGTAACTTTCATGTCTTCACTACTGTTGCTTCCCAGGCATGCTGGAGTATAGGTTCCCATAAGCACTCACTGGTAATATAATCTTCTCAACTGATAGACAGAAAATTAATTTATCTCAATAGAACCGAACAAGGTCATTCTCCAAACTGATAAAAGCTCCCTCCTGCTACGGGACACGTGCCTGATTCCTTCATGCTGGGAACCAAAAGCACCAGAGAGATTCAGGAACTTTTGCTTGTTTGCTGAAGATATGTTCTCACACATTTTGACTAAGAACAGCCAGTAAGGGAGAAATTATTTATGCCAGGTCTGAGCCAAAACCTGGTGCCTGGATGAAATTATGGAAGTAGTAAAAGGGAGAGCTGGCTGCAGCTGCTCAGAATTTGAGACGGGGCACATCTATATTTGCAATTTGCCAGGTGTTTTTTATATCTTCAATAATTTATCTGCAGCTACTTTCATGCACACAGGCATACAGACTACACTGCAATGCCATGACTGAAGTAATCGTGCTTCTTCTCTTTGGAGCCAAGCAGCACAGCAGTGTTTGGAAAAAAGTGTTAGGCCTTCTGGTCCCACAACCCCTGGAGCGTTGTTCCAATCCTGTGCTGGGTGAACTCAGGGATTTTTCATGCTGCACATTGTGGGATACCACCCACAGGCAATGGATCTTTGGGGCTTGAGATCAAACAATGATTCCCATAAGTCCTCTCATTTCATTCCATCAGCCATCTTGCTTTTGCAAAGCACTATCAGAAAGATTGCCAACCACTGCAGTTGTCAGGGTCATGGGCATACATGAACTGCTGGTGGAACAAGTGGAGAGGAAGAGTCTGAAAATAGAAATGCAAGACTGGAAGAGACCTCTTGGGTCATCAAGTCCAGTCCCTTGCTATTGTGGGCAGTAGTATTATGTAGTCGCTTTCATACACTGATCAAGTTTTTCAGATGAAAAATAATTAGATTTTTTTCCTTCCAACTATTTCTACCGGGGAGCTGTTCCAATGCCTCATTCCCCTAATGGTAGATAACCATTTTTTATGTTCAGCCTAAATTTATTCATGGCCAGTTAATAAACATTTTTCTTTGGCCAGCATTTTCCTTCAACTATAACTAACAGTTCTTTTTTCTCTCTCTCTGCAGCATTTACCACTAGCTGATATGCTTCTGGAGTGCAGTCTTGATTTCCCTAGGCTTAACAATCCAAGCTCTTCCTCATTTTTTATTCCCTCTCTCTCCCCCCCACCTCTGCCCCGCCCCGCAAGGTAGACTTCCCAATTTTTGCATCATCCTAATAACCCTTCTCTGCACCTGTTCCAGTATAAATTCCTTTCCAGACGGTGAGTGACCAGAATGGTACACAGTATTCCAGATGAGGTTTTACCAGAGCCTTGTAATATGGTATTACTGGGTGCATTTACACGAAACACTACAGCGCAGTAGCCTAATAATACTGTGCAGTAGCATGTCACAGCACAAACAGTACTAATACACTACTGCACAGTATTATTAGGCTACTGTCTAGTAGCAATACTTAAAAGGCTTTTACCGCCACTAGTACACAGTAACTCAGCTTACTGTGCATTTATTTAGTACTTGATTATACAAGTACTAAGTTAAATGCACAGTAACCACTGCACATTAATGAATGTGTAGATGAGCCAAATATTTCCCTAACTATACTAGAAGTGCTTTGTTTGATATCTTTCATGGTGGCTCATAGTTAGGCTGATTGTGATGGCTGTATAACCTTATCCCCAGTATGAAGTAACTGGGTTTGGCCACATGCCACAGGAAAACCATCATCTATGCAGCCATATACTGTCCCTAGCAGACTAGGAAAGGACTGAGCAGATGACTGGAATGCATCTTCCTAATATATCTCTTTCAGACTATGAGTAGTGTCTGTTAATGCCCATTTTTTTTGCTTTCAGCTCCCACCCTGTTTCTTGCCTTTTTTTGCATCCAGCTCCTGCTTTGCTTCCTGCCCAATATTATTTCCAATTTCCTGACTCCAGGGTGGATCTTCAGTTCTTGACCTATAGCTAGCTTTCTGGCCTTTGATTCTGCCCCAGGCTCTTGTTGGTGACCCTCTAACCATTGCTCTATCCCACCTTTGCCTTGGTTGTGCCGATGATCAACTAATACACTAGGGTTGTTTGCCACCTCTTTCACTTCCAAACATTGAGCACTTGGTTTATAGCAGAAATCCTTGCTATTATTCTATAAGTACAGAAGTGGGGATGAAGTCCCTACATCATAAGGCTATGTAATTTGGACTCAGCTTTTAATGAATGCATGGTTGGAATTCCCTCATTCAGAGTAGTTTAATTCTCTTGCTGTAGCTTAATCCTAGAACTCGGGCTACTATATTCCTGAATTAGAGGCTTCTCATGGGAATTCAACATAATTTAGCTTATATGGATGTTGTTATACCAGCAGAGGAGTCCATTTGCTACAGTATTCTACATGTTTGGAATACAAGGGATTGATTTATGCTGGAATAGGGAAGAAATGCTTTATCACTAGAATCTTGTTTATTTCTGGCAGGGAGGTTTGCTGCTCTAGCTATATTAGGAAATCCTAAACGTGGGCAAGTGATGACCTCTGAAAAACAGCTAGAGACCACAGTGAAGTGTGTGCCTATGCTAGGCATAGAATAAGGAGGGAATAGAACCACTGAATGACTTTGCACACAAAATACCTTTTGCAAGAGGCTCTGAGGTCCTTGTTACACCTTAACCTGTGAGCTGCACTAACGTGGATCAGCTTAGTGCTAGCTTGGAGTCTGGAGCAGTCACACCTTCAGTCTGAGTGGCACATCCGTGGGGAGTGGTCACCACAATGGAAGAAGAGCTGGGTTGTGCGCATAAAGAGTTAATCCTGCCCTGGAGTGGCGTAACTTTGAGCTGCATCAGAGTGCTTTAAGCTACTTAAAGGTGTTACTGTGTAGACAATCTAGCCGCCCAAAATTACCATGTAACAAGGCCCTGAGAGTGCCTTGCAACAGTGATTATTGAAACTAAGATGCACAGAGGTTACCTGTCATCCATCATGTCAATGGCAGAAGTTGCAACAGAATTTAGATGTCCTGGTAACCAATCCCAATAAAATCTTTTTAAATGCTACCAGGTGTCTTCCTGCAGGAATTAGGTCTATGAGTAATTTGCTGTAAAATGCATAGTCCCTTGATCTAAGTAAATACATTGCTGTTGATTGTAATGCAGGTGTCTTGGAGCTACAACCTTTTGGTTAAGGAACACAGTTTTCCAGCTGTAAAGCTGTTTGATTATACATGTCCTGAAGAAAGGCAATACCTTTGGCTCTTTTTCTCTCTCAGCACTCATTTGCAAAGCGACAGTCAAATATTTAACTTCAATGGTAATTGAATCAAATACATTAAGCTATTTTCAAGCTGGTGCTTCCTCTACCACACTCAAGATGCACATAGAAAGGAAACTTGCAGTGCTGTACAATGAGCATTTTTTTTAAAAGCCTCCAACTAACCTCTAAATATCAGGCCCGGTTAAAGATTTATTTGGTTGTGAGATAATCTAACAGCTTCTTTACCCCATAAAAAGTTCTTTTTTTTTAATAGTAAATGTATCTGGCAGAAGAAGGAACACTAACATCATTGAATGAGCCACTTGAGGGGATCTTCTGTTTTTCAAACCATGTCCTGCTACCAGAAGTGGCATTTTCAGAGGTTTCCTCTACTTATGGAAGAACTGGTTCATTGAAATAGCCTGGAGGCCAGCAACTGGAGTACAGACATCAGCCTATAATGGATCCTTCAGGCAAATCTGTTTTTCCCTGTCAGGAGTATTTTTGTTGGATGGAGACAATGGCTTCCATACATGATAGTATTCCTCAGCTCTTTATAAATTCTAGGACTAAAATAGATTCTTGGAACTGGGGGATTCATCTTTAAAGAGAAATCTTGCAATTTTGGATGCAGCTTGTAAAATGCACGAGGAAGGGAGTGTTATAGAGGAATAGTGGGAATAGTATGAAGCAACACTAGGTCATACTCCTCTTTTCATATGAAAACTCAATTCCTGCTGTGTCTGCCAATGCTGACTTTGGTCCATGGTGTACATCCCCAGGCCTAAATCAGCCAGTTTTTGTAACGTTAAAATATCGAGGGGGGAGGGGAGAGGCGACACTAGAACAGTCTACATGCGGAGTCATGTGAATTGAATGCAGGAGATATCATTCATATTTTTGTGTCAGTGTCCATGTCTACATACAAGGCTGGCTGCTCACTAACATTGCATGGCAACAACAGTGACACAGTACTACCACGCAGTAGGAATGAGCTACTGCACAGTCAGCATCACCTAAAACCTGTTCAATGATGCTACTGCACAGTAACTCTGGTTACTGCAGTCATTTAGTATTTGTTTATACAAGTACTAAATGACTGCGCAGTAACTACTGGGCAGTCAGCATTTCATGTAGATGTGGCCAGTGTAACTTTTTAACTAGTTATGGCACCATTCTGCACTCTGCTTTCCCCATCTACATTAGGAGTATAATTATCCATATTCACCTGTGTATAAAGTGCTTTGAATTACACAGATGAAAAGTGCTGAGTAAGTGAAGTGCTTTATTATAATTATTCACCTACAAAGTCACAGATCATCTCCATGGTACATTTTAATTTATGCACTTTTAAAATCCTTATGGGCACATTTACACATGCAATTAGTGTGCTTGAATAAACTCCAGTGCAATTTGTGCTGAAGTCAGCTGTTCCCAGGCACAACATCTTCATGTGCGCCTGGGACTGCAGCAGTTACAGCTGGGATGGAGCAGCCCCAAGCTGGCAGGGAGCTTGGAGAGGGGAGAGGCGGGGGGAGGGGGGGGTCAGCCCCAGGCTCCAGGTGCTGGTATGAGGTGACAGAGGGGCTGGCTGGGGCACATGGGTGCTAAAGTGCTGGTCTGAGTTAATTACTCCTTTGTAAGATAGCACTGTCAGGAACAGCAGTATCTTATGGTGGAGTTAATTAATCTACTGCTCCCTAATACCAGTGCTCGTGTAGAAAATTAACTTTACTGCAGAGCTAATTAGTCAGCTATACAGTAAAACACACGTATAGATGCACCCTATGTGTAGGGTTTTCCTCTGGTTGTTTTTCATCCCCCTTACCTTTACAGTGATTCCCTAGGAGAAGTAGTTTCAGTAGATGCCATAAGATGGACCGTGCCTACTCCATTTTCCAGTAGTTTCAAAGTGAGATTACAAGGTAGCAGCAGAATGGAGAAAACCTGAGATAAAGGAAAAACTGTATTAGCTTTGCTTCCCTACTTCAGATGTAATTAATCTTCACTAACACCTAGGCATGTGTCTAATCTATATGCTAGTTGTAAATTAAAGTGCTCCAATGGGATTACTTTAGTCTACTGTATGAATAGTCTGGTGTAGTAGCTCTCACTTATCTGATAATGCAGTTTGTATCATTAACAAGGTAATTGCACATAGCCTATACTTACTGGGTTTTGCCACCTAAAGTAATAGCAAATGCATTCTAAATATCAAAGTAATGGCATGTACACCATATGTTTTTGTTAACAGTTCTGGTAACATGACACACAACTGTAGCTTCCTATCATGTTAATTGAAGCAAATGTTTCCTTTTTTCTTAGATTATGTTTGTGGTGTCCTAAGAGTAGCTGAAAAGATGACATGGGCAAGGCAGAAAAAAGACCCATGTAAGGTCAGAACTTTTTGGAACATAACAACATTTCTTATTAACATTAAAAAAAATGTGACTAAATGCAGATATCAGCTGCCAGCTGAAATCTCTTTTCAGATAGTGTACTCAGTGTTTGCTCTAGGCTCCAGTCTGGCTGGCCTGGGAAATCTTTTCCCAATTCAGTGCTTTATACCACTTTCCCCACCTCACAAAAGGTCCTGTCTTAAGTCCCCTGAAGGATTTATATGGCCTTATAGCCTCACTAGAATACTTTTTTTTCAGTTGTATTCTATATTTCCCTTTGCTTGCCCTACTGGGACCCAACGATATCACATTCAGTATGTGGTGTTATCAGTGTTTGGGAAGGAGGTGACTAGGAAGACTACAAATTTCCTCAGTCACCTGAGCAGATATCAATTATACCAGCTTTAATTAAGCAAATAAGTTTACCGGCATAGCCATACTTTCTTCCAACTTTTCTGTTTGTCTTCCAGGCCAGGATTAGGGAAAACTTTCCCCACCCTGAGACTCCAACCATTTTTTAAGTGTGAGCTGTACAGATTTCGAAACTGTGTACTATGACTAACTCTCAAGAGTCTATTCACATTCCATTGCAGTTGACCAATTCCAGCTCGTCCCTGATATGCCAGCCTACATCCATGTAGCTCTGCTTCCTCTGCTCTGTTCTTGGATCCAGGGGGGATAGTCACACCCCAACAGTGTAAGCTAGCCAATAGGAGAGGGACCTGGGCCAAAACCTGAGCTCTGAAAGTCCTTTCTTTAAACTTTGGGTGTGAGGGGTTGGAATTGGATGCTACCCTCAGATCCAAAACACCAAATGTTGGCTACTGAAAATCCAGAGATGAAGCAACTTAGATTCTCTTGATGTGCAAGACAGGCAGTGCTACAGAAATCATCACTTCACTGACTAAAATTCAGTGGTTTCACCAGAAAGTAAACTCAGTGGAAAGATAATAGAGAACATGTATCTGGGAGAGTGCTTTTCTCTTGTTTTGGTACAGATAGGAGTTGCCATATGTATTTTGCAGGGCAGCTTGTTGTCACCTAACACATTTTTCTCCTACCCCATAAGTGATTCCTTTGGATGAAGTTGCCAGAAATGATGACTACTGCTGTAATCTTACTAGTATGGTAACACTAGGTAAGTATCATATATGCATTATAACCTCTTACCTTTGCCCTCCCACCACAGCATAACTTGCTTTAGCTCATTAGTTGATGCAGAGAAATTTGGGATGAGAAGAAAAATACATTCCCTTGCAAGGTCTATAATATCTCTACCCAAATGGAAAGAAAGGGTGATTGTTCTGTGGTGGGAATGACTCACAGTAGGGTACCAGCACAATATGCCTTTTGATCACTTTAAACAACCAAAAAAAGATTTGAACTGGGAATGACAATGGCTTTCTGTAAAGCTGAGAATGTCTATGGTTAATATAGTGTTGCCAAACACTTCCACAAAGTTTTCAACTCACAGATTGAAATGATTTGTAAAACATGCAGTCATTTTTGCAAAAGAAGAAAAGTAATACTGAATGTTTTGCCCCTTTCCAGCACCTTTCATATAAGGATATTCCCAACATTGATTAGTGCTGCTTTACAGCACTGTGTAGAATTAGTCCCATTTTACAGAGCAGCAAACAGATAAATTGGGAAACTTTTTCAAGGCTGGATAGAGAATTAAGGGGATAGCCAGGAATAAAACTCAGACGTGACTGTTAGTTCTCTTATCTAACAAACAGACAACTCAGATAATGGGCCTCCTTAATGCCTGGTATAGTTCCATTGATTTCAGCTGAGTTGTGCAAGGAACTAATTTATGTTTGGCAGAAATGTTGATATCAGGCTTTTCAAATAAAGACTGCTCTCGTGTCCATTCAGGAAAGAAACCCACTTAAACCTGAAGTAAACCAGATGACTGCATTGCTAGAAATAAAGCTTGAAATTAGAGAGGGGTAGAAAACAGTTTTCCTATCCCAGAAACTTTTCCCTGTCACAATAAAAAGTCAAAAACCTATATTTTTAATGAAATCAAAATACAAAAAGTCTGTGTCAGTTGAAATACTTTGCTTTGATAGTTTTAAATATTTTGATTTGGATCATTAATACTTATGTTTTTATTATAATTAACT
This sequence comes from Alligator mississippiensis, assembly GCF_030867095.1. Classification (NCBI taxonomy): domain Eukaryota; kingdom Metazoa; phylum Chordata; order Crocodylia; family Alligatoridae; genus Alligator; species Alligator mississippiensis. The sequence goes on along the minus strand of NC_081824.1, from coordinate 172,010,974 downwards.
TTTTCTACTGAAGAATCTGTTTTTATTCTTAAAATTTCAATCTCTTTTGTTTCAACAGTTTCCGTGTCTTTGTTTAACATATTGTGAATTAAAACTAAAAAAACTACAAAGCAACATATATTTTAAGAAAAATGGAAACTAGGGGCACCACATTTCAAGAAAGATGTAGAGAAACTGGAGAGCATCCAAAGGAAAGCAAGAAGAATGATGAAAGGAGTTAAGGATACATGGCCTATGAAGAAGAATCTACGCCGCTAAATTTGTTTAGTCTAGAAAAGAGAAGAATTAGGGGAAGGGGGACATGATAACAGTCTATCAGCATGCAAAGTGTTTTGATGAAGTCAACACTGATTGACTATTCTCCATGTCCATTAGAGAAAAGAGAAAAAGGAACTGGCTTAATCTGTAGCAAAGAAAACTTAAGTGAGATATTAGGGGGAAAAATTCTGAATAATGATCATTCCTGAGACTAAGTGAGCATTAGAACTGGCTGGTTGTACAACCTCCAGAAAAAAAATAACATGTTATATCAACATGAGCTAGACACTGTCTACATAGATTTACTCTGACTTAATACAGGGAGATGGACTGGAGGATTTCTTCCAGCCCTACATTTCTGATTCTATGGCTCTTCCCAGCAAAAAATTTTGGTTTGGACAAATTGGCATTTTCTAACCAAAAGAATGTTTTTGTTGAAAAATTCCTAACCAGCTTTTGTTGAAATGTGATTCTATTGCATTAATTTCCTCCTTCCACATGGATGTTATGGGAATATTGCTGCAAAGTGCTTTCATAACAACAAAGTTAAGTAAGTATGCTATTATTCTAATGCCTGCATTGGAAAAATTAAGCAGTACTGACATGCCTGTTTAATTAATTATGAATAAGAAAATGGTGCAAGAAAAAGTAACTTTGAAAAACAGTATGGAAACACTTTGTTGGAAGAAAACCTTTCTGAGTCTTAAGCTGTGTCTTCACATCGCTCTTACTACCCAACAGAAGAGGGTTTTTGTCTCTGTTTATGAGGGTTTTTTTCTTTATTACAAACACATGACAGTATGAAAAGGCTAAATGATCCAAAGACTCTGGAGATGTGTTCCCTCTTTCATGAATGACTTTCAGTGGAAGAGATGTCTAACAGTCATTAGCTCAAAGGGGAAAAAAACATACATATCTTTTAAAAATAGCTAGGAAACCAAAGTCTGAGTCAGCCAGGATAAAGTGTCTAGTATAGCTGCTGGTCTGAACATCTCCTTCGCAGAAAGATGCACAGGATTTCTTCTCAAAGCACCTATCTTTGAAGGAACATAAATGCTTAGGGAGAGGCTGATGTAATTGTGATGAAGCTGGATTATAATTTACATGAAAAAAATATAAAAAAATATAAGAAAGCCCACTGCTGAGGAACTGTAAAGGCTGAAGGAGGTCTGGCAAAGCAAAGTGTGAAATAGTTTAGTGGAAGGCATGATTCAAACTTTAAAGTAAGATCAAGTGTTATAGGAATATCCTGTATCAGTCATTCCCAAACATTGGGACATCCATATTACTGTACTGTACTGTTGTAAAATCTCATCTATAAAGGCAATCCCCAAATGTAGTTCCATATGCTCTGGTTCGCATGATCCAACCTCCATACCTGATCTTGTGGTCAAAAAGTGCTGCATGTGAGGTGGGCAGTACCCAAGTTCTCTGGTTCAGCAACATTAAGGGCCTGACACAAGTAGTTTTTACTCATGGGGCTACTTAAGTGAGTAAGTGTGTTTGAATCAGGTCCTGTGATGAAGAAGGTACATCAATCCTGAAATACCAGATTCTACCCCTAAAAGACAAGTGGCTGGGAAAGAAAGGCCTGTATAGTTTCTTACATTTTATGAGCTTTGAGGCCTTTCTTCTATGGTTCTGCTTCACAGCTAGCGTCTGAGATTATGCAATTGTTATAGATGTCATTCAGACCACTCTGGGATTTCTTCTAGGGTCCTATCCTTGTAGGTACATGAAGGCCTTGATTTCTTTAGCAGTTAGTGGGAGTTGAGGGCATTCAGTATCTTGTAGAACTATGATCCCGAGTGAGTGACATCTGGTCCTAGAATAAATGAAAAACTGGCAGTAAGATCTGTAAACACTGAATGGTTCTGTGTGATTTCATTGCTCCCTCTGACCAATGTTGCACCAACTACATTAAAAAGACTGACCACAAAATAGTGGAAAATAAGCTAATGAGGAGTCACTGGGTTGAATCATGTGTATTGAAAGAGCAAAGCCATAAAGTGAAAATTCAAGCATGCAAGACAGTGGTAAAACACTGTGCTTCTGATGAATGCAGGAGTTAGTTTCATTAGTTACTCGTAATAATACAGCAATGATTATTCAGGATAAAGCAGTGGTGTTGTAGTTTTTTACTGTTTTATATCAGGGACAGAGACAAACCTATTTGTCACACCTGCATTCTTGGCTCTATGAAGATCTGTATGTTTGCCACTATAAATTAGAGCACCAGGTGGGTTGCTTTAATTTACATCCATATATGGATGCTCCATAACCCAAAGCAGCTCAAAATCTTCCAAATACAGCTGTGTAAACCTTTTCTGGCCCTCCCTCCAGTACACTCCCTACACTGGGTCTTTGAGAGATGTTATGTAGGACTCTTATGGCAACCCTGCTGCTTCTATCCTGAAGGAATTCTTTCCCAGTTGTTTGCAACCTATGTATGCTGTCAGAGATACATTGGATATAGAGACAGGCTGGAAACAGTCCCTTGAATTTTCATTCAAACAATTCCAAGACTAGCAATGTAAGAAGAGAGACGGTTTGATCAGAAAATGCAAAATCATAAAAGAAAATATCCTTGGTGCTTTTTAAGGGCATTGCAGACAAAGTTTTAACATAGATGTTTCTTTCTCATTAATTCACATATGCCCTCCTCCCTTTTGTAGGAATCCAAACCATATTAAACTTGCTTTCCCAAGGAGATTAAGATGAATTTTCCACTTTTTAAAATGCATTAGCCATTTATCTGTGTGCGCTTAATATCTCCAGCCTAGACAAAACTATGAAATGGAGCATTTTAAGGAACCTCCCATGCCACAACTGTCTCCACCCTCTATGAAATATTTTGTATTTTTTTAATATTACGTGATTTCTAGTGGAAGCTAAAAAGCTGCTCTTTACCTTTTACAAGTTGGTGCTGGTGGCCAATACATGGCAGAGTAGGAAGCAGTGGTGTAACCTGAGGTGGGCAAGTGGGGCACCAGCCTGAGGTGCCAACTTAGTAGGGGTGCCAGACTCATGCCCCTCCTCCCACAGAGCCCACATCTGGGCAGGAGCAGCCTCACAGCATCACTGTTGCAGCACCCTTGTGCCGGCTAGCAGCACCTTTGTGCCCCTCCATAGTACACTGAGCCTTGTCAGAGCAGCCCTGGGTTGGCAGGCTGACTCCCTGGGCCTCCTGCCAGCTGAGGCTGGTCCAACCCGGCTCAATGTGCTGCAGTCCGAGGGTATGGATAAATGGCACAGCCAGGAACTTCCCAGGAGCAATAAACTCTGGAGTTTCTCAATACAAGTGGAAAAAGAGCCCATCTATCATCCCAGCAGACACAACTTTATAAACTCTGGAGTTTATTGCTGCATATTAATGGCATGTGTAGATGCTCCCAGTCTAACTGTCTCTGCTGAGAAACATTGTAGACTTACCCTCAGCATCAAGTACCCTATTAAGATCTTTATCCTGGAACTCCTTGCAGGGTACACAACAGTGGTATAAGTAGGAATGGCGGGAATCAGATTGGGAACTAGGCACAGTCCTCCTATAACACAGTTCCAAGACCAGATTATACTTGTTCCTTTATTTACAGATGCTCTTAAACATCTTAGCCACTTTAAAGTGAAGAGATGGGACTAGGTAGGGAATGTACATGATCCAAAACTTTACTCAAGGGAATGAACTCTCTTCTCAGTAGATTATAAGCTCTTTAAGTCAGGGATCAAGACGTCTTTGGGTCTTACTTAACCCACCTATAATTCTTTGATCCATGTATCTCAATACAAGTGGAAAAAGAGCCCATCTGTTATCCCAGCAGACACAACTTTATAAGGAGAGCAACTGGGATCCCCATTTAGAACAGAGGGAATGCATCCTATGCTGGCAGATGCCTGCAGCATGTTTATTGGAAGTCTGTGGTCGATGAGTTCTTATCAAATTGAAAATGGTTAATATTTAAGCAGGCTGGATGAAATCCTCCTTTGTTGGACATAGTGATGACATGATTAAGGAAGAGAAAAAAATCCTAAGCCAGCGAGACAGACTGAGGCTTTCTGTGACTAAAAGTGTTTCCATGTGTTGACTTTGGTCTCAACTCCCCTTGGACCTTCCAGACAAAAAAGAAAATTCCATCCCTTTTGCATCCATTTACCAGTCCTTCGCATAAGCATTTCAGTGCAGTTTGCAGGACTAGCAGGTAAAGCTAACAAGCACCCCTTGTCCATCAAGTTTTCTGTTCTCTTCTCATCCTAGATAAGAAAGTGTTTGCAGCAGCTGTCCCTGTTTACTGTGGGAAATCAGACAAGCTCCTGGCTTAAAAGGATTTTGTCTGATTTCACAGCACGCCAGAACGAGTTCTCACATGAATGCAACTTCTTCATCTGCAGACTTTATGTCAAGGTAGAATCCTTCAGGACAAGATGGCATTTTCTCTACCAATAGGCCCACCCTTGAGGATTCAATTGCCTGAATATTGTTTCCTGACATTGTGTGTCTCCATATTTTTGCAGGGGCCTTTTCCTTTGTTGAAATAATTATTGATGGCTCATTTTGGAAGCAGGCTGTTGCTTCTTTCTGCTTTGCTGAGAAACAAGGTGTGAAATACAGGTCATTTTGGAAATCAGGCACTAACAGTGCATAAATACAGGCTGTGTCTACACGAGACACTGACTGTGCAGTAGCCCATGATTAGTGTGCAGTAGTGTTGCGTGGCAGAAAGTGTAATGTAATGCTACTGCGCAGTAGTCTCGGGCATCATGAAAAAGCCATTCAATGGTGCTAATATGCAGTAACTCCAGTTACTGCATGGTCATTTAGTACTCATTTATACAAGTACTAAATGACTGCGCAGTAATGACTGGGCAGTCAATGTCTCGTGTAGACCCAGCCACAATGATTTTGATACTTCTGCGACCAGGGCCAGTTTTAGTCCTTTCGGTCACCTGAGAGAGAATGTATTCAGAGAAACACACCGAGTTTGGTCTCTGTGGCCTTGTTAGACCTGTGCAGAGGCTGCCAACAAAGGGATAACTACTGCCATTTTTCATAGCAGTTGTATCACTCGGGTATCACCAGACACCTAGACATCAAAAGAACCGACTTTCAGTCATGGTTGACCTAACAAATGCCTTTTTCTGTTTGTTAACCTCAGAGTAATGCGTGTTAAATACTGTCAAAATTCAACATTAAAATGATACTCAGAAATACAGCCAGCCAAACTTAGTCACTTTATTGATAAGAGATAAAAGCCAGCAGTTAAAGAATTACCATATTATCTCTTTGGGCAGCAGAATCACAGCTGTTTTCTCTTGTCAGATATCTACCCCAAAATAGATACTCAGCTGGTATCTTTTATATATTGTATCTGTTTTTAACAAAGAACAGACAAGAAGTGTCTGAGCTTTACTTAAACTGGCCTAAATTTATCTGGGTTTGTGTAAATTCTTGTCTTTGTCTAAGCGCTGTATCCCAAACTTAGCAAACAAATTGTTTTACTTATGTTAATTATTCCCCCATATAAATCTCAGTTTTGAATATTAATAGAGCCATCTCTTCAGTATCATACTGCAATCTGAGGTATGTTATAATTCCCAGCCTATTCTAGTGTAGACAGAATGTATTGTGCGCACAAGTTAGCTCAAGGATATGGGAGGTCTGAAATCATAGAAGTTAAGGGTTGCAAGGGACCTCGAAAGATCATTGAGTCCAACCTCCCTGCTCTGGGCAGGAATACTGCTGAGAGCAAATGATCCCAGGTAGGTGTCTGTCCAGTCTCCTCTTAAAGACTTCCAAAGTTGGGGACTGCACCACCTCCTTGGGACATCTGTTCCAGATTCTGGTCACCCTTACCGTAAAGAAGTTCTTCTTGAATATGTATAACCATATGCATGATTACTCAGAAAGTCCTAGTATAGTTATGAATATTAATATAAAATATATATAAATCATTAGGCTAAAGACACATGATTCTGGCTAGCATAAAGATAAGTTCATCCACATATTCATCATATTCGTAAGTTCATCCACAGTATTGCAACATATTTTGTTATTGTTAAGTTTTGAATAGTGGACTGGAGCAAACTAAAGTTATGAGCGTGCTATCACATTACAAAGAAAAGCACCATGTCACTTTTGTACCACAAAAGTAACTATGGTTTTTCTGAGGAATTCTGTACTCTCGGTTTGACCTCATGCAGGCAAAACTCCCATTGAGATCTTCCCACAGCAATGCATTGCGTCTTTTCCAGTGGTAGTTTTCCCTGCCAAACAATCACAAGACTTAGGTGCTTTATGGAGGGGGTTCAGAGATTTTATTTCCAGAGCAACAGCAACATTACTGGGAGAATCGGCATTAAGCCTGGTCAGCACAGAACTTTGTAAATTCTATCATCCAACCAAAGGGCGCAAGATAAAAAAAGGAAAAATGGAAACCCTGCTAATTAGTAAAAGGAGAGGAAAGACTTTTATTTTAATTGTTATGGGCCAGCTCCTTTCTGTAGCAGCAGCCTGCTGGTAACTCTGACATGGAATGGTGGGCATCTTACAACATGACGATAAGGAAGGAGTGCCCCTCTGCCCCACAAGATTTATGGGACATAATAAGTTAAAACAAAATGGCAATCTTAGAAAAGTACTAGCAAATATTAGCCATTTTAAATCTTAGCCTGGATGCAGCCTCCAAGAACACAATGCCAAGAGGAAGCCTGCAATAGCAGGGAACAGACATCACAATAATACAAGCATTTTTCTCCATATTCAATATATGTTTCAAATAAAGGGCAGTTTGAGACTGACTGGGGCAATCTATATGAAGAACAGAGAGAAAGAAAACCTATAAATGTGTGTAGCATAAAGGAGTCAGTGTTGTTTCATAGCACTTTACTGATAAATCTGAAGAATTACAGAGTGCCTCTGTTCTGAGTTGCTGGAAATGTCTAATACTGTTCTGAGTTGCTGGAAATGTCTAATACCATTAGCTTTTTGTTATAGCTTTAAAAACTCCAACCTATAACTCTGCTTCTTGTAAGAAAGCATTAGTACAGATATTTTTTTCTTTCATATGATTTTTTGCTCTGTTGATAAAACATCTCACGTATCAATAAACAAGGGAACAAAGAAAAAGTAATCAAAGATATTGCCACTAACAGTTCAATGATGACAAAAATGTGCAAGGCCAAGGACTAGAATAGCTGAGAGCTGTTAGCCAAGACTGAATTATGTCTGTTTAACAGAAATAAGGCATTCTCTTAGACAATATGTATTGTAAGTTAATTGATTTTAGCCATGTGATTTACTAGAGGATGAACAGGCTAAATTGCCTAGCACACATGCAGGTGAGCAAGATGGGGAACAGAGCTGTAGAGCTGACATTACTGTAAACTAACAGCAGCTGACATTGAAGGAAGACTGAACAACTTCCATTATAAATACTTGGGTATGGACATTAGTAAATAGGAGGGATTATTTGGGGGATTAACATTATAAATATTGGTGCTGGGATGCTCACAAATAAAAATGACTTGATGAACTGCAGAATCAGGTCTTCCTGTCTCTGTAAATAACCACCCAGGGCAGAGTTGGAAAGCAGAGTATTTTCCCAGCAAGAGATAAGACTGTGTCTCAGCTGGTTAAAATGCTTCCCCTACTTTTAATGCATCCATAAAACTTTACAGTTTAAGTGTAAACAAGCACTTTTTTGCCTCCTCCCCAGACAGAAGAGGGAATCTCTGTGGCTGCTTGCTTAAAGAAACAAACAGAGTCACTGAATTGAGCCCCACCATGGTTTGGGCAGACATATTTTTGACCATCCTTTAGTTAATGAGTCAGGTTCATCAGTCTACTCCCCAACTTAGGTGGAGTCATCTAGAGGGAAGGCCAGAAGGGCTTCGCAGTGGAAAGCCCCTGAGGAGAAAGGCTCTATTTTCCAATGGGAAGGATGTCACAAGAACTGCAGTAGGGATTTCTCTGCAGATCACTGCTGTACCTTCTTGGATTGCCTTTTATAGGTATAATGTCAGTCCCATCAAACTTGGGACCCCTGAGCGAACCACATAAGCATTTACTTAGTACTATTTGCCAAAACTCAAGCAGCCTCATTAGTCTCTATCTGTGCCCCAGCCACTGCCAAAGGGAAGTTGTGGGGTGGGGGGGAATGGGACAGAACAGCAGCATAATGGGTGGGTATGGCTTTCAAACCCAGCAGCAGCTTGCGTTTTCAGATTCCTGCTGACTATGTACCTGCCGTTTCCTCCATTAGCTACAAGTGGGCTTTGGATCAGACAGTGTTCATCAGGAAGCAGTAGTTTGGTTTGTAAACTCAGTGCCTTTTGGAAAGGGAAAAAGCTGTTACTTCTTTCTCAGGCTGACACATTTTTTGGATGAGCAATGCATGTAGAAAGCACTGTATTCTCTGTACTTTTGCTGCAGTTTGCAGAAGGGAGGTCACGGGATCTACAGGTAAGTCTCAATATCCTTCATTATTGTCTTATTGATAACTACAAGGCTACAATGCAAGAAGAATGTCCCAAGGAGTATTTGAGCAAAGTCAAAATCTGAGTTCCCATTTCAGGATTTCTTCTTCCAGGGTCCCTGTAGACATAGGAGTGGGGAGATGACAGGGATGTCCTCTGCTTTTTGTTCCAGGAGTCCCCCATGTGCCATTCTTCTGTCAAGATCCTAGAGGCACTAAGAACAAAACGTTTCCATCCAGATGCTGGGTGCCTCAGAATGGATCCTGGTTGAGAAGTGCCCCTGATTTGAGTCTCAGGTTTACACAACTAAGTCTTCTCACCGTATTCCTAATCTGCATAGGAAAAGGGAGACAAACCATCCAAACCAAAGTATTTAGCAGAGGGGAGCATTGTATGAAGGTGTCTTTAAACCAGGCTAGTTTCAGCATGGAGGCAATCCAGTAGTGTGGGATTGCAGGACTGTAGAAACTTGCCGGCTATACCCACTTCTCTCTGGGCATGATCCTGGATGTGTTGGGGGAGTAGTGTAGAGCTAACTAAACTGTAGATTACATAGGGAATACCCTGTGGGAGACAGACATGCTTTCTTTAGGTATATCTGGCACAGCCATAGCAGGGCAATGAATCTAAGGGAGCAATTTCATGTCCTGGGATCTTTGACTGAATGAGTGGTTTGCATGAGTTCACCTGGTCTTGCTTTATGAGCACAGGGATTGCATGGCTGTCTTTCTGTGCTGCCTACTGTTATAGGCAGTAAATAACTTTAGATACCATGTTCTTATGACACTCTATAGCAAATCACTGAGGTTACACTTTCCATGCTCGTGTCTCAGCTACTTGTGTGAGTCTTGATTGGCATGATTAGAGTTCTGAGCAGTCTCAACACCCGTTGACCTCAAACCTTTACGGAGTGCCCATCCTGTCCCTAGTATTTCATTCAGCTGAATGACTGTTCCACAGAACTGTTTGTACAACTGATGACAGCACACACATATGTGCCGGTGGCATAAAAGCAGAAAATCCCACGCTGCTGCACTCTTCCCTAGTGGTGCTGAGTGTCTATGACCCCACTGAAATTAATGGGAACTGAAGGGGTTGGGTGCTGCCCCAAAGAGTTTAAACCTACCCAAGGGCATTGTGTATCTTGCAGTATCAAGCCCTTGCTCATTTTCACTGCCTTTGCTTCAAACATTGAGTAGGAGAAATTTGTTAGTGCAAGAACTTGCTTTATCCATATCTATACTGCGTTGTCACTAGGGCTGTGCGAAGCTTTGGGTGGTGATTCAATTTGGAGGAGAGTTGGCCCGATTTGGTGGCTGAAGCTCCGAATCCGAATCGAATCAGGGGACCAATTAAAAGGTCCAAATCAATTCAAAGTTCTCCAAATCTTTGGAAAAGATTTGGAAAGCTTCAATAATTCAGGCGGTCCCCAGTGGCTGCAGCAGGGAGCTGCAGCTGGACTCGGAGCTGGTAAGTACTAGGGGAGGAGGGAGGGGACCATGGGGGGACCCCTGCCAGGCCCCATCCCCCACCTGCTCCCCCAGCCCCCCTGCCTCTCACCCGCCCCACCAGCCCTGCCCATGGCTGCCCTGCCCACCCCAACTCCTGGTGCCTTAAAAAAAAGGCCCCACTCACCAGGTGCTGCCTGATGGGGGGGTGATCCCTCCTGCTCCCCACTGCCCCATGCTGCACAGGGGGCTCTGCCATGAGCCCCCTGGACCCCCCCCCCACTCCCCGTGCCCCCCCATGGCTGCCCCGCCTACCCCAGCTCTGGCCCTTTAAGAAAAAAAACCACCCCCCTGACTTACTGGTTCCTGCAGTGGCCTTGGAGCTTTGGCCACGTGGTGTGGGGCAGTGGGGGCAGCAGGGATTGCCCCCACCCTGCTAGCAGGACTGGTGAGCCTGAGGATTTTTTGGGTTTTTTTTTTCCTTAAAGGGCCGGAGCCATGGTGGGCAGGGCAGCCATGGTGGGGCTGGAACAGCGGGGCGGGGCAGCCATTGCTGGGCTGGGAGAGTGGTCGGGGGATGGGCCTAGCTGATTTGGAGATTTGGAGATTCGGCAGGAGCCCAATCTCCAAATTGCAACTGGCCGAATCAATTCGGGGCAGTGATTCAAATCACTGAATCGAATCTCTGTCCCCTGAATAGGCCGAATCTGAAGTGAATACTAGCTGCTTCACACAGGCCTAGCTGTCGTGCTAAAACCACCCACCTCCAGTCCATAATTGATACTTTTATTGCAAAGAGACCAGCTCAGAGTGACAAAAACTATCAGAGGCCTGGGAGGCAAGATTTATGAGGAAAGACAGAAAAGACTAGGGTTATTTAATCTGGAGAAGCACAGACTGAGGTGGGGAGGAAGGAGGGAAGGATTTGATAACAGACTTCCAAAACCTGAGTGGTGATTACAGGCAGGCTGGAGATGGTCTTTTCTCAGTGGCTGCAGGGGACAGGACTAGGAGCAATGGCCTCAAGCTGCAGCAGGGGAAATTTAGGTTGGAGATTAGGAGGAGCTTTCTGACTATGAGGCGGCTCAAGCATTGGAACAGGCTACCTAGAGAAGTTGTGGAAGCTCCAGCCTGGGGAGTTTTCAAGAGCAGTCTGGACAGACACTTGGCTGGACTGATTTAGTCGAGGACAATCCTGCCTTGAGCAGGGGTCTGGATTAGATGACCTTGTGCGGTCCCATCCCTGCTTTCCTATGATCCTATGAGCTGCCTTAAGCAGCAGCTATTTTATATTCTTCAGAACTCATGTAAAAACTCTGCTAGAATGTGTTCTAACTGGCACTTGTCCGTCAATCCTGCTTCTTTGTTTGGCTTAGATCAAATGGGTCAGGCTTGAAGAGCCAGGCCCATCTTTGATCACAATGTATACTGCTTTTTTTCTATTGGCTCTTAAGGAACAAGAGTGTTTGTTGTTGGGTTGGGGCCAACGAGAAGATGTTCTCTCAACTTTCAGAGATCAGTTTTAAAACTGACCACTTGGGTGTCACCAGGAAGATATTTTGAATTGCTAATAATTGTGTTCTAAAATATGTCAATTTTTTTTTTAAATGCCAGCAACCAAAGCCATTCTACAGACAGTAGCCTGCGATAATGAGAGTGCAGGGGAATGACTGCAGACTACTGTATCATTTCCTTTCTAAGAGATATTTGAGTCTTAATTTAATGGTCTTATTCATAGCCACATGTGTTTACAAAGCAGTGTCTTCTGATTATCAGGAAACCATGACAGTGGCACAACTGTAAAGATCTTGTGTCAATCTGCTGGCAGATTGTGGAGCAGCATTTGTTCTTTTTTGCTGCCTATTATCACCAGTTTGTGTTCTAACAATGGCATTCTTGTACTTTGATTGCTGTACAGTTTTATGTGTTTGTTGCCATTGCAAATTTCCCTAAGAATCTACACCTGAAATAGCATGTACATCTCGGAATTTGCTTTGAAATGACTCAGTTTTATATTGTAAACCAAACTGAGCTGCCTTTGCAACTTTATCAGATTCCATCAGTCCTTGGTACAATCTCTTACCAAGCCAAAGTGACTCGTAGTGGCCATGTGTATGTCATACACTGATAATGCACCCATGTGATCTGATGACAGGGTGGGTTTTTTTTCCCCTGAAGGCCAATGCAAGCATATAACTTAGATATTTATCCAAGAGTATTTAAAGGTCCATGTATTGGTCAGGCGTGCAGGCACTATAGATAAGCCACTTACAGCCTGATTCTGCAATCAGTAAAGCAGCAAGAGCAGATTTAAAGTAATTGGCCTGATATTCTTCTGAATGTCCTCTTATGCTAGTAATTAAACTGTGGTTCTAGAAACGGAAATGAAGAATGCACTGACTTTGTTTTTCCAGAAAATGTAGCGTGGCTTTGCAGTGGCAGTGCTTCTAACCACAGTGACTTCCCAGCGGAAGCAAGTCTTTAAAAATAATAATACAACAATGATGACACAAGCAGGGTTCTTCAGTTACGGTTTCTTACCACCCTCTGGAAGTTAGTTGTCAAATTTAAATTGTATGTTGCTAGCAAAACCAAGCAAGTAGTTATACCAACAAGGTGCCTTGGAAACCTGTAGCGAAATGGATGCCCAGTGGTGTAATATGAAATCACACCAGTGGCAGAAGAAATCTGCTTCCTCAGTCTTCCGCATACCTTTTCCACAAGAATGTAAGATTGCCTAACAGAATGAGTTCATAGCACTACTTCCCTTGTAATTACTTTTGCTTACTTAACTAATCTCTTCACGTCCATGTGACAAAACCCTAGGGTGTTGGGCTGCTCCTAGAGATACACCCCAGGTTTTTGTAAGCTTCTTGGTCTCCCACTCTGCTGAACGGGTATGTCCAGGTTATCAATTTGCCTGGAAATCATGATTTATCACAGGCACTTTGATGCAGTAACAGAAAAACAAAAGGGGTTATTACAAAGAAGAACAAATGGATTTAAAAAGAAAAGTGATCTAATAGTCTGAAAAGAGCATGGTAAAACAAAGCAGGCAAAATCCTTATCCTACATTCAGACTACCACCTAGCCCTCATAAACATGACTGTAAAAATCTCCTCGTGTCAACCTCCCCCCAGTCACAGCTTGGACCCTCTGCTGAGGACCTCTATTCCCTCTCCTTGCACAGGAAGCCACCTCTCTAGCCACCCCGTAATGGTCACTGCCTCCAAAACATTCAAACCTGCTTCCCCTCTCACCTGCTTTCAGGCAACCAGAAAATCCTCTAGAGTGTTTCTGCCTGTACATCCATGACAGTTAGGCTGACCATATGGAAATCCCAAAAATCTGGGACATCATCCAGGAAATGCAGGATACTGCCTGCTCCCCTGCTGTGCTCACACAAGTCGGTGGGAGTGGGGCTGCACGCTGTGCAGGGAGCAGTACTTGCCTGCCTGCCTGCCTGCGAGGCACTTTGCACCACTCTGACTCCTAGCCAGGCTGCGCCCTGTGTATCTGGGATGCCCATTATAATTCCCAACAGCCAGCAGGGACCAGCCTCTGAAATCTGGGACTATCCTGGCTAAAACGGGACATATGTCCACCCTGTTAGCACTGCATAGTCCCAGTACTGAGGCCGCCAGCAGCCGGGTCTGCATAGGACAGCGCGCAATGCAGTGCACTGAGTAGCTGTTCTGTCTGTCCACCCACTGCAATGAGCTGCTGCCACTGCACTGCACTGAGAAAACTGGGGGTGGTTGCCCTGGATCAAGTTCTCTCCCCACCCTTGCAGCCCGCATAGATTAGTGGTGCCGTGGTGGCAGCAGTTCATCAGGGTGGACGTGAGGGCAGGACAGCTACTCAGCATGCTAGATCACACCACATCCCATGTGAGCCTGGCTGCTGGTGGCCACAGTGCCAGGATTGCAGAGCTACAACGCCAACAAGAAACTGGGCAGCGGGGGAGATGGATGCAGGCTGGGGAGGAGGGGAGAGCAAAGGAGTCTGTGCACTGCTTGGCCCGGCCCAGCCCTGGCTGCAGCAAAGCAGAGAGGCGTGGGGTGCAGCCCTCCCTCTTCAGATTCTCAGCAGTGGCCAGCAGGCATGATAGGATCAACTGGTGGGCTGGATGCAGCCTGTGGGCCATATTTTGCCCACCCCTGGACTAGCCTATGAAAAGATTCAAAGCAGACACAGAGAAAGGAAATGCCTTGCCAATAGGTCAGTTGCAAAGCTGGGAATAGAACCCAAACATCATAGGATCATAGGAAGGCAGAGATGGAAGGAGCCTCACAAGGTCATCTAGTCCAGCCCCCTGCTCAAGGCAAGATCATACATCTTATTTAACCATCCCAGCCAAAGTGTCTGTCTAACCTGCGCTTGAAAGTTTCTAAAGATGCAAGTTCCACAACTTCTCTAGACAGCTTGTTCCACTGCTTGACTGCCTTCGTGGTCAGGAAGTTCCTCTTAATCTCCAATCTAAATTTTTCCTGCTGCAGGTTGAGGCCATTGCTCCTAGTCCTGTCTCCTATGGCTACAGAGAAAAACCTATCATCTCTAGAATTGCCCTTCAGGTATTTGAAAACTGTTTTCAAATCCTCCCTCAGTTTTCTCTGTTCCAGATTAAATAACCTTAGTTCTTTCTGCCTTTTCTTGTAAGTCTTGTCTCCCAGGCCTCTGATCATTTCTGTTGCACTGCACTGGACTCTTTCCAAATTGTCCACGTCTTTCCTGAAGTATGGGGCCCAAAACTTATTTTTTTTCATTACAACAAACAGGTTGGTTTTCAGGGCCGTTTTTGTTGGTGGCTAACTGCAATGATGGCACTGGAAGGGTCAAGAAAATTAAATCTGGCCAACTACAGTGGAAATAATTTTTAGTTAGGCTGATTTAAACTATTCCGTCCTGGCTCCCTATTTCCTCTGCTGCAACATTTAGATAAAACCTGTGATTGTGAAATGGATGACATATATAAAATATTGTATGAAAGGCAAATTCTTCATGCTAAGAGTAAAGTTTGCATGGATTATAAAGAGCACAAAGTATGGCTTTAATAAACTCTACAGCATTTTATTTCCTTCAAACACTCATACTACAGGTGCAATGGACTACATTCAACTATAAACAAGCATTTTCTGCCTTAAGTTCTGTTTTTTTCACAGCATGTTTCCTTCCTTAGTAAGAGCAGACTGTTTCTGGTTTATGCAAGATAGTTTACTGAACGTATTGTGTTCCTTTCCATGACAACTCGGGTGGTCTGTAACTTACGTAAAATTGTTGCCATTGTTTTCAATTGTTTGGCATGCTTCAAAACTAAATCAAATGAAATCTTAGTAAATTTACAATAGGTAATAACTATGTGCTGGCCTCCATGAGGGACAGGGGAATAGGGATATAAGGCCATATAGTCCTTCTTTAGCCTCTATGATTCCCTATGAAGAAGGTTTCCAGCTGTCTTTTTCACACTGACAGGTACACACAGGAGTAAGAAAGTAAGGGCAAAGGTAGCTGCTTTGAAAAAAAGGGTTCTTTGAAAAAAAGAATCAGAGGACAGCCCTGGAAGT
Organism: Alligator mississippiensis; assembly: GCF_030867095.1. Lineage (NCBI taxonomy): Eukaryota > Metazoa > Chordata > Crocodylia > Alligatoridae > Alligator > Alligator mississippiensis. The sequence goes on along the minus strand of NC_081824.1, from coordinate 171,995,235 downwards.
GCATTAAAAACAAACCCTTTTAAAACCTCAAGTGAGGTCAAAGAACAATATTTATGCTGTTAAAAATGCAGCTGTTAATTTTTCCTCCCATTGTCCTGACCACCTCACTCCTACTTTTCATTCCATCCAGGAAGAGCACACACCAACTGCTGCAGCTTCCTTAGCCTGACGAAGGGTTTTTGAACCCAAAAGCTTGCTTAATAACTATTCTCCAACCATTTAGGTTGGTCTAATAAAAGATATCAAATTCACCCAAGGAACCTTGTCTGCCTATATCCTTAGACCAACACGGCTACAACCTAAACCCCTCACTCCTACTTTGAATCTTTTGTTTGTTTTTCCTTCTACGCCATATATAATTCTTTTAGGGAAGCTCAAACTGCCTAGGAAAGTTGTGGAGTCTCATTCCAAGAAGGTTTTCTGAAGAGGCTGGATAGGCATCTGTGTGGGATATTTTAGAATAGTGACCCTACATCCATGCAAGGAGTTGGAGTAGACAACCTTGAGGTTACTTCCAAGGGTCTAATTCTGAGCCTCTTGTCCTTGTTTTCCTTCAGGTCCATGGTAGCCTGTACAGGGTTGGCCAACCAGTGGCATAATTGCCACAAGCAGCATGGACAGCCTCTGTATGGCATGTAGTAGATCAGGAAGGAAACAGGGCAGAAAGCAGAAATCAAAGTAGCAGTTCAGGCAGGGAACATGGGGTGGGGAGCAGAAAGCAGAGCAGCAGAGTGTAGACCTAATTTGTAGCATGCCTGCCAAAACGGTTGGCCTCCACTGGTTTACACTTTGGGCCATGTCTTTATTGCAACTTTACGAAGGGAGTAATGATATATAAAGAATGTGACCAGGGAATATGCAGATGGGGGTGGGGAAGGATAAGAAAAGGTTGAAGCTTAATTCCTCAAGCTGTGTATGAAGTATTTTGAGATCCTTAGATAAAAGATGCTGTACAAGTAGCCTGTGTTCATAGTCTGTTATGAATACAATATAGTAAATTCAATTCATGTCTTTTTTTTAAGGCAAGGGTACATATCTGATTTTTTAAAATAAATGCATAAAGATGCTTACATTACATTTTACTGCAACAGGAAGGTGAGACTATTGATGCTAAGCCTGTCCATCTAGTCTGTTAGCAAGTATTATTTAAGTGCACCAGTAAGATTTTGAATGCGAACCAGGAATAAGTTACTCCACCTTTTTTGAATAGCCAAACTCCTCCTGGTGACAGATTAATACTTTCAAGAGATATGAAAAGTTTATAAAACAGTGCTTGACATGACAGAAAAAGAATGTCATGAAAAAAACCAGGAACAGTAAACATCCAACCAACATACTTTCCATTGGGGTTAGTAGCACCATAATTAGGTAGGATACCTTGGGTTTGATCCAGTGTGTCTACTTCAAAGTCTTAAATATCTGATAATATTCTAACAGGACTCAAAATTTGACCTTCCCTGAATATTTCAATCATGGTGGTATGAGGAAAGCAAAAGGAACACACACAGAGTTTTTAATATGTTGCAAATAAATATAATGCTATTGGTCCTTATAGTCTGTAACTACATTCCCAAGCTTTGAGCAGAGAAGGAAGGAAACAAGCTACCCGAACTGCCACTGTATTCTGGGGCCATACAAGGGCCTGTCTGATCCACTGTCCAAGTTAAAGCAATCTCAGGGCAGCTGCAGTGTGTTTCCCACAGCTCCTTATTGCTGTTCTGAGAATCAAAACAGCAATAGTGTAGTGCACTGGTTTTCAAACTGGCTTATGTATACCCACAGGGTTACGCGGTGCTTCACCAAGGGATATGTGCCTAAATTTTAATAACCACTGTGGAGTTTCTGATTGGTCAAGGCACATTGACCAATGGCGTTGGTGTGCATTGATGTCAGCATCCACACTCTTCCAAATGAATGAACATGCATGCAATATTTTGCAGGCAAAGAGGTAAGTGGCCCACAAAAATTGAAAACCTTTGGTGTACTGTAATTCTGTCACACCCCTAATTTGCTTTGTGTGTTGAAGGGCCCTATATATTGCCCTTCTGGTAATACTCCACTCTTCGGGGAGACCTCCTATGCAGAGGTATCCTCAGGGTTCTCTTGTCCCACTTTTACACAGGCAGAGCACCATTAAAGGGGCCTCGTTTTAAGTTAGAATTAGGGCTTTTAACATTAGCTAGCATCAAAGATTTTTAAGCAGAAGTTACATGACCTGTAACTGCTTTAAAGAAATAGAAAATGGATTGTTTGTTTGTTTTTCAAATCTGTACAGAGAAACTAGAATTTGAATAGAAAAACCATTGATAGCAATTCATTGTAAAACTGAGAGTAGAGCCCAAACACAACAGAGTTGTTCTCACTCTCTAAACAAGAAGTTTACTAGCCCACAGAAACCACTGGAGAGAAGCCTCAAACCAGGTAATTAAGAACCAAAAAGCTGCTTTTCAAGGTTTTGTCATGTACCGCTCCCTGTTTGTTTTTATTGTGCAAGCTCAGTTGATACAGTTGATAAATTGTTTGCTCTATGGCCTTGCTGTGGTACATGGAAAACTTTCCATGACTGAATTGCTAAAGAACAGAAATAGCCAGGCATGTTCCAAACAGTTTTCTGAAATCTAGTTTGGATCCTGATGAAAAGGGGATTGTTCAGAGACTCATCAACGTCTCATATATCTTAGTTGTGTTGTAGAACTTAAGGTATTAAAAAATACACTACATCAAGGGACATGAAATATTGAGAAGAAATTGTTTTCCCTCCTTTCTATAGCATTGGATGATACAATATAATACCAGGACAGTTTGTCCCTTCAGGACTGTGTTTTCTTTTGTTTCATTTGAATGTTGTTCAGTATTGAAGGGTAATGATGATCTCTTTCCCTCTTTTCAGAAAGCAATATAATCTGATTAAGGGGCAGCTGTAGATTTCTGTAGATTGGATCTTACTGTAGGGTTGAAGGAAAAATTATTTAATTAGAGGAACTTAATTACATTTACTAGGCAGAATTTTCCACTCAAATGTACCTGGTGGGGTTTTGACTCCAGTGTTTCTCCTCATCCTCTGTAACTGTTTCAACCTGCAGAATGAAAATTGTCTTATGGTCCAGGCACTGCCCTGGGACTCAGAAGACCTGAAGACCTGATTCCTAAATTAGTGGTTTTCAACCTGTGGTCCGCAAACCCCTGAGGGTCTGCAAACTGTGACAACGGGGTCCGCAAAAGATTACTATGATCAATCAAAAGCATTTGAATACCCACACTTACAATTCAAAGGGGCCTGCACCTCCATTCAAAATTTCCAAAGGGGTCCATACCTCCATTCAAAATATTTTAGGGGTTCACAAATGAAAAAAGATTGAAACTACTGCCCTAGAATATAACATTAGGGGAGATGTGTAATTACTTTGCATCCCAGTTTCCTGTGTATATACTTGAGACTATGAGGTTCCCTTCCTTCCACATTTCTGTCTTGTCTTAATTAAGACTGTGAGATCCTGGAGGCAGAGACCATGTCTGATGTATAGCATCTAGTACAGGGGTGTGCAAAATATGGCCGACCAGGCCATTCTGTCTGGTCAGCGTGGCCCCTAAAAATTTTAGAAAATTAATATTTATCTGCTCCTGGCTGCCTGTCAAAGATGACAGAAGCCAGGGGCAGTAGGACCCAGGGGGAGCCAACAGTAGGATGCAGTAGTCCAGCCCCGCCTCACCCCAACCATTTACCTGCCTTCCTGCCCCCGCATTGCTCCAGCACCATGTGGCTGCAGGCTGCATCATGGTAGCATGGGGCTGCACTGGTACCCTGGAGGGTGTGTGTGTGTGTGTGTGTGTGTGTGGGGAGGGACTGTGTGTGTATGTGTTCATAGGGTGAGTCCCACATGCACACCCCCCTGCACTGCCATACACACAAACCCCACACACACTGATGCGCACACAGCCTCCCACAAACCCCATACCCACGCACGCCCCACATATCTACATACATACCCACATGCTTCCTCACCCCACACCCCCCACACCTATCCACCCCCCCATACCTACACCCCACCCTTTCCCATACCCTACATACCCACACACCCACAGCCCCCCACAAACCTATACCTCCCACAATATACAAGAGTAAGACTTCATTTTAAGCTATTATATACAATCACCTCTATGCACACTACACAAACACACATAAATCAGGACAAAAATATATTTTTAAATCAAACTAATGAATGTTTTAGATGTTCACTTTTTAGAATATAATTTGGTATTTTTCTGGTTTGAAATGGCAAAACCCCTTGCTGAAAGGAGTACTTCCTGGGGCAAGGGGAGGGACTTCTTGTGGCATAGGTCAGGGGCTAGGGGGTGGGACTTCCAGTCACAAGTTGGTGACCAGGGCGTGGGACACTGGGGTGGGACTACCAGTGAGGCCCTTGGCAGCTTGCCAAAACTCAGTAAGTGGCCCTCTTCCCGAAATAATTGCCCACCTCTAACCTAGTACATGGTGCTGATGATCTGGTAGGAGAATTTTGTCCAAAGAATGTACTTTTTCTTTAAAGGAAAAAAATGGCTAATGATGTAACTGGTAGGATCCTGCCTGGGCTGACCAACTTTAAAGGTCTCATACAAACTGATTGCTACTGTGAAGTCAACAGAAAAGCTTTAAGCTTTAGATGGAGAAAGGAAGGGTGGCTTGCAGTAGAGGAGCAGGCACAAGTGTAAGGAGTTTTGATATATTATCAGCCAGAACTTGCAGAACTTCCAGTTCAGAAAACTTCAGGTTGGCTTGCAGTTTTTGGTTCTTTAAAATCCAGTCCAACCTGCCAGACTCTTTCAAGTTCTCCCTCCAGAAGCTGAGGCTCTCAAGTCCACCATTCTTTCATCGGTGACTTAGAGTGAACTTGAAGCATGTAGAGATGTGCAAGTAAGAAAAATAAACCTTGGACCTTATCCTGTTGTATAAGGAACCCTCTTAACCCCCCCATGTAAGTGGGATAGCATCCCTGAGGCTTAAAAGAATAACGGATAGCAACAAACCCTCTGGAATATCCCTGTTTCTGATCATTCCTTTTTGTTCTCCAGATAGCAGAGATTAGCACTTGAGTTGATTGGTTCAGTGGCTATTGTCTTTGAAAATTAACCCCTTGTATTTCATATGTGAGGGTTACGGGTAGCCATTGCTTAACTTTTCCTCCTTTGCGTTATGGGCTGATGTTTCTCAGCTACCATTTGTGCCTGTTTAATACCCTGCATGGTCTGGCTAATTGATTACTAGCTGGATCATTAAACCCTACAGGCATTATTGTTCTGTTTCATTTGCCAAAGGTTTTCTATCAGCCTGAGTCATAAAGGCTGAAAGTGACTTGTTTTCAATGTAGATGTAGTGTAAGTGATTTCCAGGAAAAAAAGGATGAATCTCAGAATCTGAATGTTCGTTACAAGAAGAACCTCAGGAAAGCTGGAAGGCTCAGGTGTTGGTCATAAGATGTGAAGCTTTATACCAACACCAGCCAGGATATGGTTTAAATCTATTGGTGAATTCCACCTCCATAGTAGCTGGGTGCTGGTTTCACAAATCTATCACTAAAACTAAGTTCTTGATGGCAGTCTCGGAAGGAAGGATTTCTAGGACATGTGGTGCCATTGAGACTAACTTTTTCTCTGAGAAGTGACCTCAGAAAGGCAAGGCTGAGGTGCATTAGCAGAAGCCAGTTTCAGAAGTCTGTGCTGTGGGTCATGGTTACCTGTTCTGCAGAAAACCAAAGGACTCCTATTTCTATTTGGCTTCTCCATACACTCCTCAGCTGTGACCTCACAAAGCCGTGATCCTTCTCAGCAGCCTCCTGCCATTGGACACTGGGGCATTAGTCCAGGAAAAACAAGCTAGATATAACAGATCTCTGCAATCATGAAACTTTCCTCCGTGCAAACCCTAGGTGAAGTGCTTCTGGGCTACATCCACTGACTCTTCAGACACCTTCTCAGTGAGTGCATTCTCTACTCACTGTCTTCTACTGGTTCCTAGGTTTTCATCTTAATTACCAGCATTTTGTCTCTGTTCAGGAGTTTTTTGGTCACTCTATAACTCCACTTAGTTATGTCTGGGTTCTGCTGGTCTTGTCTCATTTGAGCCTCCCAACACATACTGATCACTTTCATCCTAAAGGCTGACACCATTTCCTACAACTTAGCAAACTCACAAAAAGAGAAGCTTCTGTCCTCTGAAATCTGTAAGTAACTTATTAATCACAGAAGTAATATAGCTCTTACTTAGATTGTCCCCAGTGCTGGGTCTGGATATGACAGCACTATAGTCTATGATAGAAGTGGTGCCATTACTATAGTCATGGTCACTGTTTGCATATATGCTAGTTTTAACTTCTTGAAATCACATTTTGATTTCAAACCCTTTTTTAGGATTTATACATGGAAAGATTATCCTTGAGCCAACCACCCTGGGAAGTTTCCTTCCTGTGGAAACCTCTTTCGCACTTGAGAGCTTCTGAATTGGAAACTCAACAATATTGTTATGATTGATTCAAGGTTTCCAGCTGTGACTTTGTGACCCTTTGTTTTATTGCAGTGTTGTCACTTCATCGGCTATAAGGAACTTAAATCAGTTTCCCAGGAAATCATAGTTCTGTTTATTAAAAAAATACAATAAAATAATAAAAAAACAACCGCATGTAATAAGAATGCTAGAATTCTGGGCATGGGGCTGTGAACTTAGACCCATTCTAAACCTTTCTTAATTTACACAACTTCCAGTTAATTTATTTCTGTGCGCTTCCCATCTGACTATATAAAGCCTGCTGGACGCCCACCAGATATCTACATCTGCAGTTTCTGGGGCCTACACAACAAGGTTAGAAATGCAGAGTGTTGCCATTCAGAAGTGCCCTTACATGTCAAGGTAGGCTGGGGTGGAGCTGGAAGAATCTTAAAGGGAGGGAGCAGGGGGAGATTGGAGCCTGATGTGGGGGATGAGAGCACCGGGCCAGGCTAACTTGAGACCTGGATCCTAACCTCAGGGAATTCTTCCTAGGTTGAGTTGATGGATGAATGGAAAACACAGCTCCCAATTCATAAGCACCTGAGGCAATTAAGAAAAAAGGGGGTGGGACAGAGGGGGAGGCATTGATAATGGCACTTAGCAGATCTGAGAATATTGATAAGCATTACAAAACAATAATTTTCAAGCTGGTGTCTCCTCTGAGGTCACGAAGCTTCAGTTTTGGCTCCACTTCTTTCTTTAAAAAAATACTTTTAAAGCTTATACCAAGTAAGACTGAGCCACTGAGAGCTAGGAGGCTCTGGAATCATTTCAGCAGGGCTCTGACAAAACATGCATGTCCTAAGCCCTCTTCCTATAACAACTGTTCCAGCTATGGATCTTCAACCTGCAACAAACCCCATTGCTTTAGACCTCAGCTGCCAAACCAGCAGTGAATATGTGGTGTGGTGACAGTCTGACCTGCAAAAAATAATTGTTCTTTCACAAGAGAGGCCCACAGGAAGGCAGGATTCTTTTCAAACTTTTCCAGAGGAAGAAAGAAAAAAGGTGCTGTTTTAGCCTGAGTTCCCCAGTAAACTGTATCTAGGTACTTAACTAAACTTCAGGACTCTCCACATGGGCTTTAAGTGTCGTTTTGAATGGAAACGGAAGGGGAAAACAGGGGGGTGTTGCAGTGGTGTGAATGCAGCCCCCTTTCCACAGTGAAGGCCATGCATTGATGGCTCCAATTCCCCACTGCCCAGGATATCTGAATCCCCTGCAGTGTCTGAGGCATGGCTGGAGCCTTGAGTTGGGGTGGGACACCCAGGGGAACCAAATGGGGAGAAGGTAGAAGGTACCTACCCCTGCTGCTCCAGTTGACCTGGGGGTGGGAGAAGCCCCAGGACTGCTTCTGTCCAACTCCAGCCGTGGACTGCGGGGAGCAGCTGCATGAGGTGCAGGGTTCCTCTTCCCTCCTCTTCTACTGCATTTTCCCCAGTGGCTCAAGGGCTTCAGCTGCAGGATGAAGCTACATGAAAGGGCAGGCAGGGCAGGGAAATGTAGTGGAGGGGAGGGAGCAGAGACCTGTCACCCCATGCAGTTGCTCCCCTTAGTCCTGGCTGGAGCTGGGCAGGAACAGTCCTGGCACTTCTCCTCCCCATAGTCAGCTGGAGACAGCAGCAGCAGTAGGTTCCCAGGAGCTTCTGCTCCCTGCTCACCTCTTGGCTATTCCCCACAGTTCGGGAGCAGAAGCCCACCACTGCTGCTGTTCCTGGCCAAGCCCAGCACACTGCACTGCCACTTACCAAACACCCCAGCAGCCCTGGGGTCTCCTGCCCTTGGGTCAGCTGGTGACACTGGCAGAAGCAGATGGGGTCCCCTCTTCTTGCACTCAGAGGTTACCCCTAGGCAACCCCTGCTGGAGAGTGGGAGAGAGAAATTGAAGAGGAGGGGAAGTGATGTTGGAGCAGTGAGTGGGGAGGTACCTGCTTTGGGGACTCCAAAAAGTCCCTGACAGCTGTACCTGTGGCACACTTTGCCCATGGGGTAGGGGCTAGAAGGTTGCAACCTCCCTTGCGGCACTAATGGCATCTCCCATATTCCTTTCTTCAAATTCCTAAATCTGCCCATGTGTAAACCTCCCCAGAACCGACAAAGTTCAAGTTCAGCTTTGTCATACAAGTATAGGTGTGGCCTTACTCCATCAGAGTTGAAAACCTAACCAAGATGTCAGTTATGCTGTAACTATCATCTGAATCTCTTCTCAGCAGCACACACTGCTTTTAGGCTGAATACATACAAATAGAAGAGATGCATGAGAAAGGCAAAGTCCTGAGTTATGGGTTTCCTGTATCAGTGGCCATACCTATATTAGTGCTACCAAGAGATGCATGGGTGGGGGTAGCAGTTTAACCCTGCTTAACAGGTGTGTAAAAAGATGGACCTGGGGGAAAAAAGTCTAGTGGCAAATTAAGAAATCTGTCACTAAACAGCTCAGCTACTAATAAAGGATGTGAACAAATTAAGTTAAATATGGACTTTTTATTTCAAGTTCTTCTTCAGATGGGAGGCATTCATGAAGAAAATATATTTAAATCAACCTTTTTAAAAATTAATTTCCTCCCACTTACTTCTTGATGCTTTCTGGTGCTCCCTGTCAGCCTCCTAAGGGCAGCCAGCTGATAAAGTCCCAAGACTATATTACAGTATTCTGAGATTTTATCAATGACCCTCTGTGATGTGTTTCCTGTGCTCTTTCTGGCCCCAGTTCCTTATTTCTTTACATCTTGCTTGCTCAGTTATCAGTGCATGATAAACCCATTCCAATACAATGGTCTTTTGCACCAACCCAGCATGTTCTCTGTACTAGTCTATGAAGGTGCAGATCAATGCAGAACTAGGCCTGTTCAGCTAAAGCCGATGTGAGTGGGCACTTGTAAAAGGATGTTTACATATGAAGAGGATGGGAATTGGCCTATCAGAAAGGGTGCAAACAAAGACCTTGGTAAGGGTAAGTAATGAAGCAACATAGCAATACTGGGTAAGAGACGACGACAGAAATGGAAGGTGACATTGGGAAGGGAAGTAGTAAAGTAGTTGAGAGGTGGAGAAAGATGGTTTGAGGTACAGGTCTTTTTTTTTTTTTTAAAGCAAGCTATGGTTCCAGAGGCTACTAAACCCTACTCACTTAAGACATGTTGTGACTAATGACTTGTGTTATTTTCTCTTCCTTTTTCCCCTCTATGAAAAGAAAAAACTCGTATTCCCCAAGACATGCATGGCATTCCCTTCCCCACAGCACCTGCGAGCTTAGCAACCCTCAGAGCCCCACCTTTATTTAAAAGGTCCCGGATCAGGCCAGTTTCTTCTAGCCCAGTGTCTGATCTCAAATATTTCTTAATACCTGTGTGTAACTGACAGTGCAGGGCAGCTATTTTTCCATGACTTCCCATGAATGTAATAGGAGTTTTGACTTATGGGGAGCATGTCAGCATGTTCATTAATGCACTGTAATTACAGCGCATTAAGTTTAGTACCTGTAATAACAGGTACAAAATGCAGCATAATTGGCACTACTATGCAGTAGTGCCAGTGCATGTCTTTTAGATGATGCTAATGCATACTACACTAATTCTACTGTGCATTATCACATTAGCATGGCTTTTGCCATGATGCACTAATGCGCAGTAGAATTAGTCTACTGCACTTCTAGAGTTTCATGTAGATGCTCCCAGGAAGTGGTAAGTGTTCATTTATATAAGAAATGGAAGGCAGGGCAAGGTGGTGCCTTTAGAAGTTTGTTGAGAAAGGCTTAAGTTTTCATAGGTGACTATCTACTTTGTCAGATGCTATGAATGGCCATTACCTACAAAGGATTATACCTTTCTGAACAAGTTAGTCTATAAGTTGCCATCCTGCCCTACCTTCTGCCTGACTTCAGGCTAACATGGCTAACTACTTCTCTCTATAAGAAATAGCAATAGCGGGGAGAGGGTAGCTAATTTAAAAGATTTCTTTTTCTTGGATAAATTGAAAAAACATACATGTAGCACCTAATTCTGAGAGGTGCTGTGCACATGCAGATCCAATTAAAATCAGGGGTTTTGTACCTACCACCAAACAGGATCAGCCCCTCCATCTGGAAAATCACAAGCCATATACTCTGAAGAAAGTTCAGAAGCATCAGAAGCTGCGTGATTACATGGAGAGTGGAAAATTACTAGCATGCTCCAGGACAATATTGCAATCCAGAGGAAAGGCAGGGTTGTGTGTCTGTATTGTGGGAGATATAAATTTAACCTTGGATGAAATCATAATTGATGTGAATTTTCTTCAGCAAAGCTTGTTAGGATCTTTTATAAATTTACAAGTTGACGGTTAAGGAAGTTCTCTTATCTGGTAAAAGTTTTTCATGGAGCTATACTCTATTGCAAACACCCCCCTCCACCCTAAGATTAGAAAGACACAAGAAATATTTTAAGGTACTTTGTGGAGGGCTGAATTTTCAAAGCCATAACCTTGGAGTCACACACTCCAGTGCTGTTGTAATTAATCTCTTCACTGCTGCCAGAATATATGTGTGCGCCAAAAGCAAGACTATTGCAATAATTATGGCAATTCTGGGCTGCATCTTGGCCTCCTTTATGCTGCTCCAGTGACCAAAAACCAGAGAGATTTTTATAGGACCAATGGAATAGCTGTGTACTGTTTTCTTTCATAGCACCCCCTCTCCCACCTGTTCACCAAGGGGACAGCATAGGGACCAGCAGTTATTAGCAACAAATTTGGAAACTCTATTAAACCTTCTGCTCAAGGTCTTCAGCCAGTCTCTGACTACTAGCAACATGGCAGAATGTGCAGGGTAGATTCCCCATATTTGCCTACTACCAAGAGAAAATAGCAAAAGAGTTCTAGCTGGGGAGATAGCAGAAGAGGATTTATGACATTGCTGCTAGTTATGGCACACTAATCTGGTCAGTCAATTTGGTGGAAAGTGTAGAGGATTATTTAAACATTTTGAGAAAAAGCCTTTTCTCCCTTGGAGTCTGAGAGCCAAAGTCTGTTTTCATTGGCGCTAGTAAAAATGTAGGTCTGTTTTTAAGGTCAGGAGTTACTCCAGTTCAAGCCATCCTAACTGTGAGCAGAATTTAGCCCTATCCATCTGGTCTAATTTGCTTACTATACTTTTCAGAAGGATGTAGTCCAAGGCATTGTCTGAACATAGGTACACATCCTAAAGTAAATACATCTTTTTCAAACTAAACCCTCTATTAGAATTTCATCCCTTTCTTCCTGGCAGGGCAGTTTTGAAATCTCACCTCATTAGAATAGTCATCAAGGAAGAATCAAACTAACAAGAAATTACATTGACTTCCACTTGTGGATAATTGGGTGACACATTTCATTCAGTGACCAGCTAATAACGCAGTGAAGAAGCACTGTTGTAAATGAAGATAATCTATTTAAAAGATTTTAACCTGGGTTCTACATATCTCATTTAATCCTGTATAACTCCTATTCAAAGGAGACTCTAATAGATATCAAGCATTACGATTTAAACCCCAGTGGAACTTATCCAAACAAAACATGTAGTAGGAAGTGATCTCTTGTATCCCTTTCACTGATGGATCAAGATCAGAGAAGCCTTTCAGGGCACCAGTTTCTCTTCAAACTGTGCATTGCATTTGCTGAAATTTAAAACAACCCTTGCTTTCATTTTCTTTAAAATGAAACTGAGCAAAACAACAAAATATACATGAAAGAAGAAAGATTTTTTAATTCTATTTCTGATTATACTATAGGGTAATTTATCAGGTCCTCCATTTCCTTGCTGCATGCAAAGCAAGAGGGCTTTCTCTTTCAGCACCCAGTCTTGCAGTCCCTACTTGTGTCTGCATAGGCATCAGCAATATAGCACTGTTGATAATGTTACACAAAATAGAATATAATTCTGTTTGTCCCTCCCCTGTTCTGAAAAAGAGGGAACTGCACTGCTGTAGACAGCTGCATGTATCAGCAGTTAGAAGAATTTGTGATTATAATGATTCCAAGTCTGGTTCACCATTTATAAATGAGTTTTGCAACCCTAAACAGCTACTTTTCACTGTCTTAGAGCAGCTATAGATTTTCTCCATTAGGTGAAATCAAGAGGATGTGACATTTCTTTTCTTCTGGGATGTGGACCTTAGTGTGAGCATTCATGCTTCTGTCACTGAGTTTTTTCAATGCACTCTCTACAGGCACTTGCAGCTTAGTCTCCAGACTTGAGCTGGGGCATAATACAATTTATCTTTTCAGTGGGGTATCCCATTCTGATCTATTGTACCTACCTATTGATACAATTTAAGATGTTAATTCTGATTTGTGAAGCTTTAAGTAGCTTGGAAGATGCCCTCTCTCTCCTGTGTCTTCCTGGCACAGATGCAGCTAGTGAAGAGGCTTGAATCGAATCTATTCTTTCTGGATAAAAGAGAAAGAGTGGGCAGTTAGTCATCACAAGGGCCCCTGGACTCTGGAATTTACTCCTCAGTCTGAAGTAGTGTTAGTCTGTTGGCCTTCAAGGTGTGCTGCAAAACCTGTTGGTGGCTGTCTCTGGCATTTAGAGAAAATGACAGCATGAAAAGTGGCAAGGTTTTGAGAGAGCTGGGGCAATTTCTTTGGTTTGTTTAAATGGTTTATCTTTGGGGTTGGCTGAGTGAACTGGCTTTGTATTTATTTTTTTCCCTTAATGATACAATTTTTGAATTGGCAGGCTTGAGAATCTTTTCTTATTTATAAATAAATAACTTCAGACTCCCAGAATTTGACCTTAATGCTCTATGTTGAAAAGTAACTTCATCCAAAAGGAAAAATGCTTCTTTTTTTTTTTAACCCAAGCGCTGGTTGACTGAGAAGTTCCATAGTAGGATCTAAGGGTTGGACCCCTGTTTTGCAGGACAGTCAGTGTGTCACACCACAGCAAGCCCATGCTTGAGTTAAATGTTACATTAGCTGATGAATAAAATAATGTTTTCCCAACAATTATTTTTTCTTTTTATAATCACTGGTGGCAGTTGAGAAAATAAACAAAGTTTGGGTACAAAACACCAATTCTCAGAGGACTTAACGTAATTGTCATGTTGCAGATGGCTGAGTGTTTTTACATATTAACTCCTTGTCTAGTTGTTTTCTTCAAAGCGGCATCCCTTAGGATGTATTCTTTGACAGTTGAATGTAAGGAAATGGAAAATAAAAATAAGATTGTAGGATATTCCCATCTGGGTAATTTGGTATGTGTTTGGAGCACCTTAAATTGTTACATTGCACATTATGGCCTTGGTACATTGTGTATAGGGATTGGGAAAATTCAGATCCAGTCCCCAAATTTTGTGGTGTGTTTTTGGGGTGAGGGGGTGGGGGAGAGGTAGTCTGTTTTTGATAATGGCTTATTTTTAACTGTATCCCTGTGTCTGTTTTGGGTAACATAATGGTTAATCCTAGTACTAGTGCTCAGTTAGAGGAAAGAGAGCAATAAACCTGCCCTGTCATGGGTGGATCCAGAATCACAGTGAAAGGGGTGCAGTCATACCCGCTTGGGCTGTATGGTGCATGCACAGTGAAGAGTGCTTATTGCATGTGTGCCACACTGCCCAAGGGGGCATGGCTGCAGCCCCTTGCTGTGATCTCAGAGCTCACTGCATATCAGCACAGCTCCTGCTGGAGCTCCACAGCTCTATTTGCTGGTACAAAGTCTGCCCAGAGTCCTGACTTCTGGCTCTAGGACTTGTTGCAGTTTGTTCTTTTGAGTAAGGTGAGCTGTAAGCAGAGAGCAGTTGCTCTAGGATAAGCAGCTCAGGTATGGGACTGCCTTGAAGAGGCTTTTCTCTGTGCTTGTGACTTAGGGTGGCTGGTTGGTGTCTAGTGCCTGGTGTGTGTATCTGGTATTTTCTTTTTCCCATTTTCCCCTATGGTGTGCGCCTTGCTTTGCCTTTTCTCTTTTCTTTTTCTTTTTTCTTACTTCTCCTTTCTTTTCTTTTCTCCTGCCCCTCCTCTGGGGTGACTGAGTGACAGGGGTTGCTCTGGGTGAGGCTGGTTTAGCTAACTGAGGGGTGCAGTGGGAACAGTGTGAATAGAAGGCAGCAAACAGAAAGAGTTTGCCTAAGGGGTTTGCTCAAGGAGGCAGTCAGGGAGCAGGAGACTTTGTGCATGCATGTGTGTGTATGTGAGCATGTGCATGTGTGGACATGTGCAAGGGCCCAGGTGCAGGCATTTGGACTGCAGGTTCTTGTGGTGTGCTTCTCCCCTGCCACCCAGCTCTTTTTTTCTCGTTACAGCATAGATATGCTCCAGGTAACATGGAACACATCTCCAAATAGAGTCCGAGCCATCTCTTGTGACTTCTATGGGATGCCAAGTCCATGTTTCTTTCAGAGGGTCAGTGCACTTAGTGCACTTTATCTGCACTAAGTGTAAACTGATGTCTGCCCTGGAGGAGAAGATTCAAGGGTTGGAAGTAAGGGTGCCCATGCTGCATTGCATCAGGCACCAGGAAAATTACTTGGGCAAGAGTCATGAAAGGCTGGGATTAGGGAGGCCAAAGGGCAATGAGGAGAAGTGGCAGCATGTGACTACTTGAAGAAGGAGGGTCCCCAGATTTGAAGTCCTCAGAACCTGAAGCAACAGGTTGAAGTCAGCAACCACTTTGAAGCACTCTGTAGTGGAACTGCTGAGGAAAAGGCAGAGAGGACATCTACAGGCAACAGGAAAATGAGGCAGAAGCCTAGAGAGCAAGAAATGCAAGTCCCCAAGGACAGAGGCCCCAGAGCCACTGCACCAAGAAGGAAGAGAAGAGTGGTGGTGGTTGGTGACTCCCTTCTGCAGGAGATGGAGGCACAAATTTGTCCATATTTGAGAGCCTGGGAGGTGTTCTGCTTGCCTATAGCCCAAATTCAGGATGTCACAGAGAGACTACCAAAGCTCATCTGTCCTTTGGAGCACTACCCCTTCCTGCTTATTGGTGATGTCAAGGTGAAGGCTCTGGCTTCTTCGACAACAGGCAGATGTTCTTGGGAGGAGGATTGCTATCAAGAGATGGTATGTATCTGACAAGAACAGGAAAGAGAATCTTTGTGCATTGTCTTGCCAACCTAGTAAGGAGGATTTAAACTAGGTTCTAGAGGGGATGGTGATCAAAACCCTCTAGCAACAGAGCACACAGTCCAGAAGGGAAAGGAGCCAAACAAGCAACTTACCTCTGGGAAAGGGCGAAAGAGTAACAGGATGGCAATGCATGTCACAATAGGGAAACAAGTAGGTCAAACTGCAAAATATTTCCAATGAATGTATATACATGTGACACATATGGGGAATAAACAAGATCAGCTGGAAGCTGCAGCCTGTGAAAAAATTATGATCTGATCAGCGTCACAGAGACGTGGTGAGATAGCTCTTATGACTGGAATGTCAATGTCACAACCCAATTAAGTAGTGCCCATGTCACAAACAAGTAAAACCATTCAAAACAGTTTTTTTCTGCACTAGGTTAACTAAGGGTTAACAATAATGATAGTAACCGCTTTTTTTTGCTGCGCATGTCAAAAAGAAATTTATAACTGCGACACTAACATGAAATGAAACTTAGCCTTCTGTGCTATACATAAATCATTATAACTGGTCAGAGAAAACAGGGAGTAACCCTGTGAGATAACACCCTAGCGAAAACCGCTAGATAGTTGACGATTCTAATTAAATTTATGACGTGGCGAAAAGCAATTGGCTATTATACAAATAAAACCCGTCTTCACTTCTGTGAAGAACGGGAGACCTCCGCACACACACCTGAAAAACCTCTGAACATATGCGTGAGAATAACTGACAAATTGATCGCTTGTCAGTCTCCCCCGTCTCGACCTTATCAGACGTAAATCACCGACCTGCCGGCCCGATTTTTCTCCGTTTATCTGCCCGACGAACTCTTATGCAGACCGACCTATGACCTTCGAACCTTAAGCTGTAACTAACCAAGTTTCTCTGACCTCCGCTATTCACCACCTTGACGGCGTGAGTAAATAATCTTGCTTTGCAACCGATAAGCGTCCGCCTAATTAATTCCACTCCAAGCGTCACAAGTACCCGCCTGACGGCCTTCTAAGGCCCCGAACCCTTATCTGCCCGGGTGGGAGTCAGGGAGAGCTGCTGGCCAGCTGCCCTGGGTCCCGACATGGCATCACGAACAGGATCAAGGGAAAATGTGATGAAGGTGGAATTAATTAAGAACTGCCCCAGTGTAGTGGGGGGCACTGTGTAGATAACGCGGATGAATTATGGGCCCACATCGCTTATCACCAAGTGAGCGGAGCGGAGACAGGGTGCGTCAGCGGCTACTTCTCGCTGAGAGGAGAGGAGGGAGTTGGAAAGGAGTGGGGAAGCTCCGAGTGGGACAAAGAAACGATGATTAACGTAGTGTCACTCCTACTGCGTGAAAATGCAAACTTAAAAACCCAGCTAGCTACAGTCAGCAAAGCTGCTGCGGAGATGGCAGCGTGCCAAAACCCTCTGTTGCCACCAGAAAATGGCACCGAGAAAAATATGAGCTGCCCAGAGGACCTGAAAAAGAAGGGCGGAGCCACAGAAGAACAGGTGGGACTCCACCCAGCAAGCCCACCCCCTAAGATGACGTCGCTCCCAATGGCCCCACCTCCGTACCACAGGGAGGGGCAACGAGCGAGAATCCGATCCTCCCATCAGACACAGTAACAACTACAGCTGCCGCTCATCCTGTAACAATAACCAAGCAAGTAACCAACCCAGAGGGTGCAACCACCACCACCACCCTTGATGTCATCGAAGCATGCATGGAGATTTATGGAGAAGAGGATACCATCAACCTTCGCCTTCTCCTCAACCTGCTTGTTACTCAGCCAGCAGAAAATCTTTTAAGTCAACTTCCACGGCTGCAAGCTCTTATAAAATCAACAACTGCAAACTCAGCCGTCGCCGCAAGCCACCTTACTGCATATTCAGTCGAATACCAAGGGCCAGAACATTCCCAATTCAACTCACGAAAGGAATCAAGACTGCCACCCCAGAGGACACCGGAGGAAAGAGCCATGTTTGGGTTCCTCCTAAACCACTTCACGCTTACCAAGCAACGGCTGCACGTCCTAGGAGATGCGGGACAACGACAACTGGCACATATACTAGGCTACCAACCTCGACTGATCCTGCCAACTGGTCCGGGTCCCGGAGGCACCCACGCCTAACAGCGCACTCCGGATAACATCGCAGCCTGCCCCAACAAGCAACTACTCGAAGGGGGCATCTATGAACTATTCCAACCACTACAACATTATGCTCGTAGATATACAAAAAACAATTTAATTGTTTTTTAGTTTTCTTTGTTTGTTTGTCTGTTCGTTTGTTTTATTCCCTTGTAGGCCCAGTGGTGACGAAGAAGCAATCTGTGACTGCCCGATCGCAAGAATCACTGAGCACCAACCTGCAGCACACCTGAGTCGTCAACACAGTAACTGCCTGCTCATATGTCGCAAGCAGGGTCGTCACTCTATTCCTGCTATTACCAACAGGTTCCTCGGCAAACGGAGCTAACTTCGAAACCTCCAACTCAGTCCTGAACCTTCTGTCATTTTAGGCCAAAGACATAACTAACGACTCATTTTATGATTTTTCTTTTTCTGTTAATGATCTTGTACATACTTGTTTTGTTTTGTTTTAAAGCCTGTTCGAGACTTTACACAGTAAAGCCAAGTCATAATGTTTTGAGTGAAAAGCTCGGAATTATTGAAAAAGAACAGCATTGATAGTCTGAAGGTTTGGGGGATGTCGCAGAAAGGTCGGGTGTGGACAAAAGCATTAATTAAGGGAACGTGAAGAAAGAGATAAAAGAGACGATAATGGAAGGGGGCAAGTAATCAAGGTTCTAAAGGAACCTATACATTCAAAAAAGAAGAAAAAAAACGATTTGGGAAGAGAGGTGACAGTAGAAGAAATAAAGAAAGGCCACTAATGATGGTACGGAAAATCGGTGTTTTCAGAGCTACGATTTAACTCAAATATAATAAGCCACAATTATAGAAACCCTCCGTATAGGGGGCATTAATCTCATACCGCACTCTCAGTTACCTTAAAAAAAATCGAATTAGAAAAGATTACATAAAATAGTTAATTCAAGTGTCGGCGTCTTTGATTATCTTGTGTTTACCATTAATCATAATAGCCATTGTTATATTTGTATGTTTTAGTTGTTGGATTTTACAGTATCTCAAAACGAAATTAACCACGCTTTTTGCTTTTGTATACACCCGCTTGCCAAACACTAACAATGATGAACAAAATGGTCTGTATGTAAACATGATGTGACTTGCTGTGCCATGGGCAAGGGGGCATGTCACAACCCAATTAAGTAGTGCCCATGTCACAAACAAGTAAAACCATTCAAAACAGTTTTTTTCTGCACTAGGTTAACTAAGGGTTAACAATAATGATAGTAACCGCTTTTTTTTGCTGCGCATGTCAAAAAGAAATTTATAACTGCGACACTAACATGAAATGAAACTTAGCCTTCTGTGCTGTACATAAATCATTATAACTGGTCAGAGAAAACAGGGAGTAACCCTGTGAGATAACACCCTAGCAAAAACCGCTAGATAATTGGCGATTCTAATTAAATTTATGACGTGGCGAAAAGCAATTGGCTATTACACAAATAAAACCCGTCTTCACTTCTGTGAAGAACAGGAGACCTCCGCACACACACCTGAAAAACCTCTGAACGTATGCGTGAGAATAACTGACAAATTGATCGCTTGTCAGTCTCCCCCGTCTCGACCTTATCAGATGTAAATCACCGACCTGCCGGCCCAATTTTTCTCCGTTTATCTGCCCGATGAACTCTTATGCAGACCGACCTATGACCTTCGAACCTTAAGCTGTAACTAACCAAGTATCTCTGACCTCTGCTATTCACCACCTTGACAGCGTGAGTAAATAATCTTGCTTTGCAACCGATAAGCGTCCGCCTAATTAATTCCACTCCAAGCGTCACAAGTACCCACCTGACGGCCTTCTAAGGCCCCGAACCCTTATCTGCCCGGGTGGGAGTCAGGGAGAGCTGCTGGCCGGCTGCCCTGGGTCCCGACAGTCAATATTGAGGGTTACGCTCTGTTTCAGAAGGATAGGGTTGGGAGAAAAGGTGGTTGTGTTGCTTTACATGTCAAAAACACATGCACTTGTTCCTTGGTTCAAGAGGAAGGAGAGAAAAGCAGAATGCACTTGAGAGAAGATGAAAGGTGAAAGATGTAGCATTAATATAATGGTGGGGATTTATTATAGCCTACCAAATCAGGAAGAGGAGGTGGATGAGGCACTTTCCAAGCAAGTGACAAATCTATCCAACAGCTATGGGATGGTACTGATGGGACACTTCAATTTGCCAGACATCTGCTGGAAGAATAATGCAGTGAAACACAAAATGTCAAGCTGGGTCCTAACCTGTGTGGAAGACAGCTTTCTGTTCCAGAAGGTGGAGGATACAACTAAGGAATCTTGGGTTTTGTTCTGACCAACAGGGAAGAACTGGTGGAGGATGCAAAAGTAATGAGTAGCTTGGGATGAAGCGACCATGATATGACAGAATTCCAGATCCTGAGACAGGGAACACATAAGATCAGCAACATTAAGATGCTAGATTTAAAAAAGACAGACTTCATTCAACTTGAGGACTTAATAGGCATTGTGTCATGAGAGGACAGACTGATGGACAAAGGTGCCCAAGAAAGCTGGGAACTTCTAAGGGCTCATTATTAGAAGCTCAACAAGAAACTGTCCCAACATGATGGAAGCACAAGAAGAATGGCAAGAGACCAATGTGGCTGCACAAGAAGCTTCTAAAATGCCTCAAATGCAGAAAGAAAGCATAAAGGCAATGACAAAATGGGTAGATCACCAAGGAAGCATACCAGGAAATAGCAAGAACCAGCAGGACAGAATCAGGAATGCAAAGATAAAGAATGAGCTGCATCTGGCAAAGGAGGTTAAGGACAAGAAGAGGTTCTATAAGTATGTTGGCCAGAAAAGAAGGACCAAGAAATCTGTACGTCTACTGTTAACAAGTCAGGGGAACTCCTAACCAAAGATGCAAACAGCTACTTTGCCTCAGTCTTCACAAAAAAAATTAAGCTGAAGCTAAACCTAATAGGGATTATCTGGATAAGGCAGGGAGCAAACTGAAGGAAGAGATAACAAAAGATACAATCAGGTAAATTCTGATAGGTCTGAATGAATTCAAGTCAGCAGGGCTGGAGGAACTTCATCCCAGGATACTGAAGGAACTGGCAGAGGAGATCTTGGATCCCTTGGCAATGCTCTTCATGAAGTCATGGGAAACAGGCCAGGTACCAGAGGACTGGAAAAGGGCCAGTGTAGCCCCCATCTTAAAAAAAAAAAAGAAAAAAGGCAAGAAGGAAGACCCAGGGAACTACAGACTGGTTAGCCTCACCTCAGTATCCAGGAAGTAACTGGAGAGTATCCTAAGGAAGGCCATTTGCAAGCATATGGAGTAGGAAAGGCCGATTCCAAGCAGACAGCATGGATTTATGAAAAACAAATAGTCTCAAACAAACTTGATTCCCTTTTTTGACAAAGTAACTACTTGGGTGGACAAAACAACTACAAGGTGACTCAATGGTCACAAGCAAAGGGTAATAATTATTAATGGGTCAGTGTTGGAATAGCAAGAGATTTCAACTAAAGTCCCATAGGGGTCTGTCCTTGGCCTGGTGCTGTTCAACCTGCTTATTAACAATTTGAATTATGGCATAGAAAGCTTTTTGAGCAAGTTTGTACATGACATGAAACTGGAAAAGATTGCAAACATGTTGAAGGATGCAAGTGCAATTCAGAAGGTTCTCAACAGATTGGAAAGTTGGGCTAGAACTAACAGAATGCGTGTTCATTGTGGACAAATGCAAGGTGCTGTATCTCAAGAGGAACAATCAAAAACACAAATGCAAAATGGGGGACACCTGGCTGGATGGCAGCTCTATGGAAAAGGACTTGGGAATTTTGGTAGACCACAGACTCAATATGAATCTGCAATGTGATACAGCTGCATAAAAGGTGAATGTGGTTTTGGGATGCATCAGCAGAAACATTAGGTGCAAGACAGGCGATCATAGTGCCGCTCTACTCAGCACTGGTTAGGTCTCATCTGGAGTACTGTGTGCAGTTCTGGGCTCCACATTTTAAGAAGGACATGTAGAGGTTAGAGAGAGTCTAGAGGCAGGCAACAAAGATGATCAAGGACTTGGAAAAGAAGTCAGATGTGGAGAGGCTGAAAGAGCTAGGCATGTTCAGCTTGTGGAAAAGGTGTTAAGAGTGGACATGATAGCATTCTTCAAATTTTTGAAGGGCTGCCATAACGAAGAGGAAAAGCACCTTTCCTCTTTTGCTGCAAAGAGGAGGATGGGGACTAATGGCTTAAAGTTGCAGCAAAGTTTAGATTGGATATCTGGAAAAACTTCTTCACTATTAGAACAGCGAGACAGTGGAATAGACAGCCTAGGGAAGTTGTGGACTCTGCATTACTGGAGGTGTTCAAGAAGAGGTTGGACAGCCACTGGTCAGGGATGATCTAGGCATAGCTAGCCTATGTTTTACTATGGATATTTTCCATGCTTCTGTGCTTTTTGTCCCTCCCCCAACCCCTTTCTTCTACATGTATCAGGGTGTTTTAAAGCCTTCCTCAGAGGCATTTGGTGTTGGTTACAGCATAGGCTAGGGATTTTAACTAGGGTGTGCCAATGATCCTGCTGGGTCCAAAGCTGGAGATTCTTATCTGAAGGGTCTTGCTCTTTCCCTTATGGTCAGACCAATTGCCATATTTGCAGTTTGGAATGAATTTTATCCCATGATTAGATTGGTATGGACTGTGCAGGTTTTTGCCTTCCTCTGTAGTGGGGGCATGGCCCTCTACCTGAGCACACCTGAACATACGCACAGTCCCACAAGCACCCATGTTATGAGTTTTGCCTGCCTATGGCCAGAGGTGCAGGGTCCCAGAACCCAGATTCCCCCTGCACTGATCTCTTTGACAGCTGGCAAGCTTTGTGGCTGCAGCAGGGGCTACCATCCCTGCAGTTTTCACCCCACTGTGCCTTAACACACAGTGTCACCTATGTCATGAATTTTGCTTGTCAGCAGTTTGAGGTGCAGTTTCCCAGAAACCCCTCCATTGATCTCCTTGAAACTTGGCAGGCTTCATGCCCTTAGCAGCAGCTACCACCCCTGCAAGTTTCATCTGAATCAGCCAAAAAACAACAAAGTTATAGATATTTAATTTATTTCCCATTATACCCTATGGCTGAATTGCCGAATCTTTGCTGAATCTTTGCCGAATCGATTCGGCCAAATCAAATCAGAAAAGCGATTTGGATCTCCGAACTGAATCGGATGATCTACTGTGGTTCCCCTGCTTTACCTGTGGCAGGCTAGGGAATTATGTCTGTGTTGTGTCAGGGCTGACAGTAGTCTTATGTAGAGTTTAGATTGTGGTCTGTATGGGATGGTTTGGAAAGAGGTAATCCTGCCTCAGGCAGGAGGTTAGACTAGATGGTCTCTGGAGATCCCTTCCAGCCCTATGTATATATAATTCTATGATATTGCACCAAATAACTGCCTGACTGCTCTGTCTAGATTTTTTGTTCCTTATGGAAAACCACCTAAAAGACAAGAATCATTTGAACAAAAAAGGTAGCAAGTACAAGAGGTTCCCAACTTGACCATTTGCTCTAGGACTACTAATAGACATCCCTTTCTCTATTCATGTGGGAGCAATTCTTTACATCAACTGACACTTCACTTTTACTCCACACTGCTAGGTCCCAGAAATAGCCAGTGCCTAAATTTAAGAATACAAAGAAACTAAAAATTTAGTTCATGACCTTTTCTATGTTGAGATCATTTTCTAGGAGTCCATGATAAATCCTTGATTTTTTTTTTTAAGGGATGGAAAAGTACATGATTTTAGAAGTAAACTGTTGCTTACAAAAGTTTATGCAACTCTGAATTAGTCTATAAGGTGCCCTGCCATCTGTCTTAGAGTATCTTGTGGGTTCCTACAGACAGTTAAATGAAGTTGCTTTACAGGAAATTTGCTTTTTAATTTATCTATTTTTGTATACTTAGCAAAAAGGGGGGGGGGGAAATCTCTGAAAATAATGCAGTTACTCCTGTTTTCACTTCTTTACTTCTGTGTAAAGAGAGCCATGGGAAGCTATGAGAGCTTTATGGTGGTCCTAGCAGTTATGAAGGCATGTGGGCACCTGCAGCTGGCAAGCAGATAGTCTGCATGTTGATATGCAATACAGTATGCTCTCTTTCTCTTTGATTTTGTTGTCCTGGGTGGAAAACAAGCTTGCAAGCCAAGCTACAGAGTTTGAGCCTTTCAGGAATCCCTGTGACCTTACTGTTTGGGATTCATGCTTTGTTTTGTTTTCTTTCTTCCCTGCTCTTCCCATCTTCTCACTTTTCAGATCTTTGTTTCATCTCTGACTTCAGTGAGAACAACTGGGATACAAAATTTGAAAGATATTTTGGTCAGACACACTCCATTCCATCCCTCACAATTATTGAAACTGTGGGGTGTTAGCTGGTTTTTTCCCCTTCAAACCATTCAAATGTTGCGCCAGTTCCAGAGTGGACCTGAGTTAGGACAGTTTTATTGAAGTCAAGGGGCCAGTGCCTCAACTTGTGTAAATTGGTATTGATTTACACCATCTGAGGCTTTGGCAAATTGCCTGGAAAACCCTTGCATCACACCAGATCACAACCTAGCCACGTGTCTAATCCTGCCCTGAATTTCATGGTGACAGCTGAGATTACTGCACAGATTGTAGCCAGCTCATTTTGGAGTCTCTTTCTTTCCTACGGTATCCTTCATTTTTTGCTTTTCTCTACTAATCACTCTAAGTCAGGAAGAGAGACGTATTAACTGCCAGTCTTCACTGTGAAAAACTGATTTGATTTTCAGTTGAGGTTGGGTGTGTTGGGCTTTTTGGAGCCAGGATAAGGATGAGCCTTTCTGAAGTGCCACTACCTTGCCAAACTCACTGGGTTGTCCCCGGACTTTTGAAAACATGGAATTACCCTTGCAAGAAGGGGAATATTCTATTTCACATGCTGCTTCCTTCCTCCAAGACATCATGCTTCCTTTAGTTTGCATAGTTCTTTATCTTGGTCAACATAGTCATTTTCCTTCGTGTTCGTCATTGACCCCATCAAGCGTGTGGTACTAGATGGAATCAGTTGCGTTGAGAATGACCCTGAAAGTCAACTGAGCTAGTAACATTTTCCGTAACAGGGAAAGTATAACAACCCTGCCGGGCTCACAAGGCTCAGGGTTCTGCATTTTTCTTTCCTTCATTGAGCAGTATTGTGCCTGCTGATTGCTGCAATATTTGGAATGGTCCCAGTAATGCCTTTATCTAGAGAAATAAGAATGTTTCACTCTTCTGTAGCTATATAAACCACTTGTTTGTTTGCAATAATGATTACCTGTTGACAGTTCTAATGTATTTGCTTCCTTTCCCTCCCAATTTACATGCAGCCACAAGTATCTCTCTTTCTCATCTTGTTGACTAAGAACCACTAAAATATGAATGCTTTCGTGTAGATCAATTCCTGTAATAGCTGAATCTTGCAAAATAATCTATGCTTGCTATGTGCCAATCCCACAATCAGTGTTGACTTTACAAAGTGGCACAGAATAACACATATACCTCTTAAGGCTCCATAGCGGAGTCATAAATAAACAACTTCCCAGAAGCAATAGTAGGTCTCAGGTTAGCTGTGTATATTTGATGGTTTAATGCTTTCAGTTGGTTCTTGGATTCGGTCCATAACACACTTGTCTTTGGACCAAACTCTCTTTTCAGTAGTGCTTGTGCAACTCCATCAACATCAAG
The DNA here is from genome assembly GCF_030867095.1 of Alligator mississippiensis. NCBI lineage: Eukaryota > Metazoa > Chordata > Crocodylia > Alligatoridae > Alligator > Alligator mississippiensis. The sequence goes on along the minus strand of NC_081824.1, from coordinate 171,969,792 downwards.
AAGGTATCCTTGTATAAGTGAGAGAATTTGTCCTCATTGTTTAAAAGCTTTCATCACGGCTGCATGGTTTCCCTCTTATCTTTTTGTTAAATGTTACTTCCCCAAAGCAAAATAAAGTATCTTATTCAAAGAAATGTACCTTTTAGCCTCATATAAATGCTTGGGGCACTGGGTGACAGTACAATAAAAATATTAAAATGATAAAACCACCCCAAATTCAAAGTCCCATAGGGTGGACCTGAGAGAGGGTGTGGCAGCACAAAGTGGCCATATTCTTTCCTCCATTGTAATAGTCATGTTGATTATGTCTTCCTTTCCCTTAAGAAGGAGATGCACGGTGTTTTTCTTTCTTTCCTTTTTTTTTTTTTTTTTTTTTTTTAAGGCTTTCTCCAGCAAAAAAGTGCAGTTTGCCTGTGGTAGGAAAAGAAGGTTTGAGAGGTCAGACCCAGGTCAGAGATGAAAAAGCACATTATACTGGGAAAAAAGTATGTAAATCTGACTGGTCTATGTTCTGTCTATTAACTTCATTATTTACTTACCATATATGAACATTTATAATCTCTCAAAGATCCATTACCCGCAGGTACAGAGGGGAGTCAAGACAGCCATTCACCATCATCTATGATGCATTTCCTCAGTTCTGTTTTCATCTTGATCGTTGGGACAGTCAAAGAAAATGGCTGCTTGCGCTCTCTTTCCCTTCTACAGAAGGTAGTTGGCAATCTAACAGCATTCCCCACCCCCTGTTTATACAGACAATTTGGTTCTTAAAAGACTATTTATTTTATTGTTTGGAACATTTCACAGGACACATCATTGTTTATTCAAGCAAAGGTCTGGGACACAACTTATCCATTATCCACTGTACTGAATTAATCCAAACAGCATTTTTTGTTTCAGTTCCTCTCTTCCACTTTATGCAAAAAGCCTCATCATCAAATGATATCATGGGAGAGGAACATTTTCGAGATTCCGTACATATTCATTGTGTCCTTGCATTGCACAACCATAATACAAAATTTGGTGTGTGATTGTAGTGGGAGTGGGAGTGATCATCATTCATAGAAAACACAGGGAAGAGGCAGAAATAGTTATTCTACATGTTTTTCTCCCTAGTTTCTTTTATATTTGGCTCTTTGCTTTCACTTTATGAAAGTCAAAATCATTTCAGAAAGCTGCAGTCAACCACCTTTCCAATGATGTATAACATCTCAATAATTTCTCGTTCATTCCTTTTTCCTGAAGAGGAAAAGCACTTGCACTTCCTAGTTAAAGCGCATGCTTTGCAGCCTATTTCTGTATGTGCTCTAAGCTCAGTATGAAAACTGCCATCAGATTGTTGGAACTCTGATACTGTAATTTTCCTCAGTTGATTTCTATATAATTCAATCTTCTGTTACTATAATTAGTCTTTCAAAAGCTTATGCACCCAATACACCACAGAAAATATGGCTTTTTAATTAAATTTTTTGTGGGGTAGACAAGCAAAGTATTATTTATGTAAGCTCTCTGGAGAGGTAACTGTCTCTCTTATTTTGCTGTTGGAGAGTAGCTGCAGCAAGGTGTCCTCATCTGATTTTGGGTTCTTGCACACCACCACATTACAAATAATAACTGTGTATGTTCTCTTTCATCATCTTCCACCAAGTTGTTTAATGGTAAATAGATTTGATTTCTGTTGATGATTTGGGAGATGCCTAAAATATGGGAACTACTGGAGTTGAAAGAAAATAGGAATGAACTTGTAAGTATAATTATTATCTGTATAAATGTCTGACCTGTGCACATGGCACTAGGTCTGGAACTGAGCTGTGTTGTTCCATTATTCATGGATTTTACAGATTCAGAGATCAAATGTTTTAAGGACAACATTTATTTCTGACTGCTAATATCATGGGACAGTAACCAAGCAAGCACAGTATGTAGTTACACACCTTGACACTACTGATTTGGTTTCCCACGCAAGCTTAAACTAGCTGGTTCACATGAAGCTAAGCTATGAAACCCATCATCAAAAGGGTTTTAAAATCTTATTGCACGAGCCAAATATTTCCAGCTGTTGTTGTCTTCCACTTATTTCCCACAGCATCTTGGCTTAGGTCCACTAGTGATCTTTCTTCTTCAGTGGCCTGAGATATTAGCAGAGTCAATGTTTATGCTGGACAGAAGGATATTCCTCAAGCCTTACTTCATTAACAATTTTAAAAGCTTGTTAACCTGTTTATCTTCAAAGGATGGAAACTCTTTTATGCAACGTAAGTTGGACAAACTTTATGTAGATGTTGATAATGAGGACAATCAAATACCAAAGTAAGCTCTATTGTAAACTGGGAGATTTCAGCCAGATGTCAGCTGTACATTGCTAAGGCAAGAGAGATTATTGTGTATATATATGCGTGTTTTAAACAGTATTGCATTTGCTAACTCCAATCCAATAAGTGCCACTGTTCAGCATTTTTGAAAGAAAACAAGCACAAAAATGTTTAATGAGTGGAAAATATTGGTGGATGATTGTAGTGGCTACTAAATTGTTGGCAGCATTATGGCATAACATTGACCAATCCATGGTATACCTAGCTTAAAACCAAAGTGGATGTCTTGGAATCAGCTGTCTGTCATGAAACTTTATATAGTGGAGTGTGTATGAATAAAAGTCACAAAGCTTAATTACATAAGGCTCTTGTTGACCAGACCACAATACTTTTAAAAAGCTACTATCAGTTTAAAAATATTTTTCAAAACCAATTTTTTCTCTATACTTCAAATAACTCCTTAGATGAGTAAAATGGAAAGGCTTTTTATTTTTACTATGTATTCTTTCAGTTTACATTCCTTTCTGTTTGAAAAAATGAAAACAAATTAGTCAGTCTAACAGGGGTTTATAAGCATTGGCATGTATATAGCACTTTATAATTATTAAACAACTATAATCACTCTGAAGTGGATGAATAAGTATTAGCTTACTTTACTGATGGGGAAAGTAAGACATGGAGTGGTGGTGTGACCTACTTAAAGTCATGCAGTGAGTCAGTAACTCAGACAGGATTTAAGTCTGGCTTTTGAGGCTTGCTTTAGTTTATGGCCAGTTTCAGGTTATGGTTCTCAGATTAATCCTGGTTGCAGTGTTGCTAGGGTCAGATTTACCGTATTTTAAGAACTGGTTCTGTCTGGGATCATCTGTTTTTTGATTTGTATTTGTATACAACTGAAATGTTAGGTGTCATCTTACCTTTAAAGCAGGAGCAAGTTACTAACTATACCATATCAGTCACAAAAGCAAGACTCTGAGTGGTGATGATAGATTTCCTCCCGTACCCCTCCCTCTTCTGCAGGTAGTATGCAGGGAGGGAGTCCTTCACTCAAAGATTTCTACCTATTGGTGTGAAAGGCCTCTTTTTGTTGCACGCCTGCTTCCAACCCCAGAAGCTGGAGGGCCTGGGTGAGTTGTATGATAAGAGCCAGATAGAAGAGCTAGAAATATATCATGTCATCTTCTACACGCTCCACAGGGATACTACCAAAACACCAATACAACTGCATGTATCCTCTGCATCTGCCAGAACCAAAGGAGCCTCAGGAGCTCTTGGAGCCATGAAAGAGGTACCAGATCTTTGCCCAGTTAAACTATGCAGCAGGCTGGTCTCTGGGCATCTGTGCAAGTTTGGGAGGAGCAGTGTCAAACACGTGCTTTTCAGAAGGGACAGCACTATTTCCTTCCCAACAGAAAAGTTTGGAGGAAATACAGCAATGGGAAAGTAGCTCTTGTCTTATTACATACTAACCATAAATAGTACAGTCCTATAATTTCTAAAGACATAAGACTCAGAACAGAACCCAAATCTCCATTGTCTTCTCTGCTACACTTCATCCTGTGACAGCAGAAGCAGCTTTTGGGGATAATATACGTGCAGAATTACTCAGAACAAAATTGATTACTATTGCCATATAATCTCCCTGGCTTGGGGAGATCTCTCAGGCCTGGAGTCCCAATCTGGTCTTTACCTCAATGTGTTTTGACTATACTACTTCTGATAAATACAGCCTGAAACTACTCCCTCCTTGTCATCATGCTACATCATGTTTCTCCCTCCTTGTCATCATACACACCATCTGGCTTGCCTACTAGAACAGAGTGACAAAGACGTGGAAGGGAAGAAGAGGATTTTCCAATTGAACTCACTCCCCCTTCTGCTTCCTCTTCCCCTACTCTTGCTTAGACATTGCTGAATGAAATCCAAGCCTCAAAAATTTGGTTTTGAGGCTTGTTTTCTTGGTTGGTTTGCTTTCTTGTATTCTAATATCTCGTTTTAAAGCTCTTTAATTCTGTGAAATAATAATGCCAGCTGGTATTATTATCAATTTTGTATGAGAGAATTCTGTATTTACTCAATACCAAGATAGGTTGTTTCCCCCATTTAACCTAGGGCTAGGAAGCCCTTCATCTTGGAATTGAGCATGAGGCAATAACAGGACAGGCAGCTGCTGCAACTCTGGCTTTGACCCCAACTCAGGTTCAGGAGTGGAGCTGCATCTCCTGTTTGCCCTCTCCACTGCCTTTTTTCCATGCCTGCCTGACTTCACAGCCTCAGGCCCCCTGCCCTCTGCCTCTTCTCCCTGCTTGCCCCCCAAGCCCCACTGCTTACCTTTGCTCTGATGCTGGCCGGTTCCATCTGTGCACCAACCTGGGGCATGGAGTATGTGCTTGCTCTGGCCTGGTAGTGGTGGCAGCTGTGGCCAGAGTTGTTACTGCCCAGGCAGCCTGGAGCAAGCACGTACCTCATGCCCCGGGCTGGAGCCACCAAAGCACTGCCACTGTCGCTGCTACTAGGCTGCACTGGAGCCAGAGCAGCCACAAGCAGTGAAGGGCAGAGGTAGTGGGGAGGAAATAAGGATGGGGGTGGGAGGGGGGTCAGTGCTTTGGTTAGGGTAAGATACACACCTTATTCTGGGATGTAAAATGAAGAAAAAGATGTTTCCAGAGTTATGGTTGCATACAGCAGAAGCAGAGCATAATCTTCAGCTCATTAACCCTCCCTTTTCTGGTCAGGCAAAAAGTTGCAGTTTTAAACCTTTCACAGCTGAATTCTCAGCTGCTCTTAACTGTTCTGCCAAAAGCTGAAAGTGTGATTGCTGGTAAAGACTGACTCTGTAGACAGATCTACGATTTTGAAAAGAGTTAAAAATAATCTGCAGAGCTGTGAAGTAGGAGAAAGAAGACCAAGAGTAGCTAAATTGCAAATCCTTCAGAAAAATTGCCAAGGAAAGAATAGTTTGATTAGTGAAGCATCAAGACCATTAAAAAGGAGAGTGGGTCATTAACACCTGTTAAATAAAGCTCGGTGAGCAGGAATCAAGTAGACTGTAATGAGCCATGAAGTCAGTTGATTCCCTCATACTCGCCTGAATAGAAATGCTACTGCTGCTGTTCTGGACAGAAATCAGTTTCCCCACTTAAAACACAGAGCTGAATTTTGGAGGTCTAATTTTTTTGGGAGGGTGATGCACATGATATGTGAGTAAATATGTTTAGTCTTCCATTATTAAATATTTTACTAACTCTTTTTTTTTTTATGGTCTACATTCAGAGCAGTTGCCTGAGACCACGGATTTAGGTTTGCCTTTTTTGCTACAATCAAAAAAAATAAAAATAGCTTGTCATTCCTAACTTGAAAAAAAACTGCAGTGATAGAAAGATGTAGAAGAAAAAACTACCTCTTTCTTTTTCTGTTCTGGATTTCCAAAATATTTTTTTAACACACACACACACACACACACACACACACAAACTGTTTGCATTTTATTTGCGACATCTGGGGCCAGTCTATATATTTTATAGAAATGAAGAAAAATACATTCTCAGAACCAGACAGAACTTGAACTTATGTTCTCTGGTTAGAACTGAAGCCAATATTTATCATCTGTATTATTTCATTCCAGTCTCTTCCTGTTTCCATGTTTACAATCTGTACTTAACAACTTTGTGAAAGTTTTCTTTAAAACATAATCATGAAATTATACATGCTGGATATGATCTTTATTGCTGAAACTCCAAACTCTTGTGCAAAGTGTTCTAATACAAGTAGCTTTGGCTCTTTTATTTCCTGGAAGAATCTGTATTTGCTACTTGTATCATTTTATTCAGAGATGGAAAACCTATGAAATAAACAGATGTAGACAATACTTAAAAAAAAAGAAAAGAAAAAGGAAGAAAGTGCAGTATGAACGTATGTAGTATTTAAAAATAAAGTGTGGCCGACATCTGTTCATTTCATAGGTTGTCCATCTCTAAATAAATGTTTCCACTTACACCTACATTTGCCTCAGTCTCTAAAGGCTTTATTTTTTATCTGTGTATGAAAGCCTATCTTACTATATCATAATTACTGAGATCTGCTCTTTTTGTTTTGTCTAGTGTCTCAGATATCTTCAATTAGCAAGTGTATTTTTAGGTAACATCATCTTTCATGGAATTTTTTAATATGGATCTCTCACACTGTATAATAAGTACAGTTGGTTTTCCTAGTTTCTGTTCTGTCTTTTTTATGTATTTTCACCTTCAGAGATTCATTCTGGTACCAGTTTAATTTGTGCCACAATAGAGTATCTTTTGAAATTGGTAGCCCTACAGCTCCCATCTCCCATGATATTCCAACATTCCTTTTTGGTCTAGGACTGTTCCCAGTTTTAATGATGAAGTTAGGATCTCTAAACTTTCTTTTTTCTTATTGGATCATCTAGTTCCTCATTTAATTTATGTGTCACTTGACGTTTGTACTGAAAATTATGACTTGGGCTGCTTTTTGCACTGCAAGGCTATCAACGCACTTTCAGTCTCCATGTTGATGATATGGGTCATGCCAGAAGCAGTTAGCAAGCATGACCGTGGGAAGGTTGCCAGACTATTACATGCTAGTATGGGCACCTTTTCCATGTACAACATCTGTTAACATGCAATTAAATACTGCTATGAAAATGGTAATGGCAATGCTGAAGTTATCATCACTAGCAATTAGACTCCCCTCTCCTTGGTCCTATCTTACTATCTAGTATTTGATGAAAGCTTCTGATTTAGTTAGTATATGGCCACATCTAAACAAGAGGCTGACTGCACAGTCATTTAGTACTTGTTTAAACAAGTACTTGTTTACTAAATGACTTGTATAAACAAGTACTAAATGACTGTGCAGTAGTGACTGTGCAGTCAGCATCTTGTGTTGCTGAATGGCTTTTAGGTGATGCTGACTGCACAGTAGATTCATAGATTCATAGATGCTAGGGTCAGAAGGGACCTCAATAGATCATCGAGTCCAACCCCCTGCATAGGCAGGAAAGAGTGCTGGGTTTAGATGACCCCAGCTAGATGCCTATCTAACCTCCTCTTGAAGACCCCCAGGGTAGGGGAGAGCACCACCTCCCTTGGGAGCCCGTTCCAGACCTTGGCCACTCGAACTGTGAAGAAGTTCTTCCTAATGTCCAATCTAAATCTGCTGTCTGCTAGCTTGTGGCCATTATTTCTTGTAACCCCCGGGGGCGCCTTGGTGAATAAAACCTCACCAATTCCCTTCTGTGCCCCCGTGATGAACTTATAGGCAGCCACAAGGTTGCCTCTCAACCTTCTCTTGCGGAGGCTGAAGAGGTCCAGATGCCCCAGTCTATCCTCGTAGGGCTTGGCCTGCAAGCCCTTAACTATACGAGTGGCCCTTCTCTGACCCTCTCCAGGTTATCCACATCCCTCTTGAAGTGCGGCGCCCAAAACTGCACACAGTATTCCAACTGCAGTCTGACCAGCGCCCGATAGAAGGGAAGTATCACCTCCTTGGATCTGTTCGTCATGCATCTGCTGATGCACGATAAAGTGCCATTCGCTTTTCCGATGCCTTCGTCACACTGCCGACTCATGTTCATCTTGGAGTCCACTAGGACTCCAAGATCCCTTTCCGCTTCCGTTCCACCAAGCAGGTCATTTCCTAGGCAGTAGGTATGCTGGACATTTTTCCTCCCTAGGTGCAGCACTTTGCATTTCTCCTTGTTGAACTGCATTCTGTTGTTTTCTGTCCATATGTCCAACCTGTCCAGGGCTGCTTGTAGTTGTTCCCTGCCCTCCAGCGTGTCCACTTCTCCCCACAGTTTTGTGTTATCCGCAAACTTGGACAGAGTACACTGTAGTTCGTTACTACTGCACAGTAGCATTGTGTCATGCTTCATGCCATGTGACGCTACTGCACAATAGTAATGAGCTACTGCACAGTCAGGGCCTCGTGCAGTTGTGGCTTATAATGTGTAAATCTATTCTGCCTACCTCATCACCATCCCTCTGAGAATCAGCAATAATGTGAAGTTACCATGTGTGACAGGGGTCCATCCCCGAGCCTGTCTAACATAGTCCTGAACTTCTGTCTCTGGGCTACCCACCCATCTCTCCTGCCATGCCTTGATGGAATGAGAATTATGATGTTACTCAGGTGGGAGGCTGCCCATTTACTACCCCAATAGTAGGGGTTGCTATCCACTGCTCCAAACCTCCCCTACACAGTAGCCCACGCCTCGCAGATGGTTTATAAATGTTGACCTGCACCCTAGGGCCTTGGGTTGGCTCACTCCCCATCACTGCGCCCCCTGGTGCTGGGGTCTGATCACCCCCTGTCACTGTGCCCTCTGGCGCTGGGGCTTTGCACAGTAGTGTGGCCTTATGAGGCTTCCTCCTCCCCCAATAGCCTCAGTCCAGTCCACTGGATAAAACAACAACATAAATATGAGCCCCTGGGCTATAATATAATACAAATCCTACAAGCCACACTCTGGCTCCTTCAAAACCCCAAACTGATCCTCGAGTATTGAGTACCTCCCAGCTCTGGGTAGCTTGTAGACTCCTGGAGCCTCATTAGCCATAGCAACAGTCTGGCCAGCAGCCACAACGTTCCTGGGTAGTTCTGCTGTGCAGGAGCTCTCTTCCCCTGGCCGCTTGCCAGAGACCTCCTCCTGCCAGTCTCAGCCCTGGGGTTTATATGTGCCCAGAGGTCTACCCTCGTCCTGTCAGCCTACCGGCCTGGGTGGTTGGGCTATTAACCCCTACCCTCCTGGTGCTTTGTGTTCCTATATACTTGGGTTTTAAAGGGGGAGCCCTGTTTCTTAGTAACAGGGCTAGGGTGCCCTGTCACACAGCTCCTCCACCCCTTTCTCTTTTGTCTGGGTCTTCTCCTCTTTCTCCAACTCTTCTTCCTCTTCATATTGGTGGGAGAAGAAGTCGGCACTCACATTCTTGACTCCTGGACAATGTTCCACTACAAAACAGTAGGGCTGAAGGCTAAGAGCCCACTGCATTAGTCATGTATTCTCAGTCTTCATGTTCTGCAGCCATCATGGTGGTGCATTATTGGTTCCAAGGGTAAACTTTCACCCCAACAGATAATATCTATGTGTTTCTATGGCCCACTTAATGGCCAGACATTCTTTCTCCATCATGGTATAATTTCTCTCATGAGGGTGCAGTTTTCTACTTATATATGCTATTGGACATTCCTTCCCTTTTTCCTTCTGGACTAACACCCCTCCAATCACTCTATTTGATGTGTCTGTCTGGACTATAAAAGTCTTACTAAAATCTGGTGTATATAATAGTAGATGTGAGCATAAAGCTTCCTTCACAATCTGAAATGCTTCCACTTCTGGCATCCATCTCACTTGGTTTGGAGCTCCTGCCTTTATTAATTCTGTCAATGGAACTGTTAGCTCCACAAAGTGAGGTACAAACTTCCTATAGAAATTTGCAAGGTCTAAGAAGGCCCTCACCTGTTTCTTTGTTCGGGGTGCTTGGTACCTTCGAGGTGCCTCCACTTTGTCCAGCAACAGCTGTACTTTTCCACTCCCTAGTTGGAATCCAAAGTATCCCTTTTCCTCTTTTCCAATTGTACATTTTTTGGATTGGCTGTTAGGCCAGCTTTCCGTAGATTTTGCAGTACCGCCCACAATGCCATCAGATATCCAGCCCAGTCTGGTGTATATACGACAATATCATCGATATAGGCTGCCACATAACCCCTGTGGAATGTGCATAGCTTTTGTGGAATCCGCCTCCAGTTTTCATGGATCCCTGGACCTGGAGGGTCTCTATCCAGTGTACTATGCCTCAGGCTACCCTGGGCATCTCCTGGAACATGTCTCCATATTCCTTTACCAGCTCAGTGTCCTGTCGTCTCTGTTCTACTGACAGTCATGCTGCCAGCTCTACTTAACCTTCTTGTACGCTTCCCTCAGTGAGGGTTTCAGTTCTAGTTCATCAGGATGAATGGCCACATATAAACACTCTCGCCCTCGCCATGTCTTCAACATGTTGACATGGTAAACTTGTTTGTTCTTCTTCTTATCTGGCTGGTGTATCTTGTAGTCTATGGGTCCCACTTGATGTATAACTTCGTAAGGTCCCTGACATTGAACAAGTAGTTTACTCTCCTGGTCAGGTAACAAAACCAACACTCTGTCTCCTGCCTTGAATTTCCTGTCATGAGCTCTTCTATTATAATGTGTTACCTGTCTCTTTTGGGCTTCACTCATATTTCCTAAAGCTTTTCTCCTCATTGCCTCTAGGCATTTCCTTAACTGTACGACATACTGGATCAGATTCTCATCTTTACTTTGCTATTCTTCCCGGCGTTCTTTAATCAAGTCTAGTATGGACATCAGTCATGGAGAATACAACAGTTTGAAGGGGGAAAACCCTGTTGAGGCTTGGGGAGCTTCTCATACTGCAAATAACAAAGGTGGCAAAATGCGATCCCAGTTCTGTGGGCTTTCTACCACAAACTTTTTCAGCATCTGTTTCAATGTTGTTAAATCACTCCACTAGCCCATCAGTTTGTGGATGGTAAATGGCAGCCTTTAGGTGCCCGATTCCCAAGGTCGTACCCCCTCAGACACTCAAGATGTAAAATTCATCCCTTGATCCATCAACAACTCTTTAGGGAGTCCCACTCTGGCAAATATTTTTAGCAGTTCGTCTGCCACCTTTGGGGCTGATGCTGTTCGCATTGGCATAGCCTCCAGATATCTTGCAGCATAGTCTAGTAAGACTAAGATATATTGATGCCTGGCACCACTTCTGGGCAGCGGCCCAATGATGTCTACTGCCACCCGTTCAAATGGAACCTCTACCAAGGGCATGGGTATCAGAGGAGGTTTTGGTGGATGATTAGGGGTTGCTCTCTGCCACGCGAGGCATGAAGCACAGTAATTCGCTACTTCACATAGTAATCCTGGCCAAAAAAAATCTTTCCCAAACGCGGGCTTCTGTTTTGTCCCTCCCCAGATGTCTGCCCATAGGGAGTTAATGGGCAACCTTCAATAGGACCGTCCTGTAGCATCGGGGTACCAGCAGCTGTAGTATCTCCTCTTCCTCGGTTTTCCCCCAGTCAACTCTACAGAGGAGATCATTCCTCACCTTGAATCTTGGGCTTGCCCTCATCAGCTCTGGTCACAATATTTCGCTGCTGCGTTGGGCCAGATGTTCCTGAAAGGCTCTGCTACAATTGAAAATGGCCTTTGTCACATAATTAGGTGATAACCACCTCCCACTTTCCCTCTTCCTTGTGCAGGAGAGGTTTGCTCTCACCAATGAACCCTTCAACCACGGATGCTGGGCTGGGGTTATGAGGCACCCATACCCACCTTTCATCAGGATGGTAAGTGGCCTGGCATTCCCTGGGGATTCCCATGCCACCAGGAGCCCCACCAGACCACCCACTCCCAGCAGGGTGCAGTTTTACGTCATGCCCAGGATCAAAATCTTCCAAACTGTCTCTCTTTCTGGTTCCTCTCTTCTGATGGGTTTGGCCATGGGAGGACTTTCTCATCTCTTCTGCTCCCCTCAGGTTAGGCCTCCCCACTTCTTCATTCTGTCTTTCTGTCAGGTTCCCCACTGTCTCCAGTTACGCACTGCCATAGGAAGTTTCCTAGCCAATGCACCATTGTGACAGGGGTCCATCCCCAAGCCTGTCTAATGTAGGCCTGACCCCCTGTCTCTGGGTTACCCACCCATCTCTTCTGCCATGCCTTGATAGAACAATAATTATAAAGTTGCTCAGGTGGGAGGCTGCCCATTTACTACCCCAACACTAGAGGTCACTATCCACCGCTCCAAACCTCCCCTACATGGTTGCCCATACCTCGCAAGTGGTATATAAATGTTGACCTGAGCCCTAGGGCATTGGGTCGGCTCACTCCCTGTCACTGTGCCCCCTGATGCTGGGGTCTGATCACCCCCTGTCACTGTGCCCTCTGGTGCTGGGGTTTTGTACAGTAGTGTGCCCCAATGAGGCTTCCTCCTCCCCCAATAGCCTCAGTCCAGTTCACCGGATAAAACAACAACATAAATATGAGCCCCTGGGCTATAATATAATACAAATCCTACAAACCACACTCTGGCTCCTTAAAAACCCCAAACTGCTCCTCAAGTATTGAGTACCTCCCAGCTCTGGGTACCTTGTAGACTCCTGGAGTCTCGTTAGCCATAGCAACAGTCTGGCCAGCAGCCACAACATTCCTGGGTAGTTCTGCCATGCAGGAGCTCTCTTCCCCTGGCCGCTTGCCAGAGACCTCCTCCTGCTAGCCTCGGCTCTGGGTTTTACATGTGCCCAGAGGTCTATCCCCTTCCTGTCAGCTGACCGGCCTGGATGGTTGGGCTATTAACCCCTACCCTCTTGGTGCTTGGTGTTCCTATATACTCGGTTCTTAAAAGAGCAGTCGTGTCTCTTAGTAACAGGGCTAGGGTGCCCAGTCACACCATGCAATAATGCACCCATACGTGCCAATCTACAAAGGTTTCCAAAACTTCCTGGACTGGTGCCTCAAATTCAGGAACCTATTTTGGTCATTAACCAAAGCTTTAAAACCCATAGAACTTTATTCATCAGGCGTATGGTACAGGTTGTGTTAAACCATTTGGGTCAGGACTTGATACCTTACTCCAAACAGTCAGCCACCTGTTCATGCTGTCTGTGCTGTCAAGATATGGATCGTAGCATGGCACATCATAACCTCATGCAACTGATTCAGTTATTTAGTACATTCCTGGAAAATTCAAGGCAGCCCAATGTGTGACTATGAAGAAGAATAGCCAGTGAACCACTGCCTTTGGGAGGAACCACCTGGATTCCTTCTATGTCAGGAGAATGGATGACAGACTTGAACACTGACCTTTTAATGTTGCTTTTCAAGTTGCCATACAAAGGAAGATTAAATAGCAGTCTGGACTTCTTATGATCCTATAATATACCAGTTTCCAGGTCATTTGTGCGTATGTAGCTGTTACTGTATGCTTTCTGCTTTTTGCTAGGATTTTGTCAATCCCTTTCATTTTTAGAGTACTTTTAATATATATGGCTGTCCTTGGTCTTCTATTAGAAATGAGTCTACTTAGTATTCTACTTGACTTGTTCTCCCACTCATAGAAACCTTTTTTTTTGGCAAACAAGACTGCTGTCTGAGTTGTGGGAGGAGGTTTGTTATCTATATTTCTAGTGTTACTATCACATTTCTTAAACTCTCAGTAGATATACATTTTAATCATATTTTATTACTTCTGCAAACCATAAATGCATTCCTCCAAGGTCAGCCTGCTTTCTGCCTATTATCTTTCCTCCTATAACTGCACAAGACATTGTATTTTATTACCTACAAAGGTCATTTCAATTCTCCTTCGTTGATACTTGACAAGCCCTCAGTTGAGAGAGATTTTACTTGAGTCTAATCTAATTTCTTCTGGCTGGGAAGGAATGGCCTCCATCTCTCTCCACTGGGGAGGAGGCTCTTCTCAGCCAGACTGGCTGACCTGCCCCACTGGGCTTTAAATTAAGACTGCCAGGGACAGGGGGACTACTGCCACTGAGCAACCCCTGCAAAGCCAGCAGGCCAAGGCACTTAAGGGAGCCCACCCCTGCCCCAGGCCTGGAACAATCTGTAGGCAAGGCAAGGCAAGGGTCCCCAAGGGAACCTGTACACAAATGCCAGGAGCTTGGGGAATAAACAGGAGGAAATTGTCCTTGTGCTTAACACAAAGAAATACAATGTCATAGGGATAATGGAGACCTGGTGGGACTCCACCCATGACTGGACCATGGGTATAGATGACTATACCCTGTACAGGAGAGATCGAGGGGACAAAAGGGGCTGGGGTGTAGCTCTCTAGGTCAAGGAGAGCTACGTGTCCCTGCAAGCTGATATTGGCAACCAGGGTGGACAAGTGGAGACCCATTGGGTTAAAATCCGTGGGGAACACGGTACAGGGGACACAATGGTGAGTCTCTTCTACAGACCTCCCACCCAAAGTCAAGAGCTTGACCAGGAGTTTGCCAGGGAATTGGCTGAGGCCGCATGCTCCCGGTCTATGGTTGTCATGGGAAACTTCAACTACCCAGACATCTAATGGGAAGTGCGCTCGGCCAAATCCAAGCGGTTGCAAAGCTTCCTCTCATACATGGATGACCTCTATCTGACACAAGAAATCTACAGGCCAACAAAAGGTAAAGCACTGCTTGACCTGGTACTGGCAACCGGTGATGACCTAATCAGTGACCTAATGATCGAAGGGAAGCTGGATGACAGCAACCATAAGCTGATCACCTTCACCATCCACCGTAAAGCTGGCAAGTCAGTCAGCAATACAGAAGTCCTCGACTTCAGGAAAGCTGACTAGATAAGCTTAGGAGGCTTGTCGGTGAGGCCCTAAGGGACCACGACCCCAAGGGGGGTGGAGTTCAGGAAGAGTGGTTGCTCCTCAAGGAAGCAATCCTAGATGCACAAGCTAAGGCTATTCTGTCTCAGAGGAAAGGCAGCAAAAGGGCACAGCAGCCCCCTTAGCTCAGCAAAGAACTAGCAGACCACCTACATCTAAAAAGAAAGATCTACAGAAGATGAAGGATAGGATCCACCTCCAAGGAGGAATATTCTGCACTGGTCCAGACTTGCAGGAAGTGAACCAGGAAAGCCAAGGCTGTAACAGAACTCCAACAGGCTACTAGGATCAAGGATAATAAAAAGTCCTTTTTCAGATATGTGGGGAGCCGGAGGAAAAGCAAGGGCAACATTGGATCCCTACTAAACCAGATGGGACAACTGACAACCAAAGTCCAGGAAAAAGCCAACCTACTAAATGGGTACTTTGTGTCAGTCTTTCACCAGTCCCACAGGACACCTCTGCCCATCACAGGATAGGGAGGCCTGAGTGAGGGAGATTCCCTGCCCTCCATCAAAGATGACCTTGTGAAGGAACACCTTGAGAGGCTGGACACCTTCAAGTCAGCTGGCCCTGACAGTCTGCACCCCAGGGTACTCAAGGAGCTGGCAAGCATCATAGCTCAGCCTCTGGCACAGATCTTCAAGACCTCCTGGTGCTCTGGTGTAGAGCCCGAAGACTGGAAGAATACCAATGTGGTACCTATCTTCAAGAAAGGGAGGAAAGTGGATCCAGCAAACTACAGGCCCATCAGCATGACCTCTATCCCAGGGAAGGTCTTAGAAAAGATTATTAAAGAGGCCATCCTTAATGGACTGGCCGATGGCAACATCTTGAGGGATAGCTAGCACGGGTTTGTTGTGGGTAGGTCTTGCTTGACCAATCTTATTTCCTTTTATAACCAGGTGACCTATCACCTGGACAAGGGAGAAGAGATTGATGTCGTATATCTTGACTTTAAAAAAGCCTTCAATCTGGTATCCCATGATCACCTCTTGGCAAAACTGGCCAACTGTGGCCTCAGGTCCACCACGATCCACTGGCTGAGGAATTGGCTCCATGGTTGGACCCAGAAGGTTGTGGTTGATAGAAGTCAATCATCATGGTGCCTTGGGACCAATGAGGTCCTTCAAGGCTCTGTCTTTGGACCTGTATTGTGCAATATCTTCATTAATGATGTGGACATTGGAGTCAGAAGTGGACTGGCCAAGTCCACCGATGATACCAAACTTTGGGGCAAAGCATCCACTCCCGAGAACAGGAGGGCGATCCAGGCTGACCTCAGCAGGCTCATGAAATTGGCGGACAAGAACCTGTTGGTGTTTAACACTGAAAAATGCAAGGTTCTCCACTTGCACCATCCTTGGAAAGACTTGCACCATCCTTATAGGCTCAACAGTGCTACGCTGGTTAGCAGTATGGATGAAAGGGACTTGGGGGTCATGACTGACCACAAGATGAACATGAGCCTTCAATGTAATGCTGCGCCTAGTAAAGCGAGCAAAATGCTGGCTTGCATCCATAGATGCTTCTCAAGCAAATCCCAGGACATCATTCTCCCACTGAATTCGGCCTTGGTGAGGCTGCAGGTGGAGTACTGCATCCAGTTTTGGGCTCCACAATTCAAAAAGGATGTGGAGAAGCTTGAGAGAGTCCAGAGAAGAGCCACATGAATGATCAGAGGTCAGGAAAACAGACCTTATGAAAACAGGCTGAGAGCTATAGGACTCTTCAGCCTGGAAAATGACAGGCTCAGGGGCGATATGTTGGCCACCTATAAGTTTATAAGGGGTATCCATCAGTATCTGGTGGAACATTTGTTCACCAGAGCGCCCCAAGGGACAACAAGGTTTAATGGTTATAAACTCCTGCAAGACCATTTCAGGCTGGACATAAGGAAGAATTTCTTTACTGTTCCAAGCCCCCAAGGTCTGGAATAGCCTGCCATCGGAGGTGGTTCAAGCACCTACTTTGAACGCCTTCAAGAGAAAATTGGATGCTTATCTTGCTGGGATCCTATGCCCCCAGCTGACTTCCTGCCCATGGGGCAGGGGGCTGGACTCAATGATCTTCCGAGGTCCCTTCCAGCCCTAATGTCTATGAACTCTATGAAAGTCCTACTTTTTTTACTTGTGTTTTAGTTACAGCCCTGCAGTCAAGAATGTTGGACTTCCACTGGTGCATAGAAGTGTGAGTTTGACCCATCTGAGGATAGCCAGAGATATCAGTGCAAACTGAAGGTTTTCTTCTTAGGGAGTTGCTTGCAAATATCTGTAAGCTCAGTACTTTTCCTAGGTGCACATTGAATAGGGGCAGAAAATTATTTTGGGCAGAGGGCTGCTTACTGAGTTTTGGCAAGCCATTGAGGGCTGCATGACAGGCAGCCCAGGGCAGATAAATATTAATTTTCTAAATTTTTTAGGGGCCCTGCAGGCCGGATAGAATGGCCTGGTGGGCTGCATCCGGCCCCCGGGCTGTATTTTGCCCACCCTGACGTAGAATAATTGTGATAGGTAGGGCTGGATTAATGTATAGGCAAACTAGGCACATGCCAAGGACCCTAAGCTGCAGAGGTGGGAGAGGGTAAGTGTTGGTGGGGGGCAGGCTGCAGCTGGGTGGGAGTGCAGAGCCTGTGCCCAGGGGGGCAGCAGGAACACAGAGCTTGGGGGGGCAGGGTGTAGGTGTGAGAAAGGGTGACAGGTGGGGTCACTCCCCCTCCCCCATGGTGCACAGCCCCCGCCACCAGCAGCAAGAGCCTTTGGGGTGCTCACGGTCTGTGCAGGCCCAGGTGTGGCTCCAGCCAGTGCTGTACAGTGGGAGTGAGCTCAACCCTGCAGACCACCTCTCTCACACAGGGCTCCATGCAGTGCACATGCAGCTCCATGCCACCAGGGAAAGCCCAGAGCCAACTGTCTTCCCCACCCCCTGCCATTCAGATCGCAGGAAGCAGTGGGGCAGGGAAGGCAGCCAGTTCCAGCCCACTGCTTCCCCCCAGTTGTGTGGAGCTGCATGGAGCTCTGTGCGAGAGGCGGCCAGTGCAGCTGCGCTCTTCACTACCACCATGCAGCACTGTCTGGAGCTCTGCATTGTGAGGCACTGCTGCCTGTGCAGGCCCCGAAGGCAGCCACCACTGGTGGTGGGGGCTGTGCACCATGGGGGGGGGTCTCCATACCCCCCACCCTCCCTCACACCCCCCACACCCACACCGTGTACCCACAACCCCCCTCCCCCCCACACCGCCCTCCCCCACTCCCTTGTCTTTGAAATGTGTTGGGTTTGTTTTGGGCTTGTTTTTAAAGGCAGCGTTGCTTTTTTTTCTTGCAAGACTTGGCAACACTGCTCCGAGCCCTGCTCCCTGCTGGAGGCAGTGCCAGGGTAGGGAGGTGGGTCTTGACTGGCCTGGGACCTATGCATTTGTTTACCCAGGGGCCACTAAAGGGTTAATCCTGCCCTGGTGGTAGGAGGATAAAAGGTTGTTCTTCACTCTTATTTTGTTCAACTTCCTGACTGCTTCAAGAACAGAAACCTAATTTCTGTGGTAGTGTTAACAGTACAATGACCAATAGTAGCCTCATAGAATTTCTGTGAGGTACCCAAACCAAGTATGCCCTTTCAGACTGGATTTTGATCCATCAGCTATGAAGCTTTGGTGATCCTTGTTTCAGAATACTGTAGGCCTTCTGGTAGTCTTGAGATTCTAAGATTTTTTTTTTTTCTGTAGCCCCTAATTTTCCAGATCTTCCTGGGTTTTTTGGTTGAAATTTTACCGCTGTAAATCTCTTTCTGATCTTGTTCATCCTCAATCTTGGCAATTCTGGAGTCCACTTCTGTTGTGGCTACATTTAGCTAGCCACTGTGAACACACAGCTTTGCATTAAATTTGCTGAAACAGGTTTGCAGCACCACAGCTGAGATGGAAATGAGAGGGCTATGCAATATCTATATATATACATACATTATATTCCTCCATGGGAGTGAATAAGCTGCTAAGCAACTTCACCATCCCCAATATGCCCTGTATTCTGAGCCTGGTTAGCAGCAGATTGAATCTACCATCTCTGGCTGAATTCAACGTGCTTGTGTTATTTCTTCGTTGCAGCAGGTATTAAGAGCAGGACACCTCTCTGGCTGAAAGAAAAATCATTCAGATTTCCTTCTTCACCTCCTTCCATTCCTGGGACACTGGGTGGATTTTTTTACCCCTCTACCAGCAGGAGCCGGAACTCACCCAGCCCTGAGATCAGTCCATGTTTTCAGTCAGTACCGGGGTGGGGATGTTACAGAAGTTGTCTGTGCCACTGCTTTTTATTAGCCATCTCCATGGTTGCTGATTCTTTGGTTTGCATATTGCCCTCTTTTTTTTCCTTTCTGTTTTTATCTCAGATAAAACTGCAGAGAAAGTCGGGAGTAAACACATTAGCCTGAAAAGCACCTTGCTCTCCTGTTTTACACTGTATATTCTGGGGCAAGAGGGAAGAAAATACTCAGCTCCATTAAGGCACGATTACCAGAACCTATGTTCACTGAACAGGGAGGGGAGGAAGGGGTAGGAGGTTGGGGGGAAGGAGAGAGAATCCCTTCCATTTCTAGCAGCCAGGATGCTCCCCCTCTTCTGGCCCTGTTTTCACTTGCCACTCTGTGGATGCAGGAAATGAGGATGGGAAGGAGGTGGCCCCGCACCCAAACAGCTGCTACCCCTTGCAAACCTTTGATTGGGGAGAAAAGAGGGCTAGACCTTGTGGCTGCTTGCCCTTGAAGTGAAGAGAGCATGTCTCCTCCTACTGCTTTATCAATAAGTTTGGGGTGGAGGGATATGGGGAAGGGAAGAGTTATCCTCTTCTTTGAAGTCCTCTAGGGAAAGGGGAGAGAAGGGGAGATAGGTCACCTGTTCACCTCTCTTAGGTTCCTGGCACAAAAAGAAACTTTCTGTTTGGATTGCTCAGTCACTAGGAATTCAAAATATCCTGTGGCTTTTTAAGAAATATTTTAGGAAATTATGTTGGTGATGAGATGCTGAGACTAGAAGTGCCAACCATAACCTAAGCAAAACACTTGGCTGTGCAGCGTGCCACAAGCCGGACATCAACATTGGGCAAGAGGCTGATTAAAGTAGGTTTCTGAATCCCCAAGGCTAGAAGGTTCCTGGAGCAGGCAGTGAGTCAGAGCATATTATCAAGCAGCTGGATGTTGGTTACACCAGGCAGTTTGGCTGCTGGGGCACGATGCTTGGACGGCTTCACGTGAAAAGATGATCAATGACTTAAGAATGGAAGACTAAGAAGTCCACGTGGGTAGGTAGGCACAGACTGGAAAGGAGGAAAGTTTGAGTAATGACCTGACTCTATGGTGCAACCATTTTGCTTTAATCTATTTTCTTTCCTTATCTTGAATCTGTGGAACTTCAGCTTGTCAGAGAAGAATGCTTAGTTTTCTGCTTGGAAGAAATAACTGGTACTGCGCACCTCCTCTTCCTATGAGTTTCAGAAGTGAATGATAAGCACAGCCAATAAACTAGAAAGGGAAGCATCTGCCTCAGTGAAAATCTAGATGAGATCCATTAGGACAGCATCTGTTTAGACACGTACTTCCTTCTACATAGAAAGTAAACTTAGCTTAAATGTAATACTAAAAATGGATAGCTCATTAATGTCAGCAGCAGAGCTTAGAAGTCATATACTGTAACGAACAGCCTAGAGAGTTTTTGGCATGCAGGACATTGAGAGGTTTGGGTTTGTTTTCAGCAGGAGGATCTGAATTCAACTCATGCTCATGGGATGATCCTGCCCTCATCAGAGGGATGGACTAGATTACCTCCTGAGTGGACTAGATATTCACCTAAGTAAAATTAATTGCAGATCAGATGCCGGTACTATACAAGAGAATCTGTTGGCGTTTAGACACTGACTTTTCATTTTTACCCTACATCCTGTTTGGCATTCTGCTTTTCATTTTTCTAGCTAATATAATTAAACTAGTTACTTTCTGGTTCTTCTAGAATAGTAGCATGATGAGGCACATGTAGGAATGATTTCCATCTTACAAAGTTAAGTTGGGTAGTAGTATTGGTATGCAGTGTTTATTGCTCCTGTTCTTGGCAAACATTTTCATTAAAGATGGGCCAGAACTAGTAGCATCTGGATTAGGGTCCAAAACTCCCCAAAAGGCTGCAACATTTGGATCTATGATCTTGATTTAGATTAATCTTTTCCCTTTAGTTGCCCACCCGAGTGATTGAGGAGAGGTCAGAGAACCAGGGAATAAGAGGAAAAGGATAACATGCTTGAAGCCCAACACAATGGAAAACCTGGAACCAGTTCCTCAAACTAGCTCAGCACTTGACAGTGCAGTATGCCCAACACTACTGTAAGAGCTTGCCCACCCTGAGGATACTTGATCCTGCATACTGCACTTCTGTAACTGTGTCAGTGCCAACCCCTAATGTTGATGCATTTTTTTACACTGTTGCAGAATGTGTATGACTTACACTGAGGCAATTGATTTGCTTTTTACACTACTGGCTTGCCCTTGTGAAGCTACAGTGGTGTAGTATAAAGGCCCCTGGCACTGGCAAGCCCTGTATAAAGCAAGTCAATGAGTTCCATTAAAATAATACCGCTGGCCATGAATTGAAAAAGTAGCAGCATGGGAGAAAACAAGCTAGCCTCTTGTCCACATAAATGGCAACTTCTTAGAAATGGGTGAATAATCCTGGACATTTTGTTAATGCAAAAAATGTAATATATTTTCTTTCAAATACCTTTTGTTGACAGCTACATAATAGTTAACCCAGAGGTCTGTGACATCTGTCTGACTGAATTGTCCCTCTATATCGACTAGTAAGCTGAAAAGGTCCGCTAGTACCTCACTGGATCTTAATCATATTCAATGGTGGAAAGACATTTCAAAATACACTCACAAATATTGTATGGTACCATTTTATAACACTATGCATAGAATGATTTTCCCATTACTGTTGTAACATCCTCCAAACAGCAGTGTATTTCAGCAATTCAGTTGGCAACATAATTTCCCAAGAACAAAGAACTGTCGATAAACTATTTGCAAGCTTTGCAGAATCCAAAATGGATATCGCCTTGCTAATACATCTGAAGATTTTGGTGGTTTTTCCATATCCAGTCATAAAAACCTAAGGCCTGAGTGTGTCTCACTTTTGTGAGTGGATGGAACTCAGACCTGCCACATCTGGGCAGTGCTCGGCTGGGCTGTGTGGAAGAGTTCTGTGGTTCTCAGAATATCCCTCTGAAAATCCACTGCACATTTTAAGCATTTATCTAAGATCCTGTTGACACAGCCAGTATTTCTATATGGTGTGTCCTATTCTCAGGAAACTACCTAAGGAGGACATTAGATGTCAGAGATGACCTGAGGAAACAGTTCATAAAGTAACGATGCACGACAGGCACCATGTCCTAGGATCTGTGGATATAGAGCAAAGACATCTCTCTCTCCTCCAATGAACGAATAAAGGGGAAGCCATGAGTTTAAAACTGTGGAGTTTCCTCTGCCCTTTACAGGAAAAGCCCATGTGAAAGTGAAGTTGTCCCCTGGTTGCTAACATACTTCTTTTAAGTAGAACCAGGACTTGGTACTTGTATTCAAAGACGTTGTCATAATAATTCTAAACTACTTTTGGTAATCTCAATTATGATTTCTTGTTTCTAAATATAAATTCTGATAGCACTGGATGGAGGGATAAGAGCAGTTCAGTCCAGGTTTGTGCACATTCCAGTGTTGTTTGCCTTCTGGGGGGTGGGGGCAAATAATACTTCAACAGAGCACCACAGCTTTATTTTTAGATTAAGTGTTTTTAGTAACGTAATATACTGTGTGCTTTAAGGAGTTCTCAAAATGAATGTGATAGAAATACAATAATGTCTGAGTTACGTGTGAAGCCAAAGTAGTCACAAGTACTTTGCCCAGTGACAAAATTGGGTCAGGTTTGATAGTGACATCTTAGTTGTTACAGAACCCAAAACTAGTTTTTACAAAATCAAGAAATTTCTCTTTTGTTTAATTCCAATACAGATATGGGGTGTGTGTGTGTGTGTGGGGGGGGGGGGGGGGGGCTGTTTATTTTATTTTTAATAAATCAGCATTCCCCATTTTGTTTGGAAACCTTGTGGGCTACTACTAGAAAACCACTCTATAGGTGGATGTTTCAAAGTCCACATCCAGGGTCACATATTGGGCTGAATCCATACCCATGTAGCTGGTATAATAACAAAATGATAATAATTAATCACATGTTATTTTTCTTACAGCATCTGCCCTCTGAGGATCTCAAAACACTGTAAAAACATTTAGCCCTTACATTTCTAAAACTTCTCAATGTCATGCAGTGAACGGTTACCAGAATTAGAGTAGGATGCAGAGCCTCTAGTTTCAGTTTCTATCACTGAACAATTTACCTTTAAAAAACAAAACATTTTCATTCATTTAAAAATGTAGGTAATATTTCTATTATGCTCCCTGTGGAAAATAATGTTAATATTTGGATTCTCGTATGCACCTAAAAATGTATCATTCTACTAATTTTTTGTACTTTTCCTACAGAGACCAAACCCAGATACTGAAGTGCATACAGGTTTCAGAAACAATCACTCTCTCTCTCAGAGTTCCTGGGAAAGCTTTCCCAAATGTCTCTGCAAACAGGCTGGGCTTTCACATGGGGTAAGTATTTTAGAACTTTTGTTATTCAGAATAAAAGTGAAAATCTTTGTCAATAAAGTAGTAAATGTCCTTAATTAAGTTAGATTTGCTGTTTGGTGTCAAAAATAGAAATAGAGCAAAATATGGAAAAATTAATGTACATTGCCAAATTCTGTCTGCGAGTACACAAACGTGACTGCCATTAAACTCTGAGGGCAAGTCCTGGGCATTATTGAACACAATGCAGTGTGGAATTTAAATGAATGGGTCACACTGAAAAATAAGTTACAGGAACTTCAGGATGTTTACTATCAAGACACAAATATTAGAGGAGGAAAAAAAATGACTGATTGCCTTAGAGGGGTAGGTAGAGAAAAGAAACAGTAAAAGATAGGAGTAAACAGAATTGATGCAATAGCACAGGGCTCAAGAAAAAATAAATTATTAAAAATCAGAAGATGATCAGCAAAGCCAAAAGTGAAAATGATGGGAAGGTAACAAAAGATGTGAAGATAAACAAGCGCTCTATAACTGTGTCAGGAACAAAACTCTGTGGGGCACCCTGGAAGAGAGGGGAAGTTGGTCATGGAAGAAGCAGATAATGCTGGGAAACTGAGCAATTTCTGTGCCTCGGCATCCAGCAGGAAGAGCAGGGGAAATCTGCCAACATCAAAAAGGCATTTTCCTAGGGCAAAAAGAAAAAAAAAGGGAAAGAAAAAAAATACAAAAACAAAGGGTCTAGGAACTGGAGAGAGTGCTCCCAGAGCAGATGGCCTGCATCCCAGACTCACTCCTAAAAGAGACTGCAAATGAAACCAAAGAAACTAGGAGCCAGAGATCTATAACTCACCTTGGAGAATAGGAGAGATGCCTCAGGGACAGGAGAAAGTCTCATGTGATACTTGTAGTGGAAAGGGAAAGACATATCAATGCTATGCACAGAGTAGCTTTCCTCCTCTCCTGTCTTCCCACATAATGTTTTATGTACTAAAGTCCTTGACGGGGTTCAGGCACTGTTGGACACCTTTATTTCCTCTCTGCCATATTCCTGGGCTTAGGAGGCCTGCTTGTTTCTATCCTATCAATGGAGTGGGATCTGCCAAGACTGAACTCTGTGCTTGGAACCACCATCACCATTTCTCCAAATCCTTGTCTATTTAAAAACTCCAGGTGTCAGCTGCAAACCCATACATCTGACCCCCATAGTGAAGGTCAGGTATCTAACACTATAAGGCAAGGGGCAACAACACTACAGCCCAGGCACATAGGGCTTTGGCACCATTTGGCAGAGGGGAGATTCAGCTGCAGGTGCTTTCCCTTACCATGGAGAGAAACACCAGCTGTGGGCACTTGCTAGTGTGTGCCTACCTGCTTCTGACCCAAGCCAGTAAAGGTTGCTGGCTGGTGCTGTAAGGGACAAATGTAGGAGGGTGCATGGGAAAGTGGACATGTCAGTGTCTTACCACTAAACAGGGGACCACAACAAAGTAATCTTCCCTCATACCATCCTGCCTCAGCCCCAATTTAGAGAGATTATTTCCCTCACACAGTCTGAAGGCAAGTGGCCTCTATGATTTCATAAACATTAGGGCCAGAGGGAGGGCAGTTTGATCATCTGGGATTACTTATTGTCCAACATGTACCAAAGAAA
This sequence comes from Alligator mississippiensis, assembly GCF_030867095.1. NCBI lineage: Eukaryota > Metazoa > Chordata > Crocodylia > Alligatoridae > Alligator > Alligator mississippiensis. The sequence goes on along the minus strand of NC_081824.1, from coordinate 171,944,746 downwards.
CTGGCCCACTACCTTCTATATCAAGATCAAAATTTTGGGTTAGAACGAGTCTGAGAAAAGACTTAAAGTGATAGAAAACACAACAAATCTCTAGCTCAGTGGGTCCAGTGGTTAATTGCCTTCACTTTTACAAGTGTGCACCTTATTTCTAGATTGCATTTGTCTACCTTCAGCCCCCAGTTACTTATTCATCCTGTGGGCCCTCTGCTGAGATTGCCAGCAAGGGCTCATGTTTGGCTCTATTGCAGCATAGCGGTTTTAATGATATGAACACCTGTTCTCCAAGGGTTGGAACAAGGAAACAAGTCCCTTAATCTAGGTTGCCAAACAACCTGCATATAGCAGCAAATGAAGACAGCTGGATTCAACCCAGCTTTCTGGAGGTAAAAGGCTCTGTATCCTATTACCAGTTTCCTGGCATAGAACTTGAAATAAATTCTATTTTTTTTTGCGGATGTGTCTAGAGAAAACTCGGTCTGGGGGGACTTTATGTTCTTATATCAAGAGCCTTCTTAAATGTATTCAAGGTTAATTAAATCATTCTTTTGATAGTCAAATCTTAAAAACAAAAACAAAAAAGCTGAGTTATTAACCCAGGTGGCGGAGGAGTGATGAATAACTGCAGATTACGAGATTAGGGAGTAGGATTGCGATGGAGATTGATATTCAAAACAGTACTGTTTACATTATTTATCTATTGAAAGACAGATGAAGGAAAATGCCCATGTTTGTGTAAGGGGTGAAAAGAACTGGGGGTATTTCTTGTATTGTCCATATTAAATGGATTTATTCAAAAAGTAAACAGTTGAAGAAAGCCTGGAATGCCCCAAGTTCAAGAGAAGCCTGTTTGTGGTTAATACATTGGAGAAATTGTTCAAGAACAGTTTATCCTTATGAAAATACTACCCTAAGATGCTAGTAAGGCCAGCAAAAATGTGCAATATTGGCTGTCTTGCCTGTAAGCCAAACCTCTAAGTAGCCTCCAGGAAAGACGGTCTAATTTGAAATGCTACACCTGGTGGTTTAAGACATTTTCTGAATTTTTTGCTCTGGAACCAATTTATTTTTATTAACAGTTATTGGGCATATCTACATGTGCATTTACACTGGCTTAAATTTATTGTGCAGTGCACTTACAGGTGTTAAAGTGCATTAACACTGTGTGTGGTCTGACTTGGGACTAAAGTTAGTCTCAAGTCAGTCCACACACAGTGTTACTGTGCAGTAAGACATCTACACATGCGTTACTGTGCAGTAACTAATTGGGCAAAAATTTGATACCTGCATGATGCAGATATCACATTTACACTCAAGCTGGTGTAAGTCACCATAATTACTGTGCAGTACAGGCATGCGCATATAGATTCACGCCTGTATTGCGAAGCAATTTTGGTTACTGCGCAGTTAATGCACATGTGTAGACATGCTCACTGTGTTTCCCTTCTGCATTTCACCCTCTGAAACTATGACAGCTAAACTCAGAGATGGTTTATAGAGTAAAACCTGGGCACTGGTAAGTTTTCCTGGAAGCATCCAAGCTGAGCAGCAGGTGGGAAGATGTAAACTGCATCATCTGAAGTGTGAGCCAGCAGGTGGGCATAAAGCAGACGTACAGTAATTCCATTACCTCTTCCATTGTTGTTTAGTAGTAGCTGGACTTCTGTTATACCCTTGTTTGACTGAGGAAAAGATGGAAAGGGATACACATTGTAGTGTCTAGTCCCCCTCATGCTGCCTTACTATGTTACTAAACTCCTTTCAGGCATCCACACTGTCTGCTCATGCTGTACTACAGAATCCTAGCCATTCTGCTGGGTTGCATGGAGCTGGTAGGGAAGCCTCCAGTGAGAAAGTTTTATTAGAAAGTTGTCAATTTGTTGAAGCTGAAACTTTTTGCAGGCTTGTATAAATTAGTTTGGACAGCAAAAGGCTTTGTGGACCCATGATGGAGCAAATCTGAGAGAAAGCCACCTCACAATAGTGCTCAATTGGGATCCCAGATACTCAGGCTTTCTATATACATGTTTTGGGCATTTTAACTGGAACACGTGAGAGCAGACTCGATTAATCACTCTGACCCTGAATTGCCACAGTATCACATGTATTAAGCTCCCTCGTGTTTTAAAATAGCCACAGGGTGCGTTAACTACGCCTCATCAAACAAGGTTTAGATAAAGCATCCCATGGCCATTTTTAAATGTGTGGGGGTAATGCACATGACAACGAAGCATTTTAATTAGAGCAGCTGCCCAGAAGCGACTCTAATTAAAACTCTTCCCCCACCTATGGGGAGACGGAGACAGCAAGGTCCCATCGCTCACGCAGGTTTCTAACTTGTGTACAGGACCTCCACCTGACACAGGAGGTGTACGGTCCCACTAGGGGGAATGCCATACTGGATCTGGTATTGGCAATGGGAGATGACATGATAGGGGACCTCCAAATCGGTAGCTATCTGGGAGACAGTGATCACCTTATGATAGAATTCAACATAAGACGGCGAGTGGGTAAGGTAACTAGTAGGGTGAAAGTGCTAGACTTTAGGAAAGCTGATCTCATTGCACTCAGGCGATTAGTCAAGGAAGCACTGCAGAGTAGGAGTTTTGATGGGATGGGTGCCCAAGAAGGGTGGCTGTGCCTAAAGGAAACGATCCTTTGGGCACAAAGCAAGACGATCCCCGAGCGAGGCAAAAGAGGGAAAGGGGCCAGGAGGCTTCCATGGCTGACCAGAGAAATCCAGGGCAGCCTAAGGGCCAAAAGGGGAGCACATAAAAAGTGGAAACAGGGTGAGATCACTAAAGATGAATATACCTCCTCTGCTCGTGCTTGTAGGGAGGCAGTTAGGCGGGCCAAAGCTACCATGGAGCTGAGGATGGCAACCCAAGTAAAGGACAACAAGAAATTGTTTTTTAGATACATAGGGAGTAAAAGGAAGGCCCAGGGAGGAATAGGACCCCTGCTAAATGGGCAGAAGCAATTGGTGACAGATAGAGGGGACAAGGCTGAACTCCTCAACGAGTTCTTTGCCTCAGTGTTCCTAAGCGAGGGGCACGACAAGTCTCTCACTGGGGTTGTAGAGAGGCAGCAGCAAGGCGCCAGACTTCCATGCGTAGATCCTGAGGTGGTGCAGAGTCACTTGGAAGAACTGGATGCCTTTAAGTCGGCAGGCCCGGATGGGCTCCATCCCAGGGTGCTGAAGGCACTGGCCGACGTCATTGCAGAGCCACTGGCGGGAATATTCGAATGCTCGTGGCGCACGGGCCAAGTCCCGGAGGACTGGAAAAGGGCTAACGTGGTCCCCATTTTCAAAAAGGGGAGGAAGGAGGACCCGGGCAACTATAGGCCAGTCAGTCTCACCTCCATCCTTGGTAAAGTCTTTGAAAAAATTATCAAGGCTCACATTTGTGAGAGCCCGGCAGGACAAATTATGCTGAGGGGAAACCAGCATGGGTTTGTGGCGGGCAGATCGTGCCTGACCAACCTAGTCTCTTTCTATGACCAGGTTACGAAACGCCTGGACACAGGAGGAGGGGTGGATGTCGTATACCTGGACTTCAGGAAGGCCTTTGATACGGTATCCCACCCCATACTGGTGAACAAATTAAGAGGCTGTGATGTGGATGACTGCACAGTCCGGTGGGTGGCGAATTGGCTAGAGGGTCACACCCAAAGAGTCGTGGTGGATGGGTCGGTCTCGACCTGGAAGGGTGTGGGCAGTGGGGTCCCGCAGGGTTCGGTCCTTGGACCGATACTCTTTAATGTCTTCATCAGCGACTTGGACGTGGGAGTGAAATGTACTCTGTCCAAGTTTGCAGATGACACAAAGCTATGGGGAGAAGTGGACACGCCGGAGGGCAGGGAACAGCTGCAGGCAGACCTGGATAGGCTGGACAAGTGGGCAGAAAACAACAGGATGCAGTTCAACAAGGAGAAATGCAAAGTGCTGCACCTAGGGAGGAAAAATGTCCAGCACACCTACAGCCTAGGGAATGACCTGCTGGGTGGCACGGAGGTGGAAAGGGATCTTGGAGTCCTAGTGAACTCCAAGTTGAACATGAGCCGGCGGTGTGACAAAGCCATCAGAAAAGCCAATGGCACTTTATCGTGCATCAGCAGATGCATGACAAATAGGTCCAGGGAGGTGATACTTCCCCTCTATAGGGCGTTGGTCAGACTGCAGTTGGAGTACTGCGTGCAATTCTGGGCGCCACACTTCAAGAAGGATGTGGATAACCTGGAGAGGGTACAGCGAAGGGCAACTCGTATGGTCAAGGGCCTGCAGACCAAGCCCTACGAGGAGAGACTAGAGAAACTGGACCTTTTCAGCCTCCGCAAGAGAAGGTTGAGAGGCGACCTTGTGGCTGCCTATAAGTTCATCACGGGGGCACAGAAGGGAATTGGTGAGGATTTATTCACCAAGGCGCCCCCGGGGGTTACAAGAAACAATGGCCACAAGCTAGCAGAGAGCAGATTTAGACTGGACATTAGGAAGAACTTCTTCACAGTTTGAGTGGCCAAGGTCTGGAACGGGCTCCCAAGGGAGGTGGTGCTCTCCCCTACCCTGGGGGTCTTCAAGAGGAGGTTAGACGAGTATCTAGCTGGGGTCATTTAGACCCAGCACTCTTTCCTGCTTATGCAGGGGGTCGGACTTGATGATCTATTGAGGTCCCTTCCGACCCTAACATCTATGAATCTATGAATCTATGAACCTCCGAGCATGTGTATAGGCAGCCTCAGATTCAAGCACTTGTTCTGAAACAAGGAGAGCAGGTATTTTGAACCTGGGTCCCATGTCCCAGGTGAATACCCTAACCATGGTCTGTTAAGGAGTGGGTACTTCTCTGTCTCTTCACACACACACACACTTAATCTCTCTCGTTTTTCTGAAGGTCTTGGACTTGTCCCAGTTTGAACCAGAAAACTGTTTGAACTCCTGAAAACTTTGGAGGGATGAGAAAACAGTTTTCTGTCTAGCTATAGTTTTTGATAGCCTACCGTGTCTAGAAGAAAGGGTCAATATTTGGCCCTTTAGGTTTTTGTTTCAAGCTGTTTGCCTGCAAACACAGCTAGTCCTATACCCAAGATTTTCATATGCATAAAGTTTAAAAACTTTTCATTAATTTCATATGAAATATTACATTCTGCAGCAACTGCTGGTGTGGACACAACCACATGAAGTGGCACAGCCCTGCTCCTTGTTTAGTCTTCCCAAAGCTGGGCTTGGTATTCTTAGGCTCCCCAAAACTTCAGGGCTTATGAGAAAAGCACCTTTGTTCAGACAAAGTAACAGTTCACACAAGCGGCTGGACTGTTCTTTGAGAATGGGATTTAGAAAAAAGTACAAAGGTGTGGATGTATTTTAGGATATTTCTTCCACTTACCTAGAAGGAAAGGTGATTGTCTTCTTATCACTAAGTAAACAATGGTCTGTCTTGGAGAAAATTCTGAGGTTTTGAGGATGTAGCTTGTCCTTCTGTATGCTTTTCCAAGTGAGAGGAGCACTTACCCCCAGGAGATCTAATGTAAAAACTAAATAATTTCTACATTCTAAAAATAATCACTTTTTCATTTAGTTCTGTTCTCTAAAAATGTGTAAAAGGATCTTCATTTGGGTGCCTCAGTTTCTTAGTGTGGTAGAGATGTTGGATACTTAATGAAATTGCTCTTAATCAGAGTCTTCTTACCATTAGCATTCTGCTGCTACCACCTTGTGGTCATAAGTATTAGAGCAGCTGTGATACAGAAAGATGCTTTGTTTTTGTATGTGGGTGGACTACAACTAGATGACAGGGAAAACAAGTCCCAGAGACTTGCTCTGACAATTTTTTGCATGGCCAGAGATTTTAGTTGTCCTTGATCCTACAGGTTCTTACAGTAGGACTGGGGAGACAAAGACCTCCAGTGAAAGGAGAAACAATGGGGCTTGATGGTAAATTCCTATTCCATCCTATAGCTACTCTTGATGACCATGTTGGGAGTCCAGAGAAAGAAGGGAGGGCTTTTTTTCCCCTTCAGAAAAAGGGGTAAGAATCACTATTCCCAATGTGTCATGTTGCAGCTATCTTTTGGGTGTGACTCTCAGTTTTGGACTGTCCCATATGCTGCCCCCTATTTGAATTTAGCCTGGTACTATGCCATTCTTTGTGGTATTTTGCAAATGCCAAACCACAGCAACATATTGAACTCAAGCAAAAGACCATCTAGGATTAAACTCTGGCCTTGCTTTCTCAACTGGCAAGGCTGATCTGTGGAAGCAAGTACAGTTGAGAAGAATTTGGAAGACAAGGTAGTGGCCTTGCAGATTTTGATGGGGAGTTTTTCCTTTACATATGTGGGTGAATGTGCATAATCTTCTGTAAAAGAAGTGGGCTAACAAATGCAATGGCAGAGTGAACGCTGGGAGGTGGTGAAGGAGCTAGGCACGTTCATCTTGCAGACCAGACTCTTAAGAGGGGACACAATAACAGTCTTCAAATACTTGAAGAGCTGCCGTGAAGAAGAGGGAAAGCACCTTTTTGCTCTTGCTGCAGAGAGTAGGGTCACAGACCAATGGCTTGAAGTTGCAGCTAAGTAAGTTTAGACTGGATATCTAGAAAAACTTTGTCACTGTGAGAACAGTGAGGCAGTGGAATAGACTGCCTAGGGAAGTTGTGGACTGTCCATCACTGGAGGTGTTCAAGAAGAGGTTACATAGACACTGATCAGGGATCATCTAGGCCTGGCTATTGTTAATGTTCTACTATGGGTATTTCCCAAGCTTCTGGGCTTTGCTGATTACCCCCTCCCTCCCTTTCTGCTGTATGTATCAGGGTGTTTTTAAGCATTCCTCAGAAACATTGCATGTTGGCTATGGACAAGGCTGGGGACTTTGCCTGAGGTGTGCCAATGTTCCTGCTGGGAGCAAAGCCGAAGGTTCCTGCCTGGAGGGTCATGCCTCTCTGCTCAGGGTTAGACTGATCACCGTATTTGGGGTCAGGAAGGAATGTTATCCCATGGTCAAATTAGTATGGACTGGGGGGGGGGGGGTGAGGGGGTTGCATTCATTTGTAGTGGGGGGGCATAGCCCTCTACCTGGGATCTCTTGAGCATATATTGACAACATTTCATACAAGTAGGTCATTGGCAGCCATGATTCCCCTACTTTCTCTGGGGCAAGTAATGATTGGGAAGTAGGAGTGCTTGCACCAGTGCTTTGGGGGTCCCAGAAGGTGGGCAACTTGTAGCTAGGGGCATTTTCACTTTTCTGGGGGCATTTTCATTTGGTCTCTTCACTCCTAAATACAAGTTCAATGAAGTTCAGTAACTTGTGATTCACTGAAATCTTCAGTGTCCTTGCCTAATTTGGGGGAGGGGAAGGGTGTGTTTGGACCCATGCTTTTGGGTTCCTAGGGGCTGTGGGGTTATGATGAGGGGATGCAGTCGAGGAAGGAGTGAGGATACAGCGGGGTTGTTAGGAAGACAGCTTTTATTGAACAAGAAGTGCAAGGAAGCTCAGTGATATAAAAAAAGGTGCGGGGGAGAGTTCTGGCTCCATGCCGGAGCAGCCAGCTGCAACTGTGCAAGGGGTAAGGAACAATGTACTGTGGGATCCTTGGAGGACCAACCAGATCAGTGTCACAAAACATTTGGTGTCCATACATAATACTGAACTGGTTCAGTGTGAACACTTGTTCAAAATAGTACTTGATTTTCCAAGTACACTTTTTAACCATTCCAGACAGCTTTAAACAAATATATCAGGCTTGTATGTCTGTCAGCTTGAGGTTTAAAGTGCATGTATACTGGTCTAAATGTTGTGTGTGTCCATGCCCTATTGCTGCAAGATCTTGGAGATACAGTTAAAGTGAAATAGCTAGTGCCTGATGTAGAGCTCAGCTTCTCCCTGCCCTGTTTAAAGGGGCTATAGTGTACTTTTATCCCTAATTCAGCTAACTTCAGTAAAAGCTAGATCAGTAGACCTTCACACATTGAACTCTCACCTCCCAATTGTAGTGTAGATGTGGGCCAGGTACAGGCATTACACTTTTACCAGTATAAGTGATTGGAAATTGGTCTATACCCATAAAAGAACAGAAGTTTGGCACATAAAACTGATCTATACCTATGACAAAACAAAAGTTTGGTACACACATATTGATTTAAAAATGGCAGAACCCAGTCTAAGATTTGCCCTCCTCGCCCCCCAAAGGACAAATATGTGTTCTTTTCACTACAGATATAAACTATTCCACTTACAGAAAACCATGTAACTTACATTGATTCCACCTTGGGCTTTTTGAATGTCTGTACCTAGCCTTACTCTAAAAGTCAGCACTCTCTATTCACACCTTCCTTTTGACCTTATGGGTAGGAAAAGGTCTAGAAGAATAAGAGCAGGGTGCAGATTATGTCAATGCAACTATAAGCAGACAACAGAAAACTATGGCTTTCAAATATTAAATGTACCTACATCTTCTAATAGTTGGAAACTATAGTTAGGAATACAGTGAGTCTATCTCCACTGAAATACATTGATCTAAAACTGTAAAAGAATGCAGCAGAAGGGAGAAAACACCCAGTGTTTTGCTAACAAACAGAAACTGTCCCAGATGGTATTTGAGTTAGATTCATACATATGTTGGTAACAGCAAGTGGCCCTGGGGAGAGGAAAGATGGTGGAAGAAATCTGGTAAATTAGCCAAATTTGAATGACCGACATTTCTCTGAGTGTTTAAACATGAAGCTTTGTTAGGAAACAATGTAACCAGTTCTGAATCCTGCATATACTTAATGATGTCTCAGGTCAGAAAAAAGTCCTCAAGTTTATTTTCTAATATACAAGGAGCTGAATATTTCCAGTCAAGCTTTCACCTCAGCTTGTCTTTCTAAGAACTCATTATGGATGTCCCGCTGTCAACTGAAACTTCATATGATCAACATTCAGCTCCTGATCAATCCCCCTTCTCTTACACAGTTGAACATTGCTATCGTCCTACCTGTCACTCAGTTCATAAATGAGCATCTCCAGCTCAACCTTCTCTTTTGGCCTATACTTTACAGGCTGCACAACCTGTCAGAATTTCTTTGCTCACACTGCCTGAACTTCCTTCTAGGTTCTAATCATCTCCTGTCTTGTTTTGCAAAATCCTCTCCTCTGGCAGTTATTGTTGCAATCTTGCCCTCCTAAAGCCTTTTTGGTGTGTTGCTAAGATCATTATTCTTCCCTGTCACTTTGAAAGGATCATCCCTCTTTTCTTAAGTCCTGCCATTGCAACCCCTCTCCTCCAGTGCACAGAACAAACATTTTTATCTATACTTTCCAGACATTTCATAGTTCAGCTCTGCCCTACCTCTTCACCCAGTCAATCTTCTTACTATCATAGAGAAGTAGTGCTGGAAGGGACCTCCAGAGGTCATCTAGTCCAACCCCCTGCCTGAGGCAGGATCATCCCTATCCAAACCATCCCATAAACTTCATGGGAATCTTGATAAATCAGAGAACTGGGCTCTATCCAGGCCATCCTGTACAAACCATAATCTAAACTCTGTATAAGACTATCATCAACCCTGACACAAAACAGACGAAACAGACAAAACACCCTAACCTGCCACAAGTAAAGCAGAGGAACCATGGCAGCCAACGTCCTGAACTTGATGTTTACTCCTACTCCTTGGTGTTGAAGTCACAGCATCTCTCACACAGATTTCCTAATCAGTGACATTTGGGAAAAATGGTTTAGATGGTGGTGGTGGTGGTGTGTGTGTCTGCAGACGTACTTAAATCACCACAACCTTGATCCTGAATGAAGCAAATGACTTCGCTATCTCTGCCTGAACCTGTAGTGATACAGTATCCTACCAGCTCCTACTGATATCAAAGGACAGATAGACTCGTTAGGCCCGTCTGTACCCTGAGGTAACAACGTTGTGATGACACAACTGTAAGAACTTGAGAGCCGCCTGCACATGGCCATCCCAGACAGGGCCATGTACTTGGTCAGTTAATCCATGCTCCTACGTATTCATTGCATTGTTACTGGACCTGGCTAGATTAAAGGTAGTAGATTTGCACATTGCAGTAATAACTCCTGATTGCAGCATAGACATAATCTTAACTTCTTTATTGCACCAAATATGGGGATCACTTGCATGCTTTATCATAATGTTGGGTTTCACATTATTTTAATTCAGTACTTCTGGCATGAACCAGGTTCTAAGAAATGTATATCCTCTAGGTAATGACATGTAAGTAAACTTGTCTGTGTTACATATTAGAAGTTGTTCGTTCTGCAAAATTTCCTCTTCCTTAACTGAGTCAAGAAGAGACTCTCAGTTGAACTTAACAGTTTTGTTTCAGCTTTAAAACCTAAATCTGGAAAAAGAAGGTGTTAAGGCTAGATACTTAGCAAATTAAGTTCTGGTGATGACCTTGGTGCAGTTCTATTGATTTTCTATTAAGCTGTACAAATTAATGCTAGCTGTGAATCTGACCCTCACTGTTTCAACATTGTTATTCTTTTGCTGTATATTAGCACAAATTCAGAAAATAAAAAGATTTAACAACCTGGAATAAAAATAATGCTGGGACAACTATACATTTAATTTACCTTAATAGAATCTAGTTTGTATGTAAGATCAGTACATGTTTTGCTTTTGCTAATTATCAATTGCACTTACCTAAATGTGATATAAATACTGATATACTGTATTTCAAAATCACTACTAAGAAAACTCTCTCTTAAGGAACAAAGATAGTCTTTCTTATCATTTCAATTTTTAAATATTGGTACTGAAAGTTTTTAAAGCTGTGGGTAGAGGGAAGAACACCAAACACATTAATGGAAGGAAGAGTATTACTAAGAAAACCTAAACTGAATATGAAAGCACTTTAAAAGGAAGGAGGTTAATTGTTTCCGGAAAGGCCACCTTTAATTCTTTTTTTAATGTGCCATGCAATATCCTCAAAGCACAGAGGGGTAAATAGAATTATTAGGTGGGAAAACTGCAAACAAAAAGAGTAAATGTTACTGAATTGTTAGAATAGTAGAATGTCTAAAGTAGGAGTCCAAAGAGGTCTGTTCTAGGCTTAGTGTTCTTTAACATCTATATTATGATTTATAAATGAGAATAGAGAATGCACTGCTCCATTTTCAGATAACCCAGAACTGGGAGGGATTGCAAATACTTTGCGGGATAGGAGTAAACATCACAGGAATCTTGATAAATCAGAGAATTGGGCTCTGGACAAAGGCAAAGGCAAATGATAGAGATGTTAAAGGGTTAGGAATGTAAGCCATACGAGAAAGCTAACTATGTTTACTTTTCAGAGAAGGAGAGCAAGGGAAGACATAATGTCAGCCTTTTAAATATTAGAAAATTAGATTGATGGATGCCACAGGGGGCAGAACAAGAGGCAATTATAGTAAAGTCCAATTATAGTAAAGCAGATTTAAACTAAAATCCATGGAAAAATCTTTCCCACCTGTAAGAAAAATGGAACAATGAAATGAGCTGCCTAGATTTGTTATTGGCATTTTCTCTGGTGGTTTTCAAGAAGAGCCTTGATAGGCATCCATCTAGAATGAGTCAAAGCTTTGGACGCGTCCGGATGAGCACGCACATGCCTCTTGCCCTGCCTCAAACCCCTTTGAGGCGGGCCAAGAGGCACATGCAGGAACGAAAAAAATTGCAGTGTGGGGAGAAAAAAACAAAACATTCCACAATAGAACAGAGCAAGGCACGGTTCAAGACAGTGCCCAGAGCCAGTCCTCCAAAAGAGACGCTCTGGTTTTGGCCAGAGCATCTCTTTGGTGTTTCTGCTGCCCCTGGAGCTGTCCAAGGTAAGTTGGGGGAGGGGGGTTCATGGGTGTGGGTGGGTCAGGGGTGGCAGGGGGATGGGAGGGTTTGGAGAGTGGCAGGGGGGATGATACCAGGGCTGCGGGGGGTGAGGACCTGACTCTTTTTGGGTCAGAGACACACCACAAAATGCAAGCTGGGAACAAAAAAACCTTCCCTGCACTGCGTATTTGAAGCGCAGGCTCAAAATTTGGTACCTGGACATCCAGGTAACAAAATAAAATCTGGGCAAATAAAGCAGGGCAGGGCCCTGTCACGGGTAAGTTAGGGATGTGAGGGTGGGGGAGCTTATGGGTATGGGCAGGTGTGAAGAGTGGCAGGGGGACGTTGGGGGTATCGGGAGTGGAGTGGGATGCTGGGGGCTATGGGGAGTGACAGGGGGATGTTGGGGGGTGTCAGGAGTGGAGGGGGGATGTCCCATCTGTGGGTGGTTTTGTGAAGGGGCTCGAGCAGGGGCTGCCACATGCCTGCCCCCTAACCTGGCCCCCATGGTGCCGACAGCAGCAGGCAGCGGGGCTGTGGCCCTGCTGCAGGCACAGCTGGTGGCAACATGGCGTTTTGTGACCTGGGCTCTGTACATGCTGACCGGACCCAGCCCATCCCACTAGTGCACAGCTTTCACGCACAGACAGGCTGGGCCATGTCCGTTCAGCATGTACAGAGACTAGGTCACACAGTCTCCTGCCACTGGCGCCACAGGGGCTGGGTGGGGGGACAGGCAAGTGACATCCCCTGCTTGAGCCCCTCCACAAAGCATGTGTCAGGACCCGACTTGGCCCAGCCCAGTGCAGCCCACTAGTGCGCCTTTGCAGTGGACTGGGAGGCATGGCTCCAGGACGTGCGGCTCCTGTGCAGAGGCATGCTAGCCATGCAGTTTGGACCAGGTTGGGATGGGCCGGTGGAGCGTGTTTTTCATGCGGCACTGCATAGTTGCAGCCATGTTGCATCACCATCTGAGCCTCATGGAAAACGCACCCTGTCAGCCCAACCTGATGCAGCACAGGATGTGCAACTGGCGTGCCTCTGCAGAGTTGCTGCATGTCCCAGAGCCATACCTCCTGGTCTGCTGCAAAGGCACACTAGCAAGTCACGCTGGGCCAGGCTCCGCCGCACGTCTCCTCCCTGCACACACTGTGGGTTTGTGAGTGTTGCCACCAGAGGCAGGACCTGGCCCAGTGCAACAGGCGTTCCCCGTAAGTGGCGTCAGTTTCCAGGTGATAGCACTAGTGGCCATGGTGCTGCCTGAAGTGTCATGGCCCTGTGCAGCACCATGGAGAGCTGGGGCACTCCTACTATGAGTGGCACAAGTGGCACCGGCTCTGAGCCACTAGAGGCAGTGCTGAACCACAGGGGGACTGGCAACAGTGGTCCCTGAGCACCCCATGTCCTCTGCTGCTGCAGGGGTAAGTTGTGGACCCTGTGCAAGGGGGCTGGGACCCTGCACGGTGCCTGAGACCCTGCAGGAGGATGGGGACTGTGACCCTGCAAGGGGGAGCTAGGACTCTGTGGTCCATGTGCTGTGTGGGGGGGCTGCACCCTGTGAGGAGCAGGGGACCCATTTCTAAGCAGCCTCTCTCCACAGTCCCCCCACACCCACAGTCCCTCCACAATCCCCCCACCCCTGGGGCCCTGATATTTAGAATTTATTTTATTATGATGATAGAGACACTGGTAGGCTTCCAAATTGCTTTAATCTTGTAAATATAGCAATAAAACATTGCCCAACTGATTGATCGCTCTCTCTCTCTCTCTCTCTCTCTGTCTCGTGGTCTTTTGTTCTACTTAGATTCATAGATTCATAGAAGTTAGGGTCAGAAGGGACCTCAGTAGATCATCGAGTCCGACCTCCTGCATAGGCAGGAAAGAGTGCTGGGTTTAGATGACCCCAGCTAGATGCCTATCTAACCTCCTCTTGAAGACCCCCAGGGTAGGGGAGAGCACCACCTCCCTTGGGAGCCCATTCCAGACCCTGGCCACTCTAACTGTGAAGTTCTTCCTAATGTCCAGTCTAAATCTGCTCTCTGCTAGCTTGTGGCCATTATTTCTTGTAACCCCCAGGGGCACCTTGGTGAATAAAACTTCACCAATTCCCTTCTTTGCCCCCGTGATGAACTTATAGGCAGCCACAAGGTCACCTCTCAACCTTCTCTTGCGGAGGCTGAAGAGGTCCAGGTGCCCCAGTCTCTCCTCATAGGGCTTGGCCTGCAAGCCCTTAACCATATGAGTGGCCCTTCTCTGGACCCTCTCCAGGTTATCCACATCCCTCTTGAAGTGCGGTGCCCAAAACTGCACGCAGTATTCCAACTGCAGTCTGACCAGTGCCCGATGGAGGGGAAGTATCACCTCCTTAGTTCTGTTCGTCATGCATTTGCTGATGCACGATAAAGTGCCATTAGCTTTCCTGATGGCTTCGTCACACTGCCGGCTCATGTTCATCTTGGAATCCACTAGGACTCGAAGATCCCTTTCCGCTTTTGTGCCACCAAGCAGGTCATTTCCTAGGCAGTAGGTATGCTGGACATTTTTCCTCTCTTGGTGCAGCACTTTGCATTTCTCCTTGTTGAACTGCATTCTGTTGTTTTCTGCCCACTTGTCCAACCTATCCAGGTCTGCCTGCAGCTGTTCCCTGCCCTCCGGTGTGTCCACTTCTCCCCACAGTTTTATATCATCCGCAAACTTGGACAGAGTACACTTCACTCCCTCGTCCAAGTCACTGATGAAGACATTGAAGAGTATCGGTCCAAGAACCGAGCCCTGCGGGACCCCACTGCCCACACCCTTCCAGGTCGATACTGACCCGTCCACTACGACTCTCTGGGTGCGACCCTCTAGCCAATTTGCCACCCACCGGACTGTGTAGTCATCCAAGTCACAGCCTCTTAACTTGTTCACCAGCATGGGGTGGGATACCGTATCGAAGGCCTTCCTGAAGTCTAAGTAAACAACATCAACCCCTACTCCTGCATCCAGGCGTTTTGTAACCTGGTCATAAAAAGAGACTAGATTAGTCAGGCATGATCTACCTGCTACGAACCCGTGCTGGTTTCCCCTCAGCATAATTTGTCCTGCCGGGCTCTTGCAAATGTGAGCCTTGATAATTTTTTCAAAGACTTTGCCAAGGACAGAGGTGAGACTGACTGGCCTATAGTTGCCTGGATCCTCCTTCCTCCCCTTCTTGAAAATGGGGACCATATTGTCCCTTTTCCAGTCCTCCGGGACCTGGCCCGTGTGCCATGAGTGTTAAAATATTCATTGCCAGTGGCTGTGCAATGACGTCAGCCAGTGCCTTCAGTACCCTCGGATGGAGCTCATCCGGGCCTGCCGACTTAAATGCATCCAGTTCCTCCAAGTGCCTCTGCACCATCCCAGGGTCTATGCTTGGTAGTCTGGCGCCCCGCTACTGCCTCTCTACAATCCCAGTGAGAGACTTGTCTTGCCCCTAGCTTAGGAACACTGAGGCAAAGAACTCGTTGAGGAGTTCAGCCTTGTCCCCCCTGTCCGTCACCAATTGCTTATGCCCATTTAGTAGAGGTCCTATTCCTCCCTGGGCCTTCCTTTTACTCCCTATATATCTAAAAAACAATTTTTTGTTATCCTTAACTTGGGATGCCATCCTCAGCTCCATGGTAGCTTTGGCCCATCTAACTGCCTCCCTACAAGCGCGAGCAGAGGAGGTATACTCCTCTTTAGTAATCTCTCCCCGTTTCCACTTTTTATATGCCCCCCTTTTTGCCCATAGGCTGCTCTGGATTTCTCTGGTCAGCCAAGGAAGCCTCTTGGCCCCTTTCCCCCTTTTTCCTTGCATCGGGATCATCTCCCTCTGAGCCCGAAGGATCATTTCCTTAAGGCACAGCCACCCTTCCTGGGCTCCCATCTCTTCAAAACTCCTACTCTGCAGTGCGTCCTTGACTAAACACCTGAGTTCATTGAAATTAGCTTTCCTAAAGTCTAGCACTTTCACCCTACTAGTTACCTTACCCACTCGACGTCTTATGATGAATTCTATTATTTGGTGATCACTGTCCCCCAGGTGACTACCGATCTGTAGGTCTCCTACCATGTCATCCCCCGTTGCCAATACCAGGTCCAGTAAGGCATCCCCCGTAGTGGGACCATGTACCTCCTGTGTCAGATGGAGGCCCTGTACACAGGATAGCAACCTGCGTGAACGGTGGGACTTTGCTGTCTGCGTCTCCCAGCAGATGTCTGGGTAGTTTAGGTCCCCCATGACTACCACCTCCCTAGTTTTTATGGTCTCCAGGAGCTGCCTCAGGAGCCCCAAATCTAGTTCTTCCCCTTGGTGTGGGGGTCTGTAGCAGACCCCTACCACCAAATCCCTTTCTCCTTGACCTCCATGTAACCTAACCCACAATCCTTCTACTTTCTCCTCCTCCGATACTGTTTTGATTAGGGTCGATGTATATTGCTCATTGACATAGAGCGCAACCTCTCCCCCTCTCTTCCCCACTCTATCCTTTCTGTACAGCTTATAACCCTCAATATGTACCACCCAGTCGTGGCAAGAATCCCACCAGGTTTCTGTTAGCCCTACTAAGTCGTAGGTGTTTTCCACAAGCAGGAGTGCTAGTTCATCCTGCTTGCTCCCCATGCTCCTAGCATTAGTGTATAGGCACTTGAGCCCTGTGACTGGCGCCTTTGTTGCCCCCCGGCTCTGATGCCCAAAGGGCCCCTTATTGCTTACCTGCTTATTGCTTACCTATGCTGTACTGCTGGCCGCCCCATGGATTGCAGGTTCCCGATGTTGTTCTTTTTCTTCAGGCTGGGCTGTCCTTGTGGGTGCCACATGGTTTGGTGGTCCACGGCTTCCCCTGCCCTCATCTTCCCTTCCCCCCAACGAGCCTAGTTTAAAGCCCGCCGGAGGAGATCCGCCAACCTAGAAGAGAACACACGCTTACCTTTGGGGGACAGGTGAAGCCCATCCCAACTGAGCATGTCCCTCGTCGTGATGTGTGGGTCATTGTCAAGGAATCCGAAGCCTGCCTCGAGACACCATTGCTGAAGCCACCAGTTGGTCTCTCTGATGCAGTTCTCGTGTCGTCTTCCACGTCCACTCACTGGTAGGACAGAAGAGAATACCACCTGCGCACCTCTCTCCTTCAGCATGCCGCCCAGAGCATGGTAGTCTGTCATCAGGTGATCGGGGCTTCTCCTGGCCGTATCATTAGTACCCACATGGACTAGGACCATGGGGTAGTAATCGGTGGGCTGAATCACGGCCTGGATCATTCCTGTCACGTCCCAAATCTTTACTCCAGGCAGGCAGTAGACCTTTCATGTTGAGGGGTCCTGGCGACAAATGGGTCCTTCCGTACCTCTCAGGATGGAGTTGCCTATGGCGATCACTCAACACCTCCTCCTCTGGGTCTGCTTGGTTCCCTTGACCTGTTCGGAGCATGGAGAATGTGGCGTTGCTTCCTGCCCAGAGGTTTCCTCCTCTCCTTCCATCTCCTGCAGTGTCGCCAGGGCCTCATACCTGTTCTCCAGTTGGACTGGAGGGACTGGTACTGGTTTGCTGTGAGCAGCCCTGGTCCTAGATGTGACCGTCTGCCATGGAGGGCACCTTCCGAGGTGCTTCTTCCTTGGGTGCCTGGTCCTGCAGGGAAAGGAAATAACTGTCAATTTCATCCTCCGCTTCCCCGATACCCCTCAGCCTGCCAACCTCCTCCCGGAGCTTCCTCACCTGCGCCTCCAGGGCCCTAAGACGGGCACCTGCAGGACAGGTAAGGGGGCCCCCAATCTCTGCCTCCCCCGGCCCTGCTGGGGATCCCCCACAGGCCAGGAGGCAGGTGGACACCAGCCCTCCCATGGGCTCAGTCTGGGTGAAGGCTTCAGACCAGCCCTGGGTAGGCATGGCCCCCTGGGCAGAGGCCCTAGCAGCACTTCGCGTCGACACCATTGTATAAGCTACTGTTTGTTAGTTCTGTGTGGTGTCTACTTGTGGAAGAACATGGATTTTGAAGTATTTTAAAAAGTGATTTGGGGATGCTGCTTCGGCAGTGCATCTGGCACAAAGGGTAGCGTCCCCAGATACCAAGTGGCTGGGCCTCAGAAGCTCCTGTCTGTTTGTAACATTCAATTCAATTACTGTGGGCCCAAAGGCCCACCTGGCTAACTAGTAGCCCCTGTCATATGGAGGCTAATGGGTGAATGCTACAACAAAATTTTTGGAACAACAAAAGCAAAAAACAGGACAGAAGTGACATGAGAGTCAAAGGGTCAAAACATGAAAATGAGTGCTCCTGAGGGGGACACCTAGCAGAGCCCCCTGGGCTGCACCCATTGGTCCTCAAAAGCTCCTGAAGGCAGGTAGCCCTGAACTGCTAGCCAGGGCAGGTTTTTATACTGGCCTCAGGTTCTAGCTCCCCCTGGCTCCAGATCCAGAAGGAGCTGAGCAGAGTTATTTTGCCCCAACTGGCACAACTTGCCCCCACACTAAAGTGCTTGTCTGGACACGTGTGCTGAGGCAAAAAGCCCCGGCTCAAATTTGTGCTGCTCCTATTTGAGCTGCTGCAAGTGCATGTGCCTGCATGTGTGGATGCGCCCAAAGAGTTTGGGCTCTTTGGAATCCATTGTGTTAATGGCTATTATAAAGTGAACTTACTGCTTTGTTGTGGAAGTATGCTTACTTTTATGTCTAACCTGCTCCAATCCAGTGGAATGCACTGAGAGAGAGGGGGAGGGTGGTACATTATACCTTAGAAATTAAAATTAGACTACTTTTTAAGGAACAGCTAGTTTAATCTACTCTCATCATGGTGCTAGTTCAGACCCAAATGTGCAATTGGATTCATGCAGGGAGACTCCTATCCTTAAGTCTTCCTGCACAGTTTCACTGCATGATCAGGGCCAAACTGGACACACCAAGCAACAGGAAAAAGGGAAGTATAGTTAGAAAACACCTAACATGTAGAATCTACAGATTGCAACATGAAGAGAATGAGTGAAGATCAAAGTTGTTTAGCATTTGAATTCATCAGTCAGTGGGTATTTTATATATAAAAAAATCATCCTGGGGTACTGCCTGAATATGATAAAAATCATAATAATTTATAGATAAAAGAAGAGATGCACTTTAACTGGTGCATCTTGTTTTAATTACCCATGGATAGCAGAGACTAGTTCTTTACAGGTTGCAAAAAGCATTCTAGAGATGTGAAGTGCTTTATTAGTTGTTTACATAAGGCTATACTAGAAATAGTACAAATGCTCATTTCAGTGACACTTAATTTCTAAAGTGTATTAAAAATTATGAGGCAAGTTTTTCTCTCAGAATTTTACAATTCATGAATAATATATACTGAAGTTTTAAATACTCTATAATATATAATATTATATATCAGATGACAGCAGGGGGTGCTGCTATTTCTTGTCTAGTTTGTTTTAATATTTCATTATATATTGTAGCTGGATCTACAGCCCAATCATTTCTTGTCTCTTGCTATTAAGACTCCTGAAAAGTCAGGTCATAAAATTTAGTAGAACTCATTTGGAAGTGAGTTAGAGAACAGCCTTGTAAAATGAACATACCCACTAATATGTGTTTAAAGTCAAAATAAATCACCTGTAACAAAGGAGCTACATCAAGTACTTCCCTAACACAGATTGATCTGGTAGAAAATTTTGTCTCTGGTTTGTTGAGTTTCTCTTTTCTTTAGAAAAATAAATTATAGGCCTCTAAAAATTTTTAAATATTTCTCTTGCACATTCATAACCCAGTAGCTTCCTTTCATTGTCTTTATAGAATGATTCACCTGGAAATGACAAAGAAAGGATACTTGCTAAATGTTTACAGCATCTTGACTATGAAGGATAATTATTTACCTGTAACTAGGGTTTACAGAAGAATCATTGAAACATAGGGCTGCCCCATTTTCAGGCATCATTTTACCCAAAAAGTCCCCTTACCCCACATTGCCATTTCAAACCCTTACACATGACTACAAAATACAGAACCATAAGCACTAAGAACAGCCAGGAACATGTCACAGGTAAAAAGTGGAAGGAAAGAGGGCAATGACCGTGCCCTACCACTACAGTGATAGAAGTAATTGCTTAATGTATAAACTCTTTACTGCTCCTTTATGATAAAAAAAGATATCCTCAAACTTAGCTTTTTTCTTCCTTCTGCAATTTCTGCTTAGGTTCACAGATGAATTATCATGTCCTTGCTTCTCTATCTTGAACCGAGTTCTGCAAAATGGTGGTACTCCAGCCCCAGTCCGGCAAAGGACTTAAGCACACGCACAATCCCATTAAAGTCAATAGGATTATTCACATTTGAAGTTAAGTATGCATTTAATTGCATTGCTAGATGGGGAAGGGTGCTAACCACTTCTCAGGACTCTGCCTAAGAAATTGCCAGCAAGCCTAGTCATTCACAACCCACTAAAAAAGAGAAGACTCTTCACTTTCTCTCTATGCAGCAGCACTCCTGGTAAAAGTGACAAATGTATAACTCTATTCTAGAGCATTCTGGGGGAGGCAAAGGAAGTTACAACCTGTTTTATAGTGTAACTTCAAAGAAGTAAATTCTAGTCCTCTCTA
Organism: Alligator mississippiensis; assembly: GCF_030867095.1. Taxonomy (NCBI): domain Eukaryota; kingdom Metazoa; phylum Chordata; order Crocodylia; family Alligatoridae; genus Alligator; species Alligator mississippiensis. The sequence goes on along the minus strand of NC_081824.1, from coordinate 171,924,346 downwards.
CACTTGTTCCCTTTTGTTCCATCCCTGTCATGAATGCTGATGTCTTCTTTGTATGCAGAAGACACAAGAACTAGAACCCAGATTAACTGGAGTGCACCCCATCAAAGCTAAAGTAGTTGGGTCAGTAGGACACTGAACTAACCTGTACCGTTGGAAGGAAATTCACTTGTGGTTGAACTATGCAGGGATTCTGTGTGTAGCCTGGGACCTCACCATTGGCCCAGAGAGACCAAAGGCCTTGTCCTCAGTGGGCACATCTACACAAGACACTTAATACCCATTGGACTAATTCTACTGCAAGTTAGCGCAGCTAGCAAAAACAGTGCTAATGTGCAGTACACTAGTCCAATGGGCATTAAGTGTCACACAAAAAGCATTCATCTGAGCTAATGCACAGTAGTGCCGATTATGCTGCATTAAGTTAATACCCATTACTACAAGTACTAAACTTAATGTGCTGTGATTACGGTGCATTAATGAACATGTAGACACATCCAGTTGGTCTAAAGGAAAATAGCTCCACCAAAATCAGAAGGTAAAATCCTGTCCCACTGGAGTCAATGGCAAAACTCTTGTTGGTTTCAGGGAGATCAGGGTTTCACACAGGGAAGCTGCATCTGTTTATGATAGCTGAGGATCTGACTTAGTGGCTGCCTCTACACAAGACACTATTGCACAGTCATTACGGTTGTGCAGTAGCACCAGTGAACACCTTGTTTGTGATACTACTGTGCAGTAGCGTTGTGTCATGGTTCTTGCCACATGATGCTACTGCGCAGTAGTATCAGGCTACTGCACAGTTAGCGTCTCGTGTAGACACACTCACTATCAGCTGTTCCTGTACTTCTCTCCACGTCTTCTTTTAGCTCCCTGTCTCCAACCTGCCCCTTACCTTTATGTCACTCATCCCACCCAAACCCTCCTTTCTTTGTTGCCTCCACTTTTCACCTGGTGTATCCACCCCCTGGAGATGCCTCACAATCTGATCTGTGTCCTTTTAGGCCTGGAATGTTGTCTCTGGCCAAAGGAAGCAGCTATTGAGTCTTAGGTCAACTTTTGTAGTGGTTGCAGCAATGGAAATGGATAGCCAGATATCAGAGTGCTGCTGTGTGCAATCCCATCCTGTGGTCACAGGAGAACAAAGTGGAAGGTAGCAGCTGAATACAGAGTGGCTAGCATGTTAGCAACTGTGGTTTTTGATTTTTCACTGTTTCTTGAGGATTCTGCCTGGTTGCATTTAATTTGAGTACAACATGGAATTTTGCATTTTTCAGAGATGGAGCCAAGTTATCATCTCCAAAAAAGACACAAATAAGTTCTAGTACCAGAAAGCAATGATATTCTTTGCCAACTTTCTCTGGTTAGAAGCAGCTTCCATCCTCATACTTGTTTTTATTTCCACTGTCATTCTCTCTCTCTTTTCCCTTGGCTCCATGTAGGCTTTGTTCCCAGCTCTTCTTCAGTCCATTCACTAATTAGTGAATTGCTGATTATTTTAATACAGACATCTAAAATATTACCAAACATTGAAAGTAATAGGACAATAAGTTCACTCACCTCAAGCCCTGCATAATTGCATGAGGGACACGTTTTCAATGTTTTCTTTCCATGATGGATAAAACTGTTTATCTATTGTCTATCTACTGCTGTTGGGGTTTTTCTTGTCCATTAATTGAGTTTAAAAAAATCTTCAGAATATGACTGTATTCTGCACCAGTTGCACCCGTTGAGCCAGATCTGACCCTTGGCCCATGCATTTGATACCTGTAGATTAACTGGTTCACTATGTGGACTAGTTCTTCCAGCCTTCATTAGGTTGATGTTAACACTTGCTAGATGGATTGTTAAAATTCATTTTGCTACTGATATTCCAGCTTTCTATGTGTACATCATCAGCTGACACTCATTGATGAACCAGACCTTCTCATATTATGGAAGACAGGACACTTTGAGGCCAAATCACCCATCCACTGTAGCGATCATCAGGTACTTGGACTGCTTTGGCTGGAAACAGATGTTGCTACCATAAAAATGTTTATGGTAGCACAAAGGCCAAGCAAACAGACATCGATGCCTCTTGTTGTACTGCAAATGCCCCAGTTTGTGGCTGTGACATAGGGGGTATGAATTTGTGCTGCTATTTTGTGGCAGACATCTGTTTGCTTTAAGGTGGGAGAGTGCTCCAGATAGCATAGCCTGGAGCTTCACCCCACGCTCCAGCTGCCCTGGGCAGGCACTTCCAGAGCTTCAGGGGCCCAATCCTCTGTGCACCAGGAATTCTGATTTGGGATCGGGCCCCTGAAGCCCTGGGAGTGCCTGCCTGGGTTTCCTTTTGTGTAGAGACCCATTGGGGAGCCCAATTTGGGGTGCGTTTCTGCAAATGGAAACCTTGGGTTCTTCCATTTGCAGAGTCATGCCTGGGGTTCTCCTGTTTACAGAGATCTACTCCATCTGTTGTATGGCAGGTCCCAGCCCTTCCTGGGAGTGGCAGGGGCCTGATCCTGCAGGACAATGGGCAACATCTGTTTCACTCAATAAAGTGGATCAGCTATATTGGGACACATCCCAGAACAGCAGATCTGCTTCATTTGGTGACATCTGTTTATATCCATTGCCAATCTGTTGTCCCTTGGACTCTGTGTAAAGCAAACTACTAGGCTACTTCAAGCTGAAAGCTTAGGGATTCAAGTTTTATAAGTGAATCAGCTACCTCTTTCCATTTCCATATTTGTAATATCTTCAGTATTCGCTCCTATACTAAAGACTGGATTCAGCCTGTATCCAGCTAAGGGAAGTTAGCTTTGTGAGCATGATGGCTTCCAATGTGTGCTAAGAGAGATATCTGTAGCATTTTGTGCATGTGTGTGCATATGTGATATCTGTGTGTGTAGCAGAAAGCCCCCTTTTCCTCTTGCCTGCAGTTGCTCTCCCCTCCTTGGATATGTTTTGCCTCTTCTACCTTTTCTTCCTTCCTCTTTCTTTCACTTTAAGATAATAAATTGTGTTTTAAAATTTGTATGTGTGCATTTTATATCTCCCCGTGTATTGTGGTATTTTTACCTATTTGTGTGCCGTGGCATTTGTAGCTTATATTTTACACTCCTCACCTTTCAACTTTCAACTATAAATGTGTTTAGTAACAATGTTAACAAGGGCAGGAGTCAAACTGCCACTTCCCTGTATCAGGCTGGCCCTTGAAACAGTGAGTGAATCAGTGATTGAATGTGTAACACTGTAGCAGCAGACAGCAATTAACACCTAAGGAAACCACATATCAACCAACAGAAGAACTCAATAGAAGACAATGTAACAACCGGGAAATCGCTAAACGTCACTGATCAAGGGCTAGAAGCCCTGGCCTGAGTTAATCAATGCCGGGGACCAACTTTTGGGCTGAATATCTTCAAATTGACCGCTCCCAGAGCCCTATTCAAAATTCATCAACGGACTCCCAAACCTGCACGTACATGCGGACGACCTCTGGGGCTGACAGATGCCATCCAGTAGCCACCGAGGGGGGAAGTCAATGACCCCTGGATTAGGCAAACCTGAAAACTGGGGAGTCATCAAAGTCTGCTAAGGACAGATAAAAAGCAGTGAAAAGTGACCCTCGGTGGCGCCCTCTTGATCTCCAACTTGACCAGCACACGACCTGTCCAGCCAGAAGGATCAGCTGGCAACTCCCTTCTGGAGAATAACACCACGCTGAAAGAAGCCTCAACTGGCCATCGACGGCAGACTCCAGCGCTTGTAGGATAGGTATACCTGACTCTTGTAGCTTGCTACTGTGTGTGTGTGCGTGTGTGTGTGTGGGGACCAACCCCAAGGTTTATGATTTAACTTCATTACAGTGCTTCAATCCCCCTAATAAACCAGAATTTTAAGGATCCCGAGTTGGACATTTGTAGCCAACATGTGTATATATGTGTATATCCCACATATGGCATATGTGGGATATACAACATGTGTATATCCCACATACGGCATATGTGAATCCCATTGGCAATCCCAGCCAACTGGGATTGCCAAGAATGATAGACCTGTGGTATTCTGGCAGCAGATTCATTAGTTCTGACAGGATCTTGGGTTCAAGACTAGCATACAAGCAAGAATTTTAGGATTTTTTTTTAACATTTTGCCTCATAGATTATTATGGATACATTCAAATGTTTCACTTGATAGGACATGTGAGGTGAGAGAAAAAGAGGATTGCTACTGTGCTTCTTTCTGACTCATTCTGGGATTTTTTTTTTTTTTAGTTTTGTTGAACATCTTGTAGGAATTAGGTATGTTAAGAGTTGGAAATGGTATTGAGCTTAATCTCAGTTACATAAGGTAATAGTGTTTCATCAAAAATCAATTCATGAATGGTTTTGATTTTGTTTATGGTCAACATTTATCAGCAGACACAAAAGGCTGTTGATCCTCATCTCCCCTGGTGGTTGGAAATTATGGCAAGAGTGATGACAGGACAACAATCTTGCATGATAATGTATCATGGACAATAGAGAAAGAAGGGGAAGTGTTGTAGATTCCTCTTGGAGGTCCCATGCCCCCTAAAAGAGAGACTGCGCTGTCCTATTATCGAGAAGTTTTGTGAAATGGTCTATATACAGATGGAACTGATTGCAGCAGACTGCTAGAATGACATCAGCATGAGTGGATAACTTTGCAGTAAAATCAACTTAAAACATAGGCAAACTGAAAAAATAATTGCAAGCCAACAACTAGCAGAAGGATTTGGAAGCATGAAGTAACTCTTTTTTTTTAAAATAAGTTGATTCAAATTGACGGTGTCCTTGTTCTCAAGACTTCTGAAAGTTGCTTTTGTTTGGTAAAACCATTACTGCCTTGTCCTTTGTTTTGCAAACCTACAGCATATTAATACTTTTTTGTACTAGTGCAGCATTTTCTATCTTTCCAGATCAGAGAGACAGGTGAAGCACAGTCTAGTGTCCAAAACTTCTTAATTTTAAGTACTATCTTACTGTGGAGTAAAAAACTTGGTAGCAGCACAGATGTAGATGCTGCCCTGGCTGCCTGCCTGTCTGCCAGCTAGCCCCCACACTGAAGCACTCTCATGCCTCAGCCAGCCCCTCCGCTGCATGTTGAGGCAGGGGAAGCAGCCCCGGGCTGGCAGGCTGACCCCCAGAGCCTCCTGTCAGCCGGGGCTGCTCCACCCCAGCTCTACATGCTGCACATGAATAAACTGTAGAGCTTATTGCTCCAAAGTTAGTTGTTTCTGGTTGCACATTCAAATGGCATGCCTGGGAGCAATAAAATGTGGAGCAATAAGCTCTGCAATTTATTCATGCACCATAATTGTATGTGTAGATGTGCCCACTGACTTCTTTTATAGTGCTAAAAAAGTGACTTGTCCCCTTTCTCTCACTTTCCCCATCTGCAATATAAGAATAACTATTATTTATTTTCCTTGCTATAACCCCTGGCAGCCTTCATTAAAGACCAAAACTTCACTGTCGTAGGAGCTGCTTTACAAAGAGAACAAAAAGATGGTCCCTGGCCCAGAGAGCCACATGTACTTTCCTGCCTTGCAAAGGAGTTGTGCTGACTGATTAATAATCATAAACCATTTTTTTCTTTTTTAAGCAAAGCTTTGGAAAGACTAGTCTGTTTAAATACAACGTAGCAGTGTAAACAGGTAGAAGAAAAGAGGGAGATTGGTTCACTTGATGGAAAGGAAGGCTATACAGGATTTCATGTGGGAAACTGCAATTTTTCACACAGTAATTGATTTCTGAGAAAAAACAAAAAGGGCAGTATTCTGAGCCCTGGAGCTTCATAACATTTTTCAGCATTTTGCCTTTTGAATCATATCAAAGCTATGAGCAGAAAAGAAAACTATCCAAAATGTTTATAGAATGTTCATCATTTAAAAGTAATTGAAAGGTTTGTTTTCTTTTTCTATTACAGCAATTTTAGTATGATAGCATCTGACATTTACAGTTGACAGTATTGCTTGTAAGGGTGCAGTAATCATTTTTTTTCTCCTTCTAAAGGAGATCTTTATGAAAAGTTAGCAAAAAAAACAGTTCATACCTTGGGCTTGTCCCTTCTAATTCTTTAAATGTACATTAGCTCCTTATGCAAAGAAAAACTGTAACTGCTAATATCTGAGGGCATTTATACACATGCTCTGGTTAGGTTGGGGGGGCTTTAGTTAGACCGGCTCTGTGAGCCACTCTAATTAAAGCCCCCGGCCTCCGAAGTGTCTTGTTCAAAAAGGCAGCAGGAGCACGCTAACTAAAGTTCATCAAAAGAACTATAGTTAAAGTGCCCCCACTGCCATTTTGAAGCATGGGGACACTGATATACAAGCTGCTGGAGTCTGCTGGAGCATAGTAATTACCATACTCCAGCAGACTAAATGAATTGAGTCTGCTCCTATATGCTGTAATTAGAGTGTGTTAGAGCAGCCTCACTGCTCGTGTATAGGCACCCTGAATACCACTGAAATAAACAACTAGATATGCAAATAAAAATGGCTTTTAATACCACATCAGATGTCTGAAGCTTTGATGATCAAATTCATGGGTGACTGGTATCATCTGAGTTGGGGAGGGGGGGGCACGTGCCCCACCAGTGACCAGTCAGTGGGTCCCCCCATGGCCAATCTCGCGGGCCAGGGGGTCCCCCGTGGCCAATCGCACTCACCTGAAAGTGGCCACATACCTCCCGAAAGTAGCTGCAGTCACTTCCGGGAGTGCCGCAGCCGTTTCATCCAATGCTTCATTCCAGCCGGCACTCACAGTGGGGACACGGGAGCTCCTGCCTGCCCCCCCACCCATCACCTAAGCGGGAAGCACAGCTTGACATGGGGTGCACCAGCACACCTCAGGGGGTGCACATGCACCACTGTGCATCCCATATGCATTGCCATTGCAAACCTTTCTAACATAGTAAAACACGGGACAAAAATCATCCTGTATCTTTAAAGATTAAGCTACACAGTGCGGGACTTTTAGAAGAAAAATTATCCTAATTGACCTGGCCTAGAATACAAGTATTTTCTATATATTTACTAATTGGTTCCAAAATACATATACTCCCTATGATCAGAGAACTGAGGAAGAATGTTGTGCATTTGAAAGCTTGTCTAACTTTATCCCAACTATATGGTGGGTTAAAAGGTATCACGGTAAGAAATACTTGAGATATGCAAAAAGTGCAGTACAAAATTAGACAAGCACAAGTCTATCCACTCCAATCCAATTTATGTATTCTCACAGCCCTCGATAACTAAAATTAACGCAGACTTTCCCCCTCAACTCCATTGAATTAATGAAGCCAGATCATTATGTTAATAACCAGTTATTTTTCTGTGTTAATGGCACTTAGCAGGTTGGTGTGTGTGATTGTCCATCCTGAAGAAGAGTGAATTAGATTAATACTTTGGTACTTGAGAGAATTAATGCAATTTGATCATCGGTATATTTCAGAACAGTCTGGCAAGCACATTGACTGAGAGAGATACTTTGTGGGGTTGAAAATTTAAAGCAGTAATGCCTCAAAATACTTTACTTCTCTTGACAGAAAAGTGTTTACTGAGGCTGTTGTACTGAATAAATTGATCACTGGTTCTGGGGTGTACTAATAATCTTCTAGTGAGGTTCTGGTTTCAGAGGGATCAGGTCAAACATGTGCCCAGGGTTTAAATGCTTCCCCAACTTCTTAGGTTAGGAAAGCTGGGATGAAAGCTTTGCAAGAGGTTTCCTTGTGAGATTTCTAGGGCTTCTTGTCGCCTCAAGATACCCAAAGGATGATCTCTCAAACTAGTCTGCAACCCCTTCTGCTCCCAGAAGGAAGCAGAAAATGCAGAGGCTCATGAAATTTAATGTAATCACTAAAAAAGATTCATGTTAGATTTCGCAAAGAGTTTTGACAAAGATCTTATTTTATTAATCCTTGCCTGGGTCACTCATGAGCTAAAAACAGATGACCAGTTTAATCCAGGAGTTGATTAGTCAGAGATCTGACTTCCAACAAAAAAAGGCCTGGGACAGTCATTTACACATGAGCTTTATATGGCAATTAACTTGAATTAGCCATGGATGTTCCAGGGCATAGTGTTAATTCAGACATTTCGCAGGTACTTAATGTGGGACAGTGGGCATCTGTGTAAGGTCTGGGGAAACTGTCTGTTTGTAGCCATAATGTTTATTCCTGCTGTCTTTCTGATTGCACATGGTGTCCAAAGTCGCCAATAATACTCGATTTAGAAGCATCCAAGGAGTGTAGTCAATTTCACTGTATTGTAATTGCCTAGCTGAGAGTTTGACACTGATTTTGCAAAGAGTCTTTTGTAGCACATATGTGCCACACGGTAATGAATGAATAGTTGACACTTAAATAGTGGCAATGGTCTTCAGCCAAATTGCTGAGAGGTGCAAATGTCTAAAGAATAACAGATTATCTTCTATTTCACTTTCTTTTCCCTCTTGCCTAGACAAAAATAAATCAGCAGCTAACTATGCTACTTTGTATTTACAGGACACAGCAGTTATCATTTGGCATAACCCTAAGTCATTCCACTTTTTCAGCAACCTTAATGCTGTTTTCTGAACAAAGATGGATTTCCTATATAATTTTAGTTATTAAGACTGACAGACCACAGATCTAAGAAACACAGAGCAACCAAGAAACTCACAATTAAAAGCTGATCTCCTAACTGCAGCAGATGTAGGAGATATTGTGCTTGATATTGTGCCGAGTACGATGTAAGCTTTGATCATATCTTGTCATGTGCACACATGTATATAGGAAGTACTCCAGGGACCAAAAAAGTCTCAAGAGGGTGGACTCTTTAAATCGCTAGCTTACCCTGGATTATATTTATTATAAAGTGTTAGATCAAATGGCTGCTTTAAAATGCTGGCCTTCAGATGGAAAATGGCAAAGCTCCTAGCAATGATACTCCAGCTGCTGTTTTTAAATGAAACTACAGCTTCTACAGATCAGGTGATGAAGCTTGTGGTCTGCATGTGACTTTATGGTGTTGCAATTGTTTTGCTCCAGGGTCTGTTTTGAAGCCATTCCTGGTCATAAAGAAATGATACTTAAGGATGGTCATTTAGGACAGATGGACACTAAAAAGAGATCTAATTAAGTCTACAGATATTTAATAATACAGAGCCAAGGACGAGGTTACAGTTGCACGCAGATCAAAAGTAATTAGTTGTCCCTTACAAGCAGAAAACAGGTATTTGGACTCAGGATTTCAAACAGATATTAGATGGATCATAAATTTAATAGCAAACTCGTAAGTCCTGTATCAAGATAGCTTAACGTAATATAGTTTTGACTCTAGTTGACTTCCTGCCCTTGGGGCAGGGGGCTGGACTTGATGATCTTCCAAGGTCCCTTCCAGCCCTAATGTTTATGAAATCTATGAAACATTTGCTATTAATCTAACATTAGCTACTGCTACACTGTGCATTTTAAATCTTTACATTCTGTTTGAAAAGCATCATTTCAGAGATGCTGTATTTGTCCAACAGCAGTAGAAAGATCCCTTCCCCCATATACCAGCTTCATCATCAGTCACACAAGCAAAACAATGCCCCATGCTGTTGTAAAGCATTTCAATTTTTATTTCAAAACCACGCGTCTTTCAACTGGGCAAAAGGTCTCCCTCAGAATGGGACTTGTGCAAAATCTGAAATGTGTAAGAAAGTTATTAATGACCAAATGCCATAGAATCATAGAAATCATGAAGAAATGGGGCTGGAAAGGACCTTTGTAGTTCATCTAGTCCAACCCCCTGCCTTCCCTCATCTGCCCCTGCCTGCCTTCATCTGCTCCTCCCTGCCCTGCTGTCTTTCTTCCCTTGCTGCACTGATTCCTACCCATTTGCTAAGAGCTGCGTTTCTTCTCCCTCACAAACACAGAAGGATCCAGGCTGCACCCTGGTGAGGGTATCCCTAGTAGCTTATGCTGAACAGGCTGGGGGCAGGGTTTCACTGGGCAGTGTCCACTAGCTTCTTGGACTTGTTTGAGGGCTAGTGGGCAGTGGCTCATGTGCTCTGCTTGGTGTTCCCCCTTGGAGCACTTGTTGTTAACCTCTCACCCTCACTCCTGTCCCTGCTAGTTGTCCCAAGAAACCTGCTGGTGTACACTTGATAGCTCCCTCTAACAGTAGGGAGGAGCGATCCATTTCTGTTTGGGCCCATGCCCATGATTCTTTTGTGCATCAAATATGCCAACCCCCTGCCTGAGGCAGTATCATCCCAATCTGAACCATCCTGTACAAATCCATAATCTAGCCTCTTAGTAAAACGACTGTTAGCCCTGATGCAGCTCAAGACATGACATCCTAACCTGCCACGGGTAAAGCAGGGGGACCACGGCAGCCAAATGTGCATCTGAAACATGCCTTGCCTTAGCTTAACAAGGCAGTACTACTGTCTATGCTCTCTCAAAAATTAGCCATTTCCCACCCTCCCTTCAACCTTCTCCTGCTTGCTTCTGGGCTGACACTCCAAAGGGCAGCTCTGAAAAGAGAGAAAAGTGGCTGGAAACAACTGAGCAGAACAGCAAGCCCATTGCTGTGGCAATGGTTGCTGCTGCCGATTAATTAATGTTGGGCTACTCAGCCCCAAAGCCCATTCCCATAAATGAAGTTTATTGACAACATTTCATAGAAACAGAACATTAGCTGCCGTGATTTCCCTGCTTTACCTGTGCAGGTCAGGGTGCTAGGTCTGCGTTGTGTCAGAGTTGATGGTAGTCTTTGGTACAGTTTACATTATGGATTGTACAAGATGCTTTGGATCAGGATGGTCCTGCCCCATGCTGGGGTTAGACTAGATGACCTCTGGAGTTCCCTTCCAGCCCGGCTTCTCTGCGATCATGATTTTCCACTGAGAATAACAGGCCACGTCTACATGAGATACTGACTGCAGTCATTTAGTACTTGTTTATACAAATACTAAAGTTTATGCAAGTACTAAATGACTGTGCAGTAGCCTGTGTTACTGCACAGTATCACCGATGAACAGCTTTTTGGGGGGACACTGACTATGCAGTAGCCTGAGATGAACTGGGCAGGCAGGACTGAGAAGGCTGTTTAGAAGGGCACTGCTTGGTCCTTCTCCGCCCCGCAGTGCACTGGAAGGCGTTGTGACTAGGCTGCCATTTGGGCCAAAGGCTCATAGACTTGACGGCTGCTTTCTAGCTCCTAACCCCAGTAGCGCTTCAACCTCAACCCAGCAGCAGCCAGTTTGGAGGGGAAGCGTCTCACCTTCGAAGCAAAGCAAGTGGAGCAGAGAAAGGGAGAGGAGAGGACCCCCAGCCTGCAGCCTGCCCTCCTTAGTGGACCCACCTGCAACCCCTCAGCCAGGCCCATGGCTCAAGGACTGCACTCTGCAGTCACCTCACAGCCCACCTGAGCTGCAGGACAACTCATCTCCCCAGCCCAGGGACTGTCTGTGCCAGCCACCTATCGCCAACAAAATGCTCAGAGGGCTCTGCTTCTTAAAACTCATGTTGAAAGGTTTGACCTAGAAACTGCTATGCAAAGCCTAAGCAAAAGTGAATGTTGTGTGTCGAATGCCCATCTGCAATGATAAGGGGCAGACAGTCTTAGATAGAGGAAGCTTGAAAACAAAAAACAGAATCAGAGGTACTGGAGCAAAGAGCTCATTAAAATACTAAAAATCACACCCCGAGGCGGGGAAGATATATGCTAATGGAACATATATGTACGTTAATGAGATACATAGCTAAAACACAGGTATAGAGACATGCTCAGTAAAGAACTCCTTGCGTCACTCCTTTATAACCAATTAGCAAACAAGGATGCTTATGAAGATTCAACCTCTGGTATATAAGGGGCTCAGTATTGAAGGTGCTTGTGCTTGTCTTGGGAGATTATTCCGCTTGCACCTTTTATTGCTAGCAATAAATCATTTTTATACTTTCACCCCTGGTATCTTTATTGGCCTTTGCATACCGGGCACAAACCCAGACTTGAGCTGGGGCCTAACAATGTGAAGAGCCCAAGGGCCTGGCCCTCCACCTGGGCCCTCTCAAGCCTGTATTAACAACCTTTCATAGAAGCAGGACATTGGGTGCTGTGGCTCCCCTGCTGGGGCACCTTGGGTGTGCTGCGTTAGGGTCTCATGCAGAGGTTATATTAGGGCTTGCAGGGCTGGTTAGGGGTTGGATTAGATGACCTGTGGAGGTCCCTTCCCCCCAGCTTCTCTGTGATTTTATGAACTTTAGCCAGCGCCTGCCCCTGCCAGGGCTCAGCTATGGCACTGCCCTGCTGCCTCAGGCACTTGCTGAGGGCGGGCTTTCTGCTCCCCTCACAGGCGGGGCCCCAACGGCTTGGAATGAAGAGTCGGCGGGGGCGGGGCGGGCGGTTGGAACGGGACCGACGTTCCGGGCAGTTGGCTCACCGCGCACCACTCAGAACTCCGCTACGTCACCACCCCGGCCCCCCTACTCTGCGCACGCGCAACTGCCCCTGATGGGCGTGGCTTGTTGGCCACGCCCCCTTCCCCAGCTGCCATCCCTCCGGCCTCCGGCTTTGCGCGCGGCCCGCGGGAGGGGTGGCATGTCTGGCCCAACGGAGGAGAGGCTGGCTCAGTACCGAGCCGCCCGCGGCGCCGCGCAGCCCGCGGCTCCAGCTGCCGGGCCCGCCAGCGCCTGGAGGTGGGGCCGCTCCGCCCAGGTGAATGGCGAGTGGGAGGGGCGGGGCTTGTGGAGGGTTAGACGTGGCCCTCGAGGGGGTGGGGCGGAACGCGAGGGAGGGGGCGGCGCTCAAGAAGGCCCCGCCCCCTTCAGAACGTTTGGGAGCTTGACGGTTTAACTGCCGGGGGAGGCTGCTGTGTGCCCCTGCGGGGAGGGGGCTGCGAAGGCAGCTTGTAACAGAGGTGGCTCTTGTTCCCCAGGGGGCGCCCAGACAAGCCGAGGCAGCGGCGGGTCCCCCCTCCGGGTGGGCGCTGTGGCTGGTGGGGCATGTGCCCTTGCTGAAGTTCCTCCTGTGGCTGGTGCTGCTGGGGCTGTTCCTGGAGCTGGAGCTGGGGCTGCCCTACCTGGTGGTCTCCTCGCTCTACTGGCTGTGCACTGGGACCCGTGGGCTGGGGCAACGGCGCTACGGGGAGATGAGTGCCTACTCTGTTTTCAACCCTGGCTGCCAGGCTATCCAGGGCACCCTGACCGCGGAGCAGCTGGAGAGGGAGCTGCACTACCGCCCCTTGGCTGGGACCTAGCGCCCACGTGTCCCGTGAAGGCCTTACTCTGGGCAAGGATTTTCCTCCCTCCCAAGATGCAAAGGGTGAGGAAGAAGCCCTCGCCAACTACATGTGGAGTTGGAAGTGCCCTACGAAGCCGTGTGATCTGAAGAGGAGAGCACAGCAACTGGAACAGCAGCTGAGGGAGAAAAGGGTCCAGTTCTCTTCCAACACACCTGCTCTCCTGAATGTGGCAGACAAGATGCTAAGCATACTGTGGAAAACCACTTACAACTGGGAGGCACTCAAGTACACTGATAAGCTGGCTGGAGAATTTGCAGCTGTGTCCAGAGTTTTCCACAAGATACAGGAGTGGGTCCCAGACTTTGCCCCCCACTCCCTGCACCTTATTTGCGTTTTGGCTCTGGGACAGGCTCCATCAGCTGGGCAAAAGCCTGTATGAATATGTGCGTTTGGAGAGCTTGGCCCCTGTGCTCTCTGCTGCTGAATGGCTGCTTCAAGGTGGCTCTGATTCCCAGGGCCCCCAGTTCACAGCTGTGTTTTTTGACAGTTCCTCTGTCTCGCTTAAGGCGAAGTTCAGCCTTGCAGTCTCTGCTTTCTCTCTGAATGAGCTGGTGCCCTTCCTTAGTGCCAGTTATGAGAAGCTGGGTGGGGACACAGTGGCTTATGACCCACGAGATGCTCATGTCTTTGCTCCATGCCCACACCCCTTTGTCCTGTCTCTGCCTCTCATCTGAAAAATCCCTGCATTATAATTTCATTCAAGCCTATCATCCCCTGCCTTTCAGCTGGAACCTGCAGTTGAAGGAGGAGAGATTCTCTTTTTTGATCCTGTGCCTTTGGTCTGGGGAGACTAGAGAGCCCTGGCTTCACATAATCCAGGCAGTTCTGTGTTGTCCCCATCACGCCCACTGCCAGCTGTACTCTGTAGCATACCATAATCACGTACACAAACATGGCAGAGACCTATACTGCTGTGCCTGGCTCAGCCACTGAGGAAATTGGCTACTTGTGATGCCTACCCCAGAGGACATATCATTGGGAGATAATGGGAAGGCCCAAACAGAGGAGCAAAGTTGAACTGCTCCTGTTGCACTGGACAGTCCTCTCCCCTGGGTCCACCTCACAGCATGGGCTGGTGAATGCAGCCCCCAAACTTAGCATCTGTCTGGATCACCCAAACAAGCATCCCCTGCCATCAGTTCACTGGCAAAGGATGCTACAGTGTGGAGGAATGTGGTCTGTGGCCTTCTGCATGTAATGTCCTTGCCCTCCCCATCTGTCTGTCATATCCCTGTTTCCAGTTCATACTTCACCTTATCTTTCCCTTTTGTGTTTTGTCTGTCCATGCCCCAGTCACCTGAAGATGATCACCTCCCATGCCTGCATGCCATCTCTGCCCTTGTTGCTTACCATCTGTTACTTCCATTTTTCATTCCTATTTGTTATTCTGCCACATGTCTCTTGAGTCCTTTCAGTTGAGTCAGTTCAGCTGTTCATTGAGCCTTAATCTTCCTGTTTCCCACTAGCTCTATGCAGCCAGGAAAAGGGCCTGCAGGGATCCCCCTGATGGCTTGACTATAACTGCAGGAGCAGAACACCCAAGTTCCTTTCTCCGCCAGGCAGATTTCTGCTCTTGGGGTTGTGTTACACTATCTAATAAACAATTCATGAAAAATCTTGACACAATGGTATGTTTGTCGTCTCACCTTGCCTTCTCTTTGCCAGGCCCCAAGCAGCTCAGGCCTTTCTCCTGCATTCCCTTTAACCTCATGCTTGTAGGAAATCCAGGTATTAAAACATCCTAGAAGCACTTGAGCAATGGCTCTTCATAGAGTGAGCCTGCCCCTAATGGAGAGGGGAATGAGTCAGTGGTGACTAAGAATGAAAGAGTACTATCTGTTCCAGGTGAAATCTCTTATTTAAAGCCTGCTAGCTTGAAATAATGGCCACTTCTCACAATGGGCTGTCTGTTCCAAGTTCATGCTAAAGTAGCAGAGTCGCCACATCTATGTCTTTTTGGCCTACAAGGCAGTGAAGAGCTATCCTTAGCAGAAGCTAGGTCAGCCCATAACCCATTGCCATTATTTTCTTATGCTTCTGATTTTCTAAGGGAAGCAGTTTATAAAAATCTGTTGTTTTAATAGCAGGGAGCCCACAGGCAGCATACTTGAGGAAGCGTACTCTGGAGTGGCATATAATAGGACCTCCTGTATTCTGGCCTAATGAGACCAAGTTCTACCTCATTTGTTTCCCTTAAATGTCTGTCAGGCAGGGCTGTAAGATTCATCTCACCCCACATAGGTGGTCCAGGGCTTGCACCATATGTAGTGCACACGTCAGCCCTGACCCCATACGGCATGCAACGTGTGTGGCTCCAGTCTGGGGGGCCTGCACCGGACCAACTGCACAGTGGATCTGCCATGTAGGGCTGGTCTTTGTGCCCAATCCAGACTGGTCCCATGCACACTTGCTCCAACCCAGCACAGCATGCAGTGCACAGGGCTGGTCTGGGGCACGTTCTACATGAGGGGCCTGCACCAGCCCATCCCTGTGCACTGAATCCTGAATGGGCAGCCTTTCTGTGGGCCAGTTTGGACAGATCCAGAGTGCTGCCCTTTCCTGGTATCACATGCAGAGCAAAGGGCTAGGGCCAGTGTATGCTGCACGCAGCAGGCAGCACTGTGGGTCAGATGATACGGCTCCATGGGCCATATCTTTGACACCCCTGGCATAGAGGAAAGGGAAGAGTTTGGATCTGGCTGCAGTTGTTCAGTTCCTGCAATATTTTGGCTGCAAACTAGAGGCTTACAGTTGGGGAACCAAAACTGTTGCCTTCCTGTGTGGACCTGTGCAGGGAGCATGTCCTTGAGATTAATTTTCTGGTTATAGAGAAAGTTCTCAAAACAGAGATAGAAGAATGCTGCCCTTTAGAGTCCAGACAAAACAGGCACCTGGCTGCAGCCAGGTAGCATATTATCCAGGAATAAATGCTGCTATCTTGGAAAAACCCTCCAAAATATGTGACTGCAAAATCCCTAGGGCTTGGACTGCAATGAATAGAGACAGTTTGTAGCGTGGAGTCATTGTCTCAAGCTCTCTGAAGAAGATGATCTGAGGAGGACATCCCTGGTTGGATTGTGCTAAGTTCATACTTTCAAGATCATGTCTATGGTCACCAGAACAGAAGACATTCTTTTCATTTAATTGCATTGAGATTCTGGAGCACACTTCTAAAGCAGAGGCTCAATTTGGCAGCTTTCAAATATAGAAAGCCCTGCTCGTATTTGGCAAAATTGCATTTGTCTGTAGATGGGTCTTTAACTGACATTCTTGTTTAGGAATTAGCACTTTAAATGGAGTGTATACTATCCATTGTCAAGTGCCTCAGGACTCAAACATGACTATGTGCTTACTGGGCAGTATGTACTTATCCAAACTTCATGTCAGCAATCAGTGTTCTGTTCTGTAAGTAAACAGGTTTGTCAGTGTGATGATATTAGTAGCTATGACACTCTTAGTAGCTGTGGAATGGTGTTGTATCTGTGATGGGCCAGGAAATATGTGGGAAACAAGGTTCTGGGGGATGATAACTTTTATTGGCCCAGCTGTACAGTTGGGAGAGGTTAGCAGATCTTTCCGGCACAAAATGCCAGACTTGAAGAAGGCTTCTTCAGTCTGACAAAGGGTGTTTTTACTCGATAGCTTGCAAAGAAGAATTTTTCCAACGGTTTCAGTTGGTCTAATAAAAGATATATTGGATCTACCCAGAGACCCTTGTCTGCCTATGTCCTTAGACCAACATGGCTACAACCTATACCTGAGACCTGAAGAAGGGTACATTTGTGCTGGAAAGCTTTGCTAACCTCTCCCAACTGTGTGGTTGGGCCTGTAAAAGATAAACCCCTTGTTTCTCGTATACTTGTAACTGAAACTGTAGCTTCCATTATGAGAAGCTTCTACTACCCACAACACTGACAAGGCTGTGCACTTAAAAAACATTCTTTACAGCATGGTCAGTGCAGTGGTGTTAGCAGCCCCTAGCCCAGTGGTTCTCAGCCTTTTTACACTCCAGACCTCCCCTGTGTAGCTTAAAACTTTAGTTGCACCCCTATTTAAAAATGTACTATGGTATGTAAAAAAAATAACCAGACTGGAAACCTATTTTAACCTGGAAAATACTTGAATGAGTAATATGGTAATAGTACAATTAATGCAACACTTGAGCTTGGCAGAGCCCCAGTGGAGAACCACTGCTTTAGAAAGATACTATTATGGCTCCTGTCACAGTGGGATCGCACACCGCACATCATAAATGTGTTTATTCTGGAACAATATTACGAAGCATAGGGTCACATTCCGTCTCCCTTTGAGTGCATTTGATGGCACTTAGAGATTTGAGTGTGAGGGCTAGAAGTTGGATTTTTTTTTAATGCAAAATCAGATTCCTTCTAGGAGTGGGGAGTTTGTACAAGACTTCACGTATTTTAAGATTCACAATAAAACCACAAGTTTTCCCAGCTTGGTGGAAAGTGCTCATTTTCTCTGTGTTGCCTAAAGAGGGGGCAGGCCTCTGAAATGGGGAGAGGGGAGGCTCTCTCTGTAGGACAGAGTTGCCTTTGCAGGGCAGTTAGGTCTGTGCCATGGGAAGAGTCTGGCTCACATGATCCAGTGTGGTGCAGCATGGGCCACTAGCAGTTCCCACCAGCTGGCCCCAGTTCCTAGTCACAGACTCTCTTTGGGAAGAGTCTCCTGGAGGGCGGCCTCCTGCCTTGCCCAGGGAGTGAGGGGGCAGAAAGGACCGGCTTCCCCTGAGAGCTCCTGCCCCACTCTTACCTTCAGTCACGGCTGTAGCCAGCTACCAGAAAGGAGAAGTGAGCCTCTGTCTACAGAGTTGCATTGGTTTATGCTGCAGCCACTTTCCAATCTAGCCCCCCACTAGAAAAGAGAAGCATGTCACGTGAGGCAGTTCAGCCTAGGAGTGGGGGGCAGTGTGACACCTGTGAAAAGGTCATACTGCATCCCAGTTGAGCGTAATTGCCATAAAGACTGGTTGCAGACATTAAAAAAAAAACCCAAAACCTGTGCTTTACCAGAAAAAGCAGCATGTTACTTCAGCCTGGCTCTGCAGTGTCTGTATAGATCAGGCATTTCAACAGGGCTTTTTGGCGCTTTTATCTAAACTGATTCAAACAGCTATTACATAAAAGTGCCAAAAAACCTCCACTTAGTGCTTAATCTATACAGATGTTGGGCAACCTGGATTCAACTAAAGCACTGACTCTTCTGGGCATGCACTGCACTTGGCGTGGGAGTGCACGGAGTTTAAAGTAAAGCACCTGTTTGGCTTTTTTTGCTTTTTTTTTTTTTTTAACATCTGCAAGTAGTCAAAGCAACTAGCTCATTTTGGTTTTAAGGTTTTAATACTCACTGCTGAGGCTGGAAATTAGGTGAGAGCAGCTGTGGATCTGACTAATTCCCCTCGTGTTCAAGGCTTCTAGTAGTGGTTCTTTGATAGTTACTTCCCCTTTGCTGTTTCTGGGGTAGGTAAAGACAGGTGAATACAGTGAATTACAAGAGAGACAGTGGGAATGTCTACATGGAACATTTACTGTGGAGCTGCCTAATTAGCTCTGCCATAAATGTCACGGCATCTACAGGTACAGAGCTATGATGCTGGAGTAAACTAATAAACTCTACAGCAGGGTAGTACTTGTAAATACAAGTAGTACCCTGCTGTGAAGTTTACTCTGCAGCATCGCATGTGTAGATGCTGACACAGCTGACTGGGGCATGAGGGTGCTTCAGAGTGGTGGGGGGTTGCCTGGCAGCTAGCTCCACACTGAAGCACCCTCATGTCTCAGCCAGCCCCTCTGCAGCACGGTGAGCTGGGGGGTAGCCCCAGACTGGCAGACTGACCCTTGGGAAACTCTGCCAGCCAGGCCTGCTCCAACCTGGCTCAACCTGCTGCACTCCCAGGCACAATAAACTCCGGAGTTTATTGCTTCATATTAATTGCATGTGTAGACATGCCCAGTTACTGTTAGTTTGCAACTAATTGGAGTATAATTAGGTTTCAGAGTAGGCTGTGCACTTAAGTTGTTTATGCATGTAACAGGTATGCAGATAGATATGCAATATCTAGCTAAAGATATAACAGGTATTCAGATATTCAATAGGCCACAAAATGGAAGTGGCATTGTGCTGCACATTTAAGTGAAGTACGCATTTACCTGATTTGCATGTAAGTGGAGTACATTATGTTTGCATTGGGGAGAGGATGGGGGATGTTAGAATAACTAATATCTTGCTGTAACTGGAAAATGGTTAACTTCTAGATGAGCCTGAACAATGCAGATTAAGGAGTATACCTTTTAGTAGAAGAGTCGCAGCATACCGAGCTTCACGTTGCCTCCCACCCAAATATACTTCTCCTTTTTTAACACTGCATACAGACAGCAGTAACAGCCCATTCTGTATTCATCTGGTGAAGAGCTTTATAATCTTTACAATCTATGGTTTGATTCTCCATCTCCTTCATTAATTCTTGGGTTGGATTCTCATGATTTTATTATGACAAATCACATTCGAGCAAGAGTGACTTTGGGTTTGAATATAACATTTGTAAAGTTATACTTCAGGAGATGGAAATGGAAAATAATGATTAGATTTTCAGATTCCTCCTCTACCCAAGGCTGCCTACCTAAGAACCAATATCTTCTTAATACTTACATATTTGGTAACCAAGATAGAGCATTTGATATTGCTTACTGGCAGCTATCTATGTTTGTATCTTTCAAGAAACTGTGTCTAGTTCAACTGGAGAGAGTCAGTGTATATCATTGTGCATTCGCCTTCAATACTGGAAGACCTCTAGTTTTCAGTAACGTAGGACTGGAAAGGATTTCCTGGGTCACTGAATCCAGTCATTCTCTTGCTGCTTGCAAGGCTGAGGGTGTACTTTACTCTTCTTAAATTGTGGGGCTTTCCTCTATTGTATGTCTCCAAAATATTTTTACATCAATATTGTGTGTCTGAGCTTGGTAACCATACTGATTTGCATTACTTTGTTTATTTTCAATAGGTTGTGTGTAACACAGCAGTGGGAACCTAGCAGTAGAGAAGAATATCAAATTGTGGCCTTTCATTATACTGTCTGGGCATTTTTACATGGGCTCGGGGGGAGGATGGCTGCTTTAATAAGAGTGGCTCTGAGCGCCACTCCACTGATCAAAGCGCTCAGAGCATCTCATTTGAAGAGCTTTAGATAAAGTGCCCCCACCACCACTTTGGAGCATGGGGACACTGATACATGAGACATGAAGGCTGGCTGGAACATGGCAATTACTTGATTACTCGATTAATTGAGTCTGCGCCAATGCACTGTAATTACAGTGCGTTGGAGCGGCCTCCCAGCTCATGTGCAGGCACCCTTTGATTGTATTTATTTCTTCTGTGACATCACACCTTTAGTACAGTGATGTTTTAAAACCCGAGTTACCTGCAGGAATTGGAAAGTAAATACTTAGAGGAGACAGTAGCTTCTGGAGTGCTCGTCTCTGGGTACAGACACAGAAGTAACTTGTGAAATGTTTCCAAGTGTAATAGGCTTGAAAACATTTCAAAAGAGTAGTGTTTCAGCTGGGGGACACAACATACAGCCCCTGTGGCACCTCTGGTTTGAACACTTGTTTCAGTCATTACTTTACTCTGAACAGAGGGATGTGGAAATAAGAGAAAATTTGCTTAGTTTGTGTTGCTGATGAATTTTAATATTACTACTGCTCAGATAATTGACGGAGCAAACTGTCCAGTGCTAGACGCCAGAGTATACCCTATACAGGTTTCCCTTGCTTTATGCGGGTTCTGTATGTACAAATTCGCTGTTATGCGATGACCCTTTTTATACCAAAAATTCATTATATGCGAGGTAAATTCACTCTTATGCAATCAGTATAGTGGAAGCCCGCAGTCAGCCGCTTTGTGCGGTGCACTGTGGGAGTGATGCACACCAAAATATAGTCTCCTCTGTGGATCTGTGCTCTTCACTCATTGTTTGTGACACGTGTTTCTGTAGTTGCCGTCCCCTTTATGGTAATACTAACCACCACCCTGTGTGTACTGTCTGCTGTTGGCGAGCACCAATATTATCTTGTAAAAGTGGTAGAAATGGGTCTGGGGGTTAGTATAATTGAGGTCATGGAATGTATCCCTATTTGTTACATGGTAAAATGGATTCCCTGTATGCAAATTTGAGTTATGCACCGTTTTCCAGGATCCGCATCTTAGTACAGGGTTCCCTCGCTTTATTTAAGGAGCTCTCTATATGGCTGGCTTCCCTACAACAACTATCCTTTCTCTCTGATTAACTCAATGGAAACATCTTGACATATCTCAGAGGGGGCAAAATCACACAATTTGATTCCCCCCACTCCCCCTCCTGCAGTCAAGGTCCTAACTTTTACATCTGCTCAGTGTGAAGTAGATACAAGACAACAAGGAAGTCTGAATATGCCTTTTTAGCCAAAAAACTGGAGGCTATAGACTTTCACTGAGATGCTTTATATTCACTACATAAAGAATTTTCTGTTTCTTTGAAAGAACCATAAATAATTGTCTTTCAATTCTTCAAAAAAAAAAAATTCTATGACCTGCTGCGTAAAGACAGGCAAAAGAAAGATTTAGACAAGTAACAGCAATAATGACAATTTTATGTGACAAATGTGACTTTTCTTACAAGGAAAAAAATGTACATCTATTTACTGTACAAACAGTTTATACAGTATTTAAGTACTTATTTTGTAACTTCCTTATTTTATTTTTTTACATGAAATACATGTAAAGAAACACCATTAAAACATAAGTGAACTTTTAAACATTCATTAAAACTTTTTTCGTAGCAGCAAGGATGGAAATGAAGCTTTTGCTTCCTATAAACCATAGCTACATAATTTTGGGGGTGAGTTAAAGCCCAGGCCACCCTATTCCCCCCACCCACCCCAACTTTAAAACATAACCACAAGTGAGCATGTTGCTGCAAGGCACAAGAAACACACATGCACATGGCTCATCTGTTCCAATTCATGGGGTTGCCTTACCTATTTTGAGCATTTATGTTAAAAGTGCAGTTTAAAAAGTTACTACAGATCTTTTTAAAGCATAGGCAGCAAGAAGACAGTTTCAAAGGGTTTTCTTGGAAACGCAGGTCAAGCATGGTGCGAAAACCAATCTACAACTTGTCTGAAAAACGTGGGTTTCAAGTGACATACTAAATTAGCGTAAATATTTTTCTGATAGCCCAGCTAAACAACTGGCTTGAGGATTTTTTTTCCATTGTAACTGTTTCACTAGTAGGTTCTCACAAAACTAGTTAATCTACTAGAGGTTAATACATTTTCCCTCTAAAGAGAAGCTGAAGAAGGAGCAAGAACTTTGAGAACTTTGATGGGGTGTCAATGTATTTTTCCCCCAGAAAAAGATTTTAAAAGTTTTGCTTGTGTTTTATTGTGGAAGTACTGGGTATATCAAGCCAGATATTTATGGTCCTTGCTGGAGATCCCCTTTAGTGGACCTGGCACTAAAGGGAACAGCCAAGATAACACCCCCCTGACCCTCCGACGGGGATAGGGCTGCCTATTGCAGGGTCCCGCCCCCTCTCTGCCAATCAGCAGCAAGAGTGGGTCTGCACAATGGACAATCTTCTCAGGCAATCAGTAGTGAGGGGTGGGCTCACCATGAAAAGGCTGCGAAATCTCTTTCACACTCTGTGAGTTAGGTAGATCCTTACCCGTCTCTGGATCTCTGCCATTTCTTTTGAAAGGAACTGATCAGAGATAAACATGCTATTCCTAACCAGATATATTACTGAGTTAGGCTACGGACAGATGTTGTATTTGTAGCACTACAAAAATTGGGTGAACAGATGCGCATGCCTCCTAAAGCACTACAAAAATGGCAGCAGCACTCTAGCTGTGGTTCTAAAACTGGTTAGACTCAATGCACATCTTGGAAAATTCCAGCTCTTAGTTTTCACTCATTTTTGACTACAGAAAAATAACACAGCAAAAAACTGTTGCAAAAAACTCAGAAAAACACAACAGGTCAGAATGGTTTTGTCACTGTGAAGTCCTATCTGAAATCTCTGGGTTTATCTTCACCAGAGCATTCACCAGAGCACCCCAAGGGATGACAAGGTTGAACAGTCACAAACTCCTCCATGACCATTTCAGGCTGGACATCAGGAAGAACATCTTTACTGTCCAAGCCCCCAAGGTCTGGAATAGACTGCCGCCGGAGGTGGTTCAAGCACCTACTTTGAATGCCTTCAAGAGACATTTGGATGTTTATCTTGCTGGGATCCTATGATCCCTGCTGACTTCCTGCCCCTGGGGCAGGGGCCTGGACTCGATGATCTTCCAAGGTCCCTTCCAGCCCTAATGTCTATGAAATCTATGAAATCTTGTGAATCATGTTTGCACACCTAAGAATCCTAGTATTGAGTATCAACTTGCTGCACATTTAAAGGAGCTCAAAGTACCCTGGTTGAGAATCACTGAGCTACAAGACTGGATCTGGGGCTGCCACATGACCACTGACAGCCTGTGGTCCATCGTGCCCCTTAGAAAGCAGAGCTGCAGTACTGGGGGGACCAAACTACTGCACATTCACTGAGTTTTTCCTCTACAATGGGTGGGGAAGCCTGAGAAAAGTCACAGGGCTGAGCATCCCTATATCACACTCTCTGAATGGACAGCATGGTACTGCATGCCTTCTCATCCACGTTGTAGTGCTTCAGGTTGGGGGCTCAGCAGGAGTGCCTTATGTGTCTTCACATCTTTTGTAGTGCTTCCAAGTGCAGTGGCACTTGTAGGGCTGCAAATGTAACCATCTCTCCATGACCTTAAACAGTGACATAACATTACAATTTTTCAATCCCATTTCCCGATCATCCCAAACTTAAAAAAAACAAACAAAACAAAAAAATGAATAGTGTAGCACCACCATAATACTTACTTCAGAAGTTACCATTAATTTAGAAGCCAGTAATATGCACCAGTAAAAATGCTTCCAACACACATCTTGCATTTGTCAGTTGTGAATTCTGTCTACAATCATGCTGTCTATTCACCTAGCTTTGACCCTACTCCAGGAATCCTTTCTTGCTCACCCAAGCACTAAAAGCACATGTTGCAGCTTTAGTTAGTACTTTTATTAAGTTTCTCTGAAGTTCCTCAGTCTTTGCTAGCCTTCAAGAATTCAGATTTGGCTGGTAAAAATTAAGGCATAGAAAATTCCCTTTGAAAGAGAGCCTAGAGCCTGCTTTTGTTTTGAGAGGAGACAAAAAAGAGAGGGCAGAGTTGTGCAGAGGGTAGAGGTATATAGAAGAGATTTAAACTTAACTTTCCTTGCAGTGAGGGAGGAAAGGGACATTCAATGAGATTGAAAAGCAACTCATTTAAGCTGAAAGTCTATTTTTTGTTTTACATACAGTGAATAAGTAGCCCCTGGAACTCACGGTCACAAGATCACACTGAGGTCAAGGGCTAGATTCAGAGAAAAGTTAAAGTGCTGCACCAAAGTACCTAACTTTGAGATACTGAGTTAGATGTGCAAGCTCCATATACAGTAAATGTAGAATACCCTCTCCCACCCCATGAGTAAACATGAACTTGGGTCTTTCACTTCCCAAGTGATTTCCCTATCCATCCATCTTGAAAGCATTCTGAGATGGGATATTTTATGGCCCAGCAGAACATGTGAAACAACTTCAACAGGACACACAGAAAGCCCCACCCAAAATATCTTCTAGTCCAGTGGTTAGGACATGAGCAGGTTCATGAGCACTTTGGCCAAGGCAGAATTTGAACCTAGGTCTCCTACATCTGAAGTGAGTTATGTAACGTTGTGGTGCTGACATCTCTCCTTCCATGTTTTTGCAAGAAGAGTAGTGTAGCCATGGACACTCACTTGGAATTAGGCATCTAACTATGAATCCCTACACAGCATCCTAGTTTTTGTCAACTCAACTATGTGGCAGGATACCTAAAAAATAGGGTTGCAGTACTGGGCCTGCAGACTTGAGTTCCTGTTGCATATATAGCTCTTATTGTTTTTCTCAAATCTTCAAAACCACTGGAATTTAGTAGGAATAAAGGACAATTAGCACCTTGAAGGGGCCTCTCAACTGACTTCACCCACTGTAGGAAAAAAAGCTTTTGTATTTACATAAACAGTTTTACTAGTTCATTTTGGCTTGCAAAATTTTAAGTGCTGAGATTCTAAAGTTCACAGCATTAAGGTGAGTAACACAAGCAGAAAAGGAGGTCAGGGAGCTGTCCTCTGTGCTGAATATACTCAGTAAATCTTAGTTTCTGCCACTGAAAAAAAGAAGCCTGGCAGAGAAAACGAGCAAGATTAGAGACAAGAAAAATGAAAATACGCTACAAACTGCTGGGGCTCCCATGATTTCAAAATGAAGTTTAGTAAGGTGTAGCGGCCACAAGATGATGGATGCGTGTGTATACCCACAGGACGCAAAGCATACCTTCCACAAAAAAGGTTATCCATTGTCAGCCACTTGCGTGGAGGCACAACTCATTACTTCTATCCCTAAGTTAATATTTGTACAGCTATTTGAAGGTGCCAAGTGCTATGTAAAAGCTAAGGGTTATGCATGCAGTTCTAACCCCATCAGTGTTAATGGAAAGGACACACACCCATTAACAGAATAGGTCCCTACTCTTTACAGATGATGATTCTCCAAGTGACTCAAATTCAGAAATGTGCTAAAGAGGCAGCCCATTACCCATCCCAGTTATAGCAAACTAGGCCTTCAATGCCTCTACTCTGTTAAGTAGCTGCACAATCTCCAACCATAAATTTGGGATGCTTTTGCCATAAGAATATTATTTAAACCAAGTGATCGTACCAGAGAGAAATATGTTCATGCTTTACAGGTACTTCTTCCTAAAAATGGTGAGCATCTCATCCTTTCCTAGTAGAAACCTAAACATGTTTTTTTGTCAATAGTCATGTTCTGTATTTTTGTAATTGAATCAGCAGATCATTCAGCTCACCCACCTACAGTAATAAGCCATTGACCCTATGGTTTGTGGCCAGATCAATGGAGCACTAAAGTTTTGGACACCTGGAGGCCTTGTGTGTTAATAGGAAGAAACTCTTTAAACTTACTTTAGACATGATCAATTTTTCCTCTGATGCGTTGATTACATTAGCAGATTGCTTTCCCTAGAAACCTTTGTCCAGCCGCCTGCAGCAATAAGCAACACATGCTTGCTTAAGTTGCTGGCTTCAGAAGGCATAAAAAAAGCTGCTTGCCTGGACATTTAAGAGTTTTCAGGTGCGTCTTACACTTCTTTCAGACTGATCTGATTCATTTCTATTTTTGACTGTAGTAATCTTAACTGAATGTGGCTTGGCAAGTCGCAGTATAGACACTGCTGCCCACTGTGCCTCCACTACTGATGCTGTTGCCTGGGCACTTCAGTGGTTTCATACTGCTGTCTCTCTGGACATAAAAATGTTCCAGTCTCCAGCGCTCCCAGCTCTTCCGAAACTCCATCTGAACCTTTCACAAGCAAAGGAGGAAACAAAGGCAATTAGTACAGTAATAATCAGGTCTTGAAACAATTCCAATATTGGGGCAGAAAAAACAATGCATAGCATTACTGAGGGACACTGGCAAGGTTTTATGGCTGCCTTATTGCTTCAAATAGTCTCCCTAATTACTTTATTAGTGCATCATGAGATTATTTCGTAAGTTAAATAAATAATGGCAGCATTTTTTCTTACCTCTATAAATAAACCCATGTATTCTAAACAGCAGACACCAGCTAGTCTGGTCTTGTCTATGATACTTTGCTCCAAGCAGCATTCAGGTGCAGTCTTGAAACTACGCTGAGGGTGGGTTGGTTCTGTCTATACTTGTGATTAGATGATTTCAACATGAATTCAGCTGCACCTGTTACTCACAGCCATTATCAAACTTTTTCTAATGCAGACAAAGTGACCAACTTTCCTACTTCATATTGTCACTGAAAATATTTTAGAAACCAAAGGCTATATATATCCTTTCTGTGATTCCACTGCAAAATTCCTTGGAAGAATTTGGCCTTGTGAATTTTTAGTGTATTTGTCCCAATGAGGTAAACAAAAAGTAACTGCTTTGCCAGAATGATAACATCAGCAAGCAACATAATCAGGACTTGCATCAATAAAGGACAAACTCAACTGAGAAACTAATTAAGTTTGGAGCTTCTAGCAGAGTCCTGGAAGCAGCAGCAAGTAAAAGGAAAAAAAAATAATTCTTAAGGATTCTGTAAGATACCTTGGCAAAGTCCTTTCAAACCATAACAACAAAACCAAAATGATTCTTATGTCTCTTGCAGTGTGGTTAAGCATGGAAAATTATCTGTATAACACCATTTTGCCTAGCACTTTCATACATTGTTTTTCTATTACATAAAATCACAAAAAGTAGGGCTGGAAAGTAAATCAAGAGGTCATCTGAGTCCAACTGCTTACTCAAGGTAGGATCATCCATATCTAGACCATCCTACATAGTTGTTTATATAACCTGTTCCTAAAAGCTCAGAAAACAGTCCTCACATACAAATACCAGGCAGAATGCCTGAAATCTTTACATTATTAAACTGAAACATGGGACCAAAATATGGCATAGTCCAATATGGAAGTTTAGTGTACATACAGGAACAGCAATACGAGGTGTCCAGATGTACTGGTTAACTTTCTCAGAAAAGACTATATGCACAAAAATAACTTTAAAGAGTTGGTTCCCATTTCCAT
The DNA here is from genome assembly GCF_030867095.1 of Alligator mississippiensis. Lineage (NCBI taxonomy): Eukaryota > Metazoa > Chordata > Crocodylia > Alligatoridae > Alligator > Alligator mississippiensis. The sequence goes on along the minus strand of NC_081824.1, from coordinate 171,896,303 downwards.
GATGCATGGAAAGGATTATGTACACCATTTTATATTCCAAAATAAAATCACTGGTGGAGCCATCATAATTCTGGTACTTCCCTTTTTTTAGGGCTGACACTTTCAATGTATAAAATGTGCTCAGTCAGCCACAGATGTTGAATTAAAATATCTCTCTGCAGCTGCTTGAAATTTCATATTTGAAACTTTACTGCATGAACAGGAAACAATTCACATTCCCCTGCTCATGCCTAATAAGAATCTCCATTCACTTTTAGAAGCACAGAGCCTAGGTCATAAAAGTGAGCAGCGAGTAAAGCACAGTGGCATCAAAAACACCAATAATCATTTCATTATAATATACATGCAAGTCAGAAAGACACTTCTCTACAGGCAAGTTAGTCAGGTGTCTATTGTGGGAGTTTTGCATCTTCATTTGATTTTTCTAGTGCTGGCTGCTGTTAGACAAGATACCAAATAAAATGGTCTTATTTGGGTATGGCAGCTGCTAGGCATGTTTTTTTACAAACAGCTTCCTGACAGACCCATTTCCTCTCATGCATCCAACAGTGGTGGGAGGAAGCTCTCTTTTGACCAGTTTCTAGAATGAAGAGGAGGCCCCACGTGGTCATTATGATGGGCACTTCTACCATAGCATATTAATTCTTATCTACAACGTCCTTATTATTCTTGGTGTGGGAATGATATCAACCATAGGCAGCTAGTTTTAGCTCCGAGGCAATGATGGGGTTGTCTCTCTAATAAGCCATGTTAAGAGTGTCTTCCCATCCTCCCTTTTATATATACAATCTGTTTAGATTATCTTCAACTCTCATCTGCTGTTGCTTAGGCCCCCTCTACCATTACAGTTATCGTGCGATTAATTGGTTAATTGTGCAATATTAGGCAAGTCCTAAAAACTAATCCTGCAATTGTTCAAAAGTCTGAAACATTCCTGGCTACTATTTGTGAATTGGAAAAAAGAAAGCTAACATTGAGAGTACTTTCACAGTTCACTCAGCTGCCAATGATTCTTTGGCATCACAATCACACTGGTGATTTGTGGCTTCTACAACTGCAAGGAGGACAGACACTTTTGAAAAACTGACAGCAAATACTCAGAATCCAGCAGCTAGGCTGTATACCAAAGACCTCCTCAGACTGTAGACCAGAGCCACTTTGTGGCCTCCTCAAGGATTTTTATAACCTCTACATCACTGGCTAACAATTCCTCCTCCACAGAAAATAATGGCATGGGTTCACTGACTCAAACTAATTCATCTACAGGCCAACATTTACTTCCCTTGCTTCAACCTCTTTCTGAAAATAGGTAGAGTGAGTATGTACTGCACAACACCATGGAACACAAGGCAGGATCCACACGATGCTATGTCCAAAATCCTGATCCCCCTCATGTTGCAGTCTGGCAGGGCCCTCTGCAGCTGAGACAATATGTGAAGAGGATTCAGCTCTAAGCAGTCTTCCTGGAAGAATTACAATATATCCAACTAGGATTCTCATTAAAGGATCCTTGATGGTTGGTTAGGTATTTGTGTGTGTTCCCTTAAAGACCTGATGAACAACATTTTGCATTTGGCAGCTTGTCTAATGCTATCTTAACTATGCAGTTGGTCCAATAAAATATCACCCTAAGAAATCCTTGCCTCTCTTAAAGACACTTGACATTTTAATGAGGGCTTCTCTGCTACAGTTGCCTCTCTTAATGTTTAAACCTAAAGTGAAATCACAATCAAACTGTAATTAGAATAGCAGAGCTTGCTGCTATGGAAGTGACTAGGATGGCACACAGTCAAAGTTAGGTCTCACTTCAACAGATCTGAACAAGCAGAGGCCACACAACTATACATTTCCAGAAGTGAATCTAGGCCTATAGAGGATACTGGAGTAGATGGGCAGATAAACACTGACAGACAACTTTATTGTAACAGAAAATCCCAAAAGCATTTACTGTTATTTACTTATTACTTGCAGTATTATAGCACCTAGGAGACCTAAGCATGGATCAGGACTTCTCTGTGTTAGACACTGTACAAACAAAATGAAGACTATTCCTAGCTCTAGAGATCTTATCAGAGACAGAAGAGAAGAGATGAACACAGGCAGACTAGGAAATACAAAGACATGCTAAGATGACACTGGTCAGCATGATAGAGAGCATGCTAAGGATAAATTCAGTCGTCATTTTTGTTGCTGCACTGGCTGTCCTCAGATGGGTCCTGACACAGCTGATCTGTTTCACTGGGTAACACAGACATCGCCTACTGTCTTTTACAGTTGAGCCCCTCCTGCTCCCAGGGCCTCAGGCATCTGATCTTGCAGGACAACTACAAGTTGGGGAACTGATTCGAAATGTGAGTGTGATATGTGCACCCAGGGAAGCCCCTGTCAGGCGATTTCAGGGGCACACCTCTGCAAACGGGCAGAGGTTACACGGGTTACACGATTTGCAGAGGTGTGCCCTGAATCAGGGTGCAGTAGTATAATACACTTGCCTAGAGAATCCCTTGCTGAGCGATTCCTGCGTGCACTTTGCAGGGGAATTCCCTGCAGAGAAATTCCCAGGGTATGCAGGATCAAGCCCCTGAAGCCCTGGGAATGCCTGCCTGGAGCAGACAGAGAGTGAAGGCAGCTCAGAGCTCTCCCACCATAGGGCAAACAGATGTCTCCCCAAAAATAGCGACACAAATTAATACTCCCTTTTGTTGAGGCCACTGATTTGGGCATTTGCTGCATCACAAAGGGCAGGATGTCAGCTTACTTGGCCTTTGTCCTGATACAGACATTTTTATGGTGGCACAAAGGCAATGTCTGTTTTCAGCCTAACAGGCAAATATTATGGAGTTGTCATAAAAAGGGGAGTTCAAGGATAATGTTGAAGAATGACATGGGCTTTGCAAATATCTAGGGGAAGTTTCCCACAAACATGGGTAAGGAAATGAGGGGAGTTAGAGCAGAGGGACAGCATGGGAGCAAGTACAATGAGTGACAGCTTGACATTACAGGCCACCTGGAGGCACAAGTCAACATCTTAAGATACAGGTACTGAGCAGAGAAAAAAAGTGAGTTGCCAGCATAGGAACGGTAGTTAAATTTGTGTTTGTGTATGAGATTGCCCAGAGGTAAGGTGGAGAAAGAGAAAAAGGGGGATTGAGGATGGAGCTTCTTGGGAGAAGCTGACAAAGACCTGGAGGGAGTGAGGAAGATCCTCTGAAAGGAAAAATAAGACAGGTAGGAGGAGAACTCAGGGGGCGCATCTACATGTTCATTAGTGTGCCGTATTCAGCACTGCTGCACATCAGTGCAGATTAATGCTTTTTTAGTGACATTAATGTGCATTAGACTAAATCTACTCCTTAGCAAGGCTTTGCCTGCCATGCTAATGCACAGTAAAATTAGTCTTCTGCTCACTAAGCATCTCATGTAGATACGCCCAGGGAGAACTCACTCATGGAGATGAAAAGAGGACAAGATTTAAGGAACAGCATGGTTGGATGTATGGAACGCAGCAAGTGGGTCAAGGATGATGGGAATCATCCCATCATCACCAGCATGTGTGATCACCACCACACATATAAGCTGGGGGATGACTTTCTCAGCAGCACAGAGGTAGAAAGAGATCTCGGAGTCTTTGTCAACTCCAAGATGAATATGAGTCATCAATGTGATGAAGTAATTAGCAGAGCTAACTGCACTTTGTCGTGCATTAGTAGGTGCATCACGAACAGGTCCAGGAAGGTAATGTTTCCTCTTTTTGCAGCACTGGTCAGGCTGCAGGTGGAGTACTGCATCCAATTCTGGGTGCTGCAATTCAAGAGGGATGTGGACAACCTTGCAAGTGTCTACAGGAGGGCCACGCTTATGGTTAGAGGCCTGAAGGGAAAGCCCTATGAGGAAAGGCTGAGGATCCTGGACCTTTTCAGCCTCTGCAAGAGAAGGCTGAGAGGGGATTTTGTGGCAATATACAAATACACCAGGGGGAGGGCAGCAGGGAATAGGAGATGCTGTTTACCAGGGCACCTGTTGAAATAACCAGGAACAAGGGCCACAAGCTGAGACAGAGCAGATTTAGGTTGGACATCAGAAAGAACTTCACGGTTCGAGTCACCAGAATCTGGAACGGGCTTCCAAGGGAGGTCGTGCTCTCTCCTACCTTGGGGGTCTTCAAAAAGAGACTAGACAAGCACCTGGCTGGGATCACATGACCCCAGCACTTTTTCCTGCCACAGGCGGGGGGTTGGACTCAATGATCCATTGAGGTACCTTCCAACCCTAACATCTATCAATCGATGGAATGGTGCACTGGTTCTGAGATTTAGCTAGAAAGGGATTGTTAGATACTTAGCCAAAGCAGTTTCAGTGGAGAAGAAGAGGTGGAATCTAAATTGTAGAGGGTCTAGGATGGAACCGGAGGGGATTAATTTTCTGGCAGCAACTGTGAATAGCACACTGAATAAATTTAGAAGGAGTGGGTCAGCAGGATCAAGGGTAGAGTGTGAAGCATCTTACTCTGTGAGGGCAAAGAACCAGAGGAGTGTGAGTGGCTGTGGGAAACAGAAGTTGTAAATGGGTTTAAAAGGATTGGGAGGGACAGCTGGAGTTAGCAAAGTCTTGCTGCCTGGAAGCTCTGCAGTGAAGAGCTGCTCAGCATGCAGGGGGAGGAACTAGGGGGAGGAGGGGTTTATCACATTAATCCAGCTCCTTTTTCTGAAAACAAGGAAGGTAACAGCCACTTCAATGAGGAACTGACACTTGCCTCAGCACACCTTTGAGTGAATTGGAACGGTTCCAGGACTTCAGAAGAACTATGAGCTCAAGTATTTCAGCCTCCCGAACGCAGACCCTATGCAAAAACATTAATGTCTCTGCCACCTTCATTCTCACTCTCATCCTGGCATTAAGCCCATCTGCCCTGCAGCACCAAAGAGCAAATTTTGTTTCTAACTACATAGTTAAGAGGTGGGAGTCAGCTGGACCTGGGTACATTAAAGGCCATGCTATGCTGTTATTAATAAGGAAAGATAAGGCTTTAGAAGCATCAGTCTTCTGGTTTATCTAGAACTAGTCTAAAAACCAAACATGGCTTGCTAAGTCTAGGGCAGAATTAGAGTAGAAGGGACTTGATCTATTCAGACGTGTTCCAAATTCAGGCCTTCAAACTCACATATTCAATAGATACAGGTTAATGGTTTTAGTCATGTCTTAGGAGCTCTCTATTATTTACCTAGATGCTGAAATAAGGAAAGGATGGAGAGTCCATCCCCTATTTCCTACCAAGCCCAGCACATTCTGGGTCAGAGCTGGGGAATTACTTTCCAAAAACAGCAGTTTACACTAACCAGCAAGAGATTTGAAGGCCCAGTGGGGTTTAAGCAAAAACTTTTCATATGTAATACCTGCCTTCAAATTTAAGCCACAAATAAAATGAGTTTAATGACATCAGAGTTCCTAGCAAAGCCCTTTCCACATTGCAACCACGCTCCACCCATGTGCAAATAGGCAGTCAGACAATCAGTTCTGCTGAAGAAAGGCTAGGGCTGAAGCACCAGGGGATGCTACAAGTCTAGGCTAAAGAACACCAGTTGTGCTGTACACGCAACCCCTGCTTAACGCTGCTTCGCTTAGCGCTATTTCGCTATAATGCTCATTTTAAATTGATACCTGATTTCACTTAGCGCTCAGCGAGTTTTGTTATAATGCTCGCAGTCAACATCTTGGGTCATTAAAAACAATTGCAGCCTCCATCAAGGGTCGTCAAATACTTTTGGTTTCACTTAACACTCATTTTTTCAGTAACCAATTAAGAGCGCTAAGCGGGGGTTGCCTGTATTGGGGATGGAAAGAGTGCTATATGTCAGGATGCTTGCTCAGTATCTTTCTCCCACTGTCCTTGGTGATGCCAAACTCTGACCTTTGTGAACACTACAATTCACACATTTTCAGAAAATATATCGACTGAAACGAATTCTCAGCAGTGAGTTACAGAAGCAAGCAGCCTCCTAAAGGGATGGGTTAAAAAAGCATGCTGATTTTCTGTTTTAATTCAGCCTGACCATAACCAGCAAACAAAAGACTGTTTTTCTGTCTTTGTGCCATTTCCTTGGTGACACGTCTGAATAGTCATCATCAAAATTGTCCATATTATAATTAGAAGCAGATTTAGCAGAAGTATTTAATACGGCAACATGCATTAAGAGTTAATAATGCACTCCTCACTAAGCAGCATTTGCTTCACCCACAGAACAACTTCTGAATGCACTGGGACAAGAATAGTTGCTTAAAAATTACCACTGGGGTTATCTTAATGCAGAAACATAACAGTCCTCTCCCTGCTAATAATTCAGGCCTTCAATATAAACCACACAAGAAGCCATTTGTGACCGCATAACTCAAGGTTGTGGTTAAAGTTCTGGTCTGTAGCATCAGAAAGGGAGGTAACACAACAACCTCTCTCCTCTGTGGTGGGCCATAAGAACAACAACCATATTTCCTGAGTATCAACTGCAAGGAAGCAAAACCTGAGCTTATCAACAAGTTGTTCAAGCCCGACTAGGTCAAATTGAAACTTCATTATTTTAAAGGCCAGAACCTTTTGTTAGACAGAAAGAGATGTAACAAAACATCTCTTAAGGTAGAGTTTATGCTAATAGATGTAAAAGAATTACTATAAAACATGCTTATACATTAGGTTATGTAAGTATAGACTAAAGGCTAGGGTGTGAGGAGCGTGTTTGGACACCTTTGAGACTGCTGAGGTGACACACTGTCCCTCAGAGCCTAACACCCTTAGGATAAGCCATATGCTTGGCAAGGTAACTAACTCATTGCTTTTTAATACATTGTGTCACCTCTGAATAAACTAAATTTAAGAGTGGAACTCTTGTCTCTTCTTGTCTGTCTCAACCCTGACCACACCTTCAATATAACTGGTTAGGTAACACTGAAGGAATTCTAGTCCTAAATTTGGCAAAATAAAGGAAGTCCCAAATAAGGCAAACTAATGAGAACAACTATAATCCAATGCAATGATCACTTGGCAAGAGTTCCAGTAAGATCCACAAGGTCAGGTGTAAAGAGACTCACAGGACACCCTGCCCACAACCATCACTCCTCAACTATGCAGCCTGAATCCCTGCATGGTAAGAAGTTACCCAACTAGTTGGTGACTGCAGTCCACAGGAGACCCTTTAACTTGTCCCACTATGGGGCCTGTTAACAGTTCAAGCCTATTTTCAGTGTGCTTTTTCAGAACTGGATGATGCTGCAGCAAACTGAACTGATTCCCAGCCTCTCTCTTACCTCATTATTGATGAAACAGTAGAGAATAGCAACCATCAGCCCCTGAAATCAACAAGACAAAAGAACAGCAGTCAGAAAAGCAATCCTTAAGGAGTGCCCTGAGTTTTGCTAATCCAACCTGCATTGGGACAGGACCTAATCATGCCAAAGGAAAATGAATGCTCCATAGTTAGAGAAATAAAATCAGAAAAGTAGAAGGCTTAATCCTCTGCTGAGAAACAAAAATGGATGATACATTTCCTCAAACAGCTTCAATGGAGCAAATGCAGTTTGGTTAAACAATGACTAAAACCATATAGAGTCTTGAGGAAAAACCTGTAACTAAGCCAATCAATTTTATAAGGCTTTTTCATATGTGGGTCCTTAAGACCTACTTCTTTTCTGACCCTAGGCTATAAATATTACATACATCAACAGTTTATACAGACATTTTAAATGCAATCTCTGTAGGGATAGTAGCTGTGAGGCTCGGGAGATGAGATTTAAATGCTCACCTCTCTCAATGTGGGGGAAGTCTGGAAAAACGCCTGGGTGAGAAAAGAGCTCCATAACAATTACTAAAGAATCACCCATGTCCTTTCTATCCATCTTCTGTAACTCCCTCCACACCTGCAGTTACTGCTGTACTGATATGCTGTCAATGGGGCAGATTTCCAAAGAGACATTACCCCTTGGGGCAGGCACATACTTAGCTCTCAGTAATGCCATTATGCTTTTCTAGGCTGTCTCAGAGAAAACAGAAATGGCCATGTGGGACACAAAGGCTGGGTCACTGCCTGGGAGGACTGAAGAAAAACATGGTGACACACTGGGATCTAGCTAACAATAACTTTGCTAGTTAATAATAGTCCTCCTGCCAGCCCCTCTGGCTACTGTGTTCCTCTGCCTAGTTTCACATTGTCCAGAGTAGAATTAGGAGAGCTTAGTACTAATTAACTGTAGTTAACCTGGAACTGGTCTCCAACATGCATTTTCCAGATGCTACCTGAAAGGAGGCGAAGGAGAGTTCAGTAAAGAGCTTCACAAAGCGCAGCATCCCTCTGGCATGCTCATCTGTGACAAATGCAAAGATGACCTCGTGGGTCCCCAGCAGTGGGATCAGGGTCAGTGTAGACTTGGCCAATCTGAAGTTATAAAGAAAGGGAAGTCATAGCAAGCAGCATACTAGCTATTGACAGAATCAGACACCTGGGAGTCTGGCCTCCATGATTCCATTTCTGATTCAATCCATGACTCCTTATGTGATTTTGGGCAAGTCACTTCACCACTCTGTGCTTCAGTTTCCCCATCTCAAGGCTGGGGAGGATACTATTTCCCTCCTACTTGGGAAAGGATTAATTCGTTAATGTTTGCAAAACACTTTGAGATCCTTGCCTCAAAGACATTAAAGCCAAGCAAAGCATGGATATATAAAGTGACAGGGGTTAGGGAGGTCTACTGGGCATAGAGTGAATATGGCTATTTTCTGGAGGCCTAAGTTAGTCTTCATTTGGCAGTTGCTTAATGTCAAGGAGAAAGTCATAAAGGACAGACTCTGAGGCCTATAGCTGCTGGTTTCTGCCAAATGTAATGGATGAGCCCTCAAAGGCTTTTTGGGAACAGTCCCTGTGGGGACTTGCATTAGGTGAGGTTTAGTGGGGACCAAACAGTCACCAAGGAGGGTGCTTGGGAAGGTGTAGGGAAGAAACTGCTCCTGTATGTTGTATGTAGCCACTACCAGATTACAAAGGGTTTCACTGGTACAGGAAGGGGCTGGCCCTTTCCAATGAGCTTGAGGGAAGAGGTGTTTCATTTCATTGCAGTTGGGCACCTGGCAGGTTCCTGGGGTGTGCACAACTGTGCTCATCTTGGCCCTGAAGGACTACATTCTGGAAGGTAAGGCCCAGCTTTCCAGACAAAGATGGCTTCAACTAAAGCTCCTTTTCAGAGGGGAATGAAAATGGACCTGGCAAGTCAGGACATATGCATGTGGAAAAGAACAGTGGACTAGGCTGGCACCTGAACCACTTCACAGAACGACACGGTTTTACTCTAAAGGAGCAGCTGTACAAAGTCATTGTGACTAAGCTGTTGCACACCAGCAGGTCTGTAAGAGGGTGCTGGTGTGTGTATGCACACACACACATACAGAAATTAAAATGCTCTATTCCTGTTTGCATACACATGGCTTCATGGCAGAAATACCGACAAATACCTGTGTCCTGCCCTTTGGACAAACGCGTTTACAAGCGAGTAGAAGTGCTATGGCACTTTGTGCGTTTCTTCATATATAACCTCCACCTCCCAAATACCAAGTACCTTTCTCATCTTCCCTCAAGACCTTTTTACACCACTTCCTATGTTGATCTCACTGTCATCATACCTTCTTGTGCCTGAACTGTTGATTTCTTGAACATTCATTTCACTCCTGTAAAGCAGGAATGATGATCAACACTCACCTCCCTTGGGGGGGTGGAGGTTTGTAAGAATTATGGAACAAGCCATTCATGAGGAATTTTTGGTTCAAGCAAGACACTTTTGCCAAAAAAAAAAGTTATTTATTAATCTTTGGAATTTACATAGACCTTGCATCTTCAAGGCACTGTAAATAATGTGAATAGTAAGCTGTCAAGTTTTGCTGAAGGACTGAAGTAATCTTAACATAAAAGAAATGAGCTCTCCTCTTTGATAGTTCTTGTTTAAAAGGAAAGCTCTGGAGACCGAAGACATGGCTAACAAGGGGGAAAAAAATCAGAAGTAAAACAGCTCTGCCTAGTGAGACAGCAATAAGCAGGGACAAATAGAGGGGAGGAGAAACATGCCTCTGGAAACATTAATGTCACTGTCTGACGACACAAGGAAGGTATAGAGAAGCATGGCACCATAATTGAAGATGACTGAACCTTAAGATGGGAGCTTCTATGCTGCCTGGAACCGGCGAACCTGCCAGTGTGCTGGAGGCATCTCATGGAGAGCTGTCATTGCAGGGGAGATGCAAGCTGTTCTTCCAGGAACACGAAAGCAGAACCTCCAACAGAGATACAGGCTGTCAAAGTTGACTGAGTAATGGGTAAGAACATAGCCACCACCTATGCTGGTACCCTGAGTGCTGCTGTGCAAATTGCCATATAAGCAATGAGGGGTGAGGAATTGAAGCAGCTACATAAATCAGCCTGCCACTGCAGGCAAGCACAGAAGCAAGCTCACTAACAGACCAAGGCTGGCAACTCCATGGAACGGGTGAGGGGATGCTTTTAAAGGGAAATCCCCTAGTGGGATTAGCTGCACAGCCACCTGGGTGAACTAATGTCAGCCTGTTGTGCCCTTGTATGGCAAAAGCTGAATCTGTTCTGGAGATGCCTCTGGGAGATGTGGGAGCAAAGGTAGGGGGGAGGCCCTGTTTTTCTGTGCTGCAGGCCCTCTTAATGTATTACCAATGTGAGCTGGTTCAGAAGGGAGAACCACATAACTCTGCTCAAACAGGTGGTCTTGAAAACGCTGCTAGGATTGAGATGGGGACACTGGACTAACCTCGTGGGATAAATTCCTTTTGTGAGCAGGCAGAAAGCTTCCCAACCACCCCAGCTTCTCCATAAGGAAAGGGGTTTTGCTGCCTCAAGATCTCTCTCCAGTAACAAGAGGGGTGGCAAGGAGGAGAAAAGAGCAAGCTGTAAGGGACGAGGAGTGCCTGTCCTGCTTGACTCCAGCTGAGAAAGGGCCAACACCATTCCAAATAGCTCAGTTGAAAGGAACACTGTTAGAGCACGTGGATTTTCAAACAACATCAATGCTTCCTACTCCCTTAGATCAAACCTTTATGGCCTTCTCTTCCAGTCTGCCTGAGCTGGGGAAGAGGGTTGGAAAAAGAGAAGGACCTGCTAACTTGCTGTGGAGAGCAAGGGAGAGAAAGAAGCCAGCCCTGGCTCCAAATCTAATTCTCTTTGGAGAAGATGATAAGAGCTAGATTCTCAGAGTGAAGATGATCCTATTCAGGACTCCCACCCATAACTGCTAATGGCACCCAGAAGGATAGGGTGATCCAAGAGGCTTACATCTTCTTTGGTGAAGAAGATGAGGTGAGTCAGAAGACTCCTGTGCTGTTAGAGTGAGACTTTGCTTATTACAAGGCCTTTCAGTGCATTCCGGAATGAAACCAAAACAGTACTCAGAGAAGGCTTCACAGTATCAAATTTTGGGAGTCATGTATCTCCATCACTAGCAAAACAGATGTTGTAATGGAAAGAGATAATGTTGCCCTGTATTGTGTTTTATTTCTTGAGAAAAGAACTTGACAACTAGTTGAACTTTTAACTGTGAGCCAACAAAGCTGAAATAGCTCCTAGAATTAGCCCTAATGATGTTAATTGATGATTAACTGTCCTGAATGTGAAGAAGGTAATAAATATTCTGAGATGTGGGAACCTAAGCAAGCGAGACATGGAGAAGCAAATGCCTAACCCATGTCTCATACAAGGCCAATGAAGGACTTCCACACACACACACTGGACCTCTACACTTCACCACAAGCAGGTGAACCTCAAAACCCAGCCCAAATTCCCACATTTGCAAGTGTCACTCAGAAGCTTCCAATAGCAACTGAAAATGGGATAAAGCTGTGCTAATGCCTTCAGTCCCTGGAAAAGGACCCCGCTGAGCTCCAAATATTCTTTAAGGCAATTGTAATTTCATGAGGAAAGAAAAGCCAGTAACACAAAAAATGAGCAAGTGCCACAGTGAATGATTAAAACAGAGAGAACAAAACTGAATGAGAAATGGTGAGATCTTAACTGTTTCACTTAACCCAGGAGCTACATTCCCACCATATCCACATCCAGGGAGTTCTCACTTAATATGTGCATCCCAATCATGCACTGAGATGTCATAATATTCTACCAGAACAATTGGTTGCTTTGGAACACAGGGTAACGTGAGGGCCCACGCTCTCATGCTGAGATACAATATCATCAGTAGATGGGGTAAGCTTGTTAGCCTCCAAATATTAATTGTGGTGGATAATAGGTGTGGTGACAGAATCTTAAAGCCAACTTTGCAGCACAACAAGAAAGCAGCCAAAACAGAATATCTCTACAGTGTAGCTAGAGAACAATGCAGAGATATCTGAGACAGCTTTACACTAACTAGTTCAGGTATCAATCACTCTATATGCACAATAGCATGGACTAGCCTACTTTGATAAGACACAGGTAAATTAGCATGTACTGGACTCACTGTTATTGCAGCTACACTGGTACCAGTACCTGAGCTAGCAAGAATCTCCCTCACCCTGGCTCTTGGCATCCTGTCCCTTCCCCTGCATACTCAGCCACATCTGAGCTATCCTACACTACATTTCTGCCTGCCACAGTAATGAAGAGATGAAAGATATGGGCCTAACCATTAGGAAGGAAATGATCTGACTGGATGAGCTGCAACCTATGTTAGGTGCAAAGAAGTATGCAAGGTAAAAATTAAACTCATCTGCAATCAGCCTAGTATACTGTGTTAATAAAACATAGACATGCCTGGAAAATTGAGGACAAATATGTTGCAAGGAGTAGATGTGATAACAAGTGGATAGGAGCTCAGCAGTTATCTCTGCACGCCATAGAAGATTAGTGCTTTTCTCTTTTAAAATGTCTTGAAAATATTTGCCTCATAAGTATTTTCCAGTCCTCACAAATTTTTCAGAAGTGACTCCAGAAGGCATTATGGCTACTGTTTATCTCCAGAGCAAGTCCAGCAAGGGGCTTGGCTATAAGCTCTGCATTCACCAGTCAGATTCCTCTGGGACTGGCTGTTTGAGGTAAACATACTGATGTGGTAAGGCCATCTTTGTCCTACTATGTCAATACACTCTTGCCTCGATCTCCCATCTTGAGAAGGCCAGAAAGTGCTAGTACACCACATAGCTTACCGGCATTTTGTGTCAGTTTTGCACATCAAATTTGCTTGCAGTTTGGAAATGATAATGCATATAACTCTGATAAAGATCAGGAAATTCACCTAGAGGAAAAAACAAGAAGCAGCTGTTATCATCAGGAAGCGTATGTGAATGACAGGGTTCTTGCAAGAATGCATTCTGTAGTCTCAGAATTTGCCATGTAATTCAGCCCTTTGCTATAGAATTGGCTTTCTATCCTTAAATAAATAACCTTGACAATGTTGCTGAGTGTAAACCAAAGCAATGCCTGCCTGCCTGAGACTGGATAGCCAGCTACAATAACAAGTTAAGACATGGGGACCATTGTATTCATTTTAACTGCACATTCCACTATTTTGTGGATTAAAAAAAAAAAATGCAATTTTTCAGAAAAGCTATAAAACCTGTCACTTTGCTGTACCCTGTTGTCTGGAATTTTACCTGCTTACTCTATAAGCTATCCCCATAAAGAAGTAATTAACTGGATTATAGGTTTCCTGCCCTCTTACATGGACTCCGGCAGTACTAGTTGAGGCGAGTACTGGAGACAAGAGTCAGAGGAGCCAGAAGTATATATAGACTGGATGGCTCAGCTGCCTGGAGAACAGCGCAGCAGGAAGGACACAAGGAACTCCTGTATCTTTCCCTGGAAGATGATGAAAAAGAGGCCACCTAGACAATACCAAGGGATGTAGGGAATCAAAGGGGTGCAGTAGTATGGTTGTACTCCCCTTTTAGAACATGTTGCAGAACCAGCAGCCAGGGCCTTTTTTAAGCCCATGAATCAGACAATTCCACCCCACCTTGCCCTCCATACTCAGCATCAGCAGCCACTGTCTGTGGCTGACCCAGGGGTGTGGGGAGCTCCAGAGGTGCTCCTGCTTCACTCCAGCTGGGCTGTCTGGGGAGTCAGGCTCAGCCGCGGCCAGCGGAAATGGGTAGGTTTCTCCTCCCTGACCGATCCCCCCCAGTTATTCCCCACCAGCCCTGGAGCAGGCTTAGGGAGGAAGAACAGGTCTGTCACTGCCACTACTGTTACTGAGCCCAGCTCCCTGTGCAGCCTAGATGAAGTGGGGCAGGAATGGCTCTGGAGCTCTCCCCACCCCTGTCTTACCTGGGGACAGCAGCAGCTGTTCATGTCTGCACACCCACACAGTGCTTTATTTTTGTAATGCTACAAAGTACTGAAGCAAGCACTACAAATGCAAGTCTGTCCATGGCCACAGTCTCTCATTCCCATGCAGAGTTGCTCCATGGTAGCTTTATTAGCAGAAGCATATCTCCAGCTACACTGGTCTGTCTCTCTATCACAGTAATGTGCTCTTGGTCACTTACCGCAATAGCAATCAGAATGGGCAGTCTGATGATCAGCCAGTAATTCATGTTATAATTTCTGCTCCAACAACTGGTGGCAGCAGCAGGCAGGTGAAACAAAAGAAAAACCTTTAGTACTTGATAAAGAAGGGATCTTATCCATCATACATCTCAGAAATGCAAATGGAAAACACTATTGAGAACTAGGTACCAGAAAGGCATATCACACCAACATGGAAACATGCAGCTGCTTGGTTCTTAGAAACATCAAATGCCATGTTCTAATTTGCAGTAATCATAACCCAGCTGGATGCTATTATCCAGGCTCTCTCATCTGGCTGAGTAGGAATTTGTTGGGATCAAACCTAGTGCTACAAGGCTGCTACCCTAACCATTCCATTCAGCACTACTTTCATTAATCCTAAAAGTCCCAAGCCAACTTCTTGTGTTACACTAGCTGTTCTTAAACACTCTATAGAAGGGAACTGCATCTTGCTCACATTAGCAACCTGCCACTTTCCCAGAGTCAGTGTTAAGTATCTAGTTGTCCATGTATGTGGAGGTTTCAGTCTCAGAGGAAGTTTTTAGGACAAAGATATGGACAAGTAGAATCAAGAGTTTATTCTACGCTCTAAAGTACACATCTGGGCTATGCAGACATGCCAAGTTCCTTCTATTTGTATAAACTGTGATTAATAACTTTATTACCCTCTTGTCCAACAGGTGAAAACAAACATGGCGTTTGTTTCCAGGTCACCCAGTTTAGAGATCAGACAAGCCACAAAAAGCTTTAAAAATCCTCCAACTAAGTATTTACACCTGTTTCCCTCTCCTGGTCCCCCTCCAGTCTCATTGGTCAGAAATTACTGGATCCGAGTCATCTTAAAAATCCTATGAAATTACTATACTGGCAAAAGAACACTGCAATTAAATTTCAGCTCACTTAATGTGAGTGGGGTGGGAGGTCAACAAAGAGAGATTTGTGATGGGAAAGCTAGTTTCAGCTTAACTGTAGGGTGACTAGTCAACCATAAGCCATGCAGAGAGGTCCCAACACTGAAGACATTTAAATAACACATAGAAAAGTAAAACATGCAGCTCACAATCTCTCTGTTCTGCAGGAGTCACAGGTCTATTTTAAAAGGTTCTGCTGTTTTAATTATATTTCAGTTTGGTACTCACAATAAGTACCTTATTTTAGCCTACCTGTCTTACTATTTGGGCACATTCTATTGTATTTAGCCACTGGTAGAAGGGAAGTACATATTCTGAGTGCACCTTAAGTGGCAACTGTGTAATGGAAAAGCCACTTACTTGCTATGCATGGCTTGGAACCAACTTCGTGTAGCCTTTAAAATTAATTTTTTGGGGGCAACCTTGCAACCTCAGCCTGGAATAACGGGCATGGCCAGAAGTGCACTTTTAATTTCTCTGAGTAGCTGCAGTGGAAGCAGGCTCAATTTTTAAAGTTCCTGACAGTGGCAGGAGCTGAAAAATGGTTCTTTACATTAACTCTGCTACATTTCCGTGTGATTTAATTGGTTTCCAATGACACATAGCAGCTTTAACTGCTTTTAAATTTATACAAATATGAGCAATGAAAACACCATTAGAATCCAATTAAAGTGGCACAGCAATTAAAATGTCCAAAAAATATAATGGATAGATCTCTATATGATTTTGCATCCCTTTGTATATTTGGCAGTTGTTACACTGATGACATACCAACATCGTGTGATTAGGAATTATTTGCTGAGAGACGATTGTGCTCACCACCTCGCAGAAGACACTTGGCAACTAACAGTATCAGGTCTGTAATGGGGATGCAACCCAGCTAACCCAATGGCACTTTTGCTTACAAATCAAGTATCTCCTGAAAACATTTACTCTGTCTTTAACAGGTGGATCTGGGTGGCTCAGTTTTTTTAAAATGTATATAAATCCGAGTTTTTTAAAAAGGTCATTCATCCCACCTTTTTCACAGCCACAACTAACTGCAGGAACAACTCAGAATGTGTGGGATGACTGTAAATATCAGGTTCATGGACATGTTTTCATCATTATGAAATATAATATGCCTTAATTTCCATCTACAAATAACTGGACCCACAAAAAAGGTAAAGTAGATTATAAATGGCCCCAATGTCTATATTAAACAGATGTGGTAACTGTAACAGTCCAGGAAATATGCAAAAGGCAGGGATTTTTGTGGGTGATCTCTTTTATTGTGGCAACTGCATGTTTAGGATAGACTTAGACAAGATTTTGTGTGCCACAGTACCCTTTCCCGGATACTGTGATACCCAAAAGCTTGTCTAAGTCTATCCCAAGGATACAGTTGGCCCAATTAAAAGATACCACCCATAAAATTCCTTGACTCTTCCATTAAACAGATCAGTTTTTTTGTAATGAACGACTGTGTTTTAGGGAACAATTTCATAGCTGCAACCGGGACAATTCTGGCAAGTGAGGTAAGAGCCAGGCAGCAAGCAGAAGGTCTGTTCTTGCAGGCTACAATTCTTCATTCTAAGTGGTTGCATTCTCAGGACTGCCTTGAACATTGAGCCGCTGTGGCTCTGACCTTATTTATTTCCAGTTATTCCTTTTAAGTGAAGAGAGATTTGAGTCACAAATGAAATTTACAGCCTGCTGCACATCCACAGTGGAAGTACTAAGGCAAAAAGTGTGAAAGGTATCCCTAGATGATTTGATGACTGCCTGGCTGAGGCCTGTGGCACTGAAACCTTGTCCTTCAGAGAAGAAGCTTCATGTGGTCATTTATGACAGTAATTTACGAATATTTATACAAGATTTATAAAACCTAATTAGTTGCAAAATTGCCTCTTTTTAGGTCTGCTGAAGGCAGCAAGTGACAGTTGTCTTCAATCGAAATTATAAGTCAGGTCTGAGCATTGCATAATGCAGGAGGCTCAGAGGGAACACTTTGAATACATTTTCCACATCAATAGAAAGATCTGTCTGCGGAGCTGCTGGCTGTTCAGAAGCCCACACAATTTTTAAACCTATACTGATCATTCAAACAAAGCCTGCAACAGATCACTGGACTCAATGTCTTACTATAGATTACAACTGAGTCAGCCTTGGATGGAAGTCAAAAAAGTTTGTAGGATTGTTTTAGCCTGGGAAGGAGTAAGATTGTGGGTGATTTGAATGAACTGTTCAGTTCTGCAAGGCACTGATTCTTGATCATTCAGGCCCAAGGACACTAGAGCAAGGGGAGAGTCCAGTGGTGCCCCTAACTACAGCTAGTTTGCAGATGAGATCAGAGCCTCTCTGGCAAGAACTGCATTTAAACAAGGTTCTCCAGAAAGGTTCCAACTGAATTTGAAAACTTTGACAAGAGAACCCATCTAGTGGGTTAGAATCAAAGGAAACCACATAGATTTCAGCACAAAGGCGGCTGGCCATATATTCATGTTACATTATTTTTTGTCTCCCAGGCAGCCCCAACTGAAGGAGAATTGCTATCTGCCTAGTGCTAGAACTACTCTTTGGTCAAATAAGGCGTGTCCACTAATTTTCAAATCAGGAACCACGGTGGAAGCTGACAGCAAGTATTTAAATGTTTTGCTACATTTCCATTGTGCACTGCAAGGCAATGGCAATCATATAGAATGTGACTTTCTTTTACGAAGGACTGAATAATGGAAGCTATTGGAAGAATACGTAAAAACACCTTTGTTGCAAGGCACAAACTGATTACCTACAGGGTCAGGGGGTACAACTACACATGCAATTTAATGCAAAGCAATAAACTTGAGTTTATTACTCCCGGGCTCACCATTTGAACATGAGCCTGGGACTGCAGCACATTGAGCCAGATCAGAGCAGCCCTGGGTGACAGAGGGCTCTGATCTGGCTACATTTAAATACTTGCTGTCAGCTTCCACCCTGGTTCCTAATTTGAAAACTGATCCCTGGGGCTAGAGCTGCTCCCCACCCCCCCTGGCTCAACATGCTCCAGAGGGGCTGGCTGGGGCACAAGAGTACTCCAGTGCAGGACTAGTCAGCAGGCAACCACCACACTGAAGCACCCTCATGCCCTAGCCAGCCACATTAGCATCTACATGTGCACTGCTGTGGAGTAAAAAATTTTGCAGCAGAATAGTACTTGTACTTACAAGTACTATCCTACTGCAGAGTTAATTAGTTTACTCCAGCCTAATAGCTTTGCACGTCCAGACGCCAAGTCATTTACTGTAGAGCTAATTAGTCAACTCTGCAGTAAATGTCTTGTGTAAACATGCCCAGGAAGAAATAATACCAATACAGGCAGAACACTGTGGGAGGTTTTTGTCTTCCTCTGAAGCATATTGTAGAAGTTACTGCTAGAGGCAGAGTACAAGAGATGGTCTGATAAGGTACAATGACTTCTACTATGGATATTGTAGCTGCTGAAAAACAGATACAAAGATGCATGCCCTTGACCTGTGTAGGGATGGATACATTTTGACATGAACAAAATCCTAACAAGGAAGGAGTTTATGTTCCTTTCAGAAATGCTATGCAAAATCTTCAGGCAGAACACAAGCAATTGCATGACATTTCTGCACATCAAAGCAACCAAACCAAACAACCAAAAAGAAAAAGAAAAAAAAAACACCCCACCCAAGCCCCATTGCACACACAACACAATGGAGATATCAGCTAGAAATTCGAACTGAACAAACCCCTCATCTTCATAAAGGTACTTGACAGTTCCCCAGAGGATAACAAACAGCATTGGCACACCTGAGAAGAGAGGAGACAAGATAGACACTGACAACCAGAGACAAGGAAAAAGCAAAAGGAAGGACTAAAACTTCACACAACAAGAAGCAATGTATTTTGTCTGGGACAGTTACAAGCTCCCATCCAGTGCACTTTCAAGGCCCACAATTCCTGGAAATATGTTAGCATTCCAAAGTATTTCGTATCTCTAACTCATTTTATACCAGCCACAAGTTTAACTCCTAATGGACAAGTGCCCACATGACAAAAAAAATATCATAGCCATTAACACTTAATTGGATCCTCTAGTAGGAGAGGCCAAGGATTAAATCAACTAGGGATACTGAATTCCCTTCTAGCTTGTATGTGGTCACTCTAAGTCAGAGTTCAGGCAGAGAGAGAAAGATGAGTGCAATGCTGGAAAAACCTACATTGTTGTCACTTATTTTTAGTCTCAGAGGCCATCAGGTCCAGCATCTTTCACTTGCATTAAACTCACACGTGCATGCACATACATACACATGCTTTCCCTCTCTCAACTGTCCCATACAATTCTGGGAACATCAGGAGATAATGTAAAGGGGGTTAGGAAGGGATGCTTCTTTATTTTGGATGGGGAAAGAATTGCTAGAGAGATTAAGTTTTTTTCAAAGGATGAGCCAGGTGTCACATTTTCATTACTTCTCTGCAAGTCTGCCTCCCCCCTACTTCTCAGGTGCCATATTTATATTAATACCTGGTAGACTGGCCAGGAATCATTTAGGTTTTGTAAGGGATGTATCAGGACTTTAAAAATTACTGTGGAAAATGTTGACAGCATATCCATGGGCAACACAAATGCCAGGCACCTCTCTCAGCAGTAGCATTTTCTCAGTACAACCTCACTGCATGTAGCATTGAGAAGATACTAGAATAATATTCTTGACAGCAGGAGCTGCAAAGGAGAAGGCCCTTGTTCGCAAACCATGTTAGCAAATCATGTGCAAGAGCAAATGAGTCTAGTCCTGGGTAAGCAGAGGAAGCAAAGAAAGAAGTGGCAGGAAACATGTGGCAGATAAGTCAAGGTAGAGCACATCTACTGGACTGCAAAGAGAAACAATAAAAATGATGTGAGCTGATGTGGCCTGAAAAATCTCAGAGCAACTGCTGCCACATGAATTGTGATGTAACAACTTTCTGTTGTGTTGTGGTCTATTCTTGCCCAGCCCACCAGGAAACCTAGCCAGAGACTAAAGATTATCCTTACAAGTCAATATGAGAAGAATGAGAATCAGCAACAGGTGTTGATAGCAACAAGAAAAAAAAATAATCAGGAAATTGTATAACTAAAGTAATAGTGAGAACGGAGAGCAACCCAAGGCAGGCTGCTGAATAACTGTCACTCGAGGTATCCAGTGCCGAGAAAATTCAAATCAATGCCACTATGATACATGGGAAATAGATTAGGACAACCCACGCAGATAATTTCCAAACCCAAATGAGCTTTTGATTCACCAAAACTATTTAATTAGACTTTGAATTTTTCCCTTCTTGACTTTGCAGGGAATTAAGACACCTTAATATGAGATTTACAAGATGAGACACGAACACTCTGAGAGAACAAGCTGTATTTCAGTAAAAGGAACAGATGTGGAGAGTGATAACCACTGTGATTTGTGGAGATCTCCATAGCCTGGGTACATCAGAAATCTCTCCATATTTAATTGTATTACTTGACATTTGGATTAAGTGAGATTCATTTATTAGAGAGTGATATATTTTAAAAGGGCCAAAATAGACAAAGGCTGTCATTACTGAACAACATCAGTATTTTGATTAGAAAATATATAATGAAGAAAAGGTAGTCTGGTGACTTACTTATCTCCCTCTACCTTCCCCCAGTTCTATGCAGGGGCTGGTGCCTTGTTTCCACAGCAGCAATGAGTTACATGAACCACACTAGTCCTGTTTAACAAGGCACTAGGCTCAGAAAACAGATCTTCAGGTAGGATTCTGTGGATGGAATCACATTTATTGTTCCAAAGTCCTGGCTGGGGATCTAGGCAGGAGGTCTCACCAGTACATTATTAAATCCATAGAAATCCTATTTGTGTGATGGGCTCTGTGTGATATGAAGTTGACGTCTCTTCTGCAATTTACAGCACAGTATCCCGTAAATCATTTCAGTTTTCAAGAATCAGAATTGCTTTGTATAAATTAGAATTTGAGATCCCGATCTTGATGGCTAATTGACTTAATGTACCTGAATTGCTAGATACTCCAGCAATTAACGTAAAATGTAGCTGAGAGTAATTTTCCTGTAAATATACTATGGATGAGAGGGAACTCCTAACATCACACAACTCAGAAGAGCGTAGCCACCGAGAACGTTTTCCTTCTCAAACCAACCCATTATGTATCCCAGAGTGTATATGTGGCTTTGTCTAAATTAGACAAATTAGAAATGAAGCCAAAGTGAAGTCCAGGTTTGACTACATGTTAACACAGGGCACATTTCTGTGATAAAAATATCAATAAATACAATTTTCATTAACAATGGTGGTGCTGAGTCCAAAAACTTGTTCTCCAACTGCAGATCTCCTAATTTGGGGTCTGTTCTTCAGTTGCCTTTTTTCTCACATGCTTCCATTCACAAATTACTCGATGAAGTGATATGCAAAGTAATGAACTTGCAATACCCTGCCTAATTCTGTGGCCCTAGATTATATAAACCTGGATAATGCCAGTACTGGAAAATCACCCCTTGAAAGGGAATGCCTTGTTCATCTGTGTCAAAATGATGAGGTTGCATAAAATCACATCTGACACCTGAAACTGCATGAAAAAATCAAAAGCTTATAAAAATAAGTCAGCCTACTAAGACAATTATAACAAAGAAAAATAAAAGGCACGTGGCAAAATTATTTTGTACCAAAATGACTTATTTTGACTCAATGAATGTAATATTAGATAATAAGTGTAACAAATTTCATTATACGCAGCTAAGAAGGTTTTCAACACAATCCACCAGGAAAAACTATTTGACTAGATCTCCAACTGAGATTGAAACAGATTTTGCCTCAGCTAAGGTTACTTTAGCTAGAGTTTGCATCTCAGTTGAGCCCTGCAGCAAAAAAATATCCAAAGCTATATACATTAAGAACTGGGGGAGATTTAGGTACAGAACTCTTAGAAGCAAAGATCAAAATAATGGACAAATCCTATATTCTGCCACCTTCTCTTTGGCGACAACAGAGATCTTGGTTAAAATACTGCACCAAACATCTCACTCCACCTAGACTTAAAATTTCCAGATCATAGTGGGTGCATAGTGGTCTACACGTGCACACACTTACTGCACAGTAAATCTCACTAATCACGAGTAAATTTGGTACCTGCAAAAGTAAGTAGCAAATTTACTTGTGACTAGTTACTGCACAGTAGTGCTCATGTAGACACTTGACAAGGAACAAATCTGCTCCCAGTCAGCTGGTCACCAGGGGGCAGGATATTGCTCCCTGCCCCCAGGAGCTGCCTGCTGCCAGGATGGGTTCTGCCACTGAAGCCCAAGCAGGGACTATGTCCCCCTGCCCCAGCAGCAGGGAGCTCCAAGCAAACACAGAGCTGGGCTGGGAACAGGCTCTCCAGCCGCCACCCTGTAATCACGGAGTTGGGACTGGGAACTGTCCTGGTCAAGGACAGGTCCCGGCCCCATGCCCCGACCAGGTGATCAAGGTGCAGGGCCTGGAAAGAGCTGCAGGGGTGGGACAGGTTCCAGCCCCCTGCCCCAATCTGCCACTGGGGCAGCTAGCAATGAGCTACCTGCTAGCTGTCCCACCAGCGGATTGGGGCAGAGGGCTATGACCTGTCCTGCCCTTGCAGCTCTTTCCAAGTCCCCTGCCCCTGACCAGGGAGCTGAGGCCAGGAGCTCCCTGCTGCTGGGGCAAGGGCCATTGTCCCCACCCCAGCAGCAGGCAACTCCCCTGGGGGCAGGGTGCTATATCCCAGTCCCAGCCTGGAGACAGCTGTCTCCTGGCCTGGTGCTCCCTGACAGCTCCTGGTCTTGCTCACAGGAGGAGCTTAGAGTTTGCTCTGGTGGTAGCAGAGGTCCACTGCAAGGCCCCAGGAAGCAGGAGCAGTTTGCTGCCATTAGCAGCAAATCTGCTTCCACTTTCCTACATGTGTGGACACCTGCCTGGGCGCGTTTACTTGTGAGTAAATTGCTCCCAGATCTAATGCACATGTAGATGCAGCCACTGTAAACTATGTTGGAATGGCTGGGTACAAAAAGGTACCTTCATGCGTACGTGGAGGATTGCCCCATTATACAGGCTTCTGTATATCTGTAAAAAATATTCATATAATAACTGGGTTGTTGCTTCCATTTCAGCCAAAATTTGCCGCCTCAGGATATTTCTCAAGCTTCCAGCCATAGGTTACTACAGATCTCTATGCATACACCTCATCATTTCAGAAGCTGTCAATGTGATAGCCAGAGCATGGAAACCAAGAGGGAGAATGGACAGAGAGAAAATGGTACATATACATCTTCTAAAAGCCATCCACTTGACTAAAGGACAAGTATGAGGGCTTTTATGTTGGCTGGTTGCCATGCTACAGCTATCTAACATAAGAAAAAACAACAACACAACACATGGGTTTTGAACAGGCATTCATTTCTGACAGGAGAAAATTTTGAGAAATTTCTCCTGCTAGAAATCATTCCAGGAAAGGGGGTTGTACAGGTGTTCAACCTGCAGCTGCCCCCTCTTCCCTGCTCTCTGCACCTTCCCCAGATTAATCATCAGTCTGGGGAAGGCATGGGGAGCAGGCTGCTCCACTTTTCTTGTCACAAGGGCCTGAAGTAGTGGTTCAAAGCTCCCCGCGCTGCCTCACAGGGACCCTGGAGAGTTGCAGGTGTAGGCTTGGAAGGTGCCATGCAAGGGAGCTTCCCCCCACATAGCACTTTTAGAGCTGTGCATCTGCAGCCTCAAGTGCAGGGCTGTGGTGCCAGCTTTGAAGTTCCACATGGCAGAGTAACTTTCCGCCAGTGTAGCACTCCAAAGCCAACACCTGCACTTCAAACCACTTCAACCACGAGCTGATCACCTTCACCATCTGCTGCAAAGCTGGCAAGTCAGTCAGCAACACTGGAGTCCTTTCAGGAAAGCCGACTTTGACAAGCTCAGGAGGCTTGTCAGTGAGGCCCTAAGGGACCATGACCCCAGGGGGAGGGGAGTTCAGGAAGAGTGGTTGCTCATCAAGGGAGCCGATCCTCAATGCACAAGCTAATTCTATTCCATCTCGGAGGAAAGGCAGCAAGAGGGCACAGCAGCCCCCCTGGCTCTCCAGGGATCTAGCAGACCTCCTGAGGCTAAAAAGAAAGGCCTACAAAGGATGGAGGATGGGATTCACTTCCAAGGAGGAATATTCTGCACTGGTCTGGTCCTGCAGGGAGCAAACGAGGAAAGCCAAGGCTGCAATTGAACTCCAACTAGCTTTGAGCATCAAGGACAATAAAAAGTCCTTTTTCAGATATGTGGGGAGCCGGAGGAAAAGCAAGGACATTGGACCCCTGCTGAACCAGATGGGACAACTGATAACTGACGCCCAGGAAAAAGTCAACCTATTAAATGGGTACTTTGCATCGGTTTTTCATCAGTCCCATGGGACACCCATGCCCACTATGGGACAGGGAGGTCTGGGTGAGGGAAATCCCCTGCCCTCCATCAATGCTGACCTCGTAAAGGAACACCTGGAGAGGCTGGATACCTTCAAGTCAGCTGACCCTGACAATCTATACCCCAGGGTACTCAAGGAGCTGGCAAGCATCATAGCCCAGCCTCTGGCACGGATCTCCGGGAACTCCTGGCGCTCTGGTGTAGTGCCCGAAGACTGGAAGAAGGCCAATGTGCTGCCTATCTTCAAGAAAGGGAGGAAAGTGGATCCAGCAACCTACAGGCCTATCAGCCCGACTTCTATCCCGGGAAGATCTTGGAAAAGTTTATTAAAGAGGCCATCCTTAATGGACTGGCCAACGCCAACATCCCAAGGGATAGCCAGCACGGGTTTGTTGCGGGTAGGTCTTGCTTGACCAATCTCATTTCCTCATTTTCTCATTTACAACCAGGTGACCTATCACCTGGACAAGGGAGAAGAGATTGTTGTCATATATCTTGACTTCAAAAAAGCCTTCAATCTGGTATCCCACGATCACCTCTTGGTGAAACTGGCCAATTGTGGCCTTGGGTCCAACACAATCCACTGGCTGGGAAATTGGCTCCATGGACAGACCCAGAGGGTGGTGGTTGATGGAAGTCATTCGTCATGGTGCCCTGTGACCAGTGGGGTCCCCCAAGGCTCTGTCCTTGGACCCATATTGTTCAACATCTTCATTAATGATGTGGACATTGGAGTCAGAAGTGGACTGGCCAAGTTCGCCAATGATACCAAACTTTGGGGCAAAGCATCCACACCTAAAGACAGGAGGGCTATCCAGCCTGACTTGGACAGGCTCAGTAAATGGGCAGACAAGATCCTGACGGTGTTCAACACTGAAAAACGCAAGGTTCTCCACCTTGGGAGGAAAAACCTGCAGCATCCTTATAGGCTCAGCAGTGCTAAGCTGGCTAGTATTATGGAAGAAAGAGACTTGGGGGTCATCATTGACCACAAGATGAACATAAGCCTTCAATGCGATGCTGTGGCTAGTAAAGTGACCAAAATGCTGGCTTGCATATGGATGTAAATCCCAGGATGTCATTCTTCCCTTGTAGTTGGCCTTGGTGAGGCCGCAGCTGGAGTACTGCATTCAGTTTTGGGCCCCACAATTCAAGAAGGACATGGAGAAGCTTGAGAGAGTCCAGAGAAGAGCCACACACATGATCAGAGGTCAGGAAAACAAATCTGACGATGAAAGCGCAGGCTCAGGAGTAATCTAACAGCCACCTATAACTTTATCAGGGGTTACCACCAGTAGTTGGGGGAACGTTTGTTCACCAGAGCGCCCCAAGGGATGACGAGGTGAAATGGTTATAAATTACTGCAAAACCGATTCAGGCTGGACATAAGGAAGACTTTCTTTACTGTCCGAGCCCCCAAGGTCCGGAATAGCCTGCCATCGGAGGTGGTTCAAGCACCTACATTGAACACCTTCAAGAAAAAACTGGATGCTTATCTTGCTGGAATCCTATGACCCCAGCTGACTTCCTGCCCTTTAGGCGGGGGACTGGACTCAATGATCTTCCAAGGTCCCTTCCAGCCCTAATGTCTATGAAATCTATGAAATCTATGAAACCCACAGCCCACTTCAAAGCCCAGCCTCTTCCCACTCCTCAATCTGGGGACTCTAGTGTGAGAGTCAGGTGGGGCAGGCAGCTGCTCCTCCTCTTCCCTCCAGTCTATGGGGTGGGAGCAGCTGCCCCCTTTGTCTTCTCCATATCAGGATCACCCCAGGAGCCTTTCTCCACTGTTCAACTCCTTCCGGTACTGGGAAAAAACAAGACGCAGCTGACTCTGGTCTGGGGAGGAGCATTTCTGTACTGCTCAACTCCTCCTGGTCCCTGGTAGGAGTCAGGCCATGGGGAAGTGTACAGGCATTCATTTTCTTAAAATAAACTCTCCCAGGAGGGAAGTCCACTGGGTCAGAGATGGGTTATTTTTCTCCCAGGACTGCCATTTTTGCTTTGGCAGAAATATAACGCCTTTATGTAGCCCTAGTCCTTTCCTCCTTCTAAGCAAAACCTAATGGACGATGACTTTGAGGAAAGTCACTGAAACATTTGTATAGACTATCATAGCTTGTTCCCTGTAATGTGTTTTTATTATACTGTTCTTTATACAAGTTTGTAATGCGGTTTTGTGGTTCTGTTAATATCAAATGCTCCCATGAGTTTAGTGCTCATGAAAGTGAGCGTTTAACAATGCTGACTTGAGTAGCCTGAAAAAGTTCCATATTTACAGTTCCCTTGAATGCACTTGGATATCAGCTCTGACCTCCTGTTATTCCAGTCCAGGGTCTCCAAGCCTCACTCAACCAATGATGGGGATGGCCCTGTGCTCCCCAGGCTCAGCTTTAGTGGTGCTTCTCTATCCTGGGCTTCCCTCTCACATCTCAGCCCTGACCTGTAGCTCCCCTCACTGCCTCATTTCAAAGGGTATCACTAAGATAAACCAGTCTGCAAACACCTTCTTCAATGCACATCAACTGACTTCCCAAAGAGCTAATCTCTGAAACTTGAATGACTGGCTCTTCTTGGCCTTACTCTGCCCCTCAGATCTCTAGATAGTGCTAAGCAATTCAGTTTCTGTACTAACCTGTGATGGAAAAGCCTCCAAATTTTGAAAGAACAAGAGCTAGCTTCATTGGCTCTGTGTGACAGTCAGAAATTGCCATCAGCTGCCTGTGAAGATCTGTGCCACATTGTCCCTTGCAAGATTATAAATGGACTTAAAATATCTCCAACTATATTGAGGAGACAAGATATTTCAAGCATGCTAGGAAATAAACCTGCTGATAACTTAAGGAATAAAGTTCAACTTCCAAACGATGGGTCTTCAGAACAATGGGCTACGAAGGCACAATATTGTAGCTGGTAAAGGAGATGTCAGATCAACAGATAAATATCCCACGGAACAAACATACATCTGGAGCTCTTGTTTCCACTCTCCACCCCAGCAGATGCTCCATCACTCTGAAGAACAAATGTCATTCTTATTTATATTGACTATCCCTGTGAGGAAGTCAGTGAACACTGCAACCAGTCTGGGAATGAACCGTTCAGAGCAGGACTAGAGAACTGGAAGGCATGTCAGCAGACAAGAAATCATATTTGGAAATCTGTTATGAACTTCGTGGGGCAGCTTGTTCTGCTTTCTGCAATGAATAAGTAGAATAAGTGCTGAGATTTGACTGTGATGCTGGACTTAGGGATGATACAGAAAAGAATGACCTGGCAGACAGGAGTCTCTTCACTGCAAAGAAGTGTATGTGGTAAATGGAAGTTAAGATTCAGAACAGGGTGGAAAAGTGACTTCCTTATTTGATGGAGCTGGTCTTTTGGCAGTAAGCTAAAAGTAGCCCAGGACTCTCCTAGAACCACACAGTGTAACATTTATTACAGATGTAAGAGGTGGCACTGTTACAGATAATCACCGCATCATCTTTCTCATCTTTTTTAATTTTTGCAGACAAGCTCATAAGACCAGCTGAACTGTTAGTTTTGGGTCATGCAAAGATTTTTAATACAGGCAATTTCAGGAAAGAGGGAGGTATGCCTTAATCTCTGACTAGAGTAAATACTTGAGGCATGTGAGGAACAAACAAAACAAACTGGGCATTGCTGGGATTCCTGGATTATGAAATTAGTTTGCATGCTGCATGACCATCTCATTTCAGGACTGGTGTACATTGTACGTATAATTACACTTTAAATGATTAGTTTTCCTATCCTGGAAAGCTGAGCAGTAAAGTACAGGATATCTTTTGACACCTAACAGAAAGTTAGGGATCAGAAGAAAGGGCAACATTATTTTTTGACAGGAGGATCTCCAGAACTGCCTGAATTAGCATCATATTGGGTACAACTTCTCATGAGAATGTGAAGAGAGGAACTGAAGTAAGAGAATAAAAGCAAGTAACAGATGAAGGAGGGATAGAGGAGAGATAAGACAAGGAAAGCAGTGGGAAAAGAGAAGATGACACAAGATGTAAAGATGTAGTTTAAAGAAAGGATGAAGGAGTGGAAGTCAGAAGATGGGAAATCAGACAAAGGAAAGTCTTCTCTTCCTGCACTTCTTCATTTTTTCCTCCTCACCCTCTCATATCTTTTTCCTCTCCCTCCTCCTTACCCCCTCTCTGCCCCCCCCACTGCCTATTCTGAGTAAACTAAATCCAAACATCTGGCTGACACCCCTGATTGATGCATTTTCCATCAAGCTGAGTCTGATGCAGAACCAGTATCTCAATATCTTTATCTCAAACAAACATATTAATTTGAAAAAAAGCAAGACAATGGGAAGCAACTAATGAAATGAATACATCTAATACCTATGCCGTTTTTATACAAAACTTTGAAAGGAGGGCTCCTGTCTGCATCTTTGCCAATCAGATCTTCCTTGCAATCCTACTGTAAATGATGACTTTCTAGCCTTGTTTTCTGTATTCGATAGCTTCATTCCCTCATCTCTTTCTTTCTTGAAACAAAATTGGACTGTCAGGGAGTTTTCTGAATGGTAACTATCCTGCTGTGAGCACAGCTAAGTGTAATATTGTTGTGGGAACTCAGAAAATCTGTCTAGCTGTTAGTAATATTTTCCTGCTAGTCTTTAGTGCTCATAATTGCCTTCTCATGTCATTGTCTCCACATGGACGTTGCCTGTTGCTCACTGTATAATGGTGTAATGGTTCTCGTGCTTTATCACTCCCCCTCACTCTTCCTGAATGTAGTGAGTTCCCTTTCTCTAGTATCTGCTGGTGGGTGTATGGATGGGTTGCAATACAATCTGCTGTTCTCAAGAGACTGTTTTAGACAGCAGTGACGCAGTTGCTAGAGGTCAATATTGGGTTCAGTGCCTTTTTGTTCAGACTCGGATTCGGTGAATGTCATGTTGCTATCTTGAATATTATTGCTGTGGATAATATATGCATCTTGTGAAGCAAGAAAACAAAGAACTAACTATCCCAAAATACTACCTCAACCACCTTACTTGTGATGTTCTCTTTCCTCCGCATCTTCTGCATCTGTTCCTTACTTTTTAGAGAATGAAATATTTGGGCAAAGACTATGAGTTCTTTTATGCTTGTGTAAGTACTAATTCATTGTGCATGCTACCAGAAATAAATAGAATGATATTGTCTTTGTTGCAAATGATCTTGGATGCTTCTGCATCAATAATCTGCTTAGCTACATGTACCCCAACCACCTGACTGAACAGAACAACTCATCTACCTGCCTTGCCATTTGCCCACTGTCACCCAAGGGAGTTCATCTGCTGCTCCTCCTCTACAGTATGATTTTTTTTTTTTTGTTCAGCAGCTAGGAATATAGCTTACAATATTATTTTTGCTGATCAACAAGGAGAGACATGTGCCTTGTGGTACACACTATGCACAGTACATTACAGATGTACATGTTTGAAAACCCATTTGTTACTTTTTTCCCCTTTTTTTTAAAAGACAGAGACAATAAGTTTTCTATATTCAGCAAAAAAAAAAAGGGTAGGGGGGCAGAAATATAGTGCTATCCTTGCTATCCTCTCTGTGAATCCCCCTCTCTGGTATTTTCTACAAGGATTTGGCCATAATGGAAATGAAGATTCCTGACAACAATAGCAGGGAAGGGATGTTTCAGGAATCCCATGGAAATCACAGTGATATTCGGGTCTATGACTCACATTGGGAGTATCTACACATTTATTGATGCACCTTTGCTACTCAGGGAGTTGGCTGATGTGATTGCAGAGCCAGAGGCCATCATCTCTGAAAAGTCATGATTATCAGATGTCCCAGATGATTAGAAAAATTCAAACATAGTACCCATATTTAACAAAAGGGAAAAGGAGGATCCAGGGAACTATAAACCAGTCAGCCTCGCTTCAGTTCATGGAAAAATCATGGAGCAGTTCCTCAAGGAATCCATTTCTAAGCACTTGGAGGAGATGATGATTAGGAACAGTCGGCATGGATTCACCAAGGACAACCTGATTGTTTTCTATGATGAGATAACTGGCCCCGTGGACATGGGGAGACCAGTGGATGTGGTGTACCTTGGTTGTAGCAAGGCTTTTGACACAGTCTCCCACAACATTCTCGCAGGTAAGCTAAGGAAGTACAAGCTGAATGAATGAACTATAAGGCCGACAGAAAAGTGGCTGGAGCATCAGGCTTAGAGGATAATAATTCATAGCTCAATGTCTAGTTGGCAGCCGATATCAAGTGGAGTGCCCCAGGGGTTGGTCCTAGGGTCAGTTTTGCTCAATATCTTCATCAATGACCTGGAAGGTGGCATTGAGTGCACCTTCAGCAAGTCTGCAGATGACACCAAGCTGGGTGGAGTAATGAGTACATTGGAGGGTAGCGCTAGGATTCAGAGAGACCTAGACAAATTGGAAGATTGGGCCAAAAGAAATCTCATGAACTTCAACAAGGACAAGTACAAAGTTGGGCACTTAGGATGGAACAATCCCATGAACCAGAACTAGCTGTGGACTGACTGGCTAAGCAGCAGCTCTGCAGAAAAGGACCTGGGGGTTACAGTGGACAATAAGCTGAATATGAGCCAGCAGTGTGCCCTTGTTGCCAAGAAGGATAACAGTACCTGCATTGGTAGGAGTGTTACCAGTAGGTCTAAGGAAGTGATTGTTCCCCTCTATTTAGCACTGGTGAGGCCATATCTGGAGTACTGTGTCCTGTTCAGTTTTGCACCCCCCTCCCCCCAGAAAGAACGTGGACAAATTGGAGAGAGTCCAGCAGAGGGCAACAAAAATGGTGAGGGGGCTGGGGGACATGACTTCTGAGGAGAGGCTGAGGGAACTGTGCTTATTTAGTCTGGAGAAGAAAAGACTGAGGGAGGATTTAATAGCAACCTTCAACTACCTGAAGCGGGTTCCAAAGAGGATGGAGCTGGACTGTTCTCAGTGGTGGCAGATGACAAAACAAGGAGCAATGGTTTCAAGTTGCAGCAAGGGAAGTTCTGATAACTGCTCTAATATGAGATACTACATAAAGGTGCATTAGCCTGAGCTAATACACAGCAGCAAAGGCAAACAGTTTTTTTTGTGATGCTTAACACACGGTAGACTAATTCTACTACACATTAACATGGTTTGTGCCATGACACATTAATGCGCAGCAGAACAGGCCGGTGTGTGTTAAGGCACCTTATGTAAATGCGCCCACTTTGTAACAGTGGATTAATTTATTTCTCTCTCTCAAGAAGGCTCTACAACACTCTCAGTATACTAGTTATTTTGTAAACAATACATTCTTAAAAAGTGAATGTTTGCATAACTACTTTTGTCCTATGACAAAATAAAAATAAACTTTTATCTACATTCACATTAATGGGGTACATTTTGACAATAGTTGCAATAATAATCCATCCACATAATATTAAAAAATTAAAGTTCAAAAGGTACTTGAAAAATTACTTGAGAACTTGTGATTTTGCTTTTTATTCCCAGTTGTTTAAGCTTTCCTAGAGACATGAAATAAAGATATCCTACAGTGTGTGCCTTTTCCTAGCTTCGGGGACAGCATTTTCACTTTCATGTTTTGAATGGAAATGAAATGAACGTGGTAATATTGGTTTTAACAACTACCTCTTCATATTCCCACCTTGAAATTGGAAAGGTTTTGGAACATTTCAGACTCAAGACATGACACTTCTCAGAATAATGTGCATTGGTTTGCTGTTTCTCAAAAGACAACCTAGGAGCATGAGTTTTGTGGGTTCTCCGAAAACATTAATAATGACTTTTTTGTTTAAAGCATTTGGGTTTTTTTTAATAAGATACAGCAGATTTTCCCCAGCAGCTTATGACAAATGTTAATATAATTTACTATTTCTGTCTAAAACCTTAGCAGGGCAGATCTGCTGGTCAATATGCACAGCTGAGGAGCAGTTCCTAATGTGGAAGTCAAATTTATCTGGGGCATAAATTCCCTTGTCTCCTGTTACATGAGGAATTAATCTGGCCTGCCACCTTTAACTACGTGTTATTTGTTCTGTGACTTCATGCAGCACATTTTCTAAGCACAAGAGCTGTCAGAGTAAATTCTGTAAACAAGCATATCTACAAATATTCAGGTGAACAAAGCTTGTGAACTGAACTCAGCAGTTGTTCATGAACCTGGAGATAAGCCAGGTTTTGTTCACATGAATATTTGAAAAAAGCTCAACCACAAACGCAAGTGAAATCACGCGTGAGATTATAAAGTCAGTATTTTCCAATCAAGGAACAGAGGGCTCAGACAGAAGTTACATTTGTTGCACTATCTGCCCCTTGAAAGTGCTCTACAACTGTGCCCTGACAGAAGAACACAGCTGCAGATCGCTTTAAAAAGGCCCGATCATGTGACAAATTAACCTTCATTACATGAGGGTCCAAATGAAAGCAGTCCAAAGTGGAGAACCTTCATTAACTTCTGTCTGATAGGGGCCAGGATGATATAGCCCAACCCTGCCCCCAATGCTATCTGCATAATGAAAGGTGGGGAGAAGGGAGGAGAGGGAGCTTGGGCTAGGGTTTGCCAAGCCTGTACTGGACAGGGGTCAAGTGGATTGGAAACTAGGCCTGTGTGAAGCGGCTAGTATTCACTTTGGATTTGGATTTGGATGATTCAGGGGACAGTCATTATATTCGGTGATTCGAATCACTGTCTGAATTGATCCAGCTGAATCTGAAGAGATTTGGCTGCTGCTGAACCAGCTGAATCTCTGAATCGCACAGGCCCCATGCCCCGCCTTCTCTCAATAACTGTCCCACCCGGCCCCAGCTCCTGGCTCTTAAAAAAAAAAAGCAGCACCCCCTCATGGGGTGCAGCCCGGCAGGGGAGCAATCTCCATTGCCCCATGCCATGTGGGGGGCTCTGCCACAAGCCCCCTGACACCTGCCTGCTGTTCCAGCCCCCCAATGGCTGCCCCACCCACCCCAGCTTCTGGCCCTTAAAAAAAACCCCCAAAAACCCCAAACCCCGTAGTCAACAGCTCCTGCCTGGCAGGGGGTGATCCCCGCTGCCCACCACTGCCCCACACTACATGGGAGACTCTTCCATGAGCCCCCCCAAAGCCCTGAGACCACTGCTGCAGCGGGTAACTCTGGGGTTTTTGTTTTTAAAGGGCCAGGAGTTGGGGTGGGCGTGGCAGCCATGGGGGGGCTGGGAGAGTGGGTGGGGTTGGGGGGGGCTCATGGCAAAGCTCCCCATGCAGCATGGGGCAGTGGGGGGCAGTGGGGATTGCCCCCCCACCTGGCAGTACTTGGTGAGTGGGGGCTTTTTTTTTAAACAACCAGGAGCTGGGACAGGTGGGGCGGTCATGGGGGAGCAGCTGGGAGAGTGGGCGGGGGTCAGGCAGGGGATGGGGCCTGGCAGGGGTCCTCCCATGATCCCCTCCCTCCTCCTCCAGTCCCCCCTCCCCGCCCCGTACTTACCAGCATGGAGTCCAGGTCCACCTCCCTGCTGCAGTCGGCAGGGAATGCCCAAATTGCCGAAGTTCTCTGAATCTTTTCTGAATCGATTCAGAGACCTTCAAATCAATTCGGAGACCTTTTAAACTGGTCCTCTGATTCAATTCAGATTTGGAGATTTGGCCACCGAATTGGGCCGAATCTCCTCCAAACCAAATCGGGACCCAGTATCATACAGCCCTGTTGGAAACCCCCCACCTGGGGAGCCAGGGGAGAGAAACATTCCAATCCTCTCACCCCCACTCCAGCACAGGCTGGGCAAACCCCAGTGAAAGCTCCCTTCCCTCCCTTCTCCCCACTCCCATCAAGCAGACAGCACTGGGGCTGGAAGGAGGGGGGTGGAGTTAGGGGAGACAGGCTGCAGACACTCAGCTCCTCAGATGGACTGGCTCCAAAATAGAGCTTGATCGCCACTTTCCCAACCCAACAGCAAATATCTGCTGGGTCAGGAGTGTTTGTCTAACCCATGGTGCTTTCTGTGAAATACCATGATTTAGACGGGGAGCTGCACATCTATCAGTGCCCACAGAAAATATGTGGTTTCTGTAACCAAGCACACAGATCCATTTCATCAGTGTGATGACATCATTAGCAAAGCTAACAGCACTTTATCATGCATCAGCAGATGCATGACAAATAGAACCAAGGAGGTCATACTTCCCCTCTATGCGGCATTGGTCAGACTGCAGTTGGAGTACTGCGTCCAGTTTTGGGCGCCATACTTCAAGAAGGATGTTGATAGACTCGAAAGTGTCCAGAGAAGGGCCACTTGTATGGTTAGAGGCTTACAGGACAAGCCCTATGAGGAGAGACTGAGGGACCTGGACCTCTTCAGCCTCCTCAAGAGAAGGCTGAGAGGTGATCTTGTTGCTGCCTACAAATTCATTAGGGGGACACTGCAAGAGATCAGAAACACTCTGTTCACCAGGGCGCTTCTTGGGGTAGCCGAGAGGTGGTGCAAACACCTACTCTGGACTCCTTTAAGAGTCAGTTGGATGTTTATCTTGCTGGGATCCTGTGACCCCAGCTGACTTCCTGCCCCTGGGGCAGGGGGCTGGGGAAGGGACCTCAATGATCTTCCGAGGTCCCTTCCAGGCCTAATGTCTATGAAATCTATGAAATCTGCTGAGGTCCCTTCTGACCCTAGCATCTATGAATCTATGAATTACAGAAGAAGAAATAATTAGCAAGTAAATATATACAAACAGTTTGTGAGCAACCGAGACACTGAATTCTGATGTAAAAAGTGTTCATGGGGCAATAGTGAGTAATGAACAAATTAATAAAGATTGCAATTTGCTTGAAGATAACTCAAGCTCAGAGAAAATGGCCTCAAGATGTCAAATGCATTGTTTAACAAGCTCTGGCAAAATTTGAAGTCTGTTTTTTGGTTCAGATTTAGCAGGTGAGATTCATCTGCTAATTTACTGTTAGATAACAGCTACCTGCAGGAGCACTAGTCAACTCCTTAAGATATTTGTCTGCCCATAATTGTTGGAGTCATTGCCTGTCCATGATCCCCTATTGTTTGGTAGATGGCAGGATGGGGCAGCACCTGAACATGTCAGTTGTATTTTTTTTTCAAACCATTAATTCCTTTCTGTTGCTAGGGAGATATTTTAACAGTTGATAACCTGTTTCAAAGAACAGGACTCTGTCACCTAGATCAGGAACATCTTGTCTCTTTGAAGGAAATTCACTAAGGTAATACACTGAGTCCATAAGCCTGTTCACAATACATCTGAGTGTTCTTAACAGAGACATCTGAATGGGGGTCTTGCATGCACAAAGAAAACATAGCAACCAAGGCAGAGAGAGGTACAGAGACATATTCTTGTTCTCTTGTTCCAATAGTTACTATTAAAATTACTGTCCAGTTCCTACAATAGATGATGAATATTTTGAGGGATTTCTAGGAATGAAATAACAGGCTGCTGCCTCTGAGGATGAGGAAGCATTAGCAGGGCTTTGGGTAAGTTGCTAGGGTTAGAAGAGCAAGGAATTGTGGAAATGAAGACTGAATTGCACTGGCAGAACTTTCCTAGGAAGTCTGGGTGAAGACTGGACATTCCACACCAGGTCTGGCAGAAGCAGCTGTTTTCAAAATCTCAAAAAGTCATCCAGAAATGACATAACCTACAGTAACAAAACTTTAAAGATTAGGGAGAAGAAATCAAATGTAATTTTTTCCTCATCATTTTCATCTTTTGTTCCTGTGAGAGTCAGAATTCCAATAAGAAAAAAGTTTCAGGCAAAAATAAAAATGTATATTTTTATAGAAGGATTTTTTTTTAAAACTCTACCAGGATATGGCTGATTTTTTTCCCCTATTCTGCTTTCCCCCACTAATGAATCAGATACCTTAGGACACATTATTTTCAGGAAGGGCATGCCTATTCATATAATTTGGGCTATGAAATGTTTTTAATAATTGTATATACATGTGCTCTGGCTATATGTGACAAGAAAGAAAGAAATGGAACTTTGACTACCACATTCCAGCAGGGATCTTTTATTTATATTTATTGGCTTGCATCAATATATCAGAATGCTTATACCTTCCATATATCACTGTACAGTAGAACTGGGTGAACAATTTGCAATGGATCATTTATATGAATTCCACTGATAAAAGTGGCTTGTTAAGAATATTTATGGACGCAAACCCAGAAAAGAAAAGAAGAACACTGTGAAAGCCATTTAAAAATTCCAACTTGTATTTGTGAAAGTACTTTCTGTGTTCACTTAAGTTTACTTTCAGTTTTCCAGACAGCTGACAATTAGAAAGAAAACAAGAGGGGAAAGAGACAGAGAAAGTTCACACACGAGAGAATGGAACAAGAAAGATTTCCCTATCAAAAGAAAAAAAGGGTGTCCTGAACACTAATATTGTTAGAACCTACTAAAGAGACGCACAAAAAACATCAGAGTTCAGCATTTCCAACACAAGTAGCTCTGGCTCAAAGGACTGAAATTTATCCCGTCCATCACAGCCCCATTTCTCATGCACATGCATAACAAAGTCACTGACCACTTCATTGTTCTAGATAACTGCTCATTCTATGTTTTCTATTCAACTGGTAGAGCTAACCTACTGTTGGCTTCATTCAGCAGCTTCAGTGATATCCACGTAGCTCAAGTGGTCAGCATGTGTGTACCTATCTTCCTGCACTGGTACTAGGTAATTACTCATTCACAGCCATAGGTGGCTAACATGTTGTTCACATGTTGAGGAGCTATTGTCATAAGGTCCATTCCTGACTGACGAGCTTCATCCCATTCTAGTCACAGTGCAAAGGTCCTTCACGTCAAGCAACTAATGTGTAGTGGGAAAAGTACTATTATACCTATCAAAAAAGTTACAGGAGTTTTGGATCTCAGTATGCTTTGTGGAGTCTTGTTTCCATGGAGTAGGGTAGGGAAGTCATTGCAATGATGGTGTAGAACAGGAGTCAGCAACACCCCCAACCTCGACTTGTAAGATGTTGGTGTGCCAGAGGCAGATGCGAGGGTAGCTGCAAGGGGCCCAATCTTTTGTTGTGGCAGTGCAGCTCTGGCCTTTTCCATGCTGTTCATCCTGAGGCACATGTGCTAAGCAAAATGCCTTCAACTGCCATGCTCTGGCACATGTGCCAGGGGCTGCTGACCCCTGGTGTAGGCAAATGCATGCAACAAGAAGAGGATAAATAAAAACAAAGACTGACTTACCCCAGCCAATGCAGAGGAAAAGCCGAAAGATTCGTTGCTCAGAAAAGACCGAAAGAACCAGGAGCGTATACAGGTACATGCCTTCCACCAACAGCCAGTAGTAGTTTGCAGCCACACAATACTGCATCATCACAAAGACCAGGCGGCAACTGAGTGACTCCTGTTTGAGCAGAAAGTGCATTTCAGTGATTGCAGAAGGGGCTGCAAAGACAAGGAGTACCTCACCTTAGGTATTGCAAAGCAAAATTAGGCACCTGGTGACAAGCGAGTGATCCAGATAAAAAGAGTTTGGAAGCCTACGTTGGGTGCCTAGATTCCTAGAATGAACACAGGGAGTTACACATCTAGCATGCCTAGAGTCTACTGATGAGGACACTCCCCTGAGACAGGAGTGTGCTTAATTCTGGTCCTTGTTCCCAGGACTGTTAATGCATTTTACATTAGACAGTCATTAGTTAATGAAGCAGAAATCACCCTGGTAGTACAAACTGGAACCCAGGACTCTGCCTCTTCCAGGTGAACGCTCCAGCTATTTAGGTTATTGAGTCAGACTCCCTCCTGCTTGTTCTTCTGACCACAAGACTCTTGCTTCCCCCTCTTCCCAGTGGGACAGCTTCAACTGGAACCCAACTACCACTTCAACTATAGTGCCACCACCCAGGCTATTAGATGGCCTGGCAGACTGGTTGCTCTCCTGGGAGGCAAGAGATGTTGGTTTGATTTGGAATTTCCTAAGACTGAGGAAGGCCTGGAGCCCAGGACTCCCAGTTCCAGGAAAAACACTCCAACCACTGGCTGTTCTGCAAAAGGTGGACTCCACCACTATGTACTGCTAGTGAAAGCAGATGTGCTCCAAGGATGCCTAGTGATCCAGCCCCTCTAGAGCCTTAGGTGCCACTCTAGATCCATTCCAGACCACAACAGAGCTTAGATGGGAATGAAGAAGAAAGATGCACGTTTGCAGTTGCACAGGAGCCCAAATCTAGATGTCCAGAGAATGAT
The DNA here is from genome assembly GCF_030867095.1 of Alligator mississippiensis. Lineage (NCBI taxonomy): Eukaryota > Metazoa > Chordata > Crocodylia > Alligatoridae > Alligator > Alligator mississippiensis. The sequence goes on along the minus strand of NC_081824.1, from coordinate 171,857,188 downwards.
GCAATCAAAGAAAGAAGCACTGAACAACTTTAGGAGCCTAACACTTTTTATGGTTCCTAGAGCAAGGCCATTCTGGATTGCTCTGAAACTTCAGCATCTAAATTTTGCCAAAGTCCTACATAGGCTCCTATGGGCTCAATATGGATTTTGCCCACAGAGACTAAACAGGAGTTCCAGTAACATGAATGGAAAACGGAACTAACTTGTCCTCCTCCCTATCCCCAACAGCCCTGCCTAATGGATCATATCTAACTACTGCAATGACAGAAGGTCAGCTAACATTTTTCAAAACACAGCTGGTAACTGTATTGAAAAACATTTCCCCTCTTTTTTTAGGCATTCATTGCTGCTCTGTATTTTCCCTTGCCTCACATCACTGATTGAAAGAAAAGTATATATGTAGGAAGTAAGAAAATGACTAGTTAAAAACTGTCTTATCACCAGATTCAGTCAGTGAAAATTTCCAGGTTCACAGATACTGTAATTCTATACCTAAGAATTATTCTACTCCAGATGCTACAATACCATCAATTCTTCAAAAGGTAGAAGTCCTGTAATGGCAGAGCTGTATTGCCCGATGCATTAATGTGACTGTAAAACACTGAAGGCCTGTAAACTGCAGCAAAGGGGCTACCAGGGAAGCAAAGACTATTTTCTCGCTTACCACATGCCTCCAATAAAACACACACCTTGTTTTGGGGAAGACAGAATAAGGAAGGGAAAAAAAGATCGTTTCAGAGCTATGGTTACAAGGAATAGAGACAGAGCCTTAACATCAGCTCATTCACCCTCCCTTTCCTGCACAGGCAAAAGCTAGTTTTCACCCTTGCACAGTCACTTCCTAATTGCCAGCAGCTCTGGACTGTAAAGCCAAAACCTACTGCCAATTCCACAACAGCTGTAAAAGGGTTAAACTTGTAGCTGCTGCTGAAGACTGAACTTTGCACTCCTTCCATGTGGCTGGCTGGAGGGAAGAAAAAAAGCAGCAGCCATTTTACTGAGTCTCCATGCTTGACATGTGCCCCAATTTCAGAGGGCTAATTTTTAGGGAAAGGGTACATGGAGTACGATAATAAATATACTATACAAGATCTAATTAACCCTGTCACTTGGCCACCAACTCAAGAAACAAATGGGAGATAACTAGTGCTGTATATGTAGTATACAGTATGTGGATAAAGCAACTCAAGAATGAAAGACCAGCTCAGTGGCTCACTTGACTGAACAGACATTCCTAGCCTGACACCATGCTATAGTAAGGAAAGTGTCACTTGGTGTCATCGAAAATCTATCAAAATTTTAGTCACTCCTAGAAAGGCCAAATGTGGACTGGAAAAGGAGGCGAGGGGTAATTACAAATACAAGGGGGAAAAAAAAACCTAACTGCACCCAATGTTTCCTCAGCTGGGGCTAAATGACCAGAACTATGCAAGACATGGAAAAAGACTCAGTGGCAAACCCAGGGAAGGTAAAGAAATACAGTAGAACTCAGATCATTCCTATCCAGGTAGTTTGCAACTCGCTTAGTTTACAGTGGATATCTGAATTAATGACAAGCTGCTCAGCTGTTTGCCGCAGCTTTTGTTTCAAAGGGCACTGCTTCTCCATGCAACTGACTGGAGAAGTGGCACCCTTGGAACTAAAAGCCACAAAAAACAGCTAGAGTCCCTCAGCAATCCCATAAAGCTGTTTGCTGTGGCTCTCTGCCCCTGGATAGTTCACAAACTCTCATCCATGTGGGGGAAGGGGGGAAGAGGGAGAAAGGAGGAAGCTGCAAAAGAACCTAACTCTGGAAAGCATCTGGGTTTTAATGTACATTGTGGACAAATCTTAGCACAACATGAGACTGCAGATACTAACACAGACATAATGATGGTCCCTTGACCTCAACGGGCAGCATCCCTACCTGGTAAGAGATAAGGCCTTCCCACTGGTGCTCTTGAGTGGCTGTCTTATACATCCATTTCAACACAGAGTCCTTAATGAAGACAGATACAGCACGCAGGATAAAAGAGGTGAAGAGGTTCAGGTGAATATAATTCCTGGTGCAATGCAGATGCCTATAGAAAAAAACCCATCAATCTTGATGCAATAACTGTGTGTGCAGCCTGCTATAATACTATGGATATCAATGGGGGGTGGAAATTACAGGCAGGTTCTGTTCAAAATAAGTGCATACCAGATGAGTCACTGTAAACTTGTAACTTAAAAATGGCCACAGGGTTCTCGTATGCTCTACAGAAAATATTCAATTTTGGCAGATGCCTAACATGGAAAATTGCAACTCAAAAGATGAATGTTTCAGAAAAAAAAAAGTCAGCAGGTATGAAAAATGGGAAATTATAATGGAAAGTAATTTACAACCTTAATTACACGGGTCACATGAGAGGGCACTAAAGGTTTCCAGTTATCCACACTGTTATATCTAAACTGTTTGAGTAGGCTTCAGGTAAACTGCTTTACCTTGGAAGAGTAGTCATGTTCAGTACAGCTTCCAACTGTTAAAGTGTCTGTTCCACAAAGGGAAAATATTCTATATATAAATCATTACTTAGACAACAAGAGAAGACTGTTCAAGTATCATTCTGAGGGATCACAAAAAATTGCTCTGGGTCTAAAAGGAACACGATAATAAAAAAACTGACAAAAATCATCTTCATGAATTTCAACAGCCAGCTACAGAGACAACAAAATTGCTACTTGTCAAGGACAGTGTGTTAAGGGATGGTAAAGAAAACTGCAGTTGTGCAAAAAAAACCCAGCTATGAAGTGCTGCTATTTTACTGAAATATCTCTACAAACATTTTCCCCTCATAGCCTTTGAGAAACTTCATGTAACACGAACACACATTCTGGAGTAGGAATGTGAAGGAGTAACTGGAGAGTCTATTAATTTGTTCTGCATTTAGACAAAGAGTCACTCTCCCAGCTGGAGCTGAAGAAGGAGGCAGATCGATTTGACAAATTAATATTAACCTCTGATGAAAACAGGTTCTTTTTTTGCTAAACTGTTCCTGAAAAATACATCAGGCACATTACAAAGAAATGGTAAATGCTTCAAAATGAAAAAGACAACCATCCTATATATTAAAGTCCTGTTGCTGCCCTGTAACTTTGGCTTGTCACACAGGTTGTATTCAAAAGGCAAAGGAGAACATTCCTGCAAAGTTTGAAGAAAATTGTCAAGCCATTTTTGAGCGAGATGTCATTTCAAAATTTACTCACACCTCCCTTCAGCTCCAAACAAGCTTGCTGCTACTTTTCAAAGTTGCCTTGTACTTAAAACTTCTTGAAAACTCCTATATTTTCAAAATAAAAAGTTGTAAACAAACACAGTCATTTCTTGTGGATAGGGTAAGTGCCTAGTACTGCTCCCATAGATTTCAGAGGGGCGTGCTGGCCCAATCTTGCTTCCATTGATGAAATTAGAACGTTAATTTTCTTTCAAAGCAAGCAGAATGGAGTACTGTCTATAGTCTTTGCTATTGGCTGGTTGCATCCTAGATTGAGCATAAAAGTTTATTCTATTGTTAACAACTGTCATAGATCTTCCTTCAGTTCAGGTGGTGAAGATTTGTGAACCAGGTTTTCTACTCTCAGCTCTGTATGTATACAGTTAAATATGGATGTGTATCAATAAACCTGATAAGAATCCAGCTACAACACAGATGTTATTTCAAAAGAACAGTTCAAATCCTCATGCTTCCAAAAAGCTTAGGGCTCTGGTCTAACAATCAATAAGTTGAGTAAGAACTGTCACAAATATGTAAGTTTTTAAAATGAGTCATTTCAATGTTTTTTGAAATCTCTGTCACTGATTTCCTTGTGGTTATAAATGATGCATAAGGAAAGCAGTTTTATCACTTAGCAACCTTCACTGTTTTTTGAAACTAAGGATCTTTGCTTTTGGATTGAAAGCAGAGTTCACTGTTCAGGCAGTGTAAACTGAAGTGCAGTCTGAAAGTTATTCAGAATTCTTAGGTCAACTTTTAGGTATTGGTGTTCACTCACACTCAAAAAATTGGCAGGCAGGGACATTTTGATCCACATGAGACATAGGGGAACTTTAAAACTATCTGGTATTATGTTAGCTGAATCCCCAAATTGTGCTACTGGACAATGTGTGAATCATAATAATCCCCTAGGTTTTTGACAAATTTCAGTTTGATGGAGGTCATTCGAAAACCTCCTTAGGGTACCAAGTGCTGTTGCTTGCCCCATGTTTCTCTGCTGGAAGGAAAAATTATAATGCAATACAATGCAATACTGAAAGCACTTGGCTTATTCAGTCTAGCAAAAGATAGATTGAGGGGGGAAACTTGGTATTTAAATGCACTTGGGGATAAACAACAGGGGGGAAAAAAAAGCCAAAGGACAATGCTAGCACAAGAACAAAACAGAGACCAGCCATGAATACATTTAGCCTGAAAAGTGGAAGAATGTTCCTAGCCATCAGAGCAGTAAAGTTCTGGAATGATACAAAGTAGGGCTAGAAGGAGTCAAACTCCCTACATAAGGCAGGATCATCTCTATCCAAACCATCATATACTACTCCTTGTCTAACCTATTCCTAAAATTATGAGGTAAATTACCCAAAGACACCAATCGCACCCTAAACCACCATAGGTAAAGCAGTAGGGCAAGGACTGTCAACCATGCCACTGCAAATATTGTTAAAATGCACTCGAGATCCAAGAAAGGGGACTATGTTCCCATCCCTCTTCCTGCGCTACAGAAAAAGGCGATAAAAACCCCACCGTCTGTAACTGACCATGGGGTAAAATGCCTTCCTGATCTCCAACGTGCAAATCAGGCTGACATTGGATGCATCTACAGGTACAATTAATTCAAAGCAATAAACCCGGGCACTTATTGCACTGGAGTTTATTGCTCCCAAGTGCAGCATTTGAATGCGTGCCCAGGACTGCAGCATGTTGAGCCGGGTCAGAGCAGCTACGACAGGCAGAGGCCCTAAGGGCCAACCTGCCACCCCAGCGCTGCTCCGACCCAGCTCAGCATGCTGCAGAGGGGCTGGCTGGGGCAAGAGGATGTTCCACTTTGGGGCTAGCCAGCAGGCAGCCCCTGGACTGAAGCAACCCCGTGTCCCAGCCAGCCCTGTCAGAGTCTACATGTGCACTGCTGTGAAGTAAAAAACCATATCAAAGTGTGTAACTTTGGAAAATGTATCCAAATGTCCATTTTTTATTGAAACTTTCATGCAGGAGAAAGGGAAGAAGACAGAGTTGGAAACTGGTTAGGATCCTGTTCTGGGTCGTTGGAGACCCAAGTTGAAGTCCCCACTCTACTTAATTCAGAGCTGAGGTGATCAGCCCAGATCACTGAGGGATTTCAGATCATTCTGAAATTACACACAGCATGAGGTTGGATGCTGGGTCTCTCATCCTACCCTATCACCCCAACTTCTAAGCTACAAAATAGGAGAGAATCAGTGTTGGAATTGATCCATCTCTGCAAAACATTATCGCTTTGATGAAGTAGTATATTCCAGCAAAATTTCATTTAGTCAAAGCTGTTCTGATCCCCTCTGTTTAGTACAGTCTAGTAGTTTATAGGTTAAATCATTTTTGGAGAGGAAATGGTGGTGAAGGGGAGTAGGGTGAAAAGAAAATGGAAGGATCAGAATGAGATGACTGGAAGGAGAAGTCAAATGTTTTGGTCAAAGCCTGATGCTATTTCACCCACACCCACTCTATTTTGAACTGCACCTCAGTTACCTGAATCCAAGAAGAATAGCAGTTGCTATTACAAGGGCAGAGAAGGAAAGAGCATATCCAGTAGTGTATATGAGTGACAGGTATAGAAGCTGTTCCTCTGGCGCATCCTGAGAGCATACAAGAAAAGAAAAGACAAGATTCATTAATCCAATTGGTCTTTTCCTATTTCCCTAGAAACCTCCCTCTAAGCCATCTCTTATAATCCTACTAGCAATCCATCCCCTTTAAGTGCTCAGGTACATATATATGCCAATTACTAAACAGTCTTTCAGCTTTCATACTCCCAGAACACCCAAAAAATCTAAATCAACTTCCTGAGCGCTTCTCAGAATGCCAGAAAGTTAACAGAATTAGAGAGAGTGGGTAAGGCAAGTGACCCCATGCCAAAGGATGCTGAATGGACACTTGGGCCTCATAATGACATTCAGTTTTCCTAGGCAAAACACTCCTCTCCCAAGAGAAATCATACAGATGTGCAGGCTTTTTCTCAGAAAAATGTCCACTCCAGGAGAAAAATAACC